>NC_043749.1:33295509-33895509 GCF_902148845.1 Salarias fasciatus
TCATGCGTTCATATCCTCGCGGCTGGACGACTGCAGCAGCCTGTTCACTGCCTCAACCAGAAAGAGCTGCTCGTCTTCAGTACGTCCAAAACTCAGCTGCCAGGCTGCTGACCAGCGCCAACAGGAGGTCCCACATCACGCCTGTTTGAAAATCTCTCCACTGGCTCCCTGTTATTCCACAATGCATTAACAGACACATCTTCATCGCTTCATCTGCTTTCATCCCTGTAGAAAAAGACAAATGTGTTGTGAGCAACTGAGCTTCACAATTCCACAGCCACACAATGAAAGACCAACAATGCCAGTGTAGGGGCATTCCATTAAGAATGAGCCAAAACTACATCAAGAGATGGACACACATCTGTCCAAAATTGTTCCCAACAAACTGATGTTGAACTACAAAATGACATGAACATTGGACTGATTGCAGGACTGCTGTAATATCCTATAGTTTCAGCTCATCAACTATGACATACAATCTAAAACACACAACGACAGAAACGTCTGAGTAACTTACTACAACAATGTTGACTCGGTCAACGTGGCAGCATCTGCAGGGTCAGAGGTAGAGTCCAGATGTTTGGAAGCTGCTGCTGAAGAGCTGTCCTCTAATGGATCATCGCCCTGCTCCAGATCCTCCTCCAGGTCCACAACACATCTCTCTGAAGGTCTCTTTACTGCTGTTGCTGAGGAACACAAAAGCTCTGCAGCGGATGGCCCAACACTAAATCCTTGCAGGACGCCGTGGCCTGGACACCTGTAAGCAGATAGAATCGTCACTACAGAAAGTCCACCCATGTGACACACAAAGACAGCCATAAATTACACTGCAAGTGAAAAGTATTACAACACAAAAATGATTCCAAATGATTCCACTTCATCACAAATAACTGTAGTCAGGGTGGCTCCAGACCTGCTCCTCTCAAATCAGGCTGAAGAATCCTCAAGGATAGCTGTGTGCTCACAGAGGGGGTCTGCAGGGGGCCGGTCTGCCGTGAAACATCCCTGGATGCTGGAAACTGTGTGGATGCACCGCTTCGGCTGGCCTACAAAGAGAGGACAGAGCTGACACCAACATCTTCTCAAATATGGACTCACAACAGCTACCAGCAGGGCAACAATGAGGAAAACAAACAGACACAATTGTAAAAAGTGAAGGGTTACAAAGACTGTTTCACTCCCAGTGTAAATCATATTGTAACATAGCCAAAGCTTGTTCGTCCAATAAACGTCACCAGTGCAAAATGTGTACTGTATCAACCTTCCACTTATTTGCTGCTGTGACCTATAAGTGAGACTCCAAAGCCCTATTCACACGGCAGTATGAAGACCTCAGGACCAATGATGATTTGTCAGCATTGAGAAAGATGTTTGTGATCTTGAGCCCAATGCGCAAAGTGTGTCATTTGTAAAGTCAGAACACCGTAAATGACCTGTCATATTTCACCAAGCACCAACGTGAGAATGTGCGTATCAGTGACTGGGGCTGGTCGTTGCCACCATAGACATAATAAAGAGTAGACCCCGCTTGGGGCGCTGCGCAACGAGAAATACGGCCGCCATCTTGGTCCGGTCCAGAGGCGCATACGCTCCAGTCATTTGTGTGGAGATTCAGCCGGAGCTCTGCTGTGACACCTGTGTGTGGGACGGTAGCGAGCAGGGCTCAAGGAATAACTTTTCACAGATAGGATTTAACGTTTTTTCAACATCACACCTGACTGTAGAGTCATTTGCAAACAGCTCGCTCATTAACAATTATAGCAACTTTTAGGAATAGATTTGCATTAACTTGAAAAATGAGAATGAGAGGTTCTAAGAAACTTGAAGGAATAAAATAGAATGAAAAAGGAAGAAAGTGAACTCTGAAACTCTGAAATAACTGATTCCAGCGTTCACAATGATCAGGAAAGAGAGAATCTGTCCAAACAGATGATCCCCCCTACCCCCACCCCCCAAAAAACAAAAACAAAAAGACACACAAAATGAGTAGGAAAAAAGCCAAAACAACAACAAAACAAAAGAAAAGGGAAAAACAAGCAAAAAGACAACAAGGAAAACATGCTTGAAGTGTGTTCCAAGTCTTTAAGTTTCCAGATCTCCTCCAAAGAGTAGGAGCATCACAATAAGGCTGTTGGCGTTGTTGAAGGGAAATATTCTATTGATTACATGGCATACATTACTTACTTATGACTTTATATTATATCATTATATTATATTTTGACATGTGTATATAAATAGATAAAGATATATAAAATTAAACAAAATAATTACAAATATTAAATTAGTCTATTAAAACGGCCAGTTACTAATAATTATTGAGACATAGCAGGAACCTAGCTCTAAACCTAGATATATCCCTGATTAATTATTAGACTATGGTATACAGCTCTGCCAGCATCTTCTAAAATATTATTTTATTCATTATAAACATTTGAAAACGCCAAAAATTGTGGCCTCTATCATGCCTCTTTGAATGACGTTTGCAGATGAAAAAAATGCGCAGTATTGAGCGAACTATGATTGATTTAATGTGCAAATAAAGTTGTGTTGAAGTCCCCCTGATATTATTTAGTGTTCAGTATTCCAGTTTTTCTCCAGTGGTTTTTCGCTCATTTGTTGAAAGAGAAATGAGTTTGTGAAAATAAAATGGAGAAATGTCCAAAGTAACAGAGTATAATGAAGCGATGCTAGCAAGAGTAGCTAACATTAGCTGGCATGCTAAAAGCACATTGAACAGGTTACGGTGGTGGAAAGCTGGCAAACAGGATGGTGTAAAGAATGTGGGCAAAAGTAGCCCCCGCAGAGTAGCTCTGCGGTTCTAAGGTGGTTCATGTGTGTCTCGATCGTGTTGCAGTGGATCAGTATGTATGCTAATGCGGGAACCGAACTCGCTACCCTGCAGTCCCAGGCCTGTGTTGCTAACCGCAAGGCTACACTACGGGGGCCCAGTAGAACAAAGACAGAGGGCGGATTTAAGCCTACTGACGTCACGAGGATGCGTTGGCCTCCAGTGCGCATGCGCCAAATGTCACTTCATTTCAACACACTGTTTGCTGCATCAAACTCCACGTTCAGCTTCATATGAAAACACACCGAAAACCAACTAACAAATGTCACCTACACTTTCACAGCACAAACAAGTCAAACACACCTGAAAAAGGGCCCAATGCTTTGCTCTCTGTGCCACCGACTCACCGGGATCAGCTCCTCTTCTCTGCAGACCCAACTAATCAATAGCGACTGGCTTTTCACAGGCTCAACAGGTAGATGGCAGAGTCCAGACAGAAAGGCCAGATTCTTTTTCATTGAAGAAAAAAAAAAGAAACATTTTCACAATGAACTTGAACAACAACGGGCTGGATGTGGGCCAGCCCAGCTCTGTGGTCACGCTAGTGAGGCTAAATGCGCATGCTCCCGAGAGCTTGGCAATACGTTCCAGCAATTTAAAGCCCCGTTTCAGCCCATTGATGGCAAATCAATGTGCTGGCTGATAAATTGTGGCCCGTTCTTGGCCAATCAGAACGTTTGTTTGGTTTTACGTCGATCTCCAGTGCGCATGCGCGAAACTGGGCGCATTTGCGCATTTAAAGTGAAAACCTGCCAAATGAAAGTTTTAAAATGTGAAAGCTGAAGCAGTATTGTGATGTGGGAAGCCTAATCTTTTATCTTTTCAATAGTTTTTCCCAAACATCTCTGTAAATTGTTCAAGTGTAGTTCATGACATTTTCAAAATAAAATATGGAAAAATGAAAAAGATTTTCTTTCCGTGTAGAACTTATCTCCAACAACTAATGTGTATCATAAGTTTGTCTGTTTTGTTTGTCTGCGCTGCCCACGACAGCTGCTGTTCTCAATTTCATTGCATTCTTCTGAACAATGACAATAAAGGAATTCTGATTCTCATTCTGAACATGATGTGAGCGAGCGACCTGGCTGTCTTCAGCATGTCCAAGCATCTTGTTGGGAGAGTTTCAGCACGGCTGACAATTTAGCTGAGGTGGATAAGTCTTGATTTCTACTTGAAGACTTTTAAGGATTCAGCACCTGTGGAAGCACCATTTATAGTTGTGTAAATGAAATGATTGAACAAGTTTGGAGCACTTCTAAAAGCAAAACTTGCACCTGTGTATTGTGAGTTGTGTACCTGCAGATGTTTTTTTCTCTTCAGAAATCATTCAATTGCAGGTGTCCAAGTTCTCCAAGTGTCAGATTCAAAAAAGTTGCATGCAAAAGCTCCTCACCTCTGATTGGCTTTTTCTCCACTGACTGAAGGTACAGATGGTTTTTCAACAAATACGTCAGTGCAGCTCTGTGATGTGTGACTTGAAGATGAAGGAAGGAGAGTCTGTGACTCTTGGCCAAGAACTTGAAATTGATGCAGGCGAACAAATGTTTTTCACCTCGTTTATTGCAACACGTTCTCCATTGGTTGTCCACACAGACACACGCGCACACGCACACACACGCACGCACGCACGGTCTTGTATTTCTATCCTTGTGGGGACCCTTACCCTAACCCTAACCCACACCACAACAAAGCCTAACCCTAAAGAAATGTTTTTGCACTTTTACTTTTTTCAGTAACAACAACATGGTCAAGAAAACACTGTTTCTCCGACTTAGGACCGGAAAAAGGTCCCCACACGTCGTTCCACGTTTTGCTATCCTTGTGGGGACATTTGGCCCCGACAAGGATAGAAATACAAGAACACACACACGCACACACACACACACACACGCACGCACGCACGCACGCACGCACGCACACACACACACACACACACACACACACACACACACACACACACACACACACACACAAAGCAGCACATTGTGCTTTCTTCTGACCAAATATGAGAAATGTAGAAATGCTTTCGGGTGACTGGGAGACTTCCCTCTTTCCATGTGGAGAATAAACACAGCTCTCCCCCGGTCTCAGATCAGCGTGACTTGTGGTCTGGTGGCGCCCCCTTGTGGGAAAAGGGAAGACGTGTGAATTGATTGAAACTCAGACAGTCCAAACTGTACAAATGAAGATTGTTGTTAATGTAAGAGATGATCAATGATCCACCTCAATATCTGAGGCCCTTACACCAACTTTGAAAACACCATGTTGTTTGTAGGTCACTGCAAATGCCATTTGAATTTCAGAGCAACATCAGAAAGTTGGTCAAACAGTGCTGTGGAGAAGTGATTTTGGCATTGAAGGGGATGAAATGCTTGACAGACACAGACAAAAGAAGAGTGGAGGTGGTGTGGCGTTGTTCACTCACACCACTGTGGAGTTTCAGGTGCTGGAACACATGTGAAGCATATGTAGTGGTAGGCGTGCACCGGCCTCCAGCACGCCCACCGAGTAACCAATCCCGCTGCGGCGGAGTTGTGATTAGAGTAAGTCGCCTCACCTGTGCGTCTCCTCTCCTCTGGCGTCCACACTCCATGCAGCCGATTCCAGAGACAGACACTTCTCCTTAACGCTAAAAGAGCTGGTCACAGATTCCTAGCTCAGGCTTGGTGACCTTGCGGCCGTTCATGAGCTTTGTGGTGAGTTGTACTCGCTCGTTGTTCATTCATAAAATTATTTGCATCTAATCCGCGTCATCATAGGTCTCCGGTCTCGTACGTGTGGGCTGCCTTGTAGTTCCTCGCTCTCTATTCTTGCGTGAAGCGCTTTATTGGTGAGTGTAAGCGAAACGTTCATTCATAAAGCCATGTGCAAATTATCATGGGATGTTTTGCGCGCTGTTTCAGACTTACAGCTGGGTGCGAGGTTTGTTTTCCTCCTGCTGCTCCTGGTTCAGAGCGCGGCCTTGGTGAGTAGTGGGGCTCTTCAGTCACAAAGTTAATCCATAAAAGCATAGGCTAATACAGTTTGCTTATTTAGGTTTCCAACCGGGCCTCCTCTTTTCCCCTGATTTGGTACTCCTCTCCGGATTTTCGCGTTCCTCTCCCACTTCCTACTGGCTCCTTGTCTGCCGCTGCGGAGCACTGTGAGCAGGGTGACGTACAGACTGTTGGACCGAGCGACCACTTGAGGGCGCTGGTGCCTTCCACAAAGACTAAGTGTGCGCTCTAAAACAAAATGAAACCAAAACAAATTGCTGTGTGAAAGTGTTTGGGTGGAAAATATTTTAAACCAACCGGAAATGTTTGATTTGATTAATACACTGTAAAATAAAGGTTATATTTTTTTTCTAAATTGCCTCTGTCCTCTTCAGTCCACCTACTTGTGCTGCCTTATTTAACTGCGGGGTTATTTTAGTTTAGTTGCTGGTTATACCAGCTGGCGTTGTCATTGTTTACAGTTTCTAAGTTAATGTTTATATCATCCCACTTCTGACGCCGCTCGGCTACACATAGATTACAATGGATTTCTGATGTACCCTCTTCTTAACCGTCCCTTTTTACCATCTGGAGTAATAGTCTAGTGGTAGAGCGTACGCCTCTCACCCGAGAGCTCGTGGGTTCGCGTCCCGGCTCTGTCGTGTTGTTTTTTTCACTCATTGAAATTCTGGAATTCACTAAAACATTCTTCAAGTCAGCTTCATCAAGAAAGCACAACACTTATTTTAAGTCCATATTTCTTACACCACAACGTTTCTTTGCTTGTTACAAGCAAATGTTCCCACATTTTTGACTATTTTTTTCTAGCTTTAAATGGGGCTGTATCATGCAAAATTCACTTTTTCTATGTTTTAACCTTGTTATATAGTTATGTACTCACCAGAAACACCCCCAAAGCGTTTTTTTTTTCTTCATGCCTGCCTGTTTGAGCTTTGCTCGTTGCTGTGCTGCTCAGAGAGGCAGCCCCTCCCCTACCCGTGAAAACGCTCTGTTCCCCATGTGGACGTGGCACGGAGAAGATGGCTCCCCTGAGCCCCCCTCCCGCAGGCCCTCGGTCATCATTTGTAACTGGGATTACGGATGAAAGCAACAATGAAGCAAGAGCAAGAGTCTGAAGGGTCTGCGCTTGGTGAGTTTCTAACAGGAAAATACGTTTCTGTGTGTCTTTGGGTGAAGAGAAGCTCGAGCAAAAGAGCTAAAGCTAGCCAGCGTTTTTGTTTTGAACGAGCGAAGCTCAAACAGGCAGGCATGAAGGAAAGAGAAAAAACGCTTTGGGGGTGTTTTTGGTGAGTTTTAGTTAATTAATTTTAGTTAATTCCAGAATTTCAATGAGTGAAAAAAACAACACGACAGAGCCGGGACGCGAACCCACGAGCTCTCGGGTGAGAGGCGTACGCTCTACCACTAGACTATTACTCCAGACGGTAAAAAGGAACAGTTAAGAAGAGGGTACATCAGAAATCCATTGTAATCTATGCTTCACATGTGTTCCAGCAGCTGAAACTCCACAGTGGTGTGAGTGAACAACGCCACACCACCTCCACTCTTCTTTTGTCTGTGTCTGTCAAGCATTTCATCCCCTTCAATGCCAAAATCACTTCTCCACAGCACTGTTTGACCAACTTTCTGATGTTGCTCTGAAATTCAAATGGCATTTGAAGTGACCTACAAACAACATGGTGTTTTCAAAGTTGGTGTAAGGGCCTCAGATATTGAGGTGGATCATTGATCATCTGTTACATGAACAACAATCCTCATTTGTACAGTTTGGACTGTGTGAGTTTCAATCAATTGACACGTCTTCCCTTTTCCCACAAGGGGGCGCCACCAGACCACAAGTCACGCTGATCTGAGACCGGGGGAGAGCTGTGTTTATTCTCCACATGGAAAGAGGGAAGTCTCCCAGTCACCCGAAAGCATTTCTACATTTCTCATATTTGGTCAGAAGAAAGGTGTGTGTGTGTGTGTGTGTGTGTGTGTGTGTGTGTGTGTGTGTGTGTGTGTGTGTGTGTGTGTGTGTGTGTGTGTGTGTGTGTGTGTGTGTGTGTGTGTGTGTGTGTGTGTGTGTGTGTGTGTGTGTGTGTGTGTGTGTGTGTGTGTGTGTGTGTGTGTGTGTGTGTGTGTGTGTGTGTGTGTGTGTGTGTGTGTGTGTGTGTGTGTGTGTGTGTGTGTGGAGGGCCAGCTGAAGCGAGCTCTGGACATGAAGCTGAACATCCGGCGGCAGAAGAAGGAGGTGAAGGAGCAGCACGTGAAGGAGGTGCTCGGGTACGGGCCTGCGCTCCTCCGCGCCGCACGCCGTCCACCGCACTCACGCCCCCGCTGACCCGAGCCGCTCTTTCAGCCAGTGCACCCACATCCACCAGAGGCGCGAGGAGATGGCCGACAAGATCCAGAAGATCTCCGGCCAGACGCAGCAGCTGAGGGCCGAGATCAAGAGCCTGAGGGACGTCTGCGGCGAGGAGACGGAGAAAGCCCAGGTACCGGCGGCCTCCCGCAGCAGCGGCAGGCCACTTCCTGTTCCCACGCTGACGCCTTCCTCCTGTCCCCTCCAGGCCATCTACAACACCCTGTCCGCTGCCGTGGACAAGCTCCACCAGCGCATCCAGGCTCACTCCAGAGACCTGAAGCTCGCCGCCGCCAAGATGTCTGCAAACATCTGAGCCTGTTTACTGTTCTCATATCTTCTCACTTTCAGAGCCTGATCAGACCAGGGGGGTTCCACAGTCTGACAGCTCATCTGTTTAATGCTGTTTTGTCTTCTGTTTAATGATTCATAAAGACAAACCAAGTCAACCATGTGTTTGGAAAAATTCTTTATCACTTGTCTTCATATTTTTCTCATGAAAAGTTTGACCACATGCCGACTCTTCTGTTTTCCTGATCAGCCCAGCCTCTTTGGACTTCAATCTAGAAACACATTTCCACTCTGATTTCACTGTAAAGCTGATGCTGCTGCATGACGACGAAGAGAAAAGAACTGAGGCTGGTTCTTCAGCCGATCCCCGAGCTGACGGGGTCAGAGGTCGTCCTCCTTCGGCCCTAGCCTCCTCTGTTATACAGGCGCTCAGCTCCACAGCTGCTCAGAGAATGCTAGGTAGCTATGCTAAGCGACCCCGATGGACAATAAATGCATAACTTGGACGACATCCGGCCAAATGTCCAGGTAAGAGGCGATTGTTTTTTTTTACTGCAGTTTGAAAAAGCGATCTTGCTGTTGGCTGTTCTGTGGCATTTTGTGGCGGATTCTGTGGTTTTAGAGGGCTTTGAGTGCTATGGTTGTAATCAACGGAGTCTCAGCTCTCATATGAGAGGCTGTTTGTGTGAATTGTATCAGGTTAAATTGCGCTATTATCAATATTTCGGCGAGTGGGTTGACACGGTCACGAATATAGTTCATAATTCATTTAGTTCGTGTTTGAGCTGTGTTTGGGGTGTGTAATAATGGCTGAAATGTTCGGTTAGCCCAGGTTTTGCTGTTTAATTTGAGGATAAGCATCATGACATTCTGTCAGAAATAATGCATATTATTAGACAATCTCTGAAATGTTTGCTGTCAGGCCCCCAATTGGGGGGCGCTCGGGCTTAAGGGGTTTTAAAGGGGATATTTCTGTGTACATTTAGGTTGAAGCATTAGCAAGTGCAGTATTGAGCTTTTTGTGAGTTGGGACTGTCTGTTTTCTCCCTTGAATCCATGTTTGAAGCTGAGCAGAAGACTGAAAAGACTGTAGAAGCAGTTTGAAAGTTCCTTCACTCGTCTGGACTTGATGTGAAAATATGAAGCAATGAATGATCTGTGGCTGTAGAGGGCAGCAGTACGCTTCGATGAGAAGAAGAAGAAGAAGAAGAAGCGGACACAGGACAGAGCATCAGGGTGAAGCGACAATCGGCTGTGGTGAGGTTTTTTTGAAATGGTCTTGGATGTAAATTGTGTGAAAATGAGTGTAAAAGAGGTGAGGCTGTGATGTGTGAGAATGCAGCAGTTGTACATGCGTGTATAAAGAGCGTGAGTGAAGGTGGTTGAATGTGTTTAGTTTTGAAAAGTAAAAACCTAACTAAGCTATTGGGCGATCTGGCAAGTAACTAGCTAGCTAACTGATGGCCATCTGGCATGTGTCCCCCCCAGAAACAGACACTGGGACGACCATCGTGCTTCAGGCACATATTGAGAAGCGGGTCCCTGTGGGACTCGAACCCTGGTTGCTCGCTGTTTCCAGCTCACAGGCGCGGTGACACTTTAACGTAGTCACGCGCACAGGGCGGTTATACAGGCGACGAATGTCCTGTTTAAAGCTGACGTCATCATCTGTGAGCGACGCAGCCAGCCTGCTGGGATGGACGCTGTTAAGTCTGGCCACTAGGGGGCGACGCGACTGTGTGTGCACAACCTCATCTCACCCTGCCCTTCACCTGAAAGGAAACTGACAAAAACTGTTTTGTTTTGTTTTTTCATCACCTCTTCAGGTACACACGCTCCGCTCGCACCGCCAGCTCTGTGTTAGCTCGCAGCAAAATGTTGCACAAACATATTTCACCACTAAAAATTAAAAAACCAAGTCAACCTTCATTTATTTGCCACTGCGTGCCACCAGCTTCACAGTAAACACAAATACCAACTTTACAACTACAATTTTACATTATTACACTTATCCAAAAAACACATGGAAATTACACTCCTGCTTAAGGACACACCCCCAAGAGTCTTGCTTTCTAAAAGCAAAAGCTACATCTGGATGTGTGGATGTCTCTTTGTCACGCCACATTTCCAAAAATATCATCAAGGAATTCAATAAAATACCATATGATTATATTTGGAGAAGAAAAAAATATTCTTCTGAGTCAAGGAAACGTGAAAGAGTGATTTATACTGAATTCTGCCATATCTTTCATTTCTTACATTTTTTCTTTGTCAAACATTTGGAGTCCTTTCAATAAAGATATTTATCAAAGAACTAAGATAGCCTGAAGTTAAACTGCCCACGGTAAAAACACTGCTTTGGCAGCTCAAGCAAACATTAGAAAATGAGCTGAAAACATGTCAACAATTCAACTCCTCGTCGTCTGGTCTGAGATCACATTTTCACTCCCTACCAGTCCTACCTGGACCCCTGCTGGGGATGATGATGGTTGATGGAGAAGAGCTTCCATGTGTGTTTCTGGCTCTGACCGTCACCATGTGCTCCTCCCCGGGGTTCAGGCTCAGAGTCACACTCTCACTGCTGTTTGCCACTTCGCTCCTGATCTGCCACTCTTCCTCTCTGCTTTTAGTCCAGGTCACTTCGTAGTCCAGGATCTCTCCTTGGCTCTGATTGGCCACCAGCTTCTGCACACAAAACACACTTCACCACTCAGAACTCAGTCTGAGATTCAGATCTTGACACTAAAACTGTAATACTGCAGTAACAAGATCACTTTTTTCTATTTCTCCTGTTATGAATTGAAGTCTGTAAAGCCACACTTCTTTTCCAGACTATTATCATTGTATGAATCTGACCATTAAAAACATGAAGGTGTGTGAGTGTCATGTGACTCACTTTCCACATAACCAGTGTGTGGTTTTCCTTCATCTGCATCCACACATTCAGAGCCTCTGGAACTGTGGGACCAACAGATCATCACTTCCTGTTAAACTCTCGTTGACGTAAAGCACTCCTGTCTCTCTGTGCAGCACTCACCATCACCTCTGGTGTGAAAGACCAAGTCTCTGCTCCAGTCCCCCCACCTCCAGAAGTGCTGAGCTGTTCCACATCGTACCCTCACACTGTACCTCCAGTGAGGGATCAGCTCCTTTAAAACCACAACCTTAAGGCCCATTCCAACGCTTTCAACCTTGAGACACAATGCAGAAAATCATAAAGATATTCAGGTTCAAACAGGAGCTTCACAGAGGAGCCTTCCATCATCCACTCACTGTTTCAGCGTGATTGATGAGTGTTTGGCATGTTATATTGAGGTCTTTGCACTGCTCCACAGTCCAGGTCCATGTCAAGCTGGCGTTCCTGGAGTTCACAGCTGAAGCTGTCAGAGCGTCTGGAGCGAACATGTGGACTGAAGAACAGACCGAATCCGTCATACTCACAGCCGATATAAGTACAAGCTCCGTAGGAAGTGGTGTTTGTTTGGCACTTGACGCCGACGCAGACCTCTGACGGCTGCTTCAGCAGCAGAGTCAGGCCGTACGTCTGATCGCTGATCTCAGAGGAGTTCATCTCAGCTCCTCCGTAGCCGCTCAGATACATGCGGTCAAAACTCTGAGCCGCCGGCACCACGCAGCAAAATGTGGCCTTGCTTCCCGCCTGAAGCACTCGGTCCCGAGGGAAGACGCGCTTCCTCTTCAGGGCTCTAGTTCCTGCAGGGAAACAACATGATGACGTGAGATCAGCTGTTCTTCTGTGGTCTCAGCTCTGAAGCCCTCCCTCCTGAAACATCTGGACCTGAGTAACAACAAGCTGCAGGATTCAGGAGCTGAGCAGCTGTGTGGTTTTCTGGAGAGTCCACTCTGTAGTCTGCAGACTCTGAGGTGAGGGTGGGGTATTAGGGATGGCTTGATACCACCTTTTCATGTCTTCATGTCCCATGCCGGTAGCATGAAATTGAGTATTAGCCAATTCCAATACCAATCTGATACTGATACCAATCCAGTACTGATACCAGTCCAACCTCCTTTAGTGATCAATAATGGTAGCCTTCATCATAATTTTCTGAATACAGACATCTAAAAATCGCACATTTACCATGCAACAAATATTCTGCTCTCCTGAAGGACGAAATAAAATAGCTGACAAAATAACTGAAGTAATGCAATACTGCCATGTTAGGGTTTTTTTTTAAATCAAGACTCCAGATTTAACAGCTTTTGATGTTGGTAAAAAAAAAGAATGCAACAATGGTTGTATTAATTCCGGATGACTGCCAAAAGGAGATGCTGAAAGCTCTGAATGTTCCCTTCACACATGTGAAGTTCTAGTATGTGTACCCACAACGTCACTGGTGACCTTGTGCATGACCCTAGAAAGGTTATAAGCTCCAGTGTCACCTCAGGTTCGGTTCCTACAGAATCACCTTGACTGATCATGAAGATTCTGAGTGACAGAGTGCTCTGGCGGTCATCCGGGATTCATAGAACCATAGTTACATTAGTAACTTTCATTCTATTTGACACGTTCTGAAAGCCAGAAGGCGGTGCTGAAATCCCTGAATGTCTACAGTACACTCCAGTAAACTAAATCTGAGCTGCAGTGAAGCTGTGAGTCTAAATTGAAAATGTAAAAAGTGACACATTCCGTAAGCTTCATGTATGACTCAGTGAAAGTAGTTCAAAGCAGATTGTTTGGTGCTGAGTTCCTGTCATTATACACACCTGTTCTCACAACCAAATTCTGGAAAAATTACATTCACAGTGGTTCTTCCAACGTTTGCCCGCATCCTTCCATCAGCCTCGGCCATCATGAGGCCGTGATGCACAGCATGATCCACAAGTGGAGCCCTAATTTCACCAGGGATGTACTGACAATCTCCTTCCTCTGTTTGGTCCTCTTCCCCATCCTCAGCCCTTTTCCATGCGGCTGACCTTCCATTTCTGTGTCAGTGTTGGAGAAATGATCCACACTGTCCTGCTTGGGTCTGACACGCTTGTCAAGTGAAGGTTGATGGGATTCAGCTGAGTGACAATGGAAAAGTGACTTGTTACAACTGATAAGAAAATGCTTCTCACACCTGATCAATGAAGCTGAAGTTCACCTGAGAATAGCTTGATTTAAGAGACACTCAGGAAAAACATTCAAAATGTCAGATTTGCTTGACCGATTTTGACTAGTACATTTTCTAGCATCTAACAACTCAAGCAATGAAATGACTGTTAGTTTTATAGAGAATGACTCCAGCATTCCCAAGTATAGTTCATTTTGACTGACATGAGCAAATGACCACATTAAATGCCAGAGTTGTATGAAAAGCATGTGATGCATGTCCAGAAGTATCTGATTTGTTAGAATGACAAACTGCGACTACGATGTGTGTAAATGGCTGAATGTTGTGGAGATTGAACTGTTGTGCAAAAGTGAAATGCGATGTGACAAAGGCACCAGAGTGACTGAGAAAAACTAAACACAGGGCAAATTCTGAGACTGGAATCCCACCTGGCCTCCAGCAGCTCCGAGTGCATAGTCAAGGCCAACCATGAATGGGATGGTTCAAGTGTCAAGTAGTACCTAAACCATGGAAGGATCAATGAAGTACTTTCAAGGTCACAAACCCATTTGACAGAAACCTCATTCTGAAGCCTCGGGTCCAACTGGCTTGATAAAGTTTGGATCCATTGGCCAAATCAGACAACAGCAGCTTTACCATGCATTTGGAGTTCTGCAGCTCAGTATTTTTTTTTCCACCCATTTAAGTCATTCATGTAACCAGTAAACTAAGGCCCAATCCCATTTCTCCTTCTAGCCCTACCCCTTTGAAACGGAGTGCTAAGGGGTAGGGCCCAAAGTAAAACCCTCCGAATTGGAACACCCCTCCGACAATCGCGTACGTCATCAGTAGTCGCCGCTGCCGTAGACAGATGCGACAATTGTTTGGCAAAGATTTCCCTTACATTTTAAAACTTTATTAATCGACAAAATACTGACATGAACTTCTTTCGTTGCAGACGTCGCCATCTTTCTTTCTGGGAAATCTGTGGAGAGGGGCGCTTGTTTTGTCTGCCTATACCGTCAGTGGCGGGTGTGGTTAGTTCACTTCCGCATTGGCGGGGGCGATGGTTTCCCACCCGCGCATTCCAGGCGGGCAGTGTTGAAGAAACCAGTTTATTGAAAATAATTGTCTGTTGCGTTTGGAATGCGTGGGTGTGGAAACGATCACTCCTGCCAATGCGGAAGTGAACTAACCCCGCCCCCCACTGACAGTGCAGGCTGACGAAACAAGCGCCCCTCCCCACCAGATCATACCCCTCCGTTTGAAGTGTGCCTCTCGAGAACCTCCTTTTGGAGGGGTGACTGGCCCTCCTTCTTGGCCTTACCCCTACGTCATGACAATTGGGACACTCCTACCCCTCCCCGTGAATGCGCAAAATGAGGGGTAGGGCCGAGGGGTGAAATGGGATTCAGCGGAAATCATCTAAAATCAACACTCCAAGCTATTCTCTGGGTCACTTTTAAATGCAAGAAGGATAAAGCTCAAATGAAAGAATTGATTGAATACTTCCTTTTCAGGCACTTTATTAGCTGCAGTACGTCAGTGTGTTCAGCATTTGTCTGAAATATTGTTGAACCACAAAAAAGTTGTTCAACTGCAGCAGAGGATGCTGGACTCCAGGAGCTGATCACACACCACATCCCTGCACATAGGAGCTCAGGTCCTGGTTCTCACAGTGACGTTTCCAGGCCACCCTGAAACACAGCCGAGTCGTTTATTCCTCCACATGTGAAGGTTAAAGCAGTGAGTCCATCACATGTTCAGGACTTACCAGGCTCTGACGCCTTGAGGATCCTTCACCACACGCTTGGCACAGTTGATCGCTGCACCAACGTCGTCACTCAGAAGCTCTGAAATTGAATTTGGTGGATCATTATTAATTTACATCCATGTGCTGAAAGTCAAAGAACCAGGTATGTTTTAGTGGGAGGTGTAAATGCAGGGATTCTTCACTGACCGCTGCATTTGATGTTGCAGCCGTTGCTTGTAGGGGAGCCGTCCTCGCACCAATAGCGGCTGTTGATCTGGAAGATGCCGTAGTCTGTGGAGCCGGGTCCGTTGTAGTTGGTGGCTCCGGTGTCATAGCTGGACTCCCACTGAGACAGGCACACCCCTGCAGAATGAAAGTATCACACTGGGCATCAAAGACTTGTTTGGCAAGTCTGGTGTTCATCATCATTTGAAGTCTCTCAGCCTCTGAGTCTGGTTCACTGCTGGCAAGTCCTCCTAAAGTTTTAATCTCTGAAATGAGTTAGTTGTGTCTCACACTGAATCGTGGGTTAAATTCAGCTGGTTGAGAGGAGTCATTAACACAAACGCCTCTCAGACAACATGAGGACTACATGTGATATATCATTCTGTTGTTTGTTTAGAGCTATTTGTACTCACAGTCAGCCAGGGTGACGCCTCGGTACCCGTCCATCCCATATTTCTTCAACACTCGGGCCCATTCGCAGCGCTCAAACACTTTGGCACTGCTCACAGCCAGCAGCAGCAGGAACACCAGACTCCTCATGACCATCTCTGCAGAGCTTTCTCTAAAGAAACCAAAGTAAAGAAAACCTGTGATGAACAGTGTAAAGCTGCAGGACTAATGTCTCCTCCTCAGCTCTGCCTCCTTTAATACTGCAGGCTCCGCCCTTTGGTCACAGCTGAAACAGAACCTGCACTCAACTCCAAACAAGACGCAGCTGTGGAAAGGTTCAGTTCTCTCTCATAGACTGTTGAAGGATCATTCAAACCTGAAGAAAGAGTTCTGGACTCAAGACAATTCACAGAGTTTCACAGGGAAATGAAGGAAATACATTAAAACAAAGACAATAAAGATTCTTCATCTGATGTGGTTATGATGTTTAAATACAACAGGTTAATTGTTCAATGGACAGCCTGAGCAAATAATGCTGTTTCCATTTTTTTGAAACATCTTAACCATTTTAGATAGGGTGAATTAAAGTAGAGTACTCATTGTGTGTGTTAGTTTGGCCACATTTTGTATTGTTCATTGCTGTCTGTTTTTGTTTGTCTTGTTCTAAGTTGTGAAAAAAATAAAAACTTGAATTACAAAAGAATACAGTACAGAGCTGACCAATAACTGATGACCAAAATGGCAACGTGTGTGTGTGTGTGTGTGTGTGTGTGTGTGTGTGTGTGTGTGTGTGTGTGTGTGTGTGTGTGTGTGTGTGTGTGTGTGTGTGTGTGTGTGTGTGAGAGTGCGCCTGTGCCCGTGTCCGTGCGTGCGCACCTGTCTGTCTGTCAATCTGTCATTTTCCAGCATCCTTGTATTCCCACAGCTGAGCAGCCACACTTAGAGGAGGAGGAGACTGGAGACTGACTGTGAAGCAGCTTTGTCTGGAACTCCAGCTACTAAGGTGTATGTCAGGTTCAGAGGTCATTCATGAACATGTTACTTGAAGTTGTTGTGTAATTATCTCCTACTTGAGTTAATTTACTGTAAAAAAAAAAAAACATTTAAAAATAGATTGTCCTATTGTGTATGATATTTACTTGTGAATACATAGAAAAGCCCAGACCTAAACATAGAAAATCTCAATTAAAAAAATCAATGAAAATATGTGACACACTATGTTTTTCAGGAGCTTTTCCAGAGCCAGAGCCTTCCCGGTAAGCAGTGCAACAACTTTCATCAAGTTGGCGGATGACACCACGGTGGTGGGTCTCATCTCTGGAGGAGATGAGACTGCTTACAGGATGGAGGTGGAGCGACTGTCAGACTGGTGCACCATCAACAACCTCACCCTCAACACCTCCAAGACAAAGGAACTGCTAGTCGACTTCAGGAGGTGTAAACCAGACATACAGCCCATCACACTCAGCGGGGACAGGCTGGAGATAGTGAAAGACTTCAGGTTCCTGGGCACATACATCAGCCAAGACCTGACTTGGACTGCAAACTCCACATCCATTCTGAAGAAGGCACAGCAGAGACTCTACTTCCTGAGGATTGTCAGGAAGAATAACTGAAGAACTGAGCTCCTGGTGTCCTTCTACCGCTGCCTGGTGGAGTCGGTACTCAGCCATGGCGTCTGCTTGTGGTTCTCTAGCTGTACAGTGGCGGAGAGGAAGCAGCTCCAGAGGATTATTAGCACCGCCCAGAGGCTGACTGGCTGCCCTCTTCCATCTCTGGAGGAGATCTATCAGACCCGCTGCCTCAGGAGAGCCCGCAGCATCATCGGGGATTCCTCACACACCAGCCACCACCTCTTCCAACTCCTACCCTCGGGAGGCGTTTCAGGGCAATAAAGACAAAAACACACAGACTCAAAAACAGCTTCTATCCTACAGCTGTCATTGCCCTGAATACTGCACCATAACCAGTCCCTGAACAAGAACAACATGTGACCACCAACTGTGTCATATATTTATATTTATATTGCAAGACACGCAAACTTTTAGTCTATTTATTTTATACCGTTTCTGCACTATTTTTGTCTTGCACTATTTTGTCCTTTTGTCTCTTTTGTTTGTCTGCACTGCCCACGACAGCTGCTGTTCTCAATTTCATTGCATTCTTCTGAACAATGACAATAAAGGAATTCTGATTCTCATTCTGAACATGATGTGAGCGAGCGACCTGGCTGTCTTCAGCATGTCCAAGCATCTTGTTGGGAGAGTTTCAGCACGGCTGACAATTTAGCTGAGGTGGATAAGTCTTGATTTCTACTTGAAGACTTTTAAGGATTCAGCACCTGTGGAAGCACCATTTGCAGTTGTGTAAATGAAATGATTGAACAAGTTTTGAGCACTTATGAAAGCAGAACGTGAACCTGTGTGTTGTCCCAGGAGTTAAGCTGATGTATTTACATCACATCTGTAAATAGACAAAAAAGACAAACTACGCATTTACATAGTTTTACGTTGTTTCTTTTTTTGACTGAAAATGTGACGTACTGCACCTTTAAACGCTGGAGTTTCATCTCCTGACATGTGACGGCCATCTGTCCAGCAGAACATGACTCTGATCGGCGAAATCAACCAGCTGCGTCTGGCCAGGACCCAGATCAAGGACTACAAGACTCAGGTCTCCACGTTCAACAGGTCCAGCAGGCTCCGGCCCGCCTCGGATCAAGGAGCAGCGGGGGGGCCGAAGGAGGACGACCTCTGACCCCGTCAGCTCAGGGATCGGCTGAAGAACCAGCCTCAGTTCTTTTCTCTTCGTCGTCATGCAGCAGCATCAGCTTTACAGTGAAATCAGAGTGGAAATGTGTTTCTAGATTGAAGTCCAAAGAGGCTGGGCTGATCAGGAAAACAGAAGAGTCGGCATGTGGTCAAACTTTTCATGAGAAAAATATGAAGACAAGTGATAAAGAATTTTTCCAAACACATGGTTGACTTGGTTTGTCTTTATGAATCATTAAACAGAAGACAAAACAGCATTAAACAGATGAGCTGTCAGACTGTGGAACCCCCCTGGTCTGATCAGGCTGTGAAAGTGAGAAGATATGAGAACAGTAAACAGGCTCAGATGTTTGCAGACATCTTGGCGGCGGCGAGCTTCAGGTCTCTGGAGTGAGCCTGGATGCGCTGGTGGAGCTTGTCCACGGCAGTGGACAGGGTGTTGTAGATGGCCTGGAGGGGACAGGAGGAAGGCGTCAGCGTGGGAACAGGAAGTGGCCTGCCGCTGCTGCGGGAGGCCGCCGGTACCTGGGCTTTCTCCGTCTCCTCGCCGCAGACGTCCCTCAGGCTCTTGATCTCGGCCCTCAGCTGCTGCGTCTGGCCGGAGATCTTCTGGATCTTGTCGGCCATCTCCTCGCGCCTCTGGTGGATGTGGGTGCACTGGCTGAAAGAGCGGCTCGGGTCAGCGGGGGTGTGAGCGCGGTGGACGGCGTGCGGCGCGGAGGAGCGCAGGCCCGTACCCGAGCACCTCCTTCACGTGCTGCTCCTTCACCTCCTTCTTCTGCCGCCGGATGTTCAGCTTCATGTCCAGAGCTCGCTTCAGCTGGCCCTCCTCCACACACAGGTTCTTCAGCTCCTTCTGCAGCTTCACACGCACGCACGTACGCACGCACGCACGCACGCACACACACACACACACACACACACACACACACACACACACACACACACACACAACTGATAAACACAAGAAACTAATTTCCTTCAAAGAAAGCTGAGAAAATAGCCACGCTCACACGCCTGCGTGTGTGTTTCAGTTTAACTATCCTTCCAAACCCTTTGGCCAAGAGGGGGATTTGTGGGAAATCTTACATTTTATTTGAGTGCTTGCTTGCTTACATATAGTCTAGTGGAAATGGACTATCATATGAATGCATATAATGTGGCTTGTAAAACTGCTTGTGTAGCTTTAATCATAACCGGACGAGCCCCCAGAAACTGGGGACTGACTGAGCCACGAGGCTGGGAGTGAGGATGGCAAGGTCTGATGATCAAGGTTTTGTCCACTGTAGGGACGTTACTGTTGTGTTTCTGTGTGTTTGTCTGCTGTGTTGTCCCATGTTTGAGGAGGATGGGAACGAGAACGATTTCACAAAACACTGTGTTGCTTCCATCATCTCCAGCTGCAATTTGATGTCAGCGTACATGCAGGCAGTATCAAAATAACATACTGTGTAGTGGAAGCCAAAATGACCTTTCACAGTAAATGTCTCTTCTTATATTAACTATGTTATGCATTGTATGACATATAACAATCATCGTGAATTTCTTAAAATGAAATTAAGCATATTTTACCACAGAAAATGGACAGAAACAATAAGATCAGAGGGTGTTTAAGATTGTGGTTACGAGTGTCATTCAGTGTTCAGTGAACCTTCACAAAGCAATCAGGAAGCAGCCATGAGCAGTCAGTCCCGCTCTCTCACCAGCACTCTGAAACATGTCCGCAGAAAAAAGGGATCTGCATCCAGAGCTTCTCAGGTTTACAGTCAGGCCCTCCTGACGACACACACTCACACTGCAAAAAAGGATTTCTAAGAAAGTAAAAATAATCTTATTTCAGGGATATTGTTCTTATTTTTTGTCTAAAAAGTCAAATAATCTTGACAAGCAAGTTTTGTTCTAGAAAATTATTCTTGTTTTAAGAAAATATATCTAACATTTTCTCAATAAGACACTACAGCTAATATTGAGCTAGAATTACTAGTAATAAGCTACAACAATGGTATACATGAAATGCGTTGGATGCCATCATCCAGACAATCACGAAATTCAAATGTAGTAAAGCTGTTCAACCACTTCGGTTATTGTCACAAAAATAGGATTTTAAACAAGTTTGCACTAAATTGTAAAAGTAATGTCAGAAACGAGTAGACAGCAATATAAAACATGCATTTATACAGTTTATCAGCAAAAAAAAAAAAGTGATTTTAAGTAAATATTTCTTACACGACAAAGTTTCTTTGCTTGTTAGAAGCAAATTTTCTTACATTTTGGACTCTTTTCTAGTTTTAAGACACATTATGGTCTTAAAGTGGCTAGATTTATAGTCTAGTTTAAAGAATTCTTGCCAAGTAAATTGTGCTTACCCCATCAGCAGATTTTTTTGCTCAAAACAAGAAAATTTGCCCAGATTTAAGAATATTTAGCTTATTTCTAGTAGGGCGTTATTAAGGAGGAGTGACAGTGGAGCAGAGCTGGACTACTCTCTCTGATCAGAGCTGATAATATATGAAGTGTATCCTCCAGACAAATACAAACTGACCATTTCTAAGTACTGTGAATACTATCACTACCAGCGGAAGTGAAAGATCTTACTTTGCCAAGTCCAGATAAGCCATGTGGCCGTGGTAGAAGCCGGGCTTCTTCTCTTTCCATGAGGTGATGTTTTTCACAACACGAATCTGGAGATGACAGATTAAAACAAGCTTAATATGGAAAAGAGTAGCTGCAGTTTGGTGCTTGAGATGAATGTAAAAGTTCTGAAGTCACTGAAAGCTTCTACCAGATTGACATTTCAGTGAGACCGAGTCAGCTCAGCTGTCTTTCCCCAAAGGAAACAGAAAGCAATGTGGGCCCAACAGTGACTGAGGAGGACTTCTGTAGACAAATTAAAGTTTTCCAGATTAGTGATGTTCAAAAACAGAGAGTTGAGCGCTGTGTATCCAGGCAGTCAAGTTTAAGACTAATAATACTGGCTCACAGTCTCACATCTCAACAAACCAGTCCAAGCTAAAAACAACAAACGAGTGGTTATTTGATTGTCATTATAAAATTAAAAAAATGAAAATTCAAAGTTCTCTCTCAGGGTCAAGAAGGGATAAAAGCCGGCTGAATTTCAGTTTGTGTTTCTAGAGTTTGGGGAGATTGGTTGGCATCGCTGGGCGGAGTGCGGTCGCAGCTTCCTGGACGGTGGAGGGAAGACTGGAGCACAGTGAGAGCAGGACAGGTCGTCCCCCCACTGCTGGGGTCCACGGCTGCAGCAGGCCGGCTGCTCCTCGGCATGGCTCTATTCCAGACACATGATCGGTTCAGCAGGGAGCAGCTCTTTGTCATTATCCGTCAAAACATTGAAATATGGAATCTATCCAAAAGCTTATTGGCCGTGTTTCATATGTCTACGGAGGAAAAGTTATTTAGTGATCAGTATCTACGGTATATAGTTTTATTACCCAGCCCTACTCAGGGCGTGGTTAAAGCTTTGTCATCTGAAAGCAGAACTTTTCTGAAGCAGCACAGCAGCGTGCAACCACGCCAGAGAATGTGTTATTGAACCCTTTGTCTCTGCTGCATCAGAAGCACCAGGGTGAATGGAAACCAGCTGGTGTGGGAGCTGGAGTCCTGCTTGTCCTGCTCGCTCACCTGGTCCTGCAGAGAGAGGACAGGGTTGTTTGGGGAGATGTTGACGTGCAGGACGTGGAACTGGTTTTTCCTGCAGAGGTCGTAGGCGATGTTGGTGAAGGACGTGCTGGCCGTCTGGGGCACTCTGTTGTAAATGATGACCGTGTTGTCTCCTCTGGCCGGCGGCGGCTGGTCCTCACCGACACGCCGCTCAGTCTCAGCCACCTCTGGCTTGAGGAGGACGCTCTCTGAGAGGGACGGAGAGCAGGACATGTGAGGACTCCTCAGAGACTGATGGCAGACACCATTATATTCTTGAAGAAAGTTGTGACGAGCGTTTTGAAATGGTAACAAATTTAGCAGGAAGGTTATTATTAATGAACCGCCTCCCCCTATATCACTGCTGGCCAGTTAGCTGTTAATCATGTCAGTAAAAAGTGGAATTGACGTTTGTCTCATGGTACATGGCAGAAGCAGACCCCCCTGGGAGATGTCTGCCTGGATCTACTGAGAAGCTCCCGGGAGGCCCAGAATCAGACTCCTCGCTGCGATCAGGTGTGGTGAAGCAGGACCGAAGTTCTCCAGACCGAACACCACCCGCTGTGTTTCTGCGACGCCTCTCAGAACGACTGCTCCACGGCCGGGAGCGTCTCACCGAGCTTCGCTCTCCACTCGTCCAGTTTCTGGATCTGCTTCTCGATCAGCATCGCGGACACCCCGAACACCAGGACCGCCAGGAGGAGCAGAACAAAACCACATCAACCAGCATGTTACACCAACGCTGTGTGTGTCCATATGGGAAGAGCACCTGAGGCCCAGTCTGCATGTCCGCCCGCGGACAATCAATCCCTGAAGTCCTGCATGGAGATTTATTATTATGAGAATAAAGTCAGAATTCTGAGTAACCTGTGGCAATCAATACTGGTACAGTAGAAAGGTCAAACTTTGTGAAATAGAACCAAGTTTATGAGGGTAACACATGATGGAACTACTTACTGCTTCAAAGGCCTGACATCTGAAAAGGCCACAAACTGAAAAACAAAAACTACCCAGTCATACTTGATTCATTCCCATTGGGAAATTGCTTTTTTCACACTGACCCATCTAGGATTCTAGGGTCACAGTGAGGGAGCACAGGGAGCTTATGGGGGTCAAAGTTCAGGGCCAGAGACCCACAGTGTCTGCGCCTCCTCCACTCCTGCCCAGCTCCATCGTCCCTCTTCTTCCCTACAGGGCCTGTGGTGCCTGAGCTGAAACCCGCTGCTGTCAGAATGGGCAGCAACACACACTGTACACCTGCTTCCATCGTTTGGTCCCTCCGGATGGAACCACTGCTCCACAGCAGGGCTGTCAAACACACAACCTGCAGGCCAGAACATCCAAACCACAATGAGGCATTGACTTTTTTAGTTGTCAGCTGTTTTCACTGAGCCAAGCCTGCTGATGAGGGGCGGGTGGGCAGGACGGGGCCCTCATGAAGTTATCCAGTATTTAAAAACAAATTCAAACACTAACTGAGAAAATCATACATATTCAAATAATACATAGAAGCTCCTAAAATACCTTATTTTTCTTGGCATGAATGCACTGCTCCCATGAAGTCCAGAAAAAGTCAAGCAGTGCACTAAATTGTACAGATGGGGTCAAAATAACCAATACGAAATCCTGAGGGTGGGTGTCAAACCGTTTTACAAGGAATTATCGCCATCTACTGGTCAGCTATGTGAATAGACGTTCAGCTTTTTCCCCCTGGACTCTATTTTCACTGGCAAACACCCACGTGGTCCGTGGCCCACCAGCTGAGAAATATTTGGGGAAAACATTTGGAATTGTCAAAAAAGAAAAAAGCTTCAATGCAAAGCTGGTAATCGTGGGTGCAACTGTAACTGGTCTGGCCCGCCTGAGATCAAACTGTTGTGGAAGTGGAAAAAGCATCTAAATGATTCCAACAGCATTCACCCCCACCAGCCTCATTACAGAGTCTCACCTCTACAAAGGCTGAGATTACACTCAGGAGGGAGGAGGAATCTGTTTTTTCCAATGAAATGAACTTCATGTAAGAGTTCTAAAAACTGTTGTCCATCTGAAAACGTCAATATCAAGATGAGCTGCTGTCAAATTCAAAGTTCACCCTGAAGAAGAGGCATGCATGCTGGGATCAGTTTTCTTCCAGATGAGCATTTGGAATCAGCTCTTATAAACGGTACTTTATGGATATACAGCGTGGTTCCTTCACAAGCTGCTTCAGTCTGAAACAAAGGAGTCCCTCCCTCTCCTGGATCCAGAAAAGGACGTGGGTGCGGGTGTCCAGGCGCCATCATTGCCACTTAGTGACTGTGGTCCGGATCAGCGGCATCAGGTCTGCATCAAGGCCTCCACCGTGTGGAGCTGGAGGCTGGCTGAGGCGCAGGACCAGCGTTGATTGGTGAGGGGTCCACAGACATCCAGTGTGCTGATTTCAAACTGTTACTTCACACAGTCAAAGTGTCTCCAGTGGATCGTTCAGGTTGGAAATGAGGGTCAGGAGGGTTTTTTTTTTTTTTTTTGAGGACATTGATTTCAAGACTACAAAGTCAGAGAATCAGGCAGCTCAAAAAAGGCACGGACATGGATGTCATGGACTGTTTGCTCCTCTCTCTCTTAAACCCCATGTCTTGATCAGAGGGCTGTCTTTCCGTGGCTGCTGAGGAGGGTTGAGCCTCTGAACCAGGATCTCCATCCTCTATGGGTGGATGTACTGTCATCTGTTATTTCCTGACAGGGTCCCTCATGCATTCTGCTCAACACTTATGCAGCTGACAAAATAGACAAAATATGTTGTTGTCACAAAATTATTATTGGTCTCACGGAAACTTATATAATAATAATAATAACAAAGTCCCATAATAATAATAATAATAAACTCCCAGTCTTGCAAATGGCTGTAGCAAACACACAACTATGCAGCGATTTTCGAAAAGAAAAACTGCAATTTCAACAGGTCTGCGTGGCCTGAATCATAGCCACGTTAATAGGGTTTTTAATAAACCAAACCGTTTGTAAATCCGTCAAGAATTCAGCAAGTTCAGTGTGTTATTGTCTGTGCAGGCTGCTCACCTTCCATCCACCACTGCAGAGGCTCCGGAGAAGCCCCCTCGGGAAGATGGAAGACCGCTTGGCAGACGCCATGGCTGAGTACCGACTCCACCAGGCAGCGGTAGAAGGACACCAGGAGCTCAGTTCTCACGTTATTCTTCCTGACAATCCTCAGGAAGTAGAGTCTCTGCTGTGCCTTCTTCAGAATGGATGTGGAGTTTGCAGTCCAAGTCAGGTCTTGGCTGATGTATGTGCCCAGGAACCTGAAGTCTTTCACTATCTCCAGCCTGTCCCCGCTGAGTGTGATGGGCTGTATGTCTGGTTTACACCTCCTGAAGTCGACGAGCAGTTCCTTTGTCTTGGAGGTGTTGAGGGTGAGGTTGTTGATGGTGCACCAGTCTGACAGTCGCTCCACCTCCATCCTGTAAGCAGTCTCATCTCCTCCAGAGATGAGACCCACCACCGTGGTGTCATCCGCCAACTTGATGAAAGTTGTTGCACTGCTTACCGGGAAGGCTCTGGCTCTGGAAAAGCTCCTGAAAAACATAGTGTGTCACATATTTTCATTGATTTTTTTTAATTGAGATTTTCTATGTTTAGGTCTGGGCTTTTCTATGTATTCCCATGTAAAATATCATACACAATAGGACAATCTATTTTCAAATGTTTTTTTTTTACAGTAAATTAGCTCAAGTAGGAGATAATTACACAACAACTTCAAGTAACATGTTCATCAGTGACCTCTGAACCTGACATACACCTTAGTAGCTGGAGTTCCAGACAAAGCTGCTTCACAGTCAGTCTCCAGTCTCCTCCTCCTCTAAGTGTGGCTGCTCAGCTGTGGGAATACAAGGATGCTGGAAAATGACAGATTGACAGAGAGACAGGTGCGCACGCACGGACACGGGCACAGGCGCACACACACACACACACACACACACAACTGATAAACACAAGAAACTAATTTCCTTCAAAGAAAGCTGAGAAAAGAGCCACGCTCACACGCCTGCGTGTGTGTTTCAGTTTAACTATCCTTCCTAACCCTGTTGGAACCAGAGACCGGGAGACCATTTCCAGGACCAGGAGGTTGGTCCTGATGGCAATGAACACCTGGAGTAGGACGTGAATCTAGGATTTGTGGACCTGCGCTGACCCAAGAGGGGGTGGACAGAGGCATGTTGGGACGGACCGTTCCAAGTGACAGCCCGGACGACCCATGCTGTCTGACTGAAGGAGAAAGCAGCCAAGTGGTATCACATCTGTCACACTCGCCTCTCTAGGTTGAAGAGCTCCATACCTGGAGGAGAGGACACACCGGCCTCCTAACCTGAAGAGAGGACTGTGGGAAGTCAGTTGTCCACCGAGGCAGTTGAGTATCAACACTCATCACACCATTTTGTTTTAAACTGTTGCTTGTCTGAACATTGCTTTATTTATTCATTAATTGATGTACTTATTTATTTATGTACTTGGAGACATGCTTGCAGACCATGCAGAAATGTATGTTTTGCAGGAATGTTAATTTTGTGGTCCTAAAATCTGTTTTTGGCCAAGAGGGGGATTTGTGGGAAATCTTACATTTTATTTGAGTGCTTGCTTGCTTACATATAGTCTAGTGGAAATGGACTATAATATGAATGCATATAATGTGGCTTGTAAAACTGCTTGTGTAGCTTTAATCATAACCGGACGAGCCCCCAGAAACTGGGGACTGACTGAGCCACGAGGCTGGGAGTGAGGATGGCAAGGTCTGATGATCAAGGTTTTGTCCACTGTAGGGACGTTACTGTTGTGTTTCTGTGTGTTTGTCTGCTGTGTTGTCCCATGTTTGAGGAGGATGGGAACGAGAACGATTTCACAAAACACTGTGTTGCTTCCATCATCTCCAGCTGCAATCTGATGTCAGCGTACATGCAGGCAGTATCAAAATAACATATTGTGTAGTGGAAGCCAAAATGACCTTTCACAGTAAATGTCTCTTTTTATATTAACTATGTTATGCATTGTATGACATATAACAATCATCGTGAATTTCTTAAAATGAAATTAAGCATATTTTACCACAGAAAATGGACAGAAACAATAAGATCAGAGGGTGTTTAAGATTGTGGTTACAAGTGTCATTCAGTGTTCAGTGAACCTTCACAAAGCAATCAGGAAGCAGCCATGAGCAGTCAGTCCCGCTCTCTCACCAGCACTCTGAAACATGTCCGCATTTTTGTCTAAAAAGTCAAATAATCTTGACAAGCAAGTTTTGTTCTAGAAAATTATTCTTGTTTTAAGAAAATATATCTAACATTTTCTCAATAAGACACTACAGCTAATATTGAGCTAGAATTACTAGTAATAAGCTACAACAATGGTATACATGAAATGCGTTGGATGCCATCATCCAGCCAATCACGAAATTCAAATGTAGTAAAGCTGTTCAACCACTTCGGTTTTTGTCACAAAAATAGGATTTTAAACAAGTTTGCACTAAATTGTAAAAGTAATGTCAGAAACGAGTAGACAGCAATATAAAACATGCATTTATACAGTTTATCAGCAAAAAAAAAAGTGATTTTAAGTAAATATTTCTTACACGACAAAGTTTCTTTGCTTGTTAGAAGCAAATTTTCTTACATTTTGGACTCTTTTTTCTAGTTTTAAGACACATTATGGTCTTAAAGTGGCTAGATTTATAGTTTAGTTTAAAGAATCCTTGCCAAGTAAATTGTGCTTACCCCATCAGCAGATTTTTTTGCTCAAAACAAGAAAATTTGCCCAGATTTAAGAATATTTAGCTTATTTCTAGTAGGGCGTTATTAAGGAGGAGTGACAGTGGAGCAGAGCTGGACTACTCTCTCTGATCAGAGCTGATAATATATGAAGTGTATCCTCCAGACAAATACAAACTGACCATTTCTAAGTACTGTGAATACTATCACTACCAGCGGAAGTGAAAGATCTTACTTTGCCAAGTCCAGATAAGCCATGTGGCCGTGGTAGAAGCCGGGCTTCTTCTCTTTCCATGAGGTGATGTTTTTCACAACACGAATCTGGAGATGACAGATTAAAACAAGCTTAATATGGAAAAGAGTAGCTGCAGTTTGGTGCTTGAGATGAATGTAAAAGTTCTGAAGTCACTGAAAGCTTCTACCAGATTGACATTTCAGTGAGACCGAGTCAGCTCAGCTGTCTTTCCCCAAAGGAAACAGAAAGCAATGTGGGCCCAACAGTGACTGAGGAGGACTTCTGTAGACAAATTAAAGTTTTCCAGATTAGTGATGTTCAAAAACAGAGAGTTGAGCGCTGTGTATCCAGGCAGTGAAGTTTAAGACTAATAATACTGGCTCACAGTCGCACATCTCAACAAACCAGTCCAAGCTAAAAACAACAAACGAGTGGTTATTTGATTGTCATTATAAAATTAAAAAAATGAAAATTCAAAGTTCTCTCTCAGGGTCAAGAAGGGATAAAAGCCGGCTGAATTTCAGTTTGTGTTTCTAGAGTTTGGGGAGGTTGGTTGGCATCGCTGGGCGGAGTGCGGTCGCAGCTTCCTGGACGGTGGAGGGAAGACTGGAGCACAGTGAGAGCAGGACAGGTCGTCCCCCCACTGCTGGGGTCCACGGCTGCAGCAGGCCGGCTGCTCCTCGGCATGGCTCTATTCCAGACACATGATCGGTTCAGCAGGGAGCAGCTCTTTGTCATTATCCGTCAAAACATTGAAATATGGAATCTATCCAAAAGCTTATTGGCCGTGTTTCATATGTCTACGGAGGAAAAGTTATTTAGTGATCAGTATCTACGGTATATAGTTTTATTACCCAGCCCTACTCAGGGCGTGGTTAAAGCTTTGTCATCTGAAAGCAGAACTTTTCTGAAGCAGCACAGCAGTGTGCAACCACGCCAGAGAATGTGTTATTGAACCCTTTGTCTCTGCTGCATCAGAAGCACCAGGCTGAATGGAAACCAGCTGGTGTGGGAGCTGGAGTCCTGCTTGTCCTGCTCGCTCACCTGGTCCTGCAGAGAGAGGACAGGGTTGTTTGGGGAGATGTTGACGTGCAGGACGTGGAACTGGTTTTTCCTGCAGAGGTCGTAGGCGATGTTGGTGAAGGACGTGCTGGCCGTCTGGGGCACTCTGTTGTAAATGATGACCGTGTTGTCTCCTCTGGCCGGCGGCGGCTGGTCCTCACCGACACGCCGCTCAGTCTCAGCCACCTCTGGCTTGAGGAGGACGCTCTCTGAGAGGGACGGAGAGCAGGACATGTGAGGACTCCTCAGAGACTGATGGCAGACACCATTATATTCTTGAAGAAAGTTGTGACTAGCGTTTTGAAATGGTAACAAATTTAGCAGGAAGGTTATTATTAATGAACCGCCTCCCCCTATATCACTGCTGGCCAGTTAGCTGTTAATCATGTCAGTAAAAAGTGGAATTGACGTTTGTCTCATGGTACATGGCAGAAGCAGACCCCCCTGGGAGATGTCTGCCTGGATCTACTGAGAAGCTCCCGGGAGGCCCAGAATCAGACTCCTCGCTGCGATCAGGTGTGGTGAAGCAGGACCGAAGTTCTCCAGACCGAACACCACCCGCTGTGTTTCTGCGACGCCTCTCAGAACGACTGCTCCACGGCCGGGAGCGTCTCACCGAGCTTCGCTCTCCACTCGTCCAGTTTCTGGATCTGCTTCTCGATCAGCATCGCGGACACCCCGAACACCAGGACCGCCAGGAGGAGCAGAACAAAACAACATCAACCAGCATGTTACACCAACGCTGTTTGTGTCCATATGGGAAGAGCACCTGAGGCCCAGTCTGCATGTCCGCCCACGGACAATCAATCCCTGAAGTCCTGCATGGAGATTTATTATTATGAGAATAAAGTCAGAATTCTGAGTAACCTGTGGCAATCAATACTGGTACAGTAGAAAGGTCAAACTTTGTGAAACAGAACCAAGTTTATGAGGGTAACACATGATGGAACTACTTATTGCTTCAAAGGCCTGACATCTGAAAAGGCCACAAACTGAAAAACAAAAACTACCCAGTCATACTTGATTCATTCCCATTGGGAAATTGCTTTTTTCACATTGACCCATCTAGGATTCTAGGGTCACAGTGAGGGAGCACAGGGAGCTTATGGGGGTCAAAGTTCAGGGCCAGAGACCCACAGTGTCTGCGCCTCCTCCACTCCTGCCCAGCTCCATCGTCCCTCTTCTTCCCTACAGGGCCTGTGGTGCCTGAGCTGAAACCCGCTGCTGTCAGAATGGGCAGCAACACACACTGTACACCTGCTTCCATCGTTTGGTCCCTCCGGATGGAACCACTGCTCCACAGCAGGGCTGTCAAACACACAACCTGCAGGCCAGAACATCCAAACCACAATGAGGCATTGACTTTTTTTAGTTGTCAGCTGTTTTCACTGAGCCAAGCCTGCTGATGAGGGCGGGTGGGCAGGACGGGGCCCTCATGAAGTTATCCAGTATTTAAAAACAAATTCAAACACTAACTGAGAAAATCATACATATTCAAATAATACATAGAAGCTCCTAAAATACCTTATTTTTCTTGGCATGAATGCACTGCTCCCGTGAAGTCCAGAAAAAGTCAAGCAGTGCACTAAATTGTACAGATGGGGTCAAAATAACCAATACGAAATCCTGAGGGTGGGTGTCAGACCGTTTTACAAGGAATTATCGCCATCTACTGTTCAGCTATGTGAATAGACGTTCAGCTTTCTCCCCCTGGACTCTATTTTCACTGGCAAACACCCACGTGGTCCGTGGCCCACCAGCTGAGAAATATTTGGGGAAAACATTTGGAATTGTCAAAAAAGAAAAAAGCTTCAATGCAAAGCTGATAATCGTGGGTGCAACTGTAACTGGTCTGGCCCGCCTGAGATCAAACTGTTGTGGAAGTGGAAAAAGCATCTAAATGATTCCAACAGCATTCACCCCCACCAGCCTCATTACAGAGTCTCACCTCTACAAAGGCTGAGATTACACTCAGGAGGGAGGAGGAATCTGTTTTTTCCAATGAAATGAACTTCATGTAAGAGTTCTAAAAACTGTTGTCCATCTGAAAACGTCAATATCAAGATGAGCTGCTGTCAAATTCAAAGTTCACCCTGAAGAAGAGGCATGCATGCTGGAATCAGTTTTCTTCCAGATGAGCATTTGGAATCAGCTCTTATAAACGGTACTTTATGGATATACAGCGTGGTTCCTTCACAAGCTGCTTCAGTCTGAAACAAAGGAGTCCCTCCCTCTCCTGGATCCAGAAAAGGACGTGGGTGCGGGTGTCCAGGCGCCATCATTGCCACTTAGTGACTGTGGTCCGGATCAGCGGCATCAGGTCTGCATCAAGGCCTCCACCGTGTGGAGCTGGAGGCTGGCTGAGGCGCAGGACCAGCGTTGATTGGTGAGGGGTCCACAGACATCCAGTGTGCTGATTTCAAACTGTTATTTCACACAGTCAAAGTGTCTCCAGTGGATCGTTCAGGTTGGAAATGAGGGTCAGGAGGGGTTTTTTTGTTTGGTTTTTTTTTTGTTTTTTTTTGAGGACATTGATTTCAAGATTACAAAGTCAGAGAATCAGGCAGCTCAAAAAAGGCACGGTCATGGATGTCATGGACTGTTTGCTCCTCTCTCTCTTAAACCCCATGTCTTGATCAGAGGGCTGTCTTTCCGTGGCTGCTGAGGAGGGTTGAGCCTCTGAACCAGGATCTCCATCCTCTATGGGTGGATGTACTGTCATCTGTTATTTCCTGACAGGGTTCCTCATGCATTCTGCTCAACACTTATGCAGCTGACAAAATAGACAAAATATGTTGTTGTCACAAAATTATTATTGGTCTCACGGAAACTTATATAATAATAATAATAACAAAGTCCCATAATAATAATAATAATAAACTCCCAGTCTTGCAAATGGCTGTAGCAAACACACAACTATGCAGCGATTTTCGAAAAGAAAAACTGCAATTTCAACAGGTCTGCGTGGCCTGAATCATAGCCACGTTAATAGGGTTTTTAATAAACCAAACCGTTTGTAAATCCGTCAAGAATTCAGCAAGTTCAGTGTGTTATTGTCTGTGCAGGCTGCTCACCTTCCATCCACCACTGCAGAGGCTCCGGAGAAGCCCCCTCGGGAAGATGGAAGACCGCTTGGCAGACGCCATGGCTGAGTACCGACTCCACCAGGCAGCGGTAGAAGGACACCAGGAGCTCAGTTCTCACGTTATTCTTCCTGACAATCCTCAGGAAGTAGAGTCTCTGCTGTGCCTTCTTCAGAATGGATGTGGAGTTTGCAGTCCAAGTCAGGTCTTGGCTGATGTATGTGCCCAGGAACCTGAAGTCTTTCACTATCTCCAGCCTGTCCCCGCTGAGTGTGATGGGCTGTATGTCTGGTTTACACCTCCTGAAGTCGACGAGCAGTTCCTTTGTCTTGGAGGTGTTGAGGGTGAGGTTGTTGATGGTGCACCAGTCTGACAGTCGCTCCACCTCCATCCTGTAAGCAGTCTCATCTCCTCCAGAGATGAGACCCACCACCGTGGTGTCATCCGCCAACTTGATGAAAGTTGTTGCACTGCTTACCGGGAAGGCTCTGGCTCTGGAAAAGCTCCTGAAAAACATAGTGTGTCACATATTTTCATTGATTTTTTTGAATTGAGATTTTCTATGTTTAGGTCTGGGCTTTTCTATGTATTCACATGTAAAATAGCATACACAATAGGACAATCTATTTTCAAATGTTTTTTTTTTTTACAGTAAATTAGCTCAAGTAGGAGATAATTACACAACAACTTCAAGTAACATGTTCATCAGTGACCTCTGAACCTGACATACACCTTAGTAGCTGGAGTTCCAGACAAAGCTGCTTCACAGTCAGTCTCCAGTCTCCTCCTCCTCTAAGTGTGGCTGCTCAGCTGTGGGAATACAAGGATGCTGGAAAATGACAGATTGACAGAGAGACAGGTGCGCACGCACGGACACGGGCACAGGCGCACACACACACACACACACACACACACACACACACACACACACACACACACACACACACACACACACACACACACACACACACACACACACACACAAAGCAGCACATTGTGCTTTCTTCTGACCAAATATGAGAAATGGAGAAATGCTTTCGGGTAACTGGGAGACTTCCCTCTTTCCATGTGGAGAATAACACAGCTCTCCCCCGGTCTCAGATCAGCGTGACTTGTGGTCTGGTGGCGCCCCCTTGTGGGAAAAGGGAAGACGTGTGAATTGATTGAAACTCACACAGTCCAAACTGTACAAATGAGGATTGTTGTTAATGTAACAGATGATCAATGATCCACCTCAATATCTGAGGCCCTTACACCAACTTTGAAAACACCATGTTGTTTGTAGGTCACTTCAAATGCCATTTGAATTTCAGAGCAACATCAGAAAGTTGGTCAAACAGTGCTGTGGAGAAGTGATTTTGGCATTGAAGGGGATGAAATGCTTGACAGACACAGACAAAAGAAGAGTGGAGGTGGTGTGGCGTTGTTCACTCACACCACTGTGGAGTTTCAGGTGCTGGAACACATGTGAAGCATAGATTACAATGGATTTCTGATGTACCCTCTTCTTAACCGTCCCTTTTTACCGTCTGGAGTAATAGTCTAGTGGCAGAGCGTACGCCTCTCACCCGAGAGCTCGTGGGTTCGCGTCCCGGCTCTGTTGTGTTGTGTTTTTCACTCATTGAAATTCTGGAATTAACTAAAACATTCTTCAAGTCAGCTTCATCAATAAAGCACAACACTTAATTAAGTCAATATTTCTTACACCACAACGTTTCTTTGCTTGTTACAAGCAAATGTTCCCACATGTTGGACTATTTTTTTCTAGCTTTAAATGGGGCTGTATCATGCAAAATTCACTTTTTCTATGTTTTAACCTTGTTATATAGTTATGTACTCACCAAAAACACCCCAAAGCGTTTTTTCTTTTTCCTTCATGCCTGCCTGTTTGAGCTTTGCTCGTTGCTGTGCTGCTCAGAGAGGCAGCCCCTCCCCTACCCGTGAAAACGCTCTGTTTCCCATGTTGACGTGGCACGGAGAAGATGGCTCCCCTGAGCCCCCCTCCCGCAGGCCCTCGGTCATCATTTGTAACTGGGATTACGGATGAAAGCAACAATCAAGCAAGAGCAAGAGTCTGAAGGGTCTGCGCTTGGTGAGTTTCTAACAGGAAAAGACGTTTTCGTGTGTCTTTGGGTGAAGAGAAGCTAGAGCGAAAGAGCTAAAGCTAGCCAGCGTTTTTGTTTTGAACGAGCAAAACTCAAACAGGCAGGCATGAAGGAAAGAGAAAAAACGCTTTGGGGGTGTTTTTGGTGAGTTTTAGTTAATTAATTTTAGTTAATTCCAGAATTTCAATGAGTGAAAAACACAACACAACAGAGCCGGGACGCGAACCCACGAGCTCTCGGGCGAGAGGCGTACGCTCTACCACTAGACTATTACTCCAGACGGTAAAAAGGGACGGTTAAGAAGAGGGTACATCAGAAATCCATTGTAATCTATGCTTCACATGTGTTCCAGCACCTGAAACTCCACAGTGGTGTGAGTGAACAACGCCACACCACCTCCACTCTTCTTTTGTCTGTGTCTGTCAAGCATTTCATCCCCTTCAATGCCAAAATCACTTCTCCACAGCACTGTTTGACCAACTTTCTGATGTTGCTCTGAAATTCAAATGGCATTTGAAGTGACCTACAAACAACATGGTGTTTTCAAAGTTGGTGTAAGGGCCTCAGATATTGAGGTGGATCATTGATCATCTGTTACATTAACAACAATCCTCATTTGTACAGTTTGGACTGTGTGAGTTTCAGTCAATTCACACGTCTTCCCTTTTCCCACAAGGGGGCGCCACCAGACCACAAGTCACGCTGATCTGAGACCGGGGGAGAGCTGTGTTTATTCTCCACATGGAAAGAGGGAAGTCTCCCAGTCACCCGAAAGCATTTCTACATTTCTCATATTTGGTCAGAAAAAAGCACAATGTGCTGCTTTGTGTGTGTGTGTGTGTGTGTGTGTGTGTGTGGACAACCAATGGAGAACGTGTTTCAATAAATGAGGTGAAAAACATTTGTTCGCCTGCATCAATTTCAAGTTCTTGGCCAAGAGTCACAGACTCTCCTTCCTTCATCTTCAAGTCACACATCACAGAGCTGCACTGACGTATTTGTTGAAAAACCATCTGTACCTTCAGTCAGTGGAGAAAAAGCCAATCAGAGGAGAGGAGCTTTTGCATGCAACTTTTTTGAATCTGACACTTGGAGAACTTGGACACCTGCAATTGAAAGATTTCTGAAGAGAAAAAAACATCTGCAGGTACACAACTCACAATACACAGGTGCAAGTTTTGCTTTTAGAAGTGCTCCAAACTTGTTCAATCATTTCATTTACACAACTACAAATGGTGCTTCCACAGGTGCTGAATCCTTAAAAGTCTTCAAGTAGAAATCAAGACTTATCCACCTCAGCTAAATTGTCAGCCGTGCTGAAACTCTCCCAACAAGATGCTTGGACATGCTGAAGACAGCCAGGTCGCTCGCTCACATCATGTTCAGAATGAGAATCAGAATTCCTTATTGTCATTGTTCAGAAGAATGCAATGAAATTGAGAACAGCAGCTGTCGTGGGCAGTGCAGACAAACAAAAGAGACAAAAGGACAAAATAGTGCAAGACAAAAATAGTGCAGAAACGGTATAAAATAAATAGACTAAAAGTTTGCGTGTCTTGCAATAGAAATATAAATATATGACGCAGTTGGTGGTCACATGTTGTTCTTGTTCAGGGACTGGTTATGGTGCAGTATTCAGGGCAATGACAGCTGTAGGATAGAAGCTGTTTTTGAGTCTGTGCGTTTTTGTCTTTATTGCCCTGAAACGCCTCCCCGAGGGTAGGAGTTGGAAGAGGTGGTGGCTGGGGTGTGAGGAATCCCCGATGATGCTGCGGGCTCTCCTGAGGCAGCGGGTCTGATAGATCTCCTCCAGAGATGGAAGAGGGCAGCCAGTCAGCCTCTGGGCGGTGCTAATAATCCTCTGGAGCTGCTTCCTCTCCGCCACTGTACAGCTAGAGAACCACAAGCAGACGCCATGGCTGAGTACCGACTCCACCAGGCAGCGGTAGAAGGACACCAGGAGCTCAGTTCTTCAGTTATTCTTCCTGACAATCCTCAGGAAGTAGAGTCTCTGCTGTGCCTTCTTCAGAATGGATGTGGAGTTTGCAGTCCAAGTCAGGTCTTGGCTGATGTATGTGCCCAGGAACCTGAAGTCTTTCACTATCTCCAGCCTGTCCCCGCTGAGTGTGATGGGCTGTATGTCTGGTTTACACCTCCTGAAGTCGACTAGCAGTTCCTTTGTCTTGGAGGTGTTGAGGGTGAGGTTGTTGATGGTGCACCAGTCTGACAGTCGCTCCACCTCCATCCTGTAAGCAGTCTCATCTCCTCCAGAGATGAGACCCACCACCGTGGTGTCATCTGCCAACTTGATGAAAGTTGTTGCACTGCTTACCGGGAAGGCTCTGGCTCTGGAAAAGCTCCTGAAAAACATAGTGTGTCACATATTTTCATTGATGTTTTTTTATAGAGATGTTTTCTATGTTTAGGTCTGGGCTTTTCTATGTATTCACATGTAAATATCATACACAATAGGACAATCTATTTTTAAATGTTTTTTTTTTTTTTACAGTAAATTAACTCAAGTAGGAGATAATTACACAACAACTTCAAGTAACATGTTCATGAATGACCTCTGAACCTGACATACACCTTAGTAGCTGGAGTTCCAGACAAAGCTGCTTCACAGTCAGTCTCCAGTCTCCTCCTCCTCTAGGTGTGGCTGCTCAGCTGTGGGAATACAAGGATGCTGGAAAATGACAGATTGACAGACAGACAGGTGCGCGCGCACGGACACGGGCACAGGCACACTCAAAGACACACACACACACACACACACACACACACACACACACACACACACACACACACACACACACACACACACACTTTCTCCACTCTACTAAAGAACAAGCCATATGAATTTTATAGGACATGGGACCCTTTCTTGAACTGTTTGGACTGTTCCTCTGCACAGAAGTTGCGATCTGGCTTATTGTCCATAGCTTGGCCAAAGGAATCTTAAGATAAGGACTTATCCTCCTTTTCTTTCTTTCTTTTTTTGTTTGTTTGTTTGTTGTTGTTGTTGTTTTTTTCTTCTTACTTTATGTTTTTGTGATGCTCTGCTCTGCTTTGTACAAAATGTTCAATAAAAAATGTAACAAAAGATCAAGAAATATTCCTGCAGTATTAAATAAACTACATTCCCTTTCTCAAAATCTGAGGCTGTGACTCAGTGAATAAGCAACAAATAAGTTCCTCAAAGGTTCAACAACTGCATTAATGAAGTAAAAAACTTTATAAGCATCAAATTCAAGTTCTATTCAACTTCATGAGCATTAATAATTCAGTCTAATATATCTTGGCTGCTTGGCAGTTGTTTGTTGACTCTGCTGTGTTGAACCATCAGTTTAAACTTCTCCTCTGTTGTTTGCTCACTTGTCCAGCGTTCCAGCCCCTTCGTTCCAGATGGTCACCTTCCTCCATTGTTCATCAGATCACTGCAGAACTCTCCATTTGCTTCCTGCTCACTGGTACTTTGGCTCCATCTAGCGGCGCTGATGTGTAACAACAATCTGGTCCTCGATGATAGTGAGACCCCATTTTGGAGAATTCAATTTTTGGAAAAAAAACAATGCCTACATCCTTCTGCTCCACAGTTTAGTAGGTGGAAAGAAAATATGCAGAAAAATGTAACATATGAAAAATTATTGGCGAGAGTGAATAATGACATGGATAAGTTTGTTGAATCCTGGGCTCAGATTTTTGAAACATCTTAACCATTTTAGACACGGTGAATTAAAGTAGAGTACTCATTTTGTATGTTAGTTTGGCCACATTTTGTATTGTTCATTGCTGTCTGTTTTTGTTTGTCTTGTTCTAAGTTGTGAAAAAGAAATAAAAACTTGAATTACAAAAAAATACAGTCCAGATCTGACCAATAACTGATGACCAAAATGGCAAAATATGTGGGCAGGCCCACAAACAATGGAAGAAGATACCAACATCAGAATGACATTTGTTACACATTTCAGAAAGTGAAGAATACATTTTGTGCCTCCTCTCAGGAGAAATAAAAAGCCAATGCAGAATTTTGAATTGTCTTTCCCAGATGGAATTAGAAACAAGAGCTTTGAAAGGCCGGTTACATAATTCGTCTCAGGATTCATATATTTCTTGCTCTTAAATCACATGAAATGTGATGTCTGTTGTGAGTTTTCCTACAATAATCGTACAATAAAACAATAAAAAAAACATTTTATGAGTAACCTTATTGTCTTCAACATATTTTTATTTTCACAAAATGACATTTGAAAAATCGGGGTCGTCTTATAATCAACGTCGTCCTATACGGTGCTCTCACTCAAGACTTTGGAACTTGTGAAACATATTTGGAAGGCAAAATGGAAGAAGTGCGTGCGTGCCTGTGTGTGCGTGTGTGTGTGTGTGTGTGTAACCTTCAGTGACTCTAAATTGTCTCTGTCAATCACCAATATATTTTATGTGAAAGGCTTTAAGTCTCACAAATCTCATTGTGTAAAAACAGGTGGAGACACATTTGTGGATATGAGTTGCTTTTGCTTGACGCTCATTTCCAAATAAAATGTCACTACACCATCACTCAAGGCAACTTGTTAGAAACTGTTTCTTCCAGCTGCGCAATATCGCTAAGCTCAGACCCATGGTGTCAAAGAACGAGCTTGAAATGATCCTTCATGCGTTCATATCCTCGCGGCTGGACGACTGCAGCAGCCTGTTCACTGCCTCAACCAGAAAGAGCTGCTCGTCTTCAGTACGTCCAAAACTCAGCTGCCAGGCTGCTGACCAGCGCCAACAGGAGGTCCCACATCACGCCTGTTTGAAAATCTCTCCACTGGCTCCCTGTTATTCCACAATGCATTAACAGACACATCTTCATCGCTTCATCTACTTTCATCCCTGTAGAAAAAGACAAATGTGTTGTGAGCAACTGAGCTTCACAATTCCACAGCCACACAATGAAAGACCAACAATGCCAGTGTAGGGGCATTCCATTAAGAATGAGCCAAAACTACATCAAGAGATGGACACACATCTGTCCAAAATTGTTCCCAACAAACTGATACTGAACTACAAAATGACATGAACATTGGACTGATTGCAGGACTGCTGTAATATCCTATAGTTTCAGCTCATCAACTATGACATACAATCTAAAACACACAACGACAGAAACGTTTGAGTAACTTACTACAACAATCCAATGTTTTCTTGACCGCACTCTGTCACTCAGAATCTTCATGATCAGTCAAGGTGATTCTGTAGGAACTGAACCTGAGGTGACACTGGAGCTTATAACCTTTCTAGGGTCATGCACAAGGTCACCAGTGACGTTGTGGGTACACATACTAGAACTTCACATGTGTGAAGGGAACATTCAGAGCTTTCAGCATCTCCTTTTGGCAGTCATCCGGAATTAATACAACCATTGTTGCATTCTTTTTTTTTTACCAACATCAAAAGCTGTTAAATCTGGAGTCTTGATTTAAAAAAACCCCTAACATGGCAGTATTGCATTACTTCAGTTATTTTGTCAGCTATTTTATTTCGTCCTTCAGGAGAGCAGAATATTTGTTGCATGGTGAATGTGCGATTTTTAGATGTCTGTATTCAGAAAATTATGATGAAGGCTACCATTATTGATCACTAAAGGAGGTTGGACTGGTATCAGTACTGGATTGGTATCAGTATCAGATTGGTATTGGAATTGGCTAATACTCAATTTCATGCTACCGGCATGGGACATGAAGACATGAAAAGGTAGTATCAAGCCATCCCTAATACCCCACCCTCACCTCAGAGTCTGCAGACTACAGAGTGGACTCTCCAGAAAACCACACAGCTGCTCAGCTCCTGAATCCTGCAGCTTGTTGTTACTCAGGTCCGGATGTTTCAGGAGGGAGGGCTTCAGAGCTGAGACCACAGAAGAACAGCTGATCTCTGACAACCTGCAATCCTCCAACCTGAACAGAGAGAGAAAGAAGTGAGATGTGAGGACAAACCTTTATCTTAGAAGAGATTCTAGCTTCACACTGAACTGACCTCAGAGTCTCCAGTTTACAGTTGGGACTCTTCAGTCCAGCACACAGGATCTTCACTGATGAATCCTTCAGCTGGTTGTCTCTCAGGTCCAGATGAGTCAGGTGGGAGGGGTCAGAGTTCAGAGCTGAGGAAATCACCTCACAGTGAGAAGAAGAGGGTCCACAGCCAGGAAGTCTGGAATGAGACACAGAGAGGACAGGACGCTGTTACGAGGTAGAACACTTTGTTGGACTTTTCCTGACTGAAAAGTCCAACAAAGATAATCCTCCTGTCTGGAAAGGAGCTGGTTCTGACTCGGTCCGTCTGGTTTCAGGACCAGGTCTCAGTGGCGGCCGACAGGGCGGGACGGCCTCGCTCCTGGAACTGGACGTCTCATCTGTCTTTAGACTGCGCTCCTCATTCAGTGAGGCTTCGCTTCTGCTACGACAACCAGACCAACCGGTGGAAACCACAGCAGATGGTTCCAGGTCTCCATGCAGCCGCCGGCCCTCCGTCTTCCATCAGTCCGTCACGTTACGGGACGTCATCATGCTGTTTCCCTGCAGGAACTAGAGCCCTGAAGAGGAAGCGCGTCTTCCCTCGGGACCGAGTGTTTCAGGCAGGAAGCAAGGCCACATTTTGCTGCGTGGTGCCGGCGGCTCAGAGTTTTGACCGCATGTATCTGAGCGGCTACGGAGGAGCTGAGATGAACTCCTCTGAGATCAGCGATCAGACGTACGGCCTGACTCTGCTGCTGAAGCAGCCGTCAGAGGTCTGCGTCGACGTCAAGTGCCAAACAAACACCACTTCCTACAGAGCTTGTACTTTATCGGCTGTGAGTATGACGGATTCTGAACCCTTCTCAATGAAAAGTGCTGACCGTTACTTTCTCTTTTTGTTTGGGTGTGGATCAGACCCGCCTGACGATCGGGATCTTCAGTGTGAAACACGAGATCTGGAGTCAGTGGACTGCAGCTGGACAGTAGGAAGACACACACACCTTTGTCTCCGGAGTCCAACACGCTATCAGCTGCTCGGGAGGTAGAACTACACTGCCTACCACACTCTCTACTGATTGTTTCAGACGCAATGGGATTCAAAAAAACAACATGCTTTTAAACATATTCCTCTGGGTAAATGTGCAAATCCAAGTAGTTCTCAAGAAAACCAACAGAACTAATCTCATGACACTTCCCGTCCGCCTCAATCCCACACAGCCCACCAAGTTCAGATATGTTTATCAAAGTTGTTTTGTGTCTTTTTCAGGCCTTGTGAATCTGCATCAAAGGGCAGATGCTCACAAATGATGCAAATTGGAGCTGAAGAAAGAAACTGGACCCTGAAAGCACAGAATGAGCTTGGAACGGTGGAGCTGCACGACAGGGCCGACCTGACGAAGAGAGGTACCTCTCCATACGGACTCAAACATCCTCGTCCGGTGATCTGAGTGGTGAAGTGTGTTTTGTGTGCAGAAGCTGCTGGCCAATCAGAGCCACGGAGAGATCCTGGACTATGAAGTGACCTGGACTAAAAGCAGAGAGGAAGAGCGGCAGATCAGGAGCGAAGTGGCAAACAGCAGTGAGAGTGTGACTCTGAGCCTGAACCCCGGGGAGGAGCACATGGTGACGGTCAGAGCCAGAAACACACATGGAAGCTCTTCTCCATCAACCATCATCATCCCCAGCAGGGGTCCAGGTAGGACTGGTAGGGAGTGAAAATCTGATCTCAGACCAGACGATGAGGAGTTGAATTGTTGACATGTTTTCAGCTCATTTTCTAATGTTTGCTTGAGCTGCCAAAGCAGTGTTTTTACCGTGGGCAGTTTAACTTCAGCCCATCTTAGTTCTTTGATAAATATCTTTATTGAAAGGACTCCAAATGTTTGACAAAGAAAAAATGTAAGAAATGAAAGATATGGCAGAATTCAGTATAAATCACTCTTTCACGTTTCCTTGACTCAGAAGAATATTTTTTTCTTCTCCAAATATAATCATATGGTATTTTATTGAATTCCTTGATGATATTTTTGGAAATGTGGCGTGACAAAGAGACATCCACACATCCAGATGTAGCTTTTGCTTTAGAAAGCAAGACTCTTGGGGGTGTGTCCTTAAGCAGGAGTGTAATTTCCATGTGTTTTTTGGATAAGTGTAATAATGTAAAATTGTAGTTGTAAAGTTGGTATTTGTGTTTACTGTGAAGCTGGTGGCACGCAGTGGCAAATAAATGAAGGTTGACTTGGTTTTTTAATTTTTAGTGGTGAAATATGTTTGTGCAACATTTTGCTGCGAGCTAACACAGAGCTGGCGGTGCGAGCGGAGCGTGTGTACCTGAAGAGGTGATGAAAAAACAAAACAAAACAGTTTTTGTCAGTTTCCTTTCAGGTGAAGGGCAGGGTGAGATGAGGTTGTGCACACACAGTCGCGTCGCCCCCTAGTGGCCAGACTTAACAGCGTCCATCCCAGCAGGCTGGCTGCGTCGCTCACAGATGATGACGTCAGCTTTAAACAGGACATTCGTCGCCTGTATAACCGCCCTGTGCGCGTGACTACGTTAAAGTGTCACCGCGCCTGTGAGCTGGAAACAGCGAGCAACCAGGGTTCGAGTCCCACAGGGACCCGCTTCTCAATATGTGCCTGAAGCACGATGGTCGTCCCAGTGTCTGTTTCTGGGGGGGACAGATGCCAGATGGCCATCAGTTAGCTAGCTAGTTACTTGCCAGATCGCCCAATAGCTTAGTTAGGTTTTTACTTTTCAAAACTAAACACATTCAACCACCTTCACTCACGCTCTTTATACACGCATGTACAACTGCTGCATTCTCACACATCACAGCCTCACCTCTTTTACACTCATTTTCACACAATTTACATCCAAGACCATTTCAAAAAAACCTCACCACAGCCGATTGTCGCTTCACCCTGATGCTCTGTCCTGTGTCCGCTTCTTCTTCTTCTTCTTCTTCTTCTCATCGAAGCGTACTGCTGCCCTCTACAGCCACAGATCATTCATTGCTTCATATTTTCACATCAAGTCCAGACGAGTGAAGGAACTTTCAAACTGCTTCTACAGTCTTTTCAGTCTTCTGCTCAGCTCCAAACATGGATTCAAGGGAGAAAACAGACAGTCCCAACTCACAAAAAGCTCAATACTGCACTTGCTAATGCTTCAACCTAAATGTACACAGAAATATCCCCTTTAAAACCCCTTAAGCCCGAGCGCCCCCCAATTGGGGGCCTGACAGCAAACATTTCAGAGATTGTCTAATAATATGCATTATTTCTGACAGAATGTCATGATGCTTATCCTCAAATTAAACAGCAGAACCTGGGCTAACCGAACATTTCAGCCATTCTTACACACCCCAAACACAGCTCAAACACGAACTAAATGAATTATGAACTATATTCGTGACCGTGTCAACCCACTTGCCGAAATATTGATAATAGTGCAATTTAACCTGATACAATTCACACAAACAGCCTCTCATATGAGAGCTGAGACTCCGCTGATTACAACCATAGCACTCAAAGCCCTCTAAAACCACAGAATCCGCCACAAAATGCCACAGAACAGCCAACAGCAAGATCGCTTTTTCAAACTGCGGTAAAAAAAAAAAAAATCGCCTCTTACCTGGACATTTGGCCGGATGTCGTCCAAGTTATGCATTTATTGTCCATCGGGGGTCACTTAGCATAGCTACCTAGCATTCTCTGAGCAGCTGTGGAGCTGAGCGCCTGTATAACAGAGGAGGCTAGGGCCAAAGGAGGACGACCTCTGACCCCGTCAGCTCGGGGATCGGCTGAAGAACCAGCCTCAGTTCTTTTCTCTTCGTCGTCATGCAGCAGCATCAGCTTTACAGTGAAATCAGAGTGGAAATGTGTTTCTAGATTGAAGTCCAAAGAGGCTGGGCTGATCAGGAAAACAGAAGAGTCGGCATGTGGTCAAACTTTTCATGAGAAAAATATGAAGACAAGTGATAAAGAATTTTTCCAAACACATGGTTGACTTGGTTTGTCTTTATGAATCATTAAACAGAAGACAAAACAGCATTAAACAGATGAGCTGTCAGACTGTGGAACCCCCCTGGTCTGATCAGGCTCTGAAAGTGAGAAGATATGAGAACAGTAAACAGGCTCAGATGTTTGCAGACATCTTGGCGGCGGCGAGCTTCAGGTCTCTGGAGTGAGCCTGGATGCGCTGGTGGAGCTTGTCCACGGCGGCGGACAGGGTGTTGTAGATGGCCTGGAGGGGACAGGAGGAAGGCGTCAGCGTGGGAACAGGAAGTGGCCTGCCGCTGCTGCGGGAGGCCGCCGGTACCTGGGCTTTCTCCGTCTCCTCGCCGCAGACGTCCCTCAGGCTCTTGATCTCGGCCCTCAGCTGCTGCGTCTGGCCGGAGATCTTCTGGATCTTGTCGGCCATCTCCTCGCGCCTCTGGTGGATGTGGGTGCACTGGCTGAAAGAGCGGCTCGGGTCAGCGGGGGTGTGAGCGCGGTGGACGGCGTGCGGCGCGGAGGAGCGCAGGCCCGTACCCGAGCACCTCCTTCACGTGCCGCTCCTTCACCTCCTTCTTCTGCCGCCGGATGTTCAGCTTCATGTCCAGAGCTCGCTTCAGCTGGCCCTCCTCCACACACAGGTTCTTCAGCTCCTTCTGCAGCTTCACACGCACGCACGCACACACGCACGCACGCACACACTCACACACACACACTCACACACACACACACACACACAAGTGATAAACACAAGAAACTCATTTCCTTCAAAGAAAGCTGAGAAAAGAGCCACGCTCACACGCCTGCGTGTGTGTTTCAGTTTAACTATCCTTCCTAACCCTGTTGGAACCAGAGACCGGGAGACCATTTCCAGGACCAGGAGGTTGGTCCTGATCGCAATGAACACCTGGAGTAGGACGTGAATCTAGGATTTGTGGACCTGCGCTGACCCAAGAGGGGGTGGACAGAGGCATGTTGGGACGGACCGTTCCAAGTGACGGCCCGGACGACCCATGCTGTCTGACTGAAGGAGAAAGCAGCCAAGTGGTATCACATCTGTCACACTCGCCTCTCTAGGTTGAAGAGCTCCATATCTGGAGGAGAGGACACCGGCCTCCTAACCTGAAGAGAGGACTGTGGGAAGTCAGTTGTCCACCGAGGCAGTTGAGTATCAACACTCATCACACCATTTTGTTTTAAACTGTTGCTTGTCTGAACATTGCTTTATTTATTCATTAATTGATGTACTTATTTATTTATGTACTTGGAGACATGCTTGCAGACCATGCAGAAATGTATGTTTTGCAGGAATGTTAATTTTGTGGTCCTAAAATCTGTTTTTGGCCAAGAGGGGGATTTGTGGGAAATCTTACATTTTATTTGAGTGCTTGCTTGCGTGGGAAAACTGAAATTCATTTTTTTTATAAATTGTAATATTTGTTTTGTTCTGTTCTAGGAGCTGGTGGTGGAGTCAAGTGGTGGTGGTGGTGGATTCCCCTGGTGGTGGTCGTCTCCGTTTAGTTTGTGGTGCACTTCCTTTTTTTGGTTTGCTGTGTTGAGTTTTTGTGTTTTCCCTTAGTTTAAGGTTTCTGCCCCCTCTGGTTCTCCCCCTCCCCAGTCACGGTTAAGCCCCAGCTCCTAGTCCCCTTTTTCACTGTAAGTGTGTTTGTGTGTGTGCATGTGTGTGTGGGTGAGAGCAAGAGAAATAAGAAAACTTGCTTCACTATTTTAGCAATTCTTGGCCTTATTTTTAAAAATACTGTTGTAATAAAGAATTGTTTTAATTCAATTTCTTTTTGTCAATAAAACCTGTCCAAACTTAACCAACTCGTCTCCGCCTCTCAGTAAGTTTATGAATCTGTGTGCTTTGGCTTTAATTCTCTAGGTGCAGACCTTTATGAAGACTGATTCCACCAGGCGACAACAGTCTGGCCACTGGGCAGGAGATCCCGAGGAACCGAGGACACAGCAGGTCCTGCTCTCCACCCCTGGTGTAAATTCTGCTTTGGACCTGGGTTGTTTATACCGCCCGGTGGTCAGGCGCACTTGGTGCCGAGCGGCGTAGGCCACACGCTGCTGATCATGTGGCAGTGAATTTTGCCACAGAGCAATGATGGTGCTGGCCTGCTGATTAGAAAGGGTCTGTGCATTTTCAGTCCGCAGTGCCACCAAGTACTCTGCCAGGCTGTTCACTCGGTCCATCCCTGGAATATTATGCTCATCCTCAGCCTGACAATGTAACAGTAAATGAACAATTAAAAACAATCCTACTACAAGCAAAAACATAACATTTAAGTGCAATATAACCTGATATTACCTCCTGTTCAGGTGCTGCTGGGCTCATAGCTGGTGGCCTGCAAGGAACATCAGCTGAAGCAGTGGAGACAGAGGTGGTGATGGTGGTGGGAAGAGGAGCAGCAGAGGCTTTGCTGGAGGTGGAACATGATGCACCAGTGGACTGTTACAGAAGATAAGATGACCATTAGTAATAGACCGTTGTAATAAAAAAAATATGGTATCCAAGGATGAACAAGAACATCCCACCTGTCTGTGAGAGTGTGCCCGGCTCTTTGCAGATGGAGCAGAGGAAGCAGCAGGTGGAGCAGAGAGAGAGAGCAGCAGGTGGAGCAGAGAGAGAGAGCAGCAGGTGGAGCAGAGAGAGAGAGCAGCAGGTGGAGCAGAGAGAGAGAGCAGCAGGTGGATCTGTGGCAACAGCAGTGGTGACAGTGGGAGGGAGAGGAGCAGAGTCTGAGCTGGTGGTACTCAAATCCACAGTCTGAAAAAGATTGTAACACAAATAAAACTTTATACTCAAGCAAAAATAAAACACGTTAAAAGTCATTTTAGAATATCATAAATAGCAGGTGTTCCAGATAAGACTATCACCAATACTCACAGCAACTGTAGAGGTCAGCAGAGCAGCTGGAAGGTGGGTGGGAGCAGGGAGGCATGGGGCAGACGAGATGGGATCAGATGCAGGAGGTTGGGGAAAGGTGGGGCTTTCCACAACACAGACTGGGGAGGTGATGGTTGGTGGTGGCTGAGAAGATGGGCTTGTGGTGTCCAAGGATCCTACGGTGGGGTCTACGTCTGCATCTTCAAAGCCTTCGTCTTCAAACTCCCCCTCTGTGCCAATGTCCTCCAGCAGCTGGTCGGTCTCCTCGGTGTCAGGCTCTGTGTTCTGCATGGCCCTTCCTGTCTGCCTGAACAGGTAATCGATACCTATCAGCTCTCCTGGGATAGAAAGTAGAAAAGAAAATTGATAAAAAAAACAATGGCAACTAATTAATCATGTTGTTCTTTATGTATTTAAGGGCACTTGAGGGGAAATTCTGAACTCACCCGTGTACACAGACGGAGGTTGGAAAGAAGGGACGAGTTTCCTTCCAAGCACCTTGGTACTGTAGGTGTTGACACAGGGAACAAGGTCACCTGAGCAGCTTCGCAGTGACGAGGTCTGGACTGCCAGAGAGGCAGCTTCTCTGTCCTGGTTCCGTCTGTTGAGGCCATCCAGGAGGTACAGCTGGAAATTCACACTGTTGGCACTCGTTCCTAAAAATACATTAAAACAAATAAACACTGTAAGCAGTTGATTTGTTTATTTATTTATTTATTTGAGTTTGCAATACAGACGCTGTGTCTCCATTGCAATAATGTAAAGCTTATCACATTTACCTTGCTGATGAATAAGGGATTAATACAAACCTGGAATGAACCTCTGTAGACGACAGTGGAAAGATTCCAGTGACGACGACCCCCTGGCACATCGGTATTTTGGGAGAATGATGCCCTCCTTGGTGGTGGTACTTCCAGTCTGGGTGTACAGGAGCACACCTGGTTGGTCCTGAATGCATTTTATGTGCCTTTTCTGGACTCTCCAAATGTTCTGCATCCTCTCCTGGTCTAAGAGAGGCACACCAAGAAGGTCTCTGCCCTTCACACCCATCAGCTCGTTAAGCAGCCCCTCAATCATGATGATGGTCTGTGGCTCTCCTCTTGTCCGTCTTCTGCAGTGCAGGGCCAGGTCCTCTGTGGTGATCTGCTGGTCCACCAATTTATCAGTGAGGAACACCTTCTCTCCTCAGCTGCTCCCTCTTGGCCCTCCGCAGCAAGGAAACATCACCGCTGTCCCACTCAAAGATGCAGCAGGACAGCTTGGCCATGAAGGTGGGGTACAGGGGATGTGCCTCATTTGTGCATCCAGACGCCAGCCGCCGCACGAAGTGGTAGATGTCAAGTTTTACAAGCACATCTGGCCACCCACCAAAGCTCTCTTTCAGCTTTGTCTGTTCTCCTTGCTGCGTGCAGCAGTCAGTGTCAACATAGAGGAGTGAGGAGGAGCCACTCCAGCATCACTGTAGCGCCGGATGAGCCCAGCAGCCATCATGTGGAGCCCAGGACCCTCCTGAGCAGTCAAGACACTGATGAGGATTTGGCCCACCTCATTACTCACTGATGAGAGCCACAGACCAGTCCCTCTGGCAACGCCACACAGTTTTGTGGTGATCTATAATGACACAAAAGCCCACATACAGTGTTGTGATTTCAGATGGGACGAAGCACATTAGTATCACATTTCATCTTCATAAAAACCACAGCATTCAGAGTTCAGGTTGTGATGTAGTGTTGTCATATATGACTGAAAATAATAATTTCATATCGAAGGATGTCCATCGAAGTGATCTACCTTTTTGGTGGAGTCCATTTTCAGGATGGTGCCAAATGTGGACGTTATTGTGGTTTTAATGTGGTCCAGCCTGCTCAAAATGTCTGGCCCATACAGAGCCAACATCCAGCGGTGACTTGGTACTGCTACTGGCTCAGAGGCTCCTGGAATGTGACGGGGAGCAAGCTGGGCCGAGCTGCAAAGTCAGAGCATGCCCCAAGATATCGGCAGAGGCGCTTCAGCCACTCCTCGCTGTGGTTTTCTTTCAGCTGTTTAACCAAACGTGTGGGGCTGTTTCCCAGCGTCCTCTCCCTCAAAAACCTAATGACACGGATGTCACATGCAAATCTGTTAAAAGAAAGAGAAAGATAAACAAAAGAGACACACAGAATTAATAAACACAGCTAGTGATCAATCTGCTTTGATTCCAAACATTTATCAATCTGGTTTACTCACTTCTGCGTCAGGATCAGCCTGAACTCCAGCCTGTGAGCCATATCCAGCTGGTCAAGGATGGTCTTGCTGGAGGAGATGTCATCTGTTTTGCACCCAGCTGACTTGCATCTCAGAGTCTCTGTGATAAAATGTAATAACTGTCAATATCCAAGACTTTGCGCGCTCTCTTGTGGACACCAGCACCTGGGAGCTGCTTTCTGCACACAGGGCAGTGCAGCCTCACTTTCCACAAGTGATGCGGCATCCACAGGAGGAGCTTGTGGGTGAAAAACCGCTCTGGAGTAGGAGCCTGATGGTAAATAAGAGCAGGCTCTGGTGGTGCGGACCACAACTCCAGGTCTACTCGCAGTCGCTGGTTTTTCCAGATGGCGGCTGAAATCCATCTCTGATCCTGAGCTGGTATCTTTTTTTTCATCTCCGCTGGCAGCCAGTAAAGCTCAGAACCTGGAGCTGTCTGTGCTTCTCCTGCTGGAGCGTGAACAGGGTCGGATGTGGAGAGCTCAGAGGGAGCAGTCGGAGGTGGAGCAGTCGGAGGTGGAGCAGATGGGACACACGCAGAGGTCGTAGCAGAGGACAGTGGGATTGGAGGAGCTGAGGATGAGGCTGATGCTTCCTAATTGTTTCAAGACAGCAGTGTAAAGACAAAATAATGAGGATGCCATTATTACTTGAAGTTTTGTAAAACATCAATGCAAAGAAAATAACTGGAGTGAAAGCTTCCTCAGCGCTCTCTCAGTCGCTGGTGGGATGGAGGTGGCAGAGGGCCGCTTTGCCACAGGTGAGGGAGGAAGAGACAGAGAGACCGTCTGAATAAATGTCCTGGGACTGCGGGCAGGTGACTGTGCTCTGCTTGTCGTGGCACTTGCAGGGGTGCTGGAGGACACAGAAGAGCTGGAGGCCTGATGAGAGAGGGAGAGAGAACAGCTAAAAACATCATCCATTGAAATGAGCCGGACAACACCGTGCTGCTGCTACATTACCTCGCTGACATGTTTTCTCGCCAAACTCAGGTTTGGTGTAAAGACAGCACCATGAGACGTGGCAAACCTTGACTTTGTAACTGCAGAAAAAGTTTTGATAGTGTTTCCTTCAACATGTTTTCTCTAAATATTTTTGCAATTACCAACACCTGTAACATCATTAATATGTTAAGAGCACCGGGAAGGAAAAGGAATTCATTCATACACAATAAAACACCTGCACACATTCATTTCACGAGATACCAACATACCTTATTTGCATGGAAACCGCAGCTACAAGTTTGCGTCTGGCCAAATAAAGACGATTGTCCCCTCCGCTGCATTGGGCATTTCTCAATCTACAATACAATCTGAATATATCTTAATGCCTCACACTTTTTTAAATTAAGTTTATTCTTAATAAGTGCACACTGAATGCTGATTATTATGTCCAACGTACCTTGACATAAAGATCATGCCACTTTTTCTGGCGTGGTGCTGGTAAGTCACATCACTTACTTCGGAATCCATATTTCTCCCAGGCTGTCAGAGTTGATTACTTGAAATTTCACTCCATTACTCAAAACAATAAACGATGATCTCCAACGATGGATGAACATACCACTATCACTATTAGGCAGAATAGCAACAATAAAGATGACAATCCTCCCCAAAATTAACTATCTCCTTTCAGTGATCCCCACTCACCCACCTCTCATCTGGTTTCACTCTCTTGATTCTCTTGGCACTGCACACCTGTCCACCACTTCTGGAGAAACATTACAGACATCCTGTCACAAATCATGGGCTGCCACATCCCACTTTCCCCCACCCTCTGTTTATTAGGAGACCTATCTACATCAAAACTTGATCATACACCAAACCGTTGACTTCTCGTGGCGCTAACTGTTGCCAAGAAAACTCTCCTCATGAACTGGAAATCACGGAACTCCATACATATTACAGACTGGAAAAACCTCCTCATTGACTACATCTCTCTAGAAGATACAAACTCCTCTGATATCCCCCACAACCCCATCTGGCAAACATTCATGAACTTTCTGCAGTCATGACCCACAGCAAACCACTCTCACACAGCATACTTATTGTTGTTTTTGTTATTAGGGGGCCAAGCCGCGGATGGCCAGGGAGCGCGTATGCATCGCATACGCGTTCCCAGGCCAGCCAGGCTGGGAACCCTATTGTATTTGGTCGGATTTTTATTATTATTAGGGGGCCAAGCCACGGATGGCCAGGGAGCGCGTATGCATCGCATACGCGTTCCCAGGCCAGCCAGGCTGGGAACCCTATTGTATTTGCTCGGATTTTTATTATTATTATTATTATTATTATTTTTATTTTTCCGTGTGTAAAAGTCCCGCTGCAGCCCAAACCGTACATGGGAGGGCGGTGCAACTTGGTGGCTTGGTCCCAAACCATGGTCCGACGGAGGACGCAAAAAATCAAACGAGTCCGCCACTAGGTGGCGCTATAGGCCACATAAACGCGTTTTGGTCCATAACTCCCAAACCGTTTGTCGCACATTCAAAAAACTTATGTCCTCAGATTCCCTGAGTAGAGCTGAATCACGTGGACTAGGCCCCGCCCATTTCCGCCTAGAGTTTTTTTTCGCTAGATCGCAAAAACTGAAAAACATACTTTTGCGAACTCCGTCTAGGGGCGTTGTCCGATCCACATGAAAAGCAGCACATAAAGTCTTCAGAAGGGTCTGACCTTACGTTATCAAAAGAATTTTGCTACGTCAAAATATGCGCAACGTGGGCTTGACTAAACTTTTGTAGCTAGCTAGCCAAACATAAAGTTTTGCAGATCTTGGTCATAATAAATGCAACCGTGATCAAACTTCAGATCCTTGGTTGCCATGTGACTGTGGGTGGATGAACCCAATAACGCGAGCACTGGCCACTAGGTGGCGCTGTAAAGATGGGAAATTTATATCTCCTAAACGGCATGACCGATGCTTACGAAACGTGGTAGGTATGATCCTAATTCACTCCTGAGGTAATATCTTGAAGTTAATCGTGATTGGTCAAAGTGGGCGTGGCCTATTAATTTTGTCCTGCTGCAGTCCAAACCGTACATGGGAGGGGGGTGCAATTGGGTGGGATGGTCCAGAATGTTGATGTGAGGGACTACACAAAACATCAAAGGAATCGGCCAGCAGGTGGCGCTATAAGCCACGCAAATGCGTTTTGGGCTATAACTCCCACGCTGTATGTCGCACATTCCAAAAACTTACATGCTCTAATTCCCTGAGTAGAACTGATTCATTTGGGCTAGGCCACGCCCATTTATGTCTTTAGTTGTTTTCGTTAGATAGCAAAAACCAAAAAACATACTTTTCCGAACTCCGTCAGGGGGCTTTGTCTGATCTGCATGAAAAGCAGCAGATAAAGTCTTCAGTAGGGGCTGACATAAAGTTATCAAAAGAATTTTGCTACGTTAAAATTTGCGCAAACTGTTCTTGACTAACGTTTGCCAGCTAGCTAGCTAAAGACACGGCTTCACAGATCTTGGTCATAATAAATGCTAACACCACCAGACTTGAGATGCTTGGTTGCCATGTGACTGTGGGTCTATCAGCCCATTTTGGTGAACATTGACCACTAGGTGGCCCTATAACTCATGAAAACGCATTTTGAGTAATTTTTACATGTTAAATCACATCCTCTTAAACTTAATATCGACATGTTCCCTCAGCACAGTGGCATCATGGGACATAGTGCACGCCCACTTCTGCTACTAAATCACTAAAAAAAAGGGGAATAAACAGGCATAGTTCATTTAGGGGTATAACCAGTAAAGGTGTAGTAACCAACAGTCGCCACATGGTGGAGTTCATTGTTTGTGAGCAGTGTCTGTGGTGAAAGCAGGCTTTGTCTGTGTGAATTGAGAGATTGCAAATGAACAACTTCATGAATCTTTTTGTGACAAAGAAGTATGTGATCCAATAGGCTCTATTCACAACTCAACCACTTCCTGAACTTCAGGAGGCTCCTGGTTTCCTGTCTTTCGTGACAGGATGAGTTGATTAATACAGGTGTGTCTGAAGTTGTTACAGAGGTCAGACACACCTCCATTAATCAGCTTGTCCTATCATGAAAGAAAGGAAACAAGGAGCCTCCTGAAGTTCAGGAAGGGGTGAAGTTGTGCAGAGAGTCCATCACTCTATCAGAGGAAAATCAGAGTTGTAGAAATGACTGGAAAGTCAAGAGAGCCATGACATTATATTCTTTACACGTGCATGTAACACTCTGACATCAACTGTATTGTGTTTACAATGTCATACTCTCTTTTTTCACTGACAATATTAAAAACAACCTGTGTGTCTGCTCAGTGACCTGACATGACTAAAACCAAGCAGCAACTCATGGTAGGAACTTGGTGTCTGAAAGACGGACGGAAACGGCATGATCTCTGAGTAATTTACTCTTTTCAAAGCAGTTTCTGTATGGTTAAAACATCAGAGTTCTCAACACTGAACTCGCTTCACTTCTGTCTGATTCAGCCAGAGGCTGTGCGTTAACTTTGGTCAAAATTGGCGAAAAGGGGGGCGCAGTAAACAGAGACAGCAAGTGACGTGAAAGTTGATCAGAGTTGCACTACGTATGGTGAGCGTGACGTGGGCCTTGCTGGTGGGGGTTAGACGTCAGCTCCTGTCCCGACTCCCGCCCCGAGCCCGGGGTCCCTCGTGGCGAGCTTCTGAGGGCTCCGCTGAGTCCGGGGTCCGAGTCGCGCCGGAGGCTTGGCCCCCTATGAGCACTGCTTGCAGTTCTAGTTATTATTAGGGGGCCAAGCCACGGATGGCCCGGGAGCGCGTATGCATCGCATACGCGTTCCCAGGCCAGCCAGGCTGGGAACCCTATTGTATTTGGTCGGATTTTTATTATTATTATTATTATTATTATTATTTTTATTTTTCCGTGTGTAAAAGTCCCGCTGCAGCCCAAACCGTACATGGGAGGGCGGTGCAACTTGGTGGCTTGGTCCCAAACCATGGTCCGACGGAGGACGCAAAAAATCAAACGAGTCCGCCACTAGGTGGCGCTATAGGCCACATAAACGCGTTTTGGTCCATAACTCCCAAACCGTTTGTCGCACATTCAAAAAACTTATGTCCTCAGATTCCCTGAGTAGAGCTGAATCACGTGGGCTAGGCCCCGCCCATTTCCGCCTAGAGTTTTTTTTCGCTAGATCGTTAAAACTGAAAAACATACTTTTCCGAACTCTGTCTAGGGGCTTTGTCCGATCCACGTGAAAATCTGCACATAAAGTCTTCAGTATGGTCTGACACAAAGTTATCAAAAGAATTTTGCTACGTTGAAATATGCGCAACGTGGGCTTGACTAAACTTTGCCAGCGAGCTAGCTAAACACAAAGTTTCACTTATCTTGGTCATAATAAATGCTAACACCACCAAACTTAAGATCCTTGGTTACAATGTGACTGTGGGTCTATCAACCCATTTTGGTGAACATTGGCCACTAGGTGGCGCTATAACTCATGAAAACGCATTTTGACCCGTAATTTTTACATTTTAAATCACATCTTCTTAAACTTGATATCGACATGTTCCCTGAGCACAGTGGCATCACGGGACATGTCCGATCCACGTGAAAATCTGCACATAAAGTCTTCAGTATGGTCTGACACAAAGTTATCAAAAGAATTTTGCTACGTTGAAATATGCGCAACGTGGGCTTGACTAAACTTTGCCAGCGAGCTAGCTAAACACAAAGTTTCACTTATCTTGGTCATAATAAATGCTAACACCACCAAACTTAAGATCCTTGGTTACAATGTGACTGTGGGTCTATCAACCCATTTTGGTGAACATTGGCCACTAGGTGGCGCTATAACTCATGAAAACGCATTTTGACCCGTAATTTTTACATTTTAAATCACATCTTCTTAAACTTGATATCGACATGTTCCCTGAGCACAGTGGCATCACGGGACATGCTACTAAATCACTAAAAAGAGGGGAATAAACAGACATAGTTCATGTTAGGGGTAGTAACCAATAAAGGTGTAGTAACCAACAGATGCCACATGGTGGAGTTCACTGTTTGCAAGCAGTGTCTGTGGTGAAAGCAGGCTTTGTCTGTGTGAACTGAGAGATTGCAAATGAACAACTTCATGAATCTTTTTGTGACAAAGAAGTATCTGGTCCAATAGACTCTATTCACAAATCAACCACTTCCTGAACTTCAGGAGGCTCCTTGTTTCCTGTCTTTCGTGATAGGATGAGCTGATTAATACAGGTGTGTCTGAAGTTGTTACAGAGGTCAGACACACCTGCATTAATCAGCTTGTCCTATCATGAAAGACAGGAAAGAAGGAAAATCCTGAAGTTCAGGAAGGGGTGAAGTTGTGTATAGAGTACATCACTCTATCAGAGCAAAATCAGAGTTGTAGAAATGACTGGAAAGTCAAGAGAGCCATGACATATTCTTTACAAGTGCATGTAACACTCTGACATCAACTGTATTGTGTTTACAATGTCATCCTGTCTTTTTTCACTGACAATATTAAAAACAACCTGTGTGTCTGCTCAGTGACCTGACATGCCTAAAACCAAGCAGCAACTCATGGTAGGAACTTGGTGTCTGAAAGACGGACGGAAACGGCATGATCTCTGAGTAATTTACTCTTTTCAAAGCAGTTTCTGTATGGTTAAAGCATCAGAGTTCTCAACACTGAACTCAATTCACTTCTGTGTGATTCACCAGAGGCTGTGTGTTAACTTTGGTCAAAATTGGCGAAAAGGGAGGCGCAGCAAACAGAGACATCAAGTGACATGAAAGTTGATCAGAGTTGCACTGCGTATGGTGAGCAAGACGTGGGCCTTGCTGGTGGGGGTTAGACGTCGGCTCGTGTCCCGACGCCCGCCCCGAGCCCGGGGTCCCTCGTGGCGAGCTTCTGAGGGCTCCGCTGAGTCCGGGGTCCGAGTTGCACGGGAGGCTTGGCCCCCTATGAGCACTGCTTGCAGTTCTAGTTATTTTTATTTTTCCGTATGTAAAAGTCCCGCTGCAGCCCAAACCGTACATGGGAGGGTGGTGCAACTTGGTGGCTTGGTCCCAAACCATGGTCCGACGGAGGACGCAAAAAATCAAAATAATCCACCACCAGGTGGCGCTATAGGCCACATAAATGGATTTTGGGCTATAACTCCCACACCGTATGTCGCACATTCAAAAAACTCATATCCTCAGATTCCCTGAGAAGAACTGAATCACCTGGGCTAGGCCACGCCCATTTCCGCCTATAATTTTTTTTCGCTAGATCGTTAAAACTGAAAAACATACTTTTCCGAACTCTGTCTAGGGGCTTTGTCCGATCCACGTGAAAATCTGCACATAAAGTCTTCAGTATGGTCTGACACAAAGTTATCAAAAGAATTTTGCTACGTTGAAATATGCGCAACGTGGGCTTGACTAAACTTTGCCAGCGAGCTAGCTAAACACAAAGTTTCACTTATCTTGGTCATAATAAATGCTAACACCACCAAACTTAAGATCCTTGGTTACAATGTGACTGTGGGTCTATCAGCCCATTTTGGTGAACATTGGCCACTAGGTGGCGCTATAACTCATGAAAACGCATTTTGAGTAATTTTTACATGTTAAATCACATCCTCTTAAACTTAATATCGACATGTTCCCTCAGCACAGTGGCATCATGGGACATAGTGCACGCCCACTTCTGCTACTAAATCACTAAAAAAAAGGGGAATAAACAGGCATAGTTCATGTTAGGGGAGTAACCAATAAAGGTGTAGTAACCAACAGTCGCCACATGGTGGAGTTCATTGTTTGTGAGCAGTGTCTGTGGTGAAAGCAGGCTTTCTCTGTGTGAACTGAGAGATTGCAAATGAACAACTTCATGAATCTTTTTGTGACAAAGAAGTGTGTGATCCAATAGGCTCTATTCACAACTCAAACACTTCCTGAACTTCAGGAGGCTCCTTGTTTCCTGTCTTTCGTGATAGGATGAGCTGATTAATACAGGTGTCTGAAGTTGTTACAGAGGTCAGACACACCTGCATTAATCAGATTGTCCTATCATGACAGACAGGAAACAAGGAAAAGCCTGAAGTTCAGGATTTGGTGAAGTTGTGTGTAAAGTTCATCACTCTGTCAGAGGAAAATCAGAGTTGCAGAAATGACTGGAAAGTCAAGAGAGCCATGACATTATATTCTTTACAAGTGCATGTAACACTCTGACCTCAACTGTATTGTGTTTACAATGTCATACTGTCTTTTTTCACTGACAGTATTAAAAACAGCCTGTGTGTCTACTCAGTGACCTGACATGACTAAAACCAAGCAGCAACTCATGGTAGGCACTTTGTGTCTGAAAGACGGACGGAAACGGCATGATCTCTGAGTAATTTACTCTTTTCAAAGCAGTTTCTGTGTGGTTAAAACATCAGAGTTCTCAACACTGAACTCGATTCACTTCTGTCTGATTCAGCCAGAGGCTGTGCGTTAACTTTGGTCAGAATTGGGGAAAAGGGGGGCGCAGTAAACAGAGACATCAAGTGACGTGAAAGTTGATCAGAGTTGCACTGCGTACGGTGAGCGTGACGTGGGCCTTGCTGGTGGGGGTTAGACGTCGGCTCGTGTCCCGACGCACGCCCCGAGCCCGGGGTCCCTCGTGGCGAGCTTCTGAGGGCTCCGCTGAGTCCGGGGTCCGAGTCGCGCCGGAGGCTTGGCCCCCTATGAGCACTGCTTGCAGTTCTAGTTGTTATTGTTGTTGTTGTTGTTGTCATCATTATTACTGGGGGTGGCAGAGGGTGCAGTGGTGTCAGTGTTGTGGTAGCAGTGATGGTGATTGATTGTTGTTGTCATTATTGTTATTGTTGTTCCTATTGTTGTTATCATTGTTGTTGTTATTGTTGTGATTGTTGTTGTTATATTGTGGTTGTTCTTGGTGGCAGAGCTCTGTTGCTGTTATTATTGTTGTTTTGATTATTTGGGTGTTGTTTTCCTTACAATTGTTTGTATATGTATGTATTGTGCACATGTGTGAATGTATGTATGTATGTGGGTATGAATGTGTATTGTTGAGACTTGAGCAAAAACTGAAGAACAAAGTAATTAAAAATGCTCAAAACGTTGAAGTCTCTTGCACAGGATCTTTAATTCAGTAGAAAGTTGATCAGACAGGGAGATAACCTAAATGCTAGCAATAAAAGAAAAACAGGAGTCCTGGACCATGTCCGTGTGCTCTGACAGCATCAGAGTCTCCAGCAGAAAATGGCATCGAGCTCTCCTTTGCTTGGGAAGTTATACTGTTAGATTTGCATGATTAATAGTTACATTTTGATAACACTCTGACTGACACAGGGTTGTTTTTCTCGTAAACCAACAGACAGCTATTGTTTCATAAAGGTCACACGTACTTTCGAGGAGATAATCAGGTTTTTTCTCAGGAGAAAAATAGGGAGTCAGCTAAAGGAGAGTCGAAACTATGTACTACTCCTTGCTTTGACCCTGACCGGCCTCGAACTGCTTCAGGATGCACAGAGAGCTTTTCAGTTACAATCTGCTATACTGGAGGCCTTAAAATCATGAGACAATTATAGGATGCATACAAGAAGAAGAATAATATAGTCAACAGTTGAATTAATACATGTTCATTAAATATGTATAAATTGTATATAAGTGAATCATACATAATGAGTTAGCGTTTGATTAATACAATGGATATATGACTGATCACAACATCAGAATGTAAATGCATTATACGACAGTATGTATATCTTTATAGATATTTATATGTGAAAAAAAGGGGTGGACTGTATATGTTTTTCTTTTATGCGCACACACACACACACACACACACACACACACACACACACACACACACACACACACACACACACACACACACACACACACATCATACACACCAAATAGCTTACTCATTAGTTGTTTAGTTTCTTTTTTTGTTTTTTTGTTTTGTTGTTGTTTTGTTTAGTTTTGCTTCCTCTCTGTTTTCTGTTGTGTGGCTTGTCGTGTTGCATGTCTCTGTCTATCTGTATTGTTTGTTCATAAAAAAAAAAAAAAAAAGTCTGCTATTAGGTAACTGGTCAGTGTAACCCAATACAGAGTCTAAATACTAGTTGGGAGTCATTAATATTTCTCTATGCAGGATCAGAAGTATTATTTATTGATGAATCGATATGTTAAAATGAACTGAAAATATCTATCGAGATATTATGTTCACAGCAACAGAGACAAAAAGGAATTTCTTGGATGAATTCACTTTTTTCTGAACTTGAATATTGTACAGTTCAACAACAAAAGATCAACTTTGGCTTCTTGTCGGTACACTGTTGATATGGAGGATGTATGTTTAGGTTTTTTCTTTCAGTCGAATCTACAATGTTAACAGTGGCATCTTGCGACACAAAAAGTGTGAAAAACACACACAGGAATGACCAGAAACAGTAAGGAAAGATGGAAACACACAGAGAGACACATGCACACACCCACGCGCAAAAACAAACCCATTATTAAACGTTCAGCTGTGTTCCTGACTTAAAAAAAAAAAAAAAAAAAGAAGCCATGTGCTCTACGTAGGCCAGAAGAGACGTCGGTTGGCTGAAAAATTCTGGGGATGCAGATACGCGATTGGTTGCTGTGAAATATTGTGGACAGTCGAGATGTGGATTGGGTCAGCAATTCTGGGCTGGAGAGAAGGAGATTGGCTTAAAAAGCTGGAGATGCGGAGACACGATCTGCCGAGGAAAAACAGCCGGACAGCTCAACCCAGTGACGTAAGCCATGTAACCGAGCGCTATTTAAGTAGCGTATAATGGAGATGGCTGTGACTCCCGGTGGGACCACATGGGAAGTCAGCCCAAACCCGACCAACAGGACCCCCGACAGGCTGCTGAGGTGGTTCTGACATAGATCTCACAAAGGCTTCAGATCCACTCCGGTTCTGATCAGACCACGACCGATTATTTCCGACTTTTTCAAGTGCATGACGGGAAATATGCAAATCAACGTGACGTCAGAGAAAGCTGATTGGAAGATTGAAAAAAACTCACTTCCTGCTCTTCAACCCGCATCGTCTATTGTTTTTTTTAATCATTATTATTTCAATTGGAGGCACAGGCCATAGATTCACATGTAGAAAGGCCAGATGGCTCATTGGAGTTTCGTCGGCGGCGTCAGCGGTCGGCCATCTTCCCGAGGGGGCTTCTCCGGAGCCTCTGCAGTGGTGGATGGAAGGTGAGCAGCCTGCACAGACAATAACACACTGAACTTGCTGAATTCTTGACGGATTTACAAACGGTTTGGTTTATTAAAAACCCTATTAACGTGGCTATGATTCAGGCCACGCAGACCTGTTGAAATTGCAGTTTTTCTTTTCGAAAATCGCTGCATAGTTGTGTGTTTGCTACAGCCATTTGCAAGACTGGGAGTTTATTATTATTATTATGGGACTTTGTTATTATTATTATTATATACGTGAGACCAATAATAATTTTGTGACAACAACATATTTTGTCTAAAAGACAATTTATGTGGATGCAGTTGGGTATTAGCCAGCAAAAAAAATAAGAGGTTGTGAATGAGATGTGAGCCACTTGGACTAACCTGGACTTCATTCTATAGAGGTGTCAAAGGCAGGACCTGCTCCAGGACCTGCTCCAGGACCTGCACCGTTGTCATGTAAACAGGCCCCCAAAATGTTGTAATAGTCTCTGCGTCCATAGAGAAATGATGTCAACAACAGCTCTTGGTATCTTGCATTCACATGGAACACATGAGCACTGGAGAGAATTTAAAGGAACTGCTGCCTTTTATGGGGAAGGTTTCCTCTGTGGCTTTAGAAGATGGCTAACATGAGGATGAAGATAGAACCTGTGCCCTCTCTCCTGTTAGGACACTCCATCTGTGACAGTGTGCTCCCTGAGGACCGTCCAAACCAGCCCAGCGACCGGCGGCTGACTCACAGCGATGCGGCGGTCACAGAGACAACGGGCTCGTCTGCTTGGCGGACGGATTACTTTTGCTTTACTCCAGCTTTGTTTTTCTAAATCAGATTTTTGGACATTGACTTCAGCTGCATAAGTGTTGAGCAGAATGCATGAGGGACCCTGTCAGGAAATAACAGATGACAGTACATCCACCCATAGAGGATGGAGATCCTGGTTCAGAGGCTCAACCCTCCTCAGCAGCCACGGAAAGACAGCCCTCTGATCAAGACATGGGGTTTAAGAGAGAGAGGAGCAAACAGTCCATGACATCCATGACCATGCCTTTTTTGAGCTGCCTGATTCTCTGACTTTGTAGTCTTGAAATCAATGTCCTCAAAAAAAAACAAAAAAAAAAAAAACAAAAAAAACCCCTCCTGACCCTCATTTCCAACCTGAACGATCCACTGGAGACACTTTGACTGTGTGAAATAACAGTTTGAAATCAGCACACTGGATGTCTGTGGACCCCTCACCAATCAACGCTGGTCCTGCGCCTCAGCCAGCCTCCAGCTCCACACGGTGGAGGCCTTGATGCAGACCTGATGCCGCTGATCCGGACCACAGTCACTAAGTGGCAATGATGGCGCCTGGACACCCGCACCCACGTCCTTTTCTGGATCCAGGAGAGTGAGGGACTCCTTTGTTTCAGACTGAAGCAGCTTGTGAAGGAACCACGCTGTATATCCATAAAGTACCGTTTATAAGAGCTGATTCCAAATGCTCATCTGGAAGAAAACTGATTCCAGCATGCATGCCTCTTCTTCAGGGTGAACTTTGAATTTGACAGCAGCTCATCTTGATATTGAGGTTTTCAGATGGACAGCAGTTTTTAGAACTCTTACATGAAGTCCATTTCATTGGAAAAAACAGATTCCTCCTCCCTCCTGAGTGTAATCTCAGCCTTTGTAGAGGTGAGACTCTGTATGAGGCTGGTGGGGGTGAATGCTGTTAGAATCATTTAGATGCTTTTTCCACTTCCACAACAGTTTGATCTCAGGCGGGCCAGACCAGTTACAGTTGCACCCACGATTATCAGCTTTGCATTGAAGCTTTTTTCTTTTTTGACAATTCCAAATGTTTTCCCCAAATATTTCTCAGCTGGTGGGCCACGGACCACGTGGGTGTTTGCCAGTGAAAATAGAGTCCAGGGGGAAAAAGCTGAACGTCTATTCACATAGCTGAACAGTAGATGGCGATAATTCCTTGTAAAACGGTTTGACACCCACCCTCAGGATTTCGTATTGGTTATTTTGACCCCATCTGTACAATTTAGTGCACTGCTTGACTTTTTCTGGACTTCACGGGAGCAGTGCATTCATGCCAGGACGTCCTTCACCAACATCGCCTACGACCTCTGCAGGAAAAACCAGTTCCACGTCCTGCACGTCAACATCTCCCCAAACAACCCTGTCCTCTCTCTGCAGGACCAGGTGAGCGAGCAGGACAAGCAGGACTCCAGCTCCCGCACCAGCTGGTTTCCATTCAGCCTGGTGCTTCTGATGCAGCAGAGACAAAGGGTTCAATAACACATTCTCTGGCGTGGCTGCACGCCGCTGTGCTGCTTCAGAAAAGTTCTGCTTTCAGATGACAAAGCTTTATCCACGCCCTGAGTAGGGCTGGGTAATAAAACTATATACCGTAGATACTGATCACTAAATAACTTTTCCTCCGTAGACATATGAAACACGGCCAATAAGCTTTTGGATAGATTCCATATTTCAATGTTTTGACGGATAATGACAAAGAGCTGCTCCCTGCTGAACCGATCATGTGTCTGGAATAGAGCCATGCCGAGGAGCAGCCGGCCTGCTGCAGCCGTGGACCCCAGCAGTGGGGGGACGACCTGTCCTGCTCTCACTGTGCTCCAGTCTTCCCTCCACCGTCCAGGAAGCTGCGACCGCACTCCGCCCAGCGATGCCAACCAATCTCCCCAAACTCTAGAAACACAAACTGAAATTCAGCCGGCTTTTATCCCTTCTTGACCCTGAGAGAGAACTTTGAATTTTCATTTTTTTAATTTTATAATGACAATCAAATAACCACTCATTTGTTGTTTTTAGCTTGGACTGGTTTGTTGAGATGTGCGACTGTGAGCCAGTATTATTAGTCTTAAACTTGACTGCCTGGATACACAGCGCTCAACTCTCTGTTTTTGAACATCACTAATCTGGAAAACTTTAATTTGTCTACAGAAGTCCTCCTCAGTCACTGTTGGGCCCACATTGCTTTCTGTTTCCTTTGGGGAAAGACAGCTGAGCTGACTCGGTCTCACTGAAATGTCCATCTGGTAGAAGCTTTCAGTGACTTCAGAACTTTTACATTCATCTCAAGCACCAAACTGCAGCTACTCTTTTCCATATTAAGCTTGTTTTAATCTGTCATCTCCAGATTCGTGTTGTGAAAAACATCACCTCATGGAAAGAGAAGCAGCCCGGCTTCTACCACGGCCACATGGCTTATCTGGACTTCGCAAAGTAAGATCTTTCACTTCCGCTGGTAGTGATAGTATTCACAGTACTTAGAAATGGTCAGTTTGTATTTGTCTGGAGGATACACTTCATATATTATCAGCTCTGATCAGAGAGAGTAGTCCAGCTCTGCTCCACTGTCACTCCTCCTTAATAACGCCCTACTAGAAATAAGCTAAATATTCTTAAATCTGGGCAAATTTTCTTGTTTTGAGCAAAAAAAATCTGCTGATGGGGTAAGCACAATTTACTTGGCAAGAATTCTTTAAACTAGACTATAAATCTAGCCACTTTAAGACCATAATGTGTCTTAAAACGAGATAAAAGAGTCCAAAATGTAAGAAAATTTGCTTCTAACAAGCAAAGAAACTTTGTCGTGTAAGAAATATTTACTTAAATCACTCTTTTTTTTGCTGATAAACTGTATAAATGCATGTTTTATATTGCTGTCTACTCGTTTCTGACATTACTTTTACAATTTAGTGCAAACTTGTTTAAAATCCTATTTTTGTGACAAAAACCGAAGTGGTTGAACAGCTTTACTACATTTGAATTTCGTGATTGGCTGGATGATGGCATCCAACGCATTTCATGTATACCATTGTTGTAGCTTATTACTAGTAATTCTAGCTCAATATTAGCTGTAGTGTCTTATTGAGAAAATGTTAGATATACTTTCTTAAAACAAGAATAATTTTCTAGAACAAAACTTGCTTGTCAAGATTATTTGACTTTTTAGACAAAAAATAAGAACAATATCCCTGAAATAAGATTATTTTTACTTTCTTAGAAATCCTTTTTTGCAGTGTGAGTGTGTGTCGTCAGGAGGGCCTGACTGTAAACCTGAGAAGCTCTGGATGCAGATCCCTTTTTTCTGCGGACATGTTTCAGAGTGCTGGTGAGAGAGCGGGACTGACTGCTCATGGCTGCTTCCTGATTGCTTTGTGAAGGTTCACTGAACACTGAATGACACTCGTAACCACAATCTTAAACACCCTCTGATCTTATTGTTTCTGTCCATTTTCTGTGGTAAAATATGCTTAATTTCATTTTAAGAAATTCACGATGATTGTTATATGTCATACAATGCATAACATAGTTAATATAAGAAGAGACATTTACTGTGAAAGGTCATTTTGGCTTCCACTACACAGTATGTTATTTTGATACTGCCTGCATGTACGCTGACATCAGATTGCAGCTGGAGATGATGGAAGCAACACAGTGTTTTGTGAAATCGTTCTCGTTACCATCCTCCTCAAACATGGGACAACACAGCAGACAAACACACAGAAACACAACAGTAACGTCCCTACAGTGGACAAAACCTTGATCATCAGACCTTGCCATCCTCACTCCCAGCCTCGTGGCTCAGTCAGTCCCCAGTTTCTGGGGGCTCGTCCGGTTATGATTAAAGCTACACAAGCAGTTTTACAAGCCACATTATATGCATTCATATTATAGTCCATTTCCACTAGACTATATGTAAGCAAGCAAGCACTCAAATAAAATGTAAGATTTCCCACAAATCCCCCTCTTGGCCAAAGGGTTAGGAAGGATAGTTAAACTGAAACACACACGCAGGCGTGTGAGCGTGGCTATTTTCTCAGCTTTCTTTGAAGGAAATTAGTTTCTTGTGTTTATCAGTTGTGTGTGTGTGTGTGTGTGTGTGTGTGTGTGTGTGTGTGTGTGTGTGTGTGTGTGTGTGTGTGTGTGCGCGCGCGTGCGTGCGTGCGTGCGTGTGAAGCTGCAGAAGGAGCTGAAGAACCTGTGTGTGGAGGAGGGCCAGCTGAAGCGAGCTCTGGACATGAAGCTGAACATCCGGCGGCAGAAGAAGGAGGTGAAGGAGCAGCACGTGAAGGAGGTGCTCGGGTACGGGCCTGCGCTCCTCCGCGCCGCACGCCGTCCACCGCGCTCACGCCCCCGCTGACCCGAGCCGCTCTTTCAGCCAGTGCGCCCACATCCACCAGAGGCGCGAGGAGATGGCCGACAAGATCCAGAAGATCTCCGGCCAGACGCAGCAGCTGAGGGCCGAGATCAAGAGCCTGAGGGACGTCTGCGGCGAGGAGACGGAGAAAGCCCAGGTACCGGCGGCCTCCCGCAGCAGCGGCAGGCCACTTCCTGTTCCCACGCTGACGCCTTCCTCCTGTCCCCTCCAGGCCATCTACAACACCCTGTCCGCTGCCGTGGACAAGCTCCACCAGCGCATCCAGGCTCACTCCAGAGACCTGAAGCTCGCCGCCGCCAAGATGTCTGCAAACATCTGAGCCTGTTTACTGTTCTCATATCTTCTCACTTTCACAGCCTGATCAGACCAGGGGGGTTCCACAGTCTGACAGCTCATCTGTTTAATGCTGTTTTGTCTTCTGTTTAATGATTCATAAAGACAAACCAAGTCAACCATGTGTTTGGAAAAATTCTTTATCACTTGTCTTCATATTTTTCTCATGAAAAGTTTGACCACATGCCGACTCTTCTGTTTTCCTGATCAGCCCAGCCTCTTTGGACTTCAATCTAGAAACACATTTCCACTCTGATTTCACTGTAAAGCTGATGCTGCTGCATGACGACGAAGAGAAAAGAACTGAGGCTGGTTCTTCAGCCGATCCCCGAGCTGACGGGGTCAGAGGTCGTCCTCCTTCGGCCCCCCCGCTGCTCCTTGATCCGAGGCGGGCCGGAGCCTGCTGGACCTGTTGAACGTGGAGACCTGAGTCTTGTAGTCCTTGATCTGGGTCCTGGCCAGACGCAGCTGGTTGATTTCGCCGATCAGAGTCATGTTCTGCTGGACAGACGGCCGTCACATGTCAGGAGATGAAACTCCAGCGTTTAAAGGTGCAGTACGTCACATTTTCAGTCAAAAAGAAACAACGTAAAACTATGTAAATGCATAGTTTGTCTTTTTTGTCTATTTACAGATGTGATGTAAATACATCAGCTTAACTCCTGGGACAATACACAGGTTCACGTTCTGCTTTCATAAGTGCTCAAAACTTGTTCAATAATTTAATTGACACAACTACAAATGGTGCTTCCACAGGTGATCAAACCTTAAAAGTGTTCAAGTAGAAATGAACACTTATCCACCTCAGCTACAGTGTCAGCCGCGCTGAAACTCTCCCAAGAAGAGGCTTGGACATGCTGAGGACACCCAGGCCGCTCGCTCACATGCTGCACTGCTCACTGGGAAGGCTCTGGCTATCTTGCACAGACGGAAAAGCTCCTGGAAAACATATTGTGTCACATATTTGAAACTGATTTTGTATTGAGATTTTCTGTGTTTAGGTCTGGGGTTTTCTATATATTCTCATATAAATATCATACACAATAGGACAATCTTTTTTTACATTGTTTTTTTTACAGTAAATTAACTCAAGTAGGAGAGAGTTGCACAACAACTTCAAGTAACATGTTCATGAATGACCTCTGAACCTGACATACACCTTAGTAGCTGGAGTTCCAGACAAAGCTGCTTCACAGTCAGTCTCCAGTCTCCTCCTCCTCTAAGTGTGGCTGCTCAGCTGTGGGAATACAAGGATGCTGGAAAATGACAGATTGACAGACAGACAGGTGCGCGCGCACGGACACGGGCACAGGCGCACACACACATACACACACACACACACACAAAGCAGCACATTGTGCTTTCTTCTGACCAAATATGAGAAATGTAGAAATGCTTTCGGGTGACTGGGAGACTTCCCTCTTTCCATGTGGAGAATAAACACAGCTCTCCCCCGGTCTCAGATCAGCGTGACTTGTGGTCTGGTGGCGCCCCCTTGTGGGAAAAGGGAAGACGTGTGAATTGACTGAAACTCACACAGTCCAAACTGTACAAATGAGGATTGTTGTTAATGTAACAGATGATCAATGATCCACCTCAATATCTGAGGCCCTTACACCAACTTTGAAAACACCATGTTGTTTGTAGGTCACTTCAAATGCCATTTGAATTTCAGAGCAACATCAGAAAGTTGGTCAAACAGTGCTGTGGAGAAGTGATTTTGGCATTGAAGGGGATGAAATGCTTGACAGACACAGACAAAAGAAGAGTGGAGGTGGTGTGGCGTTGTTCACTCACACCACTGTGGAGTTTCAGGTGCTGGAACACATGTGAAGCATAGATTACAATGGATTTCTGATGTACCCTCTTCTTAACCGTCCCTTTTTACCGTCTGGAGTAATAGTCTAGTGGTAGAGCGTACGCCTCTCACCCGAGAGCTCGTGGGTTCGCGTCCCGGCTCTGTCGTGTTGTTTTTTTCACTCATTGAAATTCTGGAATTAACTAAAACATTCTTCAAGTCAGCTTCATCACGAAAGCACAACACTTATTTTAAGTCAATATTTCTTACACCACAACGTTTCTTTGCTTGTTACAAGCAAATGTTCCCACATTTTGGACTATTTTTTTCGAGCTTTAAATGGGGCTGTATCATGCAAAATTCACTTTTTCTATGTTTTAACCTTGTTATATAGTTATGTACTCACCAAAAACCCCCCCAAAGCGTTTTTTCTTTTTCCTTCATGCCTGCCTGTTTGAGCTTTGCTCGTTGCTGTGCTGCTCAGAGAGGCAGCCCCTCCCCTACCCGTGAAAACGCTCTGTTTCCCATGTTGACGTGGCACGGAGAAGATGGCTCCCCTGAGCCCCCCTCCCGCAGGCCCTCGGTCATCATTTGTAACTGGGATTACGGATGAAAGCAACAATGAAGCAAGAGCAAGAGTCTGAAGGGTCTGCGCTTGGTGAGTTTCTAACAGGAAAAGACGTTATCGTGTGTCTTTGGGTGAAGAGAAGCTCGAGCAAAAGAGCGAAAGCTAGCCAGCGTTTTTTGTTTTGAACGAGCAAAACTCAAACAGGCAGGCATGAAGGAAAGAGAAAAAAACGCTTTGGGGGTGTTTTTGGTGAGTTTTAGTTAATCAATTTTAGTTAATTCCAGAATTTCAATGAGTGAAAAAAACAACACGACAGTGCCGGGACGCGAACCCACGAGCTCTCGGGTGAGAGGCGTACGCTCTACCACTAGACTATTACTCCAGACGGTAAAAAGGGACGGTTAAGAAGAGGGTACATCCGAAATCCATTGTAATCTATGCTTCACATGTGTTCCAGCACCTGAAACTCCACAGTGGTGTGAGTGAACAACGCCACACCACCTCCACTCTTCTTTTGTCTGTGTCTGTCAAGCATTTCATCCCCTTCAATGCCAAAATCACTTCTCCACAGCACTGTTTGACCAACTTTCTGATGTTGCTCTGAAATTCAAATGGCATTTGAAGTGACCTACAAACAACATGGTGTTTTCAAAGTTGGTGTAAGGGCCTCAGATAATGAGGTGGATCATTGATCATCTGTTACATTAACAACAATCCTCATTTGTACAGTTTGGACTGTCTGAGTTTCAGTCAATTCACGCGTCTTCCCTTTTCCCACAAGGGGGCGCCACCAGACCACAAGTCACGCTGATCTGAGACCGGGGGAGAGCTGTGTTTATTCTCCACATGGAAAGAGGGAAGTCTCCCAGTCACCCGAAAGCATTTCTACATTTCTCATATTTGGTCAGAAGAAAGCACAATGTGCTGCTTTGTGTGTGTGTGTGTGTGTGTGTGTGTGTGTGTGTGTGTGTGTGTGTGTGTGTGCGTGTGTGTGTTCTTGTATTTCTATCCTTGTCGGGGCCAAATGTTCCCACAAGGATAGCAAAACGTGGAACGACGTGTGGGGACCTTTTTCCGGTCCTAAGTCGGAGAAACAGTGTTTTCTTGACCATGTTGTTGTTATTGAAAAAAGTAAAAGTGCAAAAACATTTCTTTAGGGTTAGGCTTTGTTGTGGTGTGGGTTAGGGTTAGGGTAAGGGTCAGGGTTAGGGGCTAGACATGAATGGGAGTCAATGGACGGTCCCCACAAGGATAGAAATACAAGACCGTGCGTGCGTGCGTGTGTGTGCGTGTGCGCGTGTGTCTGTGTGGACAACCAATGGAGAACATGTTGCAATAAATGAGGTGAAAAACATTTGTTCGCCTGCATCAATTTCAAGTTCTTGGCCAAGAGTCACAGACTGTCCTTCCTTCATCTTCAAGTCACACATCACAGAGCTGCACTGACGTATTTGTTGAAAAACCATCTGTACCTTCAGTCAGTGGAGAAAAAGCCAATCAGAGGAGAGGAGCTTTTGTATGCAACTTTTTTGAATCTGACACTTGGAGAACTTGGACACCTGCAATTGAATGATTTCTGAAGAGAAAAAAACATCTGCAGGTACACAACTCACAATACACAGGTGCAAGTTTTGCTTTTAGAAGTGCTCCAAACTTGTTCAATCATTTCATTTACACAACTGCAAATGGTGCTTCCACAGGTGCTGAATTCTTAAAAGTCTTCAAGTAGAAATCAAGACTTATCCACCTCAGCTAAATTGTCAGCCGTGCTGAAACTCTCCCAACAAGATGCTTGGACATGCTGAAGACAGCCAGGTCGCTCGCTCACATCATGTTCAGAATGAGAATCAGAATTCCTTTATTGTCATTGTTCAGAAGAATGCAATGAAATTGAGAACAGCAGCTGTCGTGGGCAGTGCAGACAAACAAAACAGACAAAAGGACAAAATAGTGCAAGACAAAAATAGTGCAGAAACGGTATAAAATAAATAGACTAAAAGTTTGCGTGTCTTGCAATATAAATATAAATATATGACGCAGTTGGTGGTCACATGTTGTTCTTGTTCAGGGACTGGTTATGGTGCAGTATTCAGGGCAATGACAGCTGTAGGATAGAAGCTGTTTTTGAGTCTGTTTGTTTTTGTCTTTATTGCCCTGAAACGCCTCCCCGAGGGTAGGAGTTGGAAGAGGTGGTGGCTGGAGTGTGAGGAATCCCCGATGATGCTGCAGGCTCTCCTGAGGCAGCGGGTCTGATAGATCTCCTCCAGAGATGGAAGAGGGCAGCCAGTCAGCCTCTGGGCGGTGCTAATAATCCTCTGGAGCTGCTTCCTCTCCGCCACTGTACAGCTAGAGAACCACAAGCAGACGCCATGGCTGAGTACCGACTCCACCAGGCAGCGGTAGAAGGACACCAGGAGCTCAGTTCTTCAGTTATTCTTCCTGACAATCCTCAGGAAGTAGAGTCTCTGCTGTGCCTTCTTCTGTGGAGTTTGCAGTCCAAGTCAGGTCTTGGCTGATGTATGTGCCCAGGAACCTGAAGTCTTTCACTATCTCCAGCCTGTCCCCGCTGAGTGTGATGGGCTGTATGTCTGGTTTACACCTCCTGAAGTCGACGAGCAGTTCCTTTGTCTTGGAGGTGTTGAGGGTGAGGTTGTTGATGGTGCACCAGTCTGACAGTCGCTCCACCTCCATCCTGTAAGCAGTCTCATCTCCTCCAGAGATGAGACCCACCACCGTGGTGTCATCCGCCAACTTGATGAAAGTTGTTGCACTGCTTACCGGGAAGGCTCTGGCTATGGAAAAGCTCCTGAAAAACATAGTGTGTCACATATTTTCATTGATGTTTTTTTATAGAGATGTTTTCTATGTTTAGGTCTGGGCTTTTCTATGTCTTCACATGTAAATAGCATACACAATAGGACAATCTATTTTTAAATGTTTTTTTTTTTTTTTTTACAGTAAATTCACTCAAGTAGGAGAGTTACACAACAACTTCAAGTAACATGTTCATGAATGACCTCTGAACCTGACATACACCTAGTAGCTGGAGTTCCAGACAAAGCTGCTTCACAGTCAGTCTCCAGTCTCCTCCTCCTCTAAGTGTGGCTGCTCAGCTGTGGGAATACAAGGATGCTGGAAAATGACAGATTGACAGACAGACAGGTGCGCGCGCACGGACACGGGCACAGGCACACTCAAAGACACACACACACACACACACACACACACACACACACACACACACACACACACACTTTCTCCACTCTACTAAAGAACAAGCCATATGAATTTTATAGGACATGGGACCCTTTCTTGAACTGTTTGGACTGTTCCTCTGCACAGAAGTTGCGATCTGGCTTATTGTCCATAGCTTGGCCAAAGGAATCTTAAGATAAGGACTTATCCTCCTTTTCTTTCTTTTTTTGTTTGTTTGTTTGTTGTTGTTGTTGTTTTTTTCTTCTTACTTTATGTTTTTGTGATGCTGTGCTCTGCTTTGTACAAAATGTTCAATAAAAAATGTAACAAAAGATCAAGAAATATTCCTGCAGTATTAAATAAACTACATTCCCTTTCTCAAAATCTGAGGCTGTGACTCAGTGAATAAGCAACAAATAAGTTCCTCAAAGGTTCAACAACTGCATTAATGAAGTAAAAAACTTGATAAGCATCAAATTCAAGTTCTATTCAACTTCATGAGCATTAATAATTCAGTCTAATATATCTTGGCTGCTTGGCAGTTGTTTGTTGACTCTGCTGTGTTGAACCATCAGTTTAAACTTCTCCTCTGTTGTTTGCTCACTTGTCCAGCGTTCCAGCCCCTTCGTTCCAGATGGTCACCTTCCTCCATTTTTCATCAGATCACTGCAGAACTCTCCATTTGCTTCCTGCTCACTGGTACTTTGGCTCCATCTAGCGGATGAGACACACCACCGTGGTGTCATCCGCCAACTTGATGAAAGTTGTTGCACTGCTTACCGGGAAGGCTCTGGCTCTGGAAAAGCTCCTGAAAAACATAGTGTGTCACATATTTTCATTGATTTTTTTAATTGAGATTTTCTATGTTTAGGTCTGGGCTTTTCTGTGTATTCACATGTAAATATCATACACAATAGGACAATCTATTTTTAAATGTTTTTTTTTTTTTTTACAGTAAATTAACTCAAGTAGGAGATAATTACACAACAACTTCAAGTAACATGTTCATGAATGACCTCTGAACCTGACATACACCTTAGTAGCTGGAGTTCCAGACAAAGCTGCTTCACAGTCAGTCTCCAGTCTCCTCCTCCTCTAAGTGTGGCTGCTCAGCTGTGGGAATACAAGGATGCTGGAAAATGACAGATTGACAGACAGACAGGTGCGCACGCACGGACACGGGCACAGGCGCACTCACACACACGCACACACACACACACACACACACACACACACACACACACACACACACACACACACACACACACACACACACACACACATATTTTGCCATTTTGGTCATCAGTTATTGGTCAGCTCTGTACTGTATTTTTTTGTAATTCAAGTTTTTATTTTTTTCACAACTTAGAACAAGACAAACAAAAACAGACAGCAATGAACAATACAAAATGTGGCCAAACTAACACACACAATGAGTACTCTACTTTAATTCACCCTATCTAAAATGGTTAAGATGTTTCAAAAAATGGAAACAGCATTATTTGCTCAGGCTGTCCATTGAACAATTAACCTGTTGTATTTAAACATCATAACCACATCAGATGAAGAATCTTTATTGTCTTTGTTTTAATGTATTTCCTTCATTTCCCTGTGAAACTCTGTGAATTGTCTTGAGTCCAGAACTCTTTCTTCAGGTTTGAATGATCCTTCAACAGTCTATGAGAGAGAACTGAACCTTTCCACAGCTGCGTCTTGTTTGGAGTTGAGTGCAGGTTCTGTTTCAGCTGTGACCAAAGGGCGGAGCCTGCAGTATTAAAGGAGGCAGAGCTGAGGAGGAGACATTAGTCCTGCAGCTTTACACTGTTCATCACAGGTTTTCTTTACTTTGGTTTCTTTAGAGAAAGCTCTGCAGAGATGGTCATGAGGAGTCTGGTGTTCCTGCTGCTGCTGGCTGTGAGCAGTGCCAAAGTGTTTGAGCGCTGCGAATGGGCCCGAGTGTTGAAGAAATATGGGATGGACGGGTACCGAGGCGTCACCCTGGCTGACTGTGAGTACAAATAGCTCTAAACAAACAACAGAATGATATATCACATGTAGTCCTCATGTTGTCTGAGAGGCGTTTGTGTTAATGACTCCTCTCAACCAGCTGAATTTAACCCACGATTCAGTGTGAGACACAACTAACTCATTTCAGAGATTAAAACTTTAGGAGGACTTTCCAGCAGTGAACCAGACTCAGAGGCTGAGAGACTTCAAATGATGATGAACACCAGACTTGCCAAACAAGTCTTTGATGCCCAGTGCGATACTTTCATTCTGCAGGGGTGTGCCTGTCTCAGTGGGAGTCCAGCTATGACACCGGAGCCACCAACTACAACGGACTCGGCTCCACAGACTACGGCATCTTCCAGATCAACAGCCGCTATTGGTGCGAGGACGGCTCCCCTACAAGCAACGGCTGCAACATCAAATGCAGCGGTCAGTGAAGAATCCCTGCGTTTACACCTCCCACTAAAACATACCTGGTTCTTTGACTTTCAGCACATGGATGTAAATTAATAATGATCCACCAAATTCAATTTCAGAGCTTCTGAGTGACGACGTTGGTGCAGCGATCAACTGTGCCAAGCGTGTGGTGAAGGATCCTCAAGGCGTCAGAGCCTGGTAAGTCCTGAACATGTGATGAGACTGTGATGGACTCACTGCTTTAACCTTCACATGTGGAGGAATAAACGACTCGGCTGTGTTTCAGGGTGGCCTGGAAACGTCACTGTGAGAACCAGGACCTGAGCTCCTATGTGCAGGGATGTGGTGTGTGATCAGCTCCTGGAGTCCAGCATCCTCTGCTGCAGTTGAACAACTTCTTTGTGGTTCAACAATATTTCAGACAAATGCTGAACACACTGATGTACTGCAGCTAATAAAGTGCCTGAAAAGGAAGTATTCAATCAATTCTTTCATTTGAGCTTTATCCTTCTTGCATTGAAAAGTGACCCAGAGAATAGCTTGGAGTGTTGATTTTAGATGATTTCCGCTGAATCCCATTTCACCCCTCGGCCCTACCCCTCATTTTGCGCGTTCACGGGGAGGGGTAGGAGTGTCCCAATTGTCATGACGTAGGGGTAAGGCCAAGAAGGAGGGCCAGTCACCCCTCCAAAAGGAGGTTCTCGAGGCACACTTCAAACGGAGGGGTATGATCTGGTGGCGAGGGGCACTTGTTTCGTCAGCCTGCGCTGTCAGTGGCGGGCGGGGTTAGTTCACTTCAGCATTGGCAGAAGTGATCATTTCCACACCCGCGCATTCCAAACACAACAGACGATTATTTTCAATAAACTGGTTTCTTCAACACTGCCCGCCTGGAATGCGCGGGTGGGAAACCATCGCCCCCGCCAATGCGGAAGTGAACTAACCACACCCACCACTGACGGTATAGGCAGACAAAACAAGCGCCCCTCTCCACACAGATTTCCCAGAAAGCCTTCCAAGATCGGCAAGATGGCAGCGTCCGCAACGAAAGAAGTTCATAAATGTCAGTATTTTGTTGATTAATAAAGTTTTAAAATGTAAGGAAAATCTTCACCAAACAATTGTCGCATCTGTCTACGGCAGCGGCGACTACTGATGACGTACGCGATTTTTGGAGGGGTGTTGCAATTCGGAGGGGTTTACTTTGGGCCCTACCCCTTAGCACTCCGTTTCAAAGGGGTAGGGCGAGAAGGAGAAATGGGATTGGGCCTTCGTTTACTGGTTACATGAATGACTTAAATGGGTGAAAAAAAAAATACTGAGCATGTTAATGCATGTTAAAGCTGCTGTTGTCTGATTTGGCCAATGGATCCAAACTTTATCAAGTCAGTTGGACCCGAGGCTTCAGAATGAGGTTTCTGTCAAATGGGTTTGTGACCTTGAAAGTACTTCATTGATCCTTCCATGGTTTAGGTACTACTTGACACTTGAACCATCCCATTCATGGTTAGCCTTGACTATGCACTCGGAGCTGCTGGGGGCCAGGTGGGATTCGAGTCTCAGAATTTGCCCTGTGTTTAGTTTTTCTCAGTCACTCTGGTGCCTTTGTCACATCGCATTTCACTTTTGCACAACAGTTCAACCTCCACAACATTCAGCCATTTACACACATCGTAGTCGCAGTTTGTCATTCTGACAAATCAGATACTTCTGGACATGCTTTTCATACAACTCTGGCATTTAATGTGGTCATTTGCTCATGTCAGTCAAAATGAACTATACTTGGGAATGCTGGAGTCATTCTCTATAAAACTAACAGTCATTTCATTGCTTGAGTTGTTACATGCTAGAAAATGTACTAGTCAAAATCGGTCCAGCAAATCTGACATTTTGAATGTTTTTCCTGAGTGTCTCTTAAATCAAGCTATTCTCAGGTGAACTTCAGCTTCATTGATCAGGTGTGAGAAGCATTTTCTTATTAGTTGTAACAAGTCACTTTTCCATTGTCACTCAGCTGAATCCCATCAACCTTCACTTGACAAGCGTGTCAGACCCAAGCAGGACAGTGTGGATCATTTCTCCAACACTGACACAGAAATGGAAGGTCAGCCGCATGGAGAAGGGCTGAGGATGGGGAAGAGGACCAAACAGAGGAAGGAGATTGTCAGTACATCCCTGGTGAAATTAGGGCTCCACTTGTGGATCATGCTGTGCATCACGGCCTCATGATGGCCGAGGCTGATGGAAGGATGCGGGCAAACGTTGGAAGAACCACTGTGAATGTAATTTTTCCAGAATTTGGTTGTGAGAACAGGTGTGTATAATGACAGGAACTCAGCACCAAACAATCTGCTTTGAACTACTTTCATTGAGTCAAACATGAAGCTTACGGAATGTGTCACTTTTTACATTTTCAATTTAGACTCACAGCTTCACTGCAGCTCAGATTTAGTTTACTGTAGTGTACTGTAGACATTCAGGGATTTCAGCACCGCCTTCCGGCTTTCAGAACGTGTCAAATAGAATGAAAGTTACTAATGTAACTATGGTTCTATGAATCCCGGATGACCGCCAGAGCACTCTGTCACTCAGAATCTTCATGATCAGTCAAGGTGATTCTGTAGGAACCGAACCTGAGGTGACACTGGAGCTTATAACCTTTCTAGGGTCATGCACAAGGTCACCAGTGACGTTGTGGGTACACATACTAGAACTTCACATGTGTGAAGGGAACATTCAGAGCTTTCAGCATCTCCTTTTGGCAGTCATCCGGAATTAATACAACCATTGTTGCATTCTTTTTTTTTTTACCAACATCAAAAGCTGTTAAATCTGGAGTCTTGATTTAAAAAAAAACCCTAACATGGCAGTATTGCATTACTTCAGTTATTTTGTCAGCTATTTTATTTCGTCCTTCAGGAGAGCAGAATATTTGTTGCATGGTGAATGTGCGAATTTTAGATGTCTGTATTCAGAAAATTATGATGAAGGCTACCATTATTGATCACTAAAGGAGGTTGGACTGGTATCAGTACTGGATTGGTATCAGTATCAGATTGGTATTGGAATTGGCTAATACTCAATTTCATGCTACCGGCATGGGACATGAAGACATGAAAAGGTGGTATCAAGCCATCCCTAATACCCCACCCTCACCTCAGAGTCTGCAGACTACAGAGTGGACTCTCCAGAAAACCACACAGCTGCTCAGCTCCTGAATCCTGCAGCTTGTTGTTACTCAGGTCCAGATGTTTCAGGAGGGAGGGCTTCAGAGCTGAGACCACAGAAGAACAGCTGATCTCACGTCATCATGTTGTTTCCCTGCAGGAACTAGAGCCCTGAAGAGGAAGCGCGTCTTCCCTTGGGACCGAGTGCTTCAGGCGGGAAGCAAGGCCACATTTTGCTGCGTGGTGCCGGCGGCTCAGAGTTTTGACCAAATGTATCTGAGCGGCTACGGAGGAGCTGAGATGAACTCCTCTGAGATCAGCGATCAGACGTACGGCCTGACTCTGCTGCTGAAGCAGCCGTCAGAGGTCTGCGTCGACGTCAAGTGCCAAACAAACACCACTTCCTACGGAGCTTGTACTTATATCGGCTGTGAGTATGACGGATTCGGTCTGTTCTTCAGTCCACATGTTCGCTCCAGACGCTCTGACAGCTTCAGCTGTGAACTCCCGGAACGCCAGCTTGACATGGACCTGGACTGTGGAGCAGTGCAAAGACCTCAATATAACATGCCAAACACTCATCAATCACGCTGAAACAGTGAGTGGATGATGGAAGGCTCCTCTGTGAAGCTCCTGTTTGAACCTGAATATCTTTATGATTTTCTGCATTGTGTCTCAAGGTTGAAAGCGTTGGAATGGGCCTTAAGGTTGCGGTTTTAAAGGAGCTGATCCCTCACTGGAGGTACAGTGTGAGGGTACGATGTGGAACAGCTCAGCACTTCTGGAGGTGGGGGGACTGGAGCAGAGACTTGGTCTTTCACACCAGAGGTGATGGTGAGTGCTGCACAGAGAGACAGGAGTGCTTTACGTCAACGAGAGTTTAACAGGAAGTGATGATCTGTTGGTCCCACAGTTCCAGAGGCTCTGAATGTGTGGATGCAGATGAAGGAAAACCACACACTGGTTATGTGGAAAGTGAGTCACATGACACTCGCACACCTTCATGTTTTTAATGGTCAGATTCATACAATGATAATAGTCTGGAAAAGAAGTGTGGCTTTACAGACTTCAATTCATAACAGGAGAAATAGAAAAAAGTTATCTTGTTACTGCAGTATTACAGTTTTAGTGTCAAGATCTGAATCTCAGACTGAGTTCTGAGTGGTGAAGTGTGTTTTGTGTGCAGAAGCTGCTGGCCAATCAGAGCCAAGGAGAGATCCTGGACTACGAAGTGACCTGGACTAAAAGCAGAGAGGAAGAGTGGCAGATCAGGAGCGAAGTGGCAAACAGCAGTGAGAGTGTGACTCTGAGCCTGAACCCCGGGGAGGAGCACATGGTGACGGTCAGAGCCAGAAACACACATGGAAGCTCTTCTCCATCAACCATCATCATCCCCAGCAGGGGTCCAGGTAGGACTGGTAGGGAGTGAAAATCTGATCTCAGACCAGACGACGAGGAGTTGAATTGTTGACATGTTTTCAGCTCATTTTCTAATGTTTGCTTGAGCTGCCAAAGCAGTGTTTTTACCGTGGGCAGTTTAACTTAAGGCTATCTTAGTTCTTTGATAAATATCTTTATTGAAAGGACTCCAAATGTTTGACAAAGAAAAAATGTAAGAAATGAAAGATATGGCAGAATTCAGTATAAATCACTCTTTCACGTTTCCTTGACCCAGAAGAATATTATTTTCTTCTCCAAATATAATCCTATGGTATTTTATTGAATTCCTTGATGATGTTTTTGGAAATGTGGCGTGACAAAGAGACATCCACACATCCAGATGTAGCTTTTGCTTTGTGGCAAATAAATGAAGGTTGACTTGGAGTTTTAATTTTTAGTGGTGAAATATGTTTGTGCAACATTTTGCTGCGAGCTAACACAGAGCTGGCGGTGCGAGCGGAGCGTGTGTACCTGAAGAGGAGATGAAAAAACAAAACAAAACAAAACAGTTTTTGTTAGTTTCCTTTCAGGTGAAGGGCAGGGTGAGATGAGGTTGTGCACACAGAGTCGCGTCGCCCCCTAGTGGCCAGACTTAACAGCGTCCATCCCCGCAGGCTGGCTGCGTCGCTCACAGATGATGACGTCAGCTTTAAACAGGACATTCGTCGCCTGTATAACCGCCCTGTGCGCGTGGCTACGTTAAAGTGTCACCGCGCCTGTGAGCTGGCAACAGCGAGCAACCAGGGTTCGAGTCCCACAGGGACCCGCTTCTCAATATGTGCCTGAAGCACGATGGTCGTCCCAGTGTCTGTTTCTGGGGGGGACAGATGCCAGATGGCCATCAGTTAGCTAGCTAGTTACTTGCCAGATCGCCCAATAGCTTAGTTAGGTTTTTACTTTTCAAAACTAAACACATTCAACCACCTTCACTCACGCTCTTTATACACGCATGTACAACTGCTGCATTCTCACACATCACAGCCTCACCTCTTTTACACTCATTTTCACACAATTTACATCCAAGACCATTTAAAAAAAACCTCATCACAGCCAATTGTCGCTTCACCCTGATGCTCTGTCCTGTGTCCGCTTCTTCTTCTTCTTCTTCTCATCGAAGCGTACTGCTGCCCTCTACAGCCACAGATCATTCATTGCTTCATATTTTCACATCAAGTCCAGACGAGTGAAGGAACTTTCAAACTGCTTCTACAGTCTTTTCAGCCTTCTGCTCAGCTCCAAACATGGATTCAAGGGAGAAAACAGACAGTCCCAACTCACAAAAAGCTCAATACTGCACTTGCTAATGCTTCAACCTAAATGTACACAGAAATATCCCCTTTAAAACCCCTTAAGCCCGAGCGCCCCCCAATTGGGGGCCTGACAGCAAACATTTCAGAGATTGTCTAATAATATGCATTATTTCTGACAGAATGTCATTGTAGTGGTAGGCGTGCACCGGCCTCCAGCACGCCCACCGAGTAGCCAATCCCGCTGCGGCAGAGTTGTGATTAGAGTAACTCGCCTCACCTGTGCGTCTCCTCTCCTCTGGCGTCCACACTCCATGCAGCCGATTCCAGAGACGCAGACACTTCTCCTTAACGCTAAAAGAGCTGGTCACAGATTCCTAGCTCAGGCTTGGTGACCTTGCGGCCGTTCATGAGTTATGTGGTGAGTTGTACTCGCTCGTTGTTCATTCATAAAATCATATGCATCTAATCCGCGTCATCATAGGTCTCCGGTCTCGTATGTGTGGGCTGCCTTGTAGTTCCTCGCTCTCTATTCTTGCGTGAAGCGCTTTATTGGTGAGTGTAAGCGAAACATTCAGTCATAAAGCCATGTGCAAATTATCATGGGATGTTTTGCGCGCTGTTTCAGACTTACAGCTGGGTGCGAGGTTTGTTTTCCCCCTGCTGCTCCTGGTTCAGAGCGCCACCTTGGTGAGTAGTGGGGCTCTTCAGTCACAAAGTTAATCCATAAAAACATAGGCTAATACAGTTTGCTTATTTAGGTTTCCAACCGGGCCTCCTCTTCTCCCCTGATTTGGTACTCCTCTCTGGATTTTGCGTTCCTCTCCCACTTCCTACTGGCTCCTTGTCTGCCGCTGCGGAGCACTGTGAGCAGGGTGACGTAAAGACTGTTGGACCGAGCGACCACTTGAGGGCGCTGGTGCCTTCCGCAAGGACTAAGTGTGCGCTCTAAAACAAAATGAAACCAAAACAAATTGCTGTGTGAAAGTGTTTGGGTGGGAAAATATTTTAAAGCAACCAGAAATGTTTATTTGATTAATACACTGTAAAATAAAGGTTATATTTTTTTCTAGATTGCCTCTGTCCTCTTCAGTCCACCTACTTGTGCTGCCTTATTTAACTGCGGGGCTATTTTGGTTTAGTTGCTGGTTATACCAGCTGGCGTTGTCATTGTTTACAGTTTCTAAGTTAATGTTTATATCATCCCACTTCGCGACGCCGCTCGGCTACATCATGATGCTTATCCTCAAATTAAACAGCAAAACCTGGGCTAACCGAACATTTCAGCCATTATTACACACCCCAAACACAGCTCAAACACGAACTAAATGAATTATGAACTATATTCGTGACCGTGTCAACCCACTCGCCGAAATATTGATAATAGCGCAATTTAACCTGATACAATTCACACAAACAGCCTCTCATATGAGAGCTGAGACTCCGCTGATTACAACCATAGCACTCAAAGCCCTCTAAAACCACAGAATCCGCCACAAAATGCCACAGAACAGCCAACAGCAAGATCGCTTTTTCAAACTGCGGTAAAAAAAATCGCCTCTTACCTGGACATTTGGCCGGATGTCGTCCAAGTTATGCATTTATTGTCCATCGGGGTCGCTTAGCATAGCTACCTAGCATTCTCTGAGCAGCTGTGGAGCTGAGCGCCTGTATAACAGAGGAGGCTGGGGCCGAAGGAGGACGACCTCTGACCCCGTCAGCTCGGGGATCGGCTGAAGAACCAGCCTCAGTTCTTTTCTCTTCGTCGTCATGCAGCAGCATCAGCTTTACAGTGAAATCAGAGTGGAAATGTGTTTCTAGATTGAAGTCCAAAGAGGCTGGGCTGATCAGGAAAACAGAAGAGTCGGCATGTGGTCAAACTTTTCATGAGAAAAATATGAAGACAAGTGATAAAGAATTTTTCCAAACACATGGTTGACTTGGTTTGTCTTTATGAATCATTAAACAGAAGACAAAACAGCATTAAACAGATGAGCTGTCAGACTGTGGAACCCCCCTGGTCTGATCAGGCTGTGAAAGTGAGAAGATATGAGAACAGTAAACAGGCTCAGATGTTTGCAGACATCTTGGCGGCGGCGAGCTTCAGGTCTCTGGAGTGAGCCTGGATGCGCTGGTGGAGCTTGTCCACGGCAGCGGACAGGGTGTTGTAGATGGCCTGGAGGGGACAGGAGGAAGGCGTCAGCGTGGGAACAGGAAGTGGCCTGCCGCTGCTGCGGGAGGCCGCCGGTACCTGGGCTTTCTCCGTCTCCTCGCCGCAGACGTCCCTCAGGCTCTTGATCTCGGCCCTCAGCTGCTGCGTCTGGCCGGAGATCTTCTGGATCTTGTCGGCCATCTCCTCGCGCCTCTGGTGGATGTGGGTGCACTGGCTGAAAGAGCGGCTCGGGTCAGCGGGGGTGTGAGCGCGGTGGACGGCGTGCGGCGCGGAGGAGCGCAGGCCCGTACCCGAGCACCTCCTTCACGTGCTGCTCCTTCACCTCCTTCTTCTGCCGCCGGATGTTCAGCTTCATGTCCAGAGCTCGCTTCAGCTGGCCCTCCTCCACACACAGGTTCTTCAGCTCCTTCTGCAGCTTCACACGCACGCACGCACGCACACACACACACACACACACACACACACACACACACACACACACACACACACGCACACAAACACACACACACACACACACACACACACACACACACACAACTGATAAACACAAGAAACTAATTTCCTTCAAAGAAAGCTGAGAAAAGAGCCACGCTCACACGCCTGCGTGTGTGTTTCAGTTTAACTATCCTTCCTAACCCTGTTGGAACCAGAGACCGGGAGACCATTTCCAGGACCAGGAGGTTGGTCCTGATGGCAATGAACACCTGGAGTAGGACGTGAATCTAGGATTTGTGGACCTGCGCTGACCCAAGAGGGGGTGGACAGAGGCATGTTGGGACGGACCGTTCCAAGTGACAGCCCGGACGACCCATGCTGTCTGACTGAAGGAGAAAGCAGCCAAGTGGTATCACATCTGTCACACTCGCCTCTCTAGGTTGAAGAGCTCCATACCTGGAGGAGAGGACACACCGGCCTCCTAACCTGAAGAGAGGACTGTGGGAAGTCAGTTGTCCACCGAGTATCAACACTCATCACACCATTTTGTTTTAAACTGTTGCTTGTCTGAACATTGCTTATTTATTCATTAATTGATGTACTTATTTATTTATGTACTTGGAGACATGCTTGCAGACCATGCAGAAATGTATGTTTTGCAGGAATGTTAATTTTGTGGTCCTAAAATCTGTTTTTGGCCAAGAGGGGGATTTGTGGGAAATCTTACATTTTATTTGAGTGCTTGCTTGCTTACATACTGTATAGTCTAGTGGAAATGGACTATAATATGAATGCATATAATGTGGCTTGTAAAACTGCTTGTGTAGCTTTAATCATAACCGGACGAGCCCCCAGAAACTGGGGACTGACTGAGCCACGAGGCTGGGAGTGAGGATGGCAAGGTCTGATGATCAAGGTTTTGTCCACTGTAGGGACGTTACTGTTGTGTTTCTGTGTGTTTGTCTGCTGTGTTGTCCCATGTTTGAGGAGAATGGTAACGAGAACGATTTCACAAAACACTGTGTTGCTTCCATCATCTCCAGCTGCAATCTGATGTCAGCGTACATGCAGGCAGTATCAAAATAACATATTGTGTAGTGGAAGCCAAAATGACCTTTCACAGTAAATGTCTATGTTATGCATTGTAAGTAATTAAGTAAGTAGTAAGTAAGTAAAGTTTATTTGTATAGCACCTTTCACAGACAAAAAAGCCACAAAGTGCTTCACAGCATATATAAATAGCACAACAACAAATACACAATAAATAAATAAACAACACTAAAAAGGAGATCAAAACAGGCCCGAAACACTAAGCAAATGCTTGAGAGAATAAGAAGGTTTTGAGTTGTGTCTTAAAAGTGTCAACAGACACAACTGAACGGAGAGAGAGCGGGAGATCGTTCCAGAGCCTGGGAGCAACGGCCTGGAATGATCGGGCTCCTCTGGTCTTGAATCGGGTACGCGGCACCTTTAAGAGATTCTGATCCGTAGACCTTAAAGCCCTCGCAGGGGAGTAAGGCTGGAGCAGATCGTGAATATATGAAGGAGCTTGGTCGTGCAAGGCCCGGAATGTTAAAACCAAAATCTTAAAGTTAACTCTGTAAAAGACGGGCAGCCAATGAAGCTCCTTCAAAATGGGAGATTTGTGGGTCCATCTGTTCATGCGGGTCAGAATTCTCCCTGCAGAGTTTTGCACGAGTTGCAACCTTGAAAGCTCCTTCTTGTTCAAACATGAAAACAAGCTGTTGCAGTAGTCTGAACGCGATGAGACAAAAGCATGAGTGATAAGCTCTAAATCATTGAATTAGACCATTTTCCTAAGTTTAGAGATTTTTCTTAGTTGAAAGACACAGTTTCTCGTCAGCTGCTTGCAGTGCTCTACGAGAGACATGTCTTTGTCAACGAAAGCACCCAGATTTCTAAGACTGGATTTAGCAGACTGCCCGAGGTCACCAAGGTACTGTTTGATCCCTGGGATTGAGACATCAGGGGCAATGATGAGTGTTTCAGTTTTGTCAGCGTTAAGTTGGAGAGAATTTTCGCTAAGCCATTGTTTTATATCTGCCAGGCAGTGGAAAAAGGAATCGAGCTTCTGTAACCCATCTGGCTTAAAAGAACAATAGAGCTGGATGTCGTCAGCATATAAGTGGTAGGAGACATCCTTGAACCTTTGGATTATGTTACTAAGGGGGAGCAGGTACAATAAGAATAAAATAGGGCCCAGGACAGAGCCTTGAGGCACCCCACACGCCAGGTTCATGGACTCTGATTTAACCTGGTTGATAGACACACAAAAGCTGCGTCCAGACAGATATGAAGTAAACCACTGAAGAACCGACCCCGACAGTCCCACATGGTCCCTCAGTCCACTTATCAGGACCTGGTGGTCAACAGTGTCAAACGCTGAGGACAGATCCAAGAGAACTAGCACGGTGCAGTTGCCCGAATCGGCAGACATCATTATGTCGCTGGACACTTTCAGTAGGGCTGTTTCTGTGGAGTGGTGCTTACGGAAGCCAGATTGGAATTTGTCAAAGAGGTTATGTTGGTCGAGGTAGGAAGACAGCTGATTGCAGACCACCTTCTCAAGAATCTTTGACAGAAATGGCAGCTTAGAGATGGGTCTATAGCTATTTCGATCTGCCAGGTCTACACCTCCTTTTTTAAGAAGTGGCTCCACAATGGCGTGCTTGAAGGCATTCGGGAACACGCCGGATGACAAAGAGAGGTTTATCATTTCAGTAACCCAGGGACCGACTGCCTCCAGAACCTCTGAGAACAGTCTACAAGGGATAACGTCAGAAGAACAGGATGAGAGTTTCATCTTGGTTACCAGAGCCAGAACATCAGCAAGAGTTACAGACTCAAAGGTTAGCCACAAGCTGGAAATAGGCTCAATAGCAGCCAAGGCACCACACTGAGGGGTGGGCATATTATCCTTGAGCTTCTTGATTTTATCAGTGAAGAAATTCAGGAAAGCATGGCTGTCAGCTTTGGTGAAAACGGGGGAGACAGGAGCAGCAGGGCAAACGAAAGAGTTAATTGTACCAAACAGTACTTTAGGGTTTTTCTTATTCGCTGCCACCAGTTGGCGGATATAGTTGGACCTGGCATTCTCAACCATTTCATTGTATGAGGAAATAAGATCCCTGAGATGGAGCCTGTGAACCTCAAGGTTATTGGATTTCCACAGGCGTTCAGTCTTTCGACACAGTCTCTTAAAGCTTAAAATATGCTCGTTTATCCAGGGACATGCTTTTCTCTGCGTAGACAGATTGACTTTAACAGGAGCCACTTGATCCAGAATCATTACACAGTGGTCATCAAAACACTGGATTAGGTCATCTACACCAGAGCCAACTGTAAAAGGAGGAGGATCGAACAATACAGAGAACCTTTCTGCAGTATTAGCAGTGATAATCTGCCTCTGAGACCTTACTTTTAAAGGTTTGGGCTCGGGACTGAAATGCAGATCACATGACACAAGACAATGATCACTCATGTGGACATCAATCACAGACACATTAGAAATGTCCAGACCAAGAGAAAAAACAAGGTCTAAAATGTGGCCCTTTCGGTGGGTTGGCAATGAAACGTGTTGAACAAGGTAAAAAGCTTCAGTCAGTGATAAGAATTCCATTGCATAGGGTGAAGAGGTGCTATCGACATGAAGGTTAAAATCTCCAAGGATTAAAACAGGTTCCAACTTTATTATGGAGGATAACAAGTTGCTAAAATCCTTTAAGAAGGCAGCAGCAGAGCCAGGAGGACGGTAGACCAATCAATCAATCAATCAATCAATTTATTTTTGTATAGCCCAGTATCACAACAACAGTTGCCTCAGAAGGTTTCAAGATGTTACATTGGTCGGTAAAAGTAAAAACAGTGAATAAGCATAATGGTAATATGTCAATATTTACAGTAACGAGACAAAATGAAGCAACCACCGCCTTAGACCCTCACATCCGGCAAGAAAAAACTCCAAAAACCCAGTGGGAAAAGAAGAAATCTTGGGGAGAAACACAACACAGTAAATTGTTGTGACATATTGTATGACATATAACATATAACAATCACAGTCAATTTCTTAAAATGAAATTAAGCATATTTTAAAACAGAAAATGGACAGAAACAATGGAGCAGGCAGATTGACCCCCTGCAGCAAAATTCTGCAGTCCTGTCGCTTTAGTCTTTTATTGTTCCCCTGCGTCAGAGTTGTTTGGTTGACTGCATACAGCTGAATGGTGGTATCCTGCATTACATGCCATTCCCAAGGACCAGCTGCCTAATTTTGTTGTCGTCCCTGAGAATCAAATGTCCACCTCGTGAGAGCATGTCCATCCTTTTTTGCGGGCTCGTGTGAATGTTGCAGAGTTTTATGAAGACTGATTCCACCAGGCGACAACAGTCTGGCCACTGGGCAGGAGATCCCGAGGAACCGAGGACACAGCGGGTCCTGCTCTCCACCCCTGGTGTAAATTCTGCTTTGGACCTGGGTTGTTTATACCGCCCAGTGGTCAGGCGCACTTGGTGCCGAGCGGCGTAGGCCACACGCTGCTGATCATGTGGCAGTAAATTTTGCCACAGAGCAATGATGGTGCTGGCCTGCTGATTAGAAAGGGTCTGTGCATTTTCAGTCCGCAGTGCCACCAAGTACTCTGCCAGGCTGTTCACTCGGTCCATCCCTGGAATATGATGCTCATCCTCAGCCTGACAATGTAACAGTAAATGAACAATTAAAAACAATCATATTACAAGCAAAAACATAACATTTAAGTGCAATATAACCTGATATTACCTCCTGTTCAGGTGCTGCTGGGCTCATAGCTGGTGGCCTGCAAGGAACATCAGCTGAAGCAGTGGAGACAGAGGTGGTGATGGTGGTGGGAAGAGGAGCAGCAGAGGCTTTGCTGGAGGTGGAACATGATGCACCAGTGGACTGTTACAGAAGATAAGATGACCATTAGTAATAGACCGTTGTAATAAAAAAAATATGGTGTCCAAGGATGAACAAGAACATCCCACCTGTCTGTGAGAGTGTGCCCGGCTCTTTGCAGATGGAGCAGAGAGAGCAGCAGGTGGAGCAGAGAGAGAGAGCAGCAGGTGGAGCAGAGAGAGAGAGCAGCAGGTGGAGCAGAGAGAGCAGCAGGTGGAGCAGAGAGAGAGAGCAGCAGGTGGATCTGAGGCAGTGGCAACAGCAGTGGTGACAGTGGGAGGGAGAGGAGCAGAGTCTGAGCTGGTGGTACTCAAATCCACAGTCTGAAAAAGATTGTAACACAAATAAAACTTTATACTCAAGCAAAAATAAAACATGTTAAAAGTCATTTTAGAATATCATAAATAGCAGGTGTTCCAGATAAGACTATCACCAATACTCACAGCAACTGTAGAGGTCAGCAGAGCAGCTGGAAGGTGGGTGGGAGCAGGGAGGCATGGGGCAGACGAGATGGGATCAGATGCAGGAGGTTGGGGAAAGGTGGGGCTTTCCACAACACAGACTGGGGAGGTGATGGTTGGTGGTGGCTGAGAAGATGGGCTTGTGGTGTCCAAGGATCCTACGGTGGGGTCTACGTCTGCATCTTCAAAGCCTTCGTCTTCAAACTCCCCCTCTGTGCCAATGTCCTCCAGCAGCTGGTCGGTCTCCTCGGTGTCAGGCTCTGTGTTCTGCATGGCCCTTCCTGTCTGCCTGAACAGGTAATCGATACCTATCAGCTCTCCTGGGATAGAAAGTAGAAAAGAAAATTGATAAAAAAACAATGGCAACTAATTAATCATGTTGTTCTTTATGTATTTAAGGGCACTTGAGGGGAAATTCTGAACTCACCCGTGTACACAGACGGAGGTTGGAAAGAAGGGACGAGTTTCCTTCCAAGCACCTTGGTACTGTAGGTGTTGACACAGGGAACAAGGTCACCTGAGTAGCTTCGCAGTGACGAGGTCTGGACTGCCAGAGAGGCAGCTTCTCTGTCCTGGTTCCGTCTGTTGAGGCCATCCAGGAGGTACAGCTGGAAATTCACACTGTTGGCACTCGTTCCTAAAAATACATTAAAACAAATAAACACTGTAAGCAGTTGATTTGTTTATTTATTTATTTATTTGAGTTTGCAAAATTAACAGAATTAATAAACACAGCAAGTGATCAATCTGCTTTGATTCCAAACATTTATCAATCTGGTTTACTCACTTCTGCGTCAGGATCAGCCTGAACTCCAGCCTGTGAGCCATATCCAGCTGGTCAAGGATGGTCTTGCTGGAGGAGATGTCATTTGTTTTGCACCCAACTGACTTGCATCTCAGAGTCTCTGTGATTAAAATGTAATAACTGTCAATATCCAAGACTTTGCGCGCTCTCTTGTGGACACCAGCACCTGTGAGCTGCTTTCTGCACACAGGGCAGTGCAGCCTCACTTTCCACAAGTGATGCGGCATCCACAGGAGGAGCTTGTGGGTGAAAAACCGCTCTGGAGTAGGAGCCCGATGGTAAATAAGAGCAGGCTCTGGTGGTGCGGACCACAACTCCAGGTCTACTCGCAGTCGCTGGTTTTTCCAGATGGCGGCTGAAATCCATCTTTGATCCTGAGCTGGTATCTTTTTTTTCATCTCCGCTGGCAGCCAGTAAAGCTCAGAACCTGGAGCTGTCTGTGCTTCTCCTGCTGGAGCGTGAACAGGGTCGGATGTGGAGAGCTCAGAGGGAGCAGTCGGAGGTGGAGCAGTCGGAGGTGGAGCAGATGGGACACACGCAGAGGTCGTAGCAGAGGACAGTGGGATTGGAGGAGCTGAGGATGAGGCTGATGCTTCCTCATTGTTTCAAGACAGCAATGTAAAGACAAAATAATGAGGATGCCATTATTACTTGAAGTTTTGTAAAACATCAATGCAAAGAAAATAACTGGAGTGAAAACTTCCTCAGCGCTCTCTCAGTCGCTGGTGGGATGGAGGTGGCAGAGGGCCGCTTTGCCACAGGTGAGGGAGGAAGAGACAGAGGAGAGACCGTCTGAATAAATGTCCTGGGACTGCGGGCAGGTGACTGTGCTCTGCTTGTCGTGGCACTTGCAGGGGTGCTGGAGGACACAGAAGAGCTGGAGGCCTGATGAGAGAGGGAGAGAGAACAGCTAAAAACATCATCCATTGAAATGAGCCGGACAACACCGTGCTGCTGCTACATTACCTCGCTGACATGTTTTCTCGCCAAACTCAGGTTTGGTGTAAAGGCAGCACCATGAGACGTGGCAAACCTTGACTTTGTAAACTGCAGAAAAAGTTTTGATAGTGTTTCCTTCAACATGTTTTCTCTAAATATTTTTGCAATTACCAACACCTGTAACATCATTAATATTTACCGATGCCAAAGTCAAAGGGGCTCTGGGAGCAGTCTGTCCAGATGCTGCTGCTGATGGACCTGGATGATCTGGAGCGCTGGGGGATGTGACCGGGACACTGCTGGAAGGCTGCAAGAGCACCGGGAAGGAAAAGGAATTCATTCATACACAACAAAACACCTGCACACATTCATTTCACGAGATACCAACATACCTTATTTGCATGGAAACCGCAGCTACAAGTTTGCGTCTGGCCAAATAAAGATGATTGTCCCCTCCGCTGCATCGGGCATTCTCAATCTATCTTATAATGCCTCACACTTTAATTTTAATAAAGTTTATTCTTAATATGTGCACACTGAATGCTGATTATTCTGTCCAACTTTACCTTCACATAAAGATCATACCACTTTTTCTGGCGTGGTGCTGCTCTGCTTCCTGCCTCAGAGGGCCAAACGCTGGAAGCAGGGAACCTTCGCAGGCGAGAAACCCACTCCTCCTCCCCCATGGCTCTGTGCTTCTTCTGTTTGGAAGCCATCTGCCATTAACAGAGGAATAAATGCACACATTGCACCAAAAAGTCCAGCCAGAGTTTATACCTCATTAAGAAATAGCTATTACTAATATGTTTTCAGTTACTGTCATTATTATTTGTAAGTACATACGTTTAAAAAGAACCAATTCTATTATATCGTATGTATATTATGCCTTTAATGGTGCTCAGTGTTTGTTCTTTTTTTTTTTTGGGGGGGGGGGGGGTGACTTTACTGCAGTGACACTGCAAATTAATAAAAGATTTTCAATGAAATTTCTCAGTTTTATATATATAAACTGCTTGAAGTGAATTGGCACATTGCATAATTAAACAATACTCACGTGGCTGTGATAACAATTACAACAAAACAGCACTTTAAATAGCTAGGATATAGCTGAGGAAAGCAAAACTGAAAGAAGCTCTCAATTCTCCTTTTTTTCCATCTCCCCCTCTTCTCCACCTTCTTCCCGAACAAATTAAACTGACAATATTTCACTTGCAAAATACAAAAGTACAAATGCTAACTCAGAAAAAAAAAAGGGCTGGTTGAAAACTCTGGAAACTCCAGCTTACGGAAGCCCGACAGGCTCGTAACACAAACTCGAGGGCTTCACTCCCAGGCGCCACCTAGTGGTACATGACTGAGAGAACGGCAGCAGAACAATGGATACACCAAAGAAAACACTGACGTGAGTGAAGCACGGAGAGCGTTTTCTCATTGTTTGTTTGTTTAAAAAAACTATAGAAACACAATAGAAGGTGCGGGGCGAAGAGCAGGAAGTGAGTTTTTTCAATCGTCCAATCAGCTTTTTCTGACGTCACAATTTCCCGTCATGCACCTGAACAAGTGGAAAACAATCGCTGGTATTGTGGCAGCAACCGGAGCAGGTGTGCCAGACCATGTGAAATCGATGTCACAATGCTGTCGGCGACCTGGCAGGACTCGGTTGGTGGGGTTTTGACAAACTTGTCATGTGGTCGCACCAGGAGTCACACTCATCTCCATTATATGCAATTGAAATAGTGTTCGCGGCATTTCATTATTTGTTCAGCAGTTCTGCCTGGAAGATCGTGCTTTGCTCGAGCGGGGGCTCGTGAATCGCACGTTCTGTACAGCTGTTCGCTCTCATTGTGGGGCGTCAGTCAGGCGGTCTGTTGAACAGGTGTGAAGACGAGGGCGGATTTGCAAGAGAGGGGATTGGGAGGGCAGGCAACTCCGCTGCATCTCACACTTGGTTAGGGATATACCCTTTTTCAATTCAAACCTTCATTCAATTCATTCATTCATTACAAATTGCACTTTTTGCCTGCAAGCTAAATTTACTTGGCTACAATACTTCAACCAATCAGCGCTTCAAAACAAAAACGCTAGCTAGCTTTAGCTCTTTTGCTCGAGCTTCTCTTCACCCAAAGACACACGAAAACGTCTTTTCCTGTTAGAAACTCACCAAGCGCAGACCCTTCAGACTCTTGCTCTTGCTTCATTGTTGCTTTCAGACGATGGTGAAAGTTTATCTCCGTAATCCCAGTTACAAATGATGACCGAGGGCCTGCGGGAGGGGGGCTCAGGGGAGCCATCTTCTCCGTGTCACGTCAACATGGGAAACAGAGCGTTTTCACGGGTAGGGGAGGGGCTGCCTCTCTGAGCAGCACAGCAACGAGCAAAGCTCAAACAGGCAGGCATGAAGGAAAAAGAAAAAACGCTTTGGGGGTGTTTTTGGTGAGTACATAACTATATAACAAGGTTAAAACATAGAAAAAGTGAATTTTGCATGATACAGCCCCATTTAAAGCTCGAAAAAAATAGTCCAAAATGTGGGAACATTTGCTTGTAACAAGCAAAGAAACGTTGTGGTGTAAGAAATATGGACTTAAAATAAGTGTTGTGCTTTCTTGATGAAGCTGACTTGAAGAATGTTTTAGTTAATTCCAGAATTTCAATGAGTGAAAAAAACAATACGACAGAGCCGGGACGCGAACCCACGAGCTCTCGGGTGAGAGGCGTACGCTCTACCACTAGACTATTACTCCAGACGGTAAAAAGGGACGGTTAAGAAGAGGGTACATCAGAAATCCATTGTAATCGATGCTTCACATGTGTTCCAGCACCTGAAACTCCACAGTGGTGTGAGTGAACAACGCCACACCACCTCCACTCTTCTTTTGTCTGTGTCTGTCAAGCATTTCATCCCCTTCAATGCCAAAATCACTTCTCCACAGCACTGTTTGACCAACTTTCTGATGTTGCTCTGAAATTCAAATGGCATTTGAAGTGACCTACAAACAACATGGTGTTTTCAAAGTTGGTGTAAGGGCCTCAGATATTGAGGTGGATCATTGATCATCTGTTACATTAACAACAATCCTCATTTGTACAGTTTGGACTGTGTGAGTTTCAATCAATTCACACGTCTTCCCTTCTCCCACAAGGGGGCGCCACCAGACCACAAGTCACGCTGATCTGAGACTGGGGGAGAGCTGTGTTTATTCTCCACATGGAAAGAGGGAAGTCTCCCAGTCACCCGAAAGCATTTCTCCATTTCTCATATTTGGTCAGAAGAAAGCACAATGTGCTGCTTTGTGTGTGTGTGTGTGTGTGTGTGTGTGTGTGTGTGTGTGTGTGTGTGTGTGTGTGTGTGTGTGTGTGTGTGTGTGTGTGTGTGTGTGTGTGTGTGGACAACCAATGGAGAACGTGTTGCAATAAATGAGGTGAAAAACATTTGTTCGCCTGCATCAATTTCAAGTTCTTGGCCAAGAGTCACAGACTCTCCTTCCTTCATCTGTCTATCAATCAATTTAACAAAAGATCAAGAAATATTCCTGCAGTATTAAATAAACTACATTCCCTTTCTCAAAATCTGAGGCTGTGACTCAGTGAATAAGCAACAAATAAGTTCCTCAAAGGTTCAACAACTGCATTAATGATGTAAAAAACTTTATAAGCATCAAATTCAAGTTCTATTCAACTTCATGAGTATTAATAATTCAGTCTAATATATCTTGGCTGCTTGGCAGTTGTTTGTTGACTCTGCTGTGTTGAACCATCAGTTTAAACTTCTCCTCTGTTGTTTGCTCACTTGTCCAGCGTTCCAGCCCCTTCGTTCCATATGGTCACCTTCCTCCATTGTTCATCAGATCACTGCAGAACTCTCCATTTGCTTCCTGCTTACTGGTACTTTGGCTCCATCTAGCGGCGCTGATGTGTAACAACAATCTGGTCCTCGATGATAGTGAGACCCCATTTGGAGAATTCAACTTTTGGAAAAAAACAATGCCTACATTTGGGCCAACACGGTATTTATTTTGTGACATGTCCATGGTGGATCATCTTGGGGATACATCGGCTACAGAGTTTCCTTTTTAAACGTTCCTGGTTGCTGGTGTGCATTGTGATTGATTTTTCTATTGAAGAAACTCCAGCTCTGGGTCCTCCTCTTCATCAACTTCCCATCCAGCGATGGAAGGCAGGGCTGCGGACGAGACAACAGGGGATTGTGGTCTGAATAAAAGAATACGCATAAATCTTATTGATGAAAAAGTTATCATTATTGACTGGAAAAAGAAAAAGCATGTGAAATGATGCCATGTATTTGGTGATGTGGTAAATAGCTGTGGGTGCTGTGTCTTCTCTCTTGGGGCTGGACACATCAGGTGAGGACAGAGTTCTTTCACCTGTATTGACAACATCAAACATATGAGTAAAATTCAAATGATAGCGGTTTATTTCTTCCTGCATCTCTGGAAGTTCTTCAGCATCTTCCAGGAACAACAGTTTGTCAGCAGAAAGGTTGCTGTCCTTCTGGACTTTCTCCGAGTCCTTATTTATGCTGCTGGCCAGGTATGTGGCTGAAACCAAGGGCATTCTCCAGCAGCCACATGAAGGCTGGCCCTTGGTATTTGCCAAACTGCAGCTTGCAGCTGGCCAGAAGCTGCGTCCTGTCAGATAGATCTCCACCTCGGGAATGCACAAATTCACAAGTTCTGACAAGTTCTGTAGTTTGGTCCATGTGCAAACGGGTCCTCTCCTTCTGCTTGGCCTCAGCGGTGGGCACCAGCACTCTCCCTTCAGGGTGAACAGGGAAGACTGCACTCTCTCCAATTACAAGATGGAAATAAGCAAATGAAATCATGATTATTACAACAAATGACACTGCCATATTTGCCATCTGAATGAGAGAAATGAGTCGCCTGGGTGATTAATTCTAATATTTACTAAATACTGTTCACAGGAAAACTTCCAATCTCCACAAAATCATGTCTTTACGCTTTTACGACACAGTTTTATATTGGCCAGAGTCAAAGGATGGTTTAATAGTACACATACACATTTCACATCAACATGTCACATTTAGAACTCAAACTTATGATACACATTAGTTGTTGGAGATAAGTTCTACAGGGAAAGAAAATCTTTTTCATTTTTCCATATTTTATTTTGAAAATGTCATGAACTACACATGAACTACCTCATCTAAGGTGTGTGCTGCTTCTGCCTGCTTTCCTCTGTGACTCAAACCCCTTTTGCCGATGAGCTTGATCACATCTATGATGCGCTCCAAAACTTGTCACCTCTTGCATACTTGCTGTCTGTCATACTCATCGACTCTCAGGTGTTCGTGGGTGAAGGTGGTCATGCCAGTGATAAAGGAGCTGCTATCTCAACATTACCATAAGCCATGCAAAGAAAGCAGAAGAGTGTTTTGGTTTGTTCATTATATGTCAGTCATTTCTGGTTTGTTCCATCAAACAAAATGGCCTCTGCACTACAGGGCTGTCTGCCTTCTGCTTGTGGTGAAAATGGAGGAGGACGTCTAAGTCTCTGGCTTTGGCCTTGTGAAATAATCAACTGATGGGGGAACCTGACTTCTTGTCCTTGGCCTTCTGTGTCAGCAGCATGGACATCAGACTACAAAAATGATTGGCAATGTGAATTGTTAGAGCAGTTTTAGTGGTTTACTATCAACAGCATTTGATATTAGTGCATGTGGGTTATGGTTGGGCAAACAAGCATTATTGTCATCAGCCTTACCATAACAAGTCTGGGATTCACTTCTCTGTCCACATCTGGGTTATATTTAATCTAGATAAGAGATTAATATTATTAATTATGATAGTTTACCAATCATCATCATCATCACGCATCATCATCAGTAGGTATTTTACATAAAAAAGAAAAAAATAATAAATTCTGGGATGTATCACTGAATTATTCTGATAGCGAACTTGTACAGACAAGTAAACAATTCATTAATTTATGGTCATTTAGTATTACAGTCAATTAATTGATAAGAACAGGTTAATTTCAACCAGATGACAACGTGGCTACAAAGGTGAAAGACCCCATCCCATCATAATTAGCAACAGCACAGCCAGGTTCACATCTACAGGAAATTTCGCTGTGCTGAATTATCTCACTTTAACCAAATACATTTTCATCAAAGCATCAACAAGTACCAAACATAACTTACTTGCCGGTCATGAAGGGATTTTCTCTTTTTGTCCCTGAGCTTCTCAGCGCCACCTTTTCGTTTTGTTTTGTTTTGTTTTGTTTTTCTCCATATTTTGTGCATTCTTGCATCCATCCAAAGTATGTCCGTCTCGGCTGTGTGTGATTGACAGTTGACAGCAGCTGCAGAGTGAGGGAGTGGGTGGGACGTAACCACCGCAGGGATGAAATGTGATTGGCTATCAGCAGCAATCCCAGGTAAACCAGCCTATGGCATCAGGAGCTGTCCAGCTGACAGCCCAGCCTCCTTGTGGAGCGGACCATAGCGCTGTTGGCGGTGTCGCGTCAGACTTTTTTTTTTTCTCGTGGTCCGACCGGCCCAGTGAGGCAGCGGCCCACCGGGAAACCTCCCGGTGCTCCCGATGGCCAGTCCGCCCTTGGGTCTGCAGAGAAGAGGAGCTGATCCCGGTGAGTCGGTGGCACAGAGAGCAAAGCATTGGGCCCTTTTTCAGGTGTGTTTGACTTGTTTGTGCTGTGAAAGTGTAGGTGACATTTGTTAGTTGGTTTTCGGTGTGTTTTCATATGAAGCTGAACGTGGAGTTTGATGCAGCAAACAGTGTGTTGAAATGAAGTGACATTTGGCGCATGCGCACTGGAGGCCAACGCATCCTCGTGACGTCAGTAGGTTTAAATACGCCCTCTGTCTTTGTTCTACTGGGCCCCCGTAGTGTAGCCTTGCGGTTAGCAACACAGGCCTGGGACTGCAGGGTAGCGAGTTCGGTTCCCGCAGTAGCATACATACTGATCCACTGCAACACGATCGAGACACACATGAACCACCTTAGAACCGCAGAGCTACTCTGCGGGGGCTACTTTTGCCCACATTCTTTACACCATCCTGTTTGCCAGCTTTCCTCCACCGTAACCTGTTCAATGTGCTTTTAGCATGCCAGCTAATGTTAGCTACTCTTGCTAGCATCGCTTCATTATACTCTGTTACTTTGGACATTTCTCCATTTTATTTTCACAAACTCATTTCTCTTTCAACAAATGAGCGAAAAACCACTGGAGAAAAACTCGAATACTCAACACGAAATAATATCTGGGGGACTTCAACACAACTTTATTTGCACATTAAATCAATCATAGTTCGCTCAATACTGCGCATTTTTTTTCATCTGCAAACGTCATTCAAAGAGGCATGATAGAGGCCACAATTTTTGGCGTTTTCAAATGTTTATAATGAATAAAATAATATTTTAGAAGATGCTGGCAGAGCTGTATGCCATAGTCTAATAATTAATCAGGGATATATCTAGGTTTAGAGCTAGGTTCCTGCTATGTCTCAATAATTATTAATAACTGGCGGTTTTAATAGACTAATTTAATATTTGTAATTATTTTGTTTAATTTTATATATCTTTATCTATTTATATACACATGTCAAAATATAATAATATAATATAAAGTCATAAGTAAGTAATGTATGCCATGTAATCAATAGAATATTTCCCTTCAACAACGCTAACAGCCTTATTGTGATGCTCCTACTCTTTGGAGGAGATCTGGAAACTTAAAGACTTGGAACACACTTAAAGCATGTTTTCCGTGTTGTCTTTTTGCTTGTTTTTCCCTTTTCTTTTGTTGTTGTTTTGGCTTTTTTCCTACTCATTTTGTGTCTTTTTGTTTTTGTTTTTTGGGGGGTGGGGGTAGGGGGGATCATCTGTTTGGACAGATTCTCTCTATCGTGATCATTGTGAACGCTGGAATCAGTTATTTCTCTGTCACCAATGGGAGACAATCTATATTAATGTGCCTGTCCCTGCTTCGTCTATGTTCAACTACAAAAAAAACTTAAAGAACAATTTAATATCGCAATATCTGACCTAATCCAAACACAATACATGAGATACATGGGAATTGCTTTAGATTGTCTGTTTTCTTTTATTCTTTGTTTATATTTTTGTAAGATTTCTCTTTTTTCTTTTTTTTTCTCTTTCTTTTTCTTTTTCTGTTTTTGTGCTGGATTTTAAGTCATCTTCTTATGTACGGCTTTTACATGGTCATTTCTCTTTTCTTTTCACTTTGAATTTGTGCAGGAGCAGCATTTGTACAAGCCTTTTGGCTTTTTTTCATTCCTATGCACATAGTCATATTGTTTTGACTATATGTACAAAAAGAAAAACAAAAAAAAGATGGATGGAATAACGCCATCTCTAAGGCGGACAACCTTGTCCTGTCCTGTGGAAATCCTGCTCTCTGAAGTCTCACTATACAGCACAGACGAGTCTCTTGCTGGGAAATTCTCCCTCCTTAGAGCGATCTCTCACTTCTTCCTCACATTTCTGTCTTTAGAAAATATGCAAAATGAAACAGGAGATCAACACAAAATCATCTAAGAGTTCACTTTCTTCTTTTTCATTCTATTTTATTCCTTCAAGTTTCTTAGAACCTCTCATTCTCATTTTTCAAGTTAATGCAAATCTGTTCCTAAAAGTTGCCGTAATTGTTAATGAGCCAGCTGTTTGCAAATGAGTCTACAGTCAGGTGTGATGTTGAAAAAACGTTAAATCCTATCTGTGAAAAGTTATTCCTTGAGCCCTGCTCGCTACCGTCCCACACACAGGTGTCACAGCAGAGCTCCGGCTGAATCTCCACACAAATGACTGGAGCGTATGCGCCTCTGGACCGGACCAAGATGGCGGCCGTATTTCTCGTTGCGCAGCGCCCCAAGCGGGGTCTACTCTTTATTATGTCTATGGTGTCAACGACCAGCCCCAGTCACTGATACGCACATTCTCATGTTGGTGTTTGGTGAAATATGACAGGTCATTTACGGTGTTCTGACTTTACAAATGACACACTTTGCGCATTGGGCTCAAGATCACAAATATCTTTCTCAATGCTTACAAATCATCATTGGTCCTGAGGTCTTCATACTGCCGTGTGAATAGGGCTTTGGAGTCTCACTTATAGGTCACAGCAGCAAATAAGTGGAAGGTTGATACAGTACACATTTTGCACTGGTGACGTTTATTGGACGAACAAGCTTTGGCTATGTTACAATATGATTTACACTGGGAGTGAAACAGTCTTTGTAACCCTTCACTTTTTACAATTGTGTCTGTTTGTTTTCCTCATTGTTGCCCTGCTGGTAGCTGTTGTGAGTCCATATTTGAGAAGATGTTGGTGTCAGCTCTGTCCTCTCTTTGTAGGCCAGCCGAAGCGGTGCATCCACACAGTTTCCAGCATCCAGGGATGTTTCACGGCAGACCGGCCCCCTGCAGACCCCCTCTGTGAGCACACAGCTATCCTTGAGGATTCTTCAGCCTGATTTGAGAGGAGCAGGTCTGGAGCCACCCTGACTACAGTTATTTGTGATGAAGTGGAATCATTTGGAATCATTTTTGTGTTGTAATACTTTTCACTTGCAGTGTAATTTATGGCTGTCTTTGTGTGTCACATGGGTGGACTTTCTGTAGTGAAGATTCTATCTGCTTACAGGTGTCCAGGCCACGGCGTCCTGCAAGGATTTAGTGTTGGGCCATCCGCTGCAGAGCTTTTGTGTTCCTCAGCAACAGCAGTAAAGAGACCTTCAGAGAGATGTGTTGTGGACCTGGAGGAGGATCTGGAGCAGGGCGATGATCCATTAGAGGACAGCTCTTCAGCAGCAGCTTCCAAACATCTGGACTCTACCTCTGACCCTGCAGATGCTGCCACGTTGACCGAGTCAACATTGTTGTAGTAAGTTACTCAAACGTTTCTGTCGTTGTGTGTTTTAGATTGTATGTCATAGTTGATGAGCTGAAACTATAGGATATTACAGCAGTCCTGCAATCAGTCCAATGTTCATGTCATTTTGTAGTTCAGTATCAGTTTGTTGGGAACAATTCTGGACAGATGTGTGTCCATCTCTTGATGTAGTTTTGGCTCATTCTTAATGGAATGCCCCTACACTGGCATTGTTGGTCTTTCATTGTGTGGCTGTGGAATTGTGAAGCTCAGTTGCTCACAACACATTTGTCTTTTTCTGCAGGGATGAAAGCAGATGAAGCGATGAAGATGTGTCTGTTAATGCATTGTGGAATAACAGGGAGCCAGTGGAGAGATTTTCAAACAGGTGTGATGTGGGACCTCCTGTTGGCGCTGGTCAGCAGCCTGGCAGCTGAGTTTTGGACGTACTGAAGACGAGCAGCTCTTTCTGGTTGAGGCAGTGAACAGGCTGCTGCAGTCGTCCAGCCGCGAGGATATGAACGCATGAAGGATCATTTCAAGCTCGTTCTTTGACACCATGGGTCTGAGCTTAGCGATATTGCGCAGCTGGAAGAAACAGTTTCTAACAAGTTGCCTTGAGTGATGGTGTAGTGACATTTTATTTGGAAATGAGCGTCAAACAAAAGCAACTCATATCCACAAATGTGTCTCCACCTGTTTTTACACAATGAGATTTGTGAGACTTAAAGCCTTTCACATAAAATATATTGGTGATTGACAGAGACAATTTAGAGTGACTGAAGGTTACACACACACACACACACACACACACACACACACAGGCACGCACGCACTTCTTCCATTTAGCCTTCCAAATATGTTTTTCAAGTTCCAAAGTCTTGAGTGAGAGCACCGTATAGGACGACGCTGATTATAAGGCGACCCCGATTTTTCAAATGTCATTTTGTGAAAATAAAAATACAATAAGTTGAAGACAATAAGGTTACTCATAAAATGTTTTTTTATTGTTTTATTGTACGATTATTGTCGGAAAACTCACAACAGACATAACTCTTGGCCAAGAACTTGAAATTGATGCAGGCGAACAAATGTTTTTCACCTCATTTATTGCAACACGTTCTCCATTGGTTGTCCACACACACGCACGCACGCACACACACACACACACACACAAAGCAGCACATTGTGCTTTCTTCTGACCAAATATGAGAAATGTAGAAATGCTTTCGGGTGACTGGGAGACTTCCCTCTTTCCATGTGGAGAATAAACACAGCTCTCCCCCGGTCTCAGATCAGCGTGACTTGTGGTCTGGTGGCGCCCCCTTGTGGGAAAAGGGAAGACGTGTGAATTGATTGAAACTCACACAGTCCAAACTGTACAAATGAGGATTGTTGTTAATGTAACAGATGATCAATGATCCACCTCAATATCTGAGGCCCTTACACCAACTTTGAAAACACCATGTTGTTTGTAGGTCACTTCAAATGCCATTTGAATTTCAGAGCAACATCAGAAAGTTGGTCAAACAGTGCTGTGGAGAAGTGATTTTGGCATTGAAGGGGATGAAATGCTTGACAGACACAGACAAAAGAAGAGTGGAGGTGGTGTGGCGTTGTTCACTCACACCACTGTGGAGTTTCAGGTGCTGGAACACATGTGAAGCATAGATTACAATGGATTTCTGATGTACCCTCTTCTTAACCGTCCTTTTTTACTGTCTGGAGTAATAGTCTAGTGGTAGAGCGTACGCCTCTCACCCGAGAGCTCGTGGGTTCGCGTCCCGGCTCAGTTGTGTTGTTTTTTTTTTCACTCATTGAAATTCTGGAATTAACTAAAACATTCTTCAAGTCAGCTTCATCAAGAAAGCACAACACTTATTTTAAGTCCATATTTCTTACACCACAACGTTTCTTTGCTTGTTACAAGCAAATGTTCCCACATTTTGGACTATTTTTTTCTACTTTTAAATGGGGCTGTATCATGCAAAATTCACTTTTTCTATGTTTTAACCTTGTTATATAGTTATGTACTCACCAAAAACACCCCCAAAGCGTTTTTTTCTTTTTCCTTCATGCCTGCCTGTTTGAGCTTTGCTCGTTGCTGTGCTGCTCAGAGAGGCAGCCCCTCCCCTACCCGTGAAAACGCTCTGTTTCCCATGTTGACATGGCACGGAGAAGATGGCTCCCCTGAGCCCCCCTCCCGCAGGCCCTCGGTCATCATTTGTAACTGGGATTACGGATGAAAGCAACAATGAAGCAAGAGCAAGAGTCTGAAGGGTCTGCGCTTGGTGAGTTTCTAACAGGAAAAGACGTTTTCGTGTGTGTTTGGGTGAAGAGAAGCTCGAGCTAAAGAGCTAAAGCTAGCCAGCGTTTTTGTTTTGAAGCGCTGATTGGTTGAAGTATTGTCGCCAAGTAAATTGAGCTTGCAGGCAAAAAGTGCAATTTGTAATGAATGAATGAATGAATTGAATGAAGGTTTGAATTGAAAAAGGGTATATCCCTAACCAAGTGTGAGATGCAGCGGAGTTGCCTGCCCTCCCAATCCCCTCTCTTGCAACTCCGCCCTCGTCTTCACACCTGTTCAACAGACCGCCTGACTGACGCCCCACAATGAGGGCGAACAGCTGTACAGAACGTGCGATTCACGAGCCCCCGCTCGAGCAAAGCACGATCTTCCAGGCAGAACTGCTGAACAAATAATGAAATGCCGCGAACACTATTTCAATTGCATATAATGGAGATGAGTGTGACTCCTGGTGCGACCACATGACAGGTTTGTCAAAACCCCACCAACCGAGTCCTGCCAGGTCGCCGACAGCATTGTGACATCGATTTCACATGGTCTGGCACACCTGCTCTGGTTGCGGCCACAATACCAGCGATTGTTTTCCACTTGTTCAGGTGCATGACGGGAAATTGTGACGTCAGAGAAAGCTGATTGGACGATTGAAAAAACTCACTTCCTGCTCTTCGCCTCGCACCTTCTATTGTGTTTCTATTGTTTTTTTAAACAAACAATGAGAAATCGCTCTCCGTGCTTCACTCACGTCAGTGTTTTCTTTGGTGTATCCATTGTTCTGCTGCCGTTCTCTCAGTCATGTACCACTAGGTGGCGCCTGGGAGTGAAGCCCTCGAGTTTGTGTTACGAGCCTGTCGGGCTTCCGTAAGCTGGAGTTTCCAGAGTTTTCAACCAGCCCTTTTTTTTTTTCTGAGTTAGCATTTGTACTTTTGTATTTTGCAAGTGAAATATTGTCAGTTTAATTTGTTCGGGAAGAAGGTGGAGAAGAGGGGGAGATGGAAAAAAAGGAGAATTGAGAGCTTCTTTCAGTTTTGCTTTCCTCAGCTATATCCTAGCTATTTAAAGTGCTGTTTTTGTTGTAATTGTTATCACAGCCACGTGAGTATTGTTTAATTATGCAATGTGCCAATTCACTTCAAGCAGTTTATATATATATAACTTTTATTAATTTGCAGTGTCACTGCAGTAAAGTCACCCCCCCCCCCCCAAAAAAAAAAGAACAAACACTGAGCACCATTAAAGGCATAATATACATACGATATAATAGAATTGGTTCTTTTTAAACGTATGTACTTACAAATAATAATGACAGTAACTGAAAACATATTAGTAATAGCTATTTCTTAATGAGGTATAAACTCTGGCTGGACTTTTTGGTGCAATGTGTGCATTTATTCCTCTGTTAATGGCAGATGGCTTCCAAACAGAAGAAGCACAGAGCCATGGGGGAGGAGGAGTGGGTTTCTCGCCTGCGAAGGTTCCCTGCTTCCAGCGTTTGGCCCTCTGAGGCAGGAAACAGAGCAGCACCACGCCAGAAAAAGTGGCATGATCTTTATGTGAAGGTAAAATTGGACAGAATAATTAGTATTCAGTGTGCGCATATTAAGAATAAACTTTCTTAAAATAAAAGTGTGAGGCATTATAAGATAGATTGAGAAATGCCCGGTGCAGCTGAGGGGACAATCATCTTTGTTTGGCCAGACGCAAACATGTAGCTGCGGTTTCCATGCAACAAAGGTATTGTTAGTATCTCATGAAATGAATGTGTGCAGGTGTTTTATTGCGTATGAATGAATTCCTTTTCCTTCCCGGTGCTCTTGCAGCCTTCCAGCAGTGTCCCGGTCACATCCCCCAGCGCTCCAGATCATCCAGGTCCGTCAGCAGCAGCATCTGGACAGACTGCTCCCAGGCCCTCTTTGACTTTGGCATCGGTAAATATTAATGATATTACAGATGTTGGTAATGTTAAAACTGATTACCGTTGCTGTATGAAAGAGGGAACAGGAAACAGCACAGCGGCGTGCAGCCACGCCAGAGAATGTGTTATTGAACCCTTTGTCTCTGCTGCATCAGAAGCACCAGGGTGAATGGAAACCAGCTGGTGTGGGAGCTGGAGTCCTACTTGTCCTGCTCGCTCACCTGGTCCTGCAGAGAGAGGACAGGGTTGTTTGGGGAGATGTTGACGTGCAGGACGTGGAACTGGTTTTTCCTGCAGAGGTCGTAGGCGATGTTGGTGAAGGACGTGCTGGCCGTCTGGGGCACTCTGTTGTAAATGATGACCGTGTTGTCTCCTCTGGCCGGCGGCGGCTGGTCCTCACCGACACGCCGCTCAGTCTCAGCCACCTCTGGCTTGAGGAGGACGCTCTCTGAGAGGGACGGAGAGCAGGACATGTGAGGACTCCTCAGAGACTGATGGCAGACACCATTATATTCTTGAAGAAAGTTGTGACTAGCGTTTTGAAATGGTAACAAATTTAGCAGGAAGGTTATTATTAATGAAGCGCCTCCCCCTATATCACTGCTGGCCAGTTAGCTGTTAATCATGTCAGTAAAAAGTTGAATTGACGTTTGTCTCATGGTACATGGCAGAAGCAGACCCCCCTGGGAGATGTCTGCCTGGATCTACTGAGAAGCTCCCGGGAGGCCCAGAATCAGACTCCTCGCTGCGATCAGGTGTGGTGAAGCAGGACCGAAGTTCTCCAGACCGAACACCACCCGCTGTGTTTCTGCGACGCCTCTCAGAACGACTGCTCCACGGCCGGGAGCGTCTCACCGAGCTTCGCTCTCCACTCGTCCAGTTTCTGGATCTGCTTCTCGATCAGCATCACGGACACCCCGAACACCAGGACCGCCAGGAGGAGCAGAAGAAAACAACATCAACCAGCATGTTACACCAACGCTGTTTGTGTCCATATGGGAAGAGCACCTGAGGCCCAGTCTGCATGTCCGCCCGCGGACAATCAATCCCTGAAGTCCTGCATGGAGATTTATTATTATGAGAATAAAGTCAGAATTCTGAGTAACCTGTGGCAATCAATACTGGTACAGTAGAAAGGTCAAACTTTGTGAAATAGAACCAAGTTTATGAGGGTAACACATGATGGAATTACTTACTGCTTCAAAGGCCTGACATCTGAAAAGGCCACAAACTGAAAAACAAAAACTACCCAGTCATACTTGATTCATTCCCATTGGGAAATTGCTTTTTTCACATTGACCCATCCAGGATTCTAGGGTCACAGTGAGGGAGCACAGGGAGCTTATGGGGGTCAAAGTTCAGGGCCAGAGACCCACAGTGTCTGCGCCTCCTCCACTCCTGCCCAGCTCCATCGTCCCTCTTCTTCCCTACAGGGCCTGTGGTGCCTGAGCTGAAACCCGCTGCTGTCAGAATGGGCAGCAACACACACTGTACACCTGCTTCCATCGTTTGGTCCCTCCGGATGGAACCACTGCTCCACAGCAGGGCTGTCAAACACACAACCTGCAGGCCAGAACATCCAAACCACAATGAGGCATTGACTTTTTTTAGTTGTCAGCTGTTTTCACTGAGCCAAGCCTGCTGATGAGGGGCGGGTGGGCAGGACGGGGCCCTCATGAAGTTATCCAGTATTTAAAAACAAATTCAAACACTAACTGAGAAAATCATACATATTCAAATAATACATAGAAGCTCCTAAAACACCTTATTTTTCTTGGCATGAATGCACTGCTCCCGTGAAGTCCAGAAAAAGTCAAGCAGTGCACTAAATTGTACAGATGGGGTCAAAATAACCAATACGAAATCCTGAGGGTGGGTGTCAAACCGTTTTAGAAGGAATTATCGCCATCTACTGGTCAGCTCTGTGAATAGACCTTCAGCTTTTTCCCCCTGGACTCTATTTTCACTGGCAAACACCCACGTGGTCCGTGGCCCACCAGCTGAGAAATATTTGGGGAAAACATTTGGAATTGTCAAAAAAGAAAAAAGCTTCAATGCAAAGCTGGTAATCGTGGGTGCAACTGTAACTGGTCTGGCCCGCCTGAGATCAAACTGTTGTGGAAGTGGAAAAAGCATCTAAATGATTCCAACAGCATTCACCCCCACCAGCCTCATTACAGAGTCTCACCTCTACAAAGGCTGAGATTACACTCAGGAGGGAGGAGGAATCTGTTTTTTTCCAATGAAATGGACTTCATGTAAGAGTTCTAAAAACTGCTGTCCATCTGAAAACGTCAATATCAAGATGAGCTGCTGTCAAATTCAGGAATCAGTTTTCTTCCAGATGAGCATTTGGAATCAGCTCTTATAAACGGTACTTTATGGATATACAGCGTGGTTCCTTCACAAGCTGCTTCAGTCTGAAACAAAGGAGTCCCTCACTCTCCTGGATCCAGAAAAGGACGTGGGTGCGGGTGTCCAGGCGCCATCATTGCCACTTAGTGACTGTGGTCCGGATCAGCGGCATCAGGTCTGCATCAAGGCCTCCACCGTGTGGAGCTGGAGGCTGGCTGAGGCGCAGGACCAGCGTTGATTGGTGAGGGGTCCACAGACATCCAGTGTGCTGATTTCAAACTGTTATTTCACACAGTCAAAGTGTCTCCAGTGGATCGTTCAGGTTGGAAATGAGGGTCAGGAGGGGGTTTTTTTTTCCGTTTTTTTTTTTGTTTTTTTTTTTTTTTTGAGGACATTGATTTCAAGACTACAAAGTCAGAGAATCAGGCAGCTCAAAAAAGGCATGGTCATGGATGTCATGGACTGTTTGCTCCTCTCTCTCTTAAACCCCATGTCTTGATCAGAGGGCTGTCTTTCCGTGGCTGCTGAGGAGGGTTGAGCCTCTGAACCAGGATCTCCATCCTCTATGGGTGGATGTACTGTCATCTGTTATTTCCTGACAGGGTCCCTCATGCATTCTGCTCAACACTTATGCAGCTGAAGTCAATGTCCAAAAATCTGATTTAGAAAAACAAAGCTGGAGTAAAGCAAAAGTAATCCGTCCGCCAAGCAGACGAGCCCGTTGTCTCTGTGACCGCCGCATCGCTGTGAGTCAGCCGCCGGTCGCTGGGCTGGTTTGGACGGTCCTCAGGGAGCACACTGTCACAGATGGAGTGTCCTAACAGGAGAGAGGGCACAGGTTCTATCTTCATCCTCATGTTAGCCATCTTCTAAAGCCACAGAGGAAACCTTCCCCATAAAAGGCAGCAGTTCCTTGAAATTCTCTCCAGTGCTCATGTGTTCCATGTGAATGTAAGATACCAAGAGCTGTTGTTGACATCATTTCTCTATGGACGCAGAGACTATTACAACATTTTGGGGGCCTGTTTACATGACAACGGTGCAGGTCCTGGAGCAGGTCCTGGAGCAGGTCCTGCCTTTGACACCTCTATAGAATGAAGTCCAGGTTGATTCCACTTCATCACAAATAACTGTAGTCAGGGTGGCTCCAGACCTGCTCCTCTCAAATGAGGCTGAAGAATCCTCAAGGATAGCTGTGTGCTCACAGAGGGGGTCTGCAGGGGGCCGGTCTGCCGTGAAACATCCCTGGATGCTGGAAACTGTGTGGATGCACCGCTTCGGCTGGCCTACAAAGAGAGGACAGAGCTGACACCAACATCTTCTCAAATATGGACTCACAACAGCTACCAGCAGGGCAACAATGAGGAAAACAAACAGACACAATTGTAAAAAGTGAAGGGTTACAAAGACTGTTTCACTCCCAGTGTAAATCATATTGTAACATAGCCAAAGCTTGTTCGTCCAATAAACGTCACCAGTGCAAAATGTGTATTGTAGACCCCGCATCGGCCGCTCCCACCAGTGAGCGCTGTCGAGAAATGCGGCCGCCATCTTGGTCCGGTCGTCTGCCTCCCTCTGCACCGCTGTTTGACCGGAGCAGTGAAGTCTCAGAGCATTAAATCAATCATAGTTCGCTCAATACTACGCATTTTTCTTATCTGCAAGCGTCATTCATAGAGGCATGATAGAGGCCACAATTTTTGGCGTTTTCAAATGTTTATAATGAATAAAATAATATTTTAGAAGATGCTGGCAGAGCTGTATGCCAAAGTATCATAATTAATCAGGGATATATCTAGGTTTAGAGCTAGGTTCCTGCTATGTCTCAATAATTATTAATAACTGGCGGTTTTAATAGACTAATTTAATATTTGTAATTATTTTGTTTAATTTAATTTTATATTTCTATTTATCTATTTATATACACATGTCAAAATATAATATAATGTCATATCGAAGCAGACTGTGTTTTAAAATGAAGACAAGACAGAAAGACATATCTATCTATCTATCTATCTATCTATATATATATATATAGAGAGAGAGAGAGCGAGAGAGAGAGAGAGAGAATCACAATGATAGGTAATGTATGCCATGTAATCAATAGAATATTTCCCTTCAACAACGCTAACAGCCTTATTGTGATGCTCCTACTGTTTGGAGGAGATCTGGAAACTTAAAGACTTAGATCCTCGTTGTTGTGGCCCCTCAGGGCTTCAGCAATCCCAAACAGGGCCCCCAGAAAGGCCTGATTGAAGGCGGCCCCTTCTTGCCTTCGCATTGCCTCTTCTTCTCTCCGTAAAGCAGCTGCTTCTCGCCGCATCGAGGCTTCGTGCTCCCTGGCTTCACGGGCGTCCCTGAGGAGCAGTTGGAGGTGCTCATCACGCTGTGCCGGTTCAGCCTCTGCTGTTCGAGGTCTTCAGCGGGGATGTTCTGCGGGACAGCAGCGACGCCCGGCAAGGATGGGGTCCTTTTTCTCTTTCCTGAAAACCCCCCTGAAAAAACAAAAGGAAAAAATCAAGGAGTGATGAGTACATTAAAGCACATGTTGTTTGGCCCCCCGTTGTACTCTTTTGATGACTTTGTATAACTGCTTCCGATCATACACACTGTCAGAAATCCCGCCACTGCAGGTACGAAGGAGTGCAACTCCAAGGTGTGGAGGGTAATGCTGATGTGCCATCATGGAGGCCTTTTTCCAACATGCCTGTGCTCGTCATTCAGTTATAGAATGTCGTGAGACAGGTTAGTTTTACCCTACTGATGATGTGTTGTTGCAATAGTAATCCTGACTGTAAAATGACTGTATTGGCCCGAATATAAGCCGATACTTTTTTTCCAGACATTGTATTCTCCAAAATGGGGTCGTACTACAATGTGGGACTAGATTGTCGTTACACATCCGCGCCGCTAGATGGAGCCAAAGTACTGGTGACCAGACAGTGAATGAAGTGTGCCAGTTATGACGTCTGTGGTCACAGTGATCTGAGGTAAAATGGAGGAAGGTGACCATCTGGAACGGCGCTCCAACGCTGGACAAGTGAGCAAACAACTGAGGTGAAGTTTTGATGCCAACTTTAAACTGATGCTTCAACGCAGCAGAGTCAACAAACAACTGCCAAGCTGCCAAGATATATTAGACTGAATTATTGATGCTCATGAAGTTGAATAGAACTTGAATTTGATGGTTATAAGTTATTTACACATTAATGCAGTTACTGAACCTTTGAGGAACTTATTTGTTGCTTATTCACTGAGTCACAGCCTCAGATTTTGAGAAAGAGAATAGAGTTTTCTATTAAATACTGCAGTAATATTTCTTGATCTCAAATCATGTGAAATGTTATCTCTGTTGTGAGTTTTCCTAGAATAATTGTACAATAAAAAGTTGTACCATCTGAGCTACTGTCGCCATCGAGAAAGCAGTGTGCAAACTCCTGGAAGGGAACCTGCGCTGCAGAGCAGCTGTTGCAGAAGAGGGTCCCTGTGCTGGCTGAAAAGATGGCACTGGTGCTGATGCTCTGGTGGGCTGCGAAGCTGGTGCATCTGTCATGGCGGGGTCTGTGGGAGTTCTGGGGATGAGTCCGCACCATCCTCACTGAGCAAAACAGACTCTGCAAATACACACGAGCAGAACACAACACGAAATCGTGTCAAAATGCAGCATGAAGTGGGTCCGACAGAGTTCTACAACATGCACAGCACTTGATCTGATGATTAAGTGGGGACATGCAGTTTTACTTTTTTAAAATTGTGATTTAAAGTAAGCCCAAACGTGTTGTAATGTCTACACCCCGCAGTCGGAGGGGCTTTAAAACATATTTCCAGTCTGTCATGGAGCAACGCCGCTGCAATACACACGCACACACACACACACGCACACACACACACACACACACACACACACACACACACACACACACACACACACACACACACACACACACACACATAATTGTAATTCTGGATTACCAACAATTTAGAGCCATTTCAATGTTGTCAATGATCGCTTTTCCTCAGAAACGAACACATAGAAGCGCCGACTGTGACTATTTCCAAATGTCTGATAAGACCTCTGATCTGAAAAGAGCGTCTCTTACTTTGGAACCTGAACGCTTCACAGCCGCAGCTCCATTCCTGAGGGAAACAGGATGATCACTGAACAACGTGATGAAGATAAAACAACAGCAGAGCAGTAAACAGCCACGCTAAACCCAGAAATTAAACCTACCAGAACGATTCCCTCGTTCTGTCTGAGCCGCCGCTGCGCCGCTCAGATCCTTCCTCTGACCATCAATAACAACTTTTCCTGTTCTGTCCGAGACAGTCAGCATTAAAATCTTCTTTCCACCGTCTCAGAAGCTGAGATGCGTCCCGTCAACTGATGTTGAAGCACCTGATGTTCGTGTTTCACAGTGAAACGATGGATAAACTGACATCTCTGAGTTTTCCTTCTCTCAACTTGGTAATCCTGAGCTGTGGACACTAGAGGGCAGCACCGAGCTTAAAATGAGCAGAAAAATGACTTCATCTCTCTGAGCTCAGTTCAGTTCCAAGCTTCAAAATAAACCTGACTCTGTCTTCTTCTTCTTCTTCTTCTTCTTCTTCTTCTTCTTCTTCTTCTTCTTCTTCTTCTTCGTGTCTTTAACTTTCCTATTTCGTCACCATAGAGAATACGACACTGTTATCAGTTACACAAAGTGTTATGCTCATTTAATTCAGGAACACACACACAGATACATTAATAAACACAAACACAACCTTGAAGCACAGAGAGGCTCTGTTCAATAACGATTCTGTCAGGTGACAGATCAAAGATCCACAAACTGCACAAGCACTAAGATTTACTGATCAACACACCAATCTCCCCCGAGAAGTCACAGCAAAAATAAAAAAGACACTAATAATAATGACATCAGTTTCTCTGATATTTTCATCAGATGGAAATGTGAAACTGAGGTGCCTTTAAATAAAGAGACACTGTTGACTCCACAGCTGACTGGAGGCTGACGTTGATGTTACTGTCCATCTGCTCTGTGTGGAATTGTTTGAGAACATTATGAAATCCTGAGGACAGACAAAAGAAGAACTTGAGAAATGAAAAACTTAGGATGAGAGAACAAATATTTGCTATGATATATAATTATGTTTGTAATTATCCACATATACACACAAGTCCTGTGAAAGTCTGCTTCTTTGTGACCATGAAAAGATGCAAAATGTAAAACAGAAGAGTCACAAAGCATGCATCATAAACACAAGAGGAGCGAAACGACAGAAAAACATGGAAGATGACCAGAGACATAACAAAAATCATCACAAAACAACCTTCAGTGGGTACAAAATGGCTACAAGACACAGAAAATAAGTATAGGAAACCAAGCAATCACCACAAAATCTGACAGGAAAGATAGAAGGAGCCTCACAGAGACAGAAAAGACATTAGAGACAAACTTAAAAAGAAAAAAAAATCCTTATTTAATTGGGAAAAAAAAATTAAAAATAGAATTGGTAAAAAAAAAAATCAAAATGACTTCAAAATTTTAAAAGGGAAATTATCCCCTCAAAAGATAAATAAATATTAAAACACGAAATATTACAACTAAGAGACATTAAATGAGTTTTAGACACAATGTCCTGAACCTTATGGTCTAATACAACGAAATAATGTTGAGAGCAGAAAATACCCAGAAAAAACGAATAATATGTGTACATTTCTATCTTTGTATAAGGTAGAATGAATTTGTTCAATTAAAATATTCATTCATTGAATGAATAAATGAATCTAAATCAGTAAGTTGGCATCTCTTCTTCCTGCTGCTTTCAAACTTTCCACAGTCATGAAAACCATAAAACTGCTGAACCGCCACAGCCATCAGTTTCATTTCAACTTCAAACTGGACACCTGACTTCAGTTCAACGCTGTTACGGCTCTTTACCTCTGTAAAGCTCAGGCCTTTGGGTGGGGGTCACTTCCCATGTTGTCCAGCAGAGGGCAGTGCAGGACTGTGACGCCTGGATTCTGCCACCTGCTGCTGTTCGCCTGCTCTCCTCTGAGTCGTCTGCACACTCATCGTCTGTCGCTGAGCAAACCGCCGCTGACGCTACAGGAAAAAAGACAAGAGAAGAAGAAGTTCCTCCAGTGAAGCCCCCCCGTCCTGAAGCCAGTGCTCCGGGCTCGAACCACTGCGAGCGACGTGGTGGAGAAGTGGAATGAGTGTAACATGACGGATGTAGAGGAGGCCGTGCCGCTGCCCTAAACTCCAGGATTTATGGGAAGCACGTGTGTGAGGGTGGAGGTGGAGGCGGGGGGGGGGAGACGGCTTTAGACGAGCACCGACAAACAAACCAACAAGCAAACAAACAAACAGGAGCGTCCGGAATCAAACGTCAGGATCCTGTCAAACCAACCGTCACAATGTGAAGGAGCTCCAGCAGAACACACTCCGCACAAATCTGGAGCAGGAAACACACACACACGTTGTCATTTGGTTCATGCAAGTCAAATGAATATAATTACATTTCATCAAACTAAGTGTCCCAGTGTCCAGTTAACTGAGTAAACTACGTGGATTCAAGGAAAAAGTAAAATAAAAAAATATCAAAGAAGACGTGGATTTATAAAGAAACAGAAGCCGATACAGCAGGACACTGACAGGAAGCTCAGCGGCTTGATTCTGAAAGCCCTGCTGTCGGGCGGGTGGAGAGATGAAGGACGGGGCTCCAGGAGAAGATCTTTGGGTATTTCACCGTATTTCATGGATTTCATTAAATTTGCCTTCATGTTGAGATTTTCTAAAGTAAAGTGCTTTGTAAAAACAGACACTTCCATCACGTCTACTCTGCCCCTCAGCAAAGAAAATCTTCAAATTTGATTGCATTTTTATTATTATCATTATTATTATTATTATTATTATTACGGCTCTATTTTACCGGTCCAGGCCATTCCAGAGGAAATCAGACTGTCAGTGACCTCTAAACAGCCCTGCTGGAAAACCAGGACATACGAGATGTTTGTTTCCAGTGAAGGAGAAGTCTCCCTGCAGGATCGCTGCTCGAGTCCAGTGAAGTTAAACTCTGGAGTTCGCTGCAGTTCTGTTTGTCTCGTACTATCAGCTGATTTACTGCATGTCCCGGACGAAGGAACAGACTCACGAAACAAACAACCACATGAGAAACTACAGCTCTAAAACCACACTGAACTCAGGAAGTTTTACACACACGCACGCACGCACACACACACACACACACACACATAATAAAAACACTTTATACAGATAATTTATGGTTGTAGAGTTACAGCAACAAACATAATATGGATACAAATATAACTTCCATTATTTTCTGTAAATGTAAATAACTTTACTCACTGACAGTATTTTTACCATCATACGGAGGTTAAATTCCTCATTTTTTTTCTTATTGATATTATTATGTAAACATATAAAGATACATTCATATTAGTGTGAACTAGTCCTGTAAAAACATTAATTATTTAAATCACGATTAATTACATTATTTCCATAGTTAATCACGATTAATCACACCTTAAACATAATTTTTTAAATGGTGTAGTTTTGCATTTGAAGGTAGTTTTCAGTCCGTAATGTGAAGCATCCGTCAGTCCAAACGGTCAGTTCAGAAGGTGAATTTAAAGTCATTGCTGAAGTTTCAGCTCGGAGGCTTCGGCTTCCTGCAGCCGCTGATTTCTGACCAGAGTCTTGATCCGGAATCAAACACGGGATTGGGTTTTCTGTCAAAACAAATTTGTCATGTAGACCAACTTCATACAACGTCTCTGTTAGAAATACAGTGTCCAAACTGAAGAAAGCCCTGAGTCATCCCTACATGAATTAATCGTGATTAATGCGATTAACTGTGACAGCCCTTGTATAAATCCTTTTTTTAAAATTTTTGTAAATATCTGTGTCTTTAAAAATAAAGCCGTTGACTCAAGAGTGGGTTGAGATTTCACTTCAGGTCAACAAATCATCAAACTCTCCCACTTCCCACAATCCCGTGCGTTTGAAGAGTGAAACCGCTAAAAAAAAACCCCAAGCAGCCGTTTGTGGTGAAGTTGAAGGAACGGCTAAGTTGAGTCTGGGGGTGAACTCCTGGCCACCTCACCTCGCTGTGTGAGGAGCGATTAGAGCCGCCGCCGCTCGCCGTCCGCAGGCGCTCCGCCTCCTGATCAGCCTCCTGATCAGCCTCATCCCGACCCGCCGCGCTCGCCGCCAGAGCCAGGACGCCGGGGAGTTACCGGTGAACCAGGTTCGGCCTGCTGTGAACCAGGTTCTCACTCATTCATACAGCTCTCGTTGTTCTGAGACCGTGTCAGGACGTCCACGGTCTTTATCTTTTTTTTTTTTATTTTATTTTAATTAAATCATTTTGTAATGATGCTCAAATTTAAAAGCTTCATTTACACTGAGCTGGAAAGCATCACTTATTCATGCTGTTCATCATATCATGAATAAATCCCTTTATTTGTCTACACAGCTTAAAACACGCATAATGAAACCCTTAAAAAGACAAACACGCTTCTAAAAAGTGTATTTAAAATGAAGAACTTGTCCCGTTCCTGCGGCGAAGTGCAGTCTGGTCTTGTTGAACGAACCTCCTCCTCCTTTTGAAGCATCTCCAGCTGCTGCTGCTGAGGCTCCGCCCCCTTCCCCCCCCACCTGGCCAATGAGAGCGAAGCCCAGCTGGCCTCATTTGAGGGAGGCTGGTGTTTGGCTGAGGGTGGTGCCGCACTGCGCCTCCACCCGGCTCCTGGAGCGTGTTCATGAGTCAGCTGCTCGTGCTCACGTCGGCGAGGGGAAGAGTCGACAGTCACCTGCAACAGCAGCGCGAACGGCTTCATCACAAAGACAGGCGGCAGCGCCACCTCCAGGCCGGCAGCCGCGCCGCATTGTGTTACGCTTCCTTCAGTTTGCGTTTTCAAAACGTCGCCGTGGAAATGGGAAACTCTTCTGAAGCGAAAACTCAACAAGTACGCTTTTCCATGTGAAATATTCATTAACTTTGAATTCAAACTCAAAGGTAAAAGAGTTCTGGGTAAAAACAAGCCAGTGAGCAAAGTTCCGAAAAGTTTTACCTTCAGACTGTTTGGAAAGACCTGGACACTGACGGATCTCTGGAGCTGGCTGCAATGAAACTTTAATTCTGAATAAAGACTAAAGTCCAGTTTGGGCCACTTCTGTAATGAAGAGAATTTAAGTTAGTGTAAAAATGTGGAGGTAAAACATTTCTTCCCCTCATCTCTGTAGAGAAGTGTCATGATGTGAAAACAGAGTCTGCTGAGGTAAAGACGTCGAGACGCTGGTGGAGAACGAACGTCCTCAACCTTCATGAGCAAAAAGAGACTTTTCTCCATTTTCCACCCAATTAAATACATCTGGACAACTTTATTATTTAAAATAAACAAAAAAAAAAAACATGAAAACAAACAATGAACTGGAGGTTTCATTCAAAAAGTGTCACGGCTGCAGTTTCAGATGTATTTCATGACATTTTTATCTTTAACTTTAACTCTTTTACACGTTTCCAGTTGAGCCTCTGTAGCTGCTTATAGCTGCTGAGCAACTTTAGGTTTACTGATATTTTTTTCTTTTCTATTTTCTTCATTCCCTTTATTTGTATTTTCTTCTTTTTTGTCGTCTTGTATTCCTCTTTCCTTTCCTTTCTTTGCTCCTTCCTCCCTTCCCCTCGCCCCTCCAGGCTGAACTTCGCGGTGCGGTAGCCGTAACTTTGTCCCAAAGCTTGACCGTTGGTTGTTGATCTCCTCGTAGAGAAGCGACGGTCGACGGATCCTGAGCAGAAAAGTCAGAAAGTCTCCTTGCCTTCCCGACTCAGAGCGCCGTGGCGAGAACAGCCTCGGCGCCGGTTCCACCGGCGGAGGCGGACTCACGTGTTTCCTCTGACGTTTTGCACGTGTGGAAGAAGAGACGAGCTGCACTCCGTCAGAAGTTTGTTCGTCTCACACTTCCCTCCCTCGCTCCGCTGAATGTTAATACCTCTCCCCGCCGGCGCCGGCCTCTCACTTCTCATGTCCGATTATTCCCAAACGAGGCAGGTTGGGGAAGAGTTAATGGGGATGAGAGAACAACACGGACTTGTTCTGTCCCCGCTCGTCTCCGGGAAGCTTTCGGTTTAATATATGCCGTTTCCCACGGCGCTCCCTCTCCGATTGTCATGATCATTACACTTTATCAATTTTTATGATGTGCCAGCTCATGAAAATGATAAATGAGGGAGTTTTAGGGCACGTTGTGTTATTTCAGGGTCTGTGCTGAAGTCCGGTAATCAGTTACAGCCGCACTCCATCCAATTATTCAAAAGTAAAGGCAGATTTAATTTATTATAAAACAGGGAAAAAAGATACAATAACTCATCAAATTGTGTTTGAATGGGTAAAATGACCTGAAATAAGTAGCTAAACATAGAATTTAATCTTTATTTCTGACGTATTTCTTCAGAAATGGAGCCGTGGATGATGCTGAAATCACTCCTGAGAGAAATGAGATGTTTTTAGGTTCAGCTTCTGTGAACTTGAAACAATGAGCTGAATAAATATAATTAAAATATGCTGCTTTGACTTTGAGTCAACATTTAAATGTTTGAGGTTTTTTGAAGAACAATTGGAATTTTATGATTTCACTGTAACTTGCAATGACTGTGTGTGTGTGTGTGTGTGTGTGTGTGTGTGTGTGTATACTGAGTAATTGTGTGTTATAGTTCATAAATTGTATTGAAACGCTGACTTTTCATTCTGGTGATTACGCTGCTGTCGTTGTTTGAAACGCCTCCGTTCGGAGCTGAAGGGACTTTAGAGGAACGAAGACGCTGCAAGAAAGACAGAAGAAAGGGCTTGAATATGAATTCACACTGTGAGCGCAAATAACGCACACACACACACACACACACACACACACATATATAATATTTACATCGACGGAGAGAAAGAATAAATGTTGATTTAGCTCAGTTTGAACTGAAGCAACTTATTCTAAATGAATAAAAACTGCAGATGAACAAACTCCTCATATTTCCAATAATCAAGTGAATAAATTTTAAAGGAAACACTCAAAAACATTTTTAAAACCTCACCTGTAAAGTTCATATTTACATTAATTCAAATAAACAATTTTAGGTTAATCTCCTCTGTGTTATGAAGCTGTGTGTGTGTGTGTGTGTGTGTGTTAAATTGGAGACACTCAGTTTTAGTTCTTTACGGTGCAGCTCCATTGTTGACGTGTGTTTGAAGCGTCTCCATTCAGAACCGACGGGACCTTATAGAAACGTATACGCCACAAAAATAGCAGCGCAAAGGCTTTGAACATTAATTCTAGCCGTGAGCGTAAACCTAGGGCGCACGCACACACACACACACACACACACACACACACACACACACACACACACACACACACGCATATATGTGCATACATCGGGAGAGAAAGGCCTTTCTAAACAAAACTGGAAAACACTTTTTAACTTGAATCAACTCCTTTCACTGAGGTCGATTCAAGTTGAAGACACTTCTCCCTTAAACAAGTCAAACGTATAAATGTGAATTAACTTATCAGAAATATTTGCAATAATCTCATCAGTAACAGAAATACAAAGACCCACTTTGACTGTGTCGGACTAAATCTTCATGTTTGTATTAATTCAAAAACGTAAGTATTTTAATTCCATCCCGTCTGTGTGTGTGTGTGTGTGTGTGTGTGTGTGTGTGTGTGTGGGTGTGTGTAAGAGAGACATGTCAAGGTTGCATTAAGAGCCAAAGAGAAATGACTACATTTCTTGAATTTTATTCGTCTTTATTTTAATTGTTTTTAATCATTTTCTGAACAATAGAAACAATTAAAAGTGCAGAAATTTAGAAAAACTTTAAAACTCCCAAATCGGGACGATTGAATATTTACACACTGTAATCATTTTATATAAGAATGAAATTGGAGTACGGCGTGAAGCTGCAGTGATTATGGCTGCAGCAAACGGAGCGCCGGCTCCTCTCGCCGCTGACGTCTGGAATCAGGAGAGATCAAACGGCGCCCGTCTCGCTGCAGAGTTCATGAACTGCCACGTGCTCCTCGCCTCGCCTCGCCTCCGCACGTGAACTTCAGAACGCCGGCGTTCTAATGAGGCCGTCTGGACTCCGAACGGCGGCGGCGGCGGCGGCGGCGGCGTTTTCAGAGGACGGGCTCGGAACGCCGGAGACGCGTCGTCAGATGATCCGTCTGCGGGACGCAGGTCCAGGTGTAAACACGGCGCCTTGTAAACAAAGTGGAGGATGAAAAGAGCTTCATTACCGGGCCTTGATGTGAGGCGCCGCTTTAAAAGTTGGACCATGTGCTCCAACAACCCCCCTCTCCCACACACACACACACACACACACACACACACACGCACAGTCTTGTATTTCTATCCTTGTGGGGACCGTCCATTGACTCCCATTCATGTCTAGCCCCTAACCCTGACCCTTACCCTAACCCTAACCCACACCACAACAAAGCCTAACCCTAAAGAAATGTTTTTGCACTTTTACTTTTTTCAGTAACAACAACATGGTCAAGAAAACACTGTTTCTCCTACTTAGGACCGGAAAAAGGTCCCCACAAGGCACGTCGTTTCACGTTTTGCTATCCTTGTGGGGACATTTGGCCCCAACAAGGATAGAAATACGAGAACGCACACACACACACACACACACACACACACACACACACACACACCCGCTCTGCCAAACAGAGATGTGCTGACAGTCCTACAGCTTGAAATGTAAATAGGTCCAGACATTAGCATTCAACTGTCATCCCCTACTCTGTTTTGGTGTGCGTGTGTCTGTGTGTGTGTGTGTGTGTGTGTGTGTGTGTGTGTGTGCAGCGGGGGGGGGGGGGGGGGGGGGGGGGGGGGTAACAGTGGGGAATAGCAGTATTTGATCAGGCTCCCTTCGCTTTAGTATGAATCTCGGGAGCTGGAGTTCATCCGTGGGACAGCTGAGCACATCAGCTCCGCGGCTGTGTTTGTCAGGTTTTGGGAATCGTTGCGTATGCATGTGTGTGTATGTGTGTGTGTGTGTGTGTGTGTGCGTGTGTGTGTGTGTCAGTGCCAGCATCTGTCTCCTGCATGCAGCGCTCCTCTGCATCCCACACATTCAGTGCAGCAGAAATCACTGCGACATGCAAACACTAAGCCGCGCAACTCCTACGCAATCCCAGTGTGTGTGTGTGTGTGTGTGTGTGTGTGTGTGTGTGTGTGTCTTTGCCACATTCACCGGTAAGTGAACTCTTGTCCCTGAAAATCTAAATGACACAGTAAACTGTTCCTGTCACCCATAAATCCAGGCAATTATCCTCACACACACACACACACACACACACACACACACACACACACACACACACACACACACACACACACACACATCTTGTGTATGTGTGCCAGTGTGTTAATCTGGGCACCTTTTCTGCCACTTGGCAGGGAGTGAAGAAGAGCGAGGAGGAGGAGGAGGACTTTTTTTTTTTTTTTGGAGGGGGGGGGGGGGGGGGGGGGGGGGGGGGGGGGGGGGTTGGGGGACTGTTGGGGGGGGGGTACTGTTGGGGGGGGGGTGCTCTGGGATAAATGTGACAGGATAAAGCTCCATAAATCCATTAAAACTCTTCAGATGAACTTGGTCCACCTCAGCAGGAGGGGGAGCTACGATCTGAGGATGCTAACTCTGGCTCAGTGCTAACCGCTAGCCGCTAGCTGCGAGCAGACGGACTCTGCTTTGTCTTCTTCTTCTTCTTGAGTTCCAGGGAGGCAGAGCGTCTCCGGGTCAGGACAGAGGGACCAGAGCTCCCCGAGCTCCGGCCAACAGGAGGCACCAGGAGATTAAAGCTGCTGTGTCCTTTCCAGGTCTGGTTCTGATAAATACAGACACACACACACACACACACACACGCACACACAGTGCTATAACTTTACCACGTATCCTGGACCAGTTTAACCTTTGAACTGTATTCATGTTCTAAGGAGCGCTCAGTGGAGAAAAGTTTGGACGAGTGGGAGGACGATGAGGACGATGCTCAATAATCTCGAGGTTGGAAGATCAATCAGGGACAAAACGCGTTGTTTCTGTGTTCGATTTCTCCACCTCAGCCTCGTGAAGATGAAAACATTTTACAAACAGTCAAACTGCAGCGACAAAACGATGAAAGACTCAGATTAGATGAACAAATTCCAGCAGAGCCCTTCCCGGGGTGCGTTTGCTTCCACACTCAGAAGTCCTGACTTCCTCCTGCGTTGGGTCAAACTCGGAGCTCCTCCGGGAGGCTGCCGTCTCGATTTGAGTTGCTTTTGTTGTGCTGAGAAGAGAAATCCAATTTAAATGTGTCCTAACAGAGATGATTTGATTAGCTGGATGTAAATGACATGCGGGCTGCGACGCATGTTAATAAGATACGAGCGGTCTTCGGGGAGCCGCTTTGTTCTCCAGCTGCTTCAGATTAACATTAGAACTCATGATATGCGAACATGCGTCATCACAGCTGGGAAATATTAGAAGCAGGACAGGGACCGTGTTGTACTCTTATCACTTTTTATTTACATTCATAAGCGAGCAGCACAGGCTGGATGTGAAGATTCCTCAGACTTTCTCTGACAGTGAGTTGAGGGCAGAGAAAGGATTTATCTGCCATCGTGTCTCAGCACGCCGCCTTATCTTCCAGCCACACTCACTGCTCAGACTCGCCAACATGAAACATGATAAATGGCAAATAAGTCGGATCTGAAGGAAAGTGTCTCTAATGTCTGCTGAAGATGCAAACATCGGTGGAGTGTGTGTAATGAGGTAGAAATGCCTTCAGAACGAGTTTGGTAAGCAAGTTTAGCTTATTTGTGATGCAGCTCCAGTTTCTTAAAGAGTGAATGTGCATTTCCAAATAAACATCGCAGATTTTTTTTAAAGCTGTAGCTAACAAAAATCGAAAGTGCAGTGATTAATGCCACTTTTGTGCACCGGGGGGCAGCAGTGAGTCACTTTCCCTTGACTTTCTGCATCGCGCCACCAGTTAGTGTGGTACGAGAGCCGTCCGACTGCAGCTGCAGACGTTCCCGGGTAAAAGAACAAACTGCCTACTTCTAAAGTTACTATTCTGTATTCTGTTGTTCAGAGTGGAATCACCAAAATAGCTCAGATCAGCTCAATAGTTCAGGTCAGAATGACGTTTCCGTCCTCCCCAGTGGGTTTGGTCCCGGGCCTCTGGCCTCCTCCAGGTGGAGGTGGGCCTCAGACAGTCCTGGACCTGCAGGAGGGATCATATCGCTCGGTGGTCCAGGAGCGGCTCGGCAGCTGGAGGGAGCGGCGGGAAGAGGAACGTCCAGGGCAGTGGTTCCCAGTGGATGTGGACGGGCCAAAATGTTTCCCACGTCATGTTTACCACCGCAAAACGCCCTGGACAGTAACCAAGAAAGACACTAATACAAACATGAAGCCCAGTTCCTTTATTATGGCCTGTAGCCATGAGTTCCTCTGAGATAAAGTTGTGTCTCCGGGTGTTTGGTGGACTGGAGCCGCTCCACCCTGCACCCTTTCACACCTTTGTGGGTATTGGAACAACTTTAAATAGTTTTTTCAATATATTTTCTAAGAATTGAAACTCTTTTAATGTAAATGCTAAAGCGGGGTAGTTGTTACCTCAATAAATTAAATGTCGACTCACCAACTGACTTGAACCAAAAAAAAAAGCTCCTGCCCCCCCCCCCCCCCCCCCCCCCCCCCCCCCCCCCACCTCCATGGTAATGTGTCTGAATTTCTGCTGCTGAGAAGGAAAAGAGAGAGAAAACGGATGGATGGAGGGAAAACAATTCGCCAACATTTCCTTGAATCGTGGTTGAGTTTTTTTTTTCACAAATATTTACTGCAGTGTTTTGGCCAGCCGTTCAGCTCTGTGTGTGTGTGTGTGTCTGTGGGTGTGTGTGTGTGTGTGTGTGTGTGTGTGTGTGTGTGTGCCTGAAGAGGCTGGAAATGGAGGAACTCCTCCACTTTTCCACGACTGATCATAACTGGATGTGTTACAACATCTGTGTCAACCGGGGCAGATGGCGCCAGACAATCCACATCCAGCGGAGACACAGCGCGCGCGCGCGTGTGTGTGTCTGTGTGTGTGTGTGTGTGTGTGTGTGTGTGTGTGTGTGTGTGTGTGTGTGTGTCTGTGTGTGTGTGTGTGTGTGTGTGGATGCTTCACCCAGCTCCAGCACCTCTTGATGCTGCATATGTCGTCTCCTCCTCCTCTTCCTCCTCCTCCTCCTCCTCCTCCCGCGGTGAGGAGCTCATCATCAGACTGGTGCTGTGCCCCCCCCCCACCACACACACACACACACACACACACACACACACACACACACACACACACACTCCCCGCTCCCCCCCGACGCTCCTCACTTGTTGAGGAGCTGTCATGTCCCCCCCCTCCTCCCCCTCCGCTCGCTCTTCCCTCGCTCTGTCATCTTTCCAGTGTGGCTGCAGGGGCGGATCAAAGCCGGGTGGCGGCGGAGCGGGAGATAGAGGTGGGGGGGGGGGGGGGGGGAATGAAGAGGGAGTATTTCTGTCTTTTTTGGGGTGAAAGAGAGGACACGGGGAGTTCTGTGACATACATGCAAAATCGCTGAATTCTGCGGCTGTGCGAGGAGCCGCGAGCTCCAACCAGCTACGACGGCGCCGTTAAATACCGGCGCTCACATTAACATCGCCGCCCTGTTAGCCGATGAAAACACAACAACAGGCTCCAGCGGTCAGCCCGAGCCTCTGAGCGAGGTTAAACCAACACCGCCGGCGTCTTTCCACAGGCTCATTATCGCCGCACATCTGAGGCCACGTGACGACGGCTTGAATCTTCTGCAGTTTTTACCCTCTGCCACAAGGTGGCAGCGTTGGATGATCTGCCCCGAGACCGCCGCTCCGTCCGCCCCGTCGGCCGCCGCATGATGGCGGGGAGCCGGAGCGCGGTGGAGACGCTACGTCTCAGACGCCTCACCGGTAGAGAGTCCGGTGCCCGTGAAGTCTTCGGTTGGCTGAGGCTGTTTTCTTTTCTTTCTTTTTATTCACTCTGAGAAAGTACAGCGAAACGGCTACAGTGTGACTGCAGCTGCATAAATACCAGCAGGATTTAATTTAACAGCATGTTTTAGCAGTTCTGTCTCATACTCTACATGTCATTATTGGATATCATTTATTTATTTTGTGTGGTAGTATTTTCATAAAATATAGATTTATTGATTTATATGGATATTTATATTATACATATGTTTATCATCTAAGGGCAGATTAAATCTCCCTCTTCCTCCCACAATGCTTTGAGGTTTTCTCTGTTAAAAGTGCCAAGAGACGAATCAAAATAAAGACTGAATTTAAGAGTCTTTCATTTGGAAATCCTGCAGGGTAAACTAACACTATCATCATTTAGAATGAATCATCTTCAAATGTATTAATATCAGTTACTCAGTTGCAATGCATTTTCAATTGATTTCATAATTTTTCATCAAATTAGATGATTAGTATGTTTGAATGCATAATTGGGGTCAAGCATGTTGTAGTTCGGGGGCCACAAACGGCCCGGTTTCATCCTGAGAAGGTAGACCAGTAAAGCAGAGCTATAATAATAGCAACGTAGGCTATATATGTTTACAAAAAACTAACAAATCTTACTTTAACATCAAGCCAAAATTAATGGCAATTTTCAGTCAGGTAAATATTAGTATAGGTGTCCCATGTGGGGCCATTTCTGTCACAACCTGATCAACACATTGTAAGCTCAGTCCATATTTACAGAGGCTTCCTCTAAGACCAGTCTCCAGACCCTCTGCAGGATCCCTTTGGCTTCGGATTCCTTTCAGCCAACAACATTTAAGCTGCAAATCCTGCCAGTCGCCCTGGGATCAAACACTCTCAGCTCATTTCCCAGTAATCTGCCCCTGGTTCAGGACTTCCTGCAAACACGGTGTTGGTGTGAGCCTCCTGCCTCCGTCTGCAGCAGGTTCTGAATGGAGCAGAGAATCCCTGCCCCCTCCAGGAACCAGGGTTTGAACCCGCTGCCACCACCCAGCTCCACCTCTGGCTCTGGTTCTGCAGGTTTCGTCCTGTTTTTAAAGGGAGTTTTTCCTTTCCAGCATCTCCATCTCCTCCATTTACTCATGTGGAATTTTCTTTATCTGCAAAACTGTTTTGAAATGACTGCATTAGACGCTTTAGGAATAAAACAGAAATTTAAATGACTTGCTTCTGCATGGAGATTGTGATATTCACATGGAACTGATCTAGAACAGTGTTAAAATGCAATATTTAAAGCAAGAACTATTGAACAAGTGAATAAAGACTGTTTTCCTCAGCTTAATAAAATGTTTTATGTTGAAATGCCTCAATTATTACATACATAAGGTTCCCAGGTTCTGCCCGCATGTCGAACAAACCAAACCAGATGGAAACCTGTCCTCAAGTCAGTTCATTTAATTATTTAAAGACCGCCTCCTCAGCAGAAGTGAAGGTGTTCAAGGTGAAGGAGGGCCTCGTCCAAGATGGCAGATACTCCGAAAGACCTCCAGTAGTCGGCATCTGTTAGAAAAAAATAGGTCAAAGGTCAACTCTCCATTATGTTTATTAAATCCGCTCCTGCTGACTATTGTCTGTACGCTGTTAATTGCTTGCATGCCTTTTTTCTTCCACAGGTTTATCAATACCAATGTGCAAAGACAATAAAAGACGTGTTAACCTTTAAGACAGGGGTGCCCAACATAAAGCCTGCAGGCTAAAACCAGGCTGGAGGAAACTCCAATCCGACCCATGAATTGACAGCAAGAAAAACAGGAAACACTGACTGAGAAAACTTGTTTTCTTCTTTCCCCCACAGAAGACTGGAAACAACAGAGCCCAGACCCAAACTAGCATTAGCATTAAAACCAACATGCTAGCTGCTGCAGAGAGTCCTTATGACTGGAGATGATTTTTGGACAAATCACTGTTCTTTATGCCAGAAGTAGCCAATCAAAATGACTTTATGCTGAGATTATAGGAATTCTGCACTGGTTATTTGAAAAGAAAAACAGGTCTTGAGTCTGTTCCACTCCAGATGGAATTGGCTGCTCGTGTCTCCTGAAGTGAGACGATTTGACGCCGCTGCTTTCAGAGGAGTCCGGGCGAACGGGTCTGAGACTCTCACACTGAAGACGTTGTCGGCGACTCGGTCGGAGCCACTGACGGTGTCAAGCGGCGCTTCAGAGCCGCTGCCGGCGGCTCTCTCCGGGGTTTCTGTGGCGACCTGCGTCCCAGCTGGAGTCGTGGTATAGAGCTGTCAGCGGCTGACAGCCTCTCGCCGCTGAAAGCTCTGCTGCTGAGTGAAACACTGCTGGGAAGAGCGCCGTGCGATAGAGGAGCGGGAGCCTAATGGCTGCTTTAATTCTTTTTTTTTTGCTTATTATCTAATATTCAGCCAACGCTGCTGTACACAGGACCCCGGCGGGAGATGCATTATTAAAAAATGTGATTAGTTGATTGCAGACTGATTGCTATTGTGCGTGCGGCGGATGGACTTGTCTGTGAGTGTGTGTGGTGGAGCAGGGCGACCGTCCTGCTGTGTAGCTAATTATAAGTGACCTCCACTGCAGATTTCCTCCTTCCTGCCTGAGCGGCGAAACACCGCGGCGGTGGTTACCTCAGGTGCACCGTAGGCAGGTCAAGGTGAAAAAAATGAAGCGGAGGACGTTAAAGTGACTCTGATCAGGCTCCATCTGTATCCATATAAATTCCACAAACATCTCCGGCGATAACCGAGACCATAGCTTTCCGATATAACCCGCCATGGTCGCTGGCCCTTCTCCAGAGTTTTCACTGTTGGGTGAAACTTCCACCTGAGCACAATCTGTCACCGTTCATGAAATCCTGCCTGTCCTGAATGATTCACCAGTTGTGCTCAGAAGCTCCTCAGGAGCGCCGTCCGTCAGAGTGAAACAGCAAGGACGCCATGGAGTAAATGGCTAACACGCTAACTAATTGGCAAAGTCAGATATAATGATATATTCCACCAAGTTACTCACCATCTTTTAGACTGGCTCCATTGAGGATGTTTGGTGCTTTCAAGAGCAGGAATCCGAACCTCGAACATTTATTTTCCTTCAGAGATGAGGACAAGAAATGTGCAAGAAGAGACGGTGGAAATGAAAACTCCCTGTGAGCAGGAAGAAACCTGCAGAACCAGACTCAGAAGTCCACTGTCTCCTGGACCCGGTAGTTTTAAAGTTGACCGTCACCATAACAACAATCCAACGTCAGCCTTCTGTCCAAATGAATGTCCGTGCTCTCTCATTGTTAATGTTTATTGCATAAACTACATTGCGTTTTAGCCCTTGATGGACATCAAACCTTCAACCCTGGGAACTGAAAGATGAGCCACTCGACCACCAGAGTCACAGTTAATCCAATAACTGTTGATATCCGTCTATTTCATCCAATGAAGGATGAGATTATTCTGGAAGTTATTCCGGCAATCCATTTTCCCAAAATACTGTTTTCAGTCGAAACCAAATTCAGCCTGTGATTCAAGAGTTCAGCTGAAGGAGCAGGGAAAACAACTTGTGAGCCTCTGAGAGTGTCCAGAACTCGATGCTGCATTAAAAGACGGCGTTTTATTGTTATGGAGAAAAAGACGTGTCTCCCTATAATCTGAGAAGAATGATGATCTGGCGGGAAAACTATTTTTCTGCGCTGACGTCCGTTCAGTCAGTGAGAAAAACCTGACAATGGATTCAGAGAAGAACATAAATCACCCACTAAAAGCGAACCTCATTATATCCGAACACGGCTGGATTTATCCACTGCTTCCTGTTGGCTCTGCTTCGCCCTGAAGGGTTTCGTGACAGCCGTCCAGCGCGCTGGATCGGAGTCTGACTGCCGCGGCTCGCTCAGGTATGCCGACCTGGTGCAGCCCACTGACCCGCGACCACCTCTTTAGCCTCCTTTAGCCTCCAGGAGTCTGGGAGCAGCCGAGCGGAAAGCTCGGACAAATAGCCTTAAATAGAATTTAAATATCTGGAATCAAATTATGCAAAGTGAGCAGGACCCCGAGCACGAGCCCAACGCCGCCGAGGATCGCCTGCTGCCGGCTCATCCACATTGTCAAGCTAATATCTGAAAATTCTTCTGCAAACAGAGATTAAAAACTTATCCCAAGCCTCTAAATCCTCCCGCTTTGTTTTCACAGGCAGCTTTAATGTGTTTTAGTGCAGCCGCATGAAACAGTCTCCCCTGGAAGGAACTGTACATTTTTCAGATGGTTTTATAATTAGCATCAGAGGGAATAGACGTTCTATTTATCTGCAAGCCTTTAAAGGTTTGGGTAGTTAATGCGGGATTATCAGTTTAAATGATTTGAATCCAGCGAGTCGGACAATATTTCAAACGTCTCGTTCAAGTAGAAAACAACACAATATGTTTCAGTATATCCTTATATAACGTATGTGAGAGACAGCAAGTGTGTCTGTGTCGGAGAAAGAGCTGTATGCATCTCAATGTGTGTGTCCCGATGTGTGCGTCCCGATGTGTGTGTCCCGATGTGTGCACGCCGCGGTCATCCAAGGTCGCGCCGTGTCAGTGTCAGCGCTCTCCCCGCTTGTTGACCCTGTCACAGTGACTGCCATCCCAGTGTCTCCATCCCGGCCCGGGCAGCCGGCGCGCACACACCGACACACGGGAAGGATGACATGTGCGATCGCGAGGGCAGTGCCGCTGTCAGCGGCGAGGGCGAGGCCGGCAGGACGGCCGGCCGGCGTGGAGCGCCTCCGCTCACTCACCGCTTCAGCGGGGAGAGCTTTCAGCGATTCATGAGGGGCCTGCAGCCGGTGGGCCGGCGGAGATGATTCACCGACCACTTCTTCCCTAAAAGAACGAGACACATGAGCACAACGTCAGTTAAAAACAGGAAGCAGTGGTGAGAAACTCTGTTCAACACAACAGAACAGACAACAAATTTAAAAGAAGCCAAAGTGACCAAAACTCTTGATCCTGAGCCGTACCGACACACATGCAGGACATGTGGGCAGAGGGTCCTGATGACCCCAGAGTCACCCGAACTCTGACCCTGACCCTAAAAAAACCTATGTAAACGAGCTGGTTGACTCCTGTCAGTCTGCGTTGGGGTGTTTGGTGAGACAGACGCTGTTTGCACTGCAACGCACCAAGCTGAGTCTGAACACTCGTACTGTTTGATTGTTGATGAGTCTCTAATGTACCAGTAAAGAACGTACCGTACGCCTCTGGAGCAGAGAGCAAAAAGAGGAGATGACAGGAAGAAGAAGGATTAAAGGTAAGAGGATGAAGGTACGTTTGAACAAGTGAACTTTAAAACAATAACAACAAACTGAGAGATAGTTGAGACATTGGGGATCCTGCAACAAGAAAATCTAAAAGCAAAGATTCTGAGAAGATTGAGGCATTTAGAAGTGATCATAATGTTTAAATACTGGATCTGTACGTTAGCTTGGACCTGTTTAGCCCTGGGTCTGAACCGGTTCAAAGTTCTCCAAGAAATATTAAGTTAAGCTCACAAATATAGTTATTTAGAGGCTTGGACCCTGTTTGCATCATTTTTGCATTTTCATTGCAGAGAAATTCTGCATTTATACCAGAACAGCAGAAAAGCTTCAAACAATGTAGTTTTCTTGTTGGAGGTACTCTTCAGGAAACCTTGTTACCTCCGCCAGGAGGTTATGGAATGATGTCGGTTTGTTGGTTTGTTAGCAACATCACGGAAAAAGTAATTGACGGATTGCAATAAAACTTTGTGGAAAGGTGGGTCTTGGGCTAACTTAGAATCCATTAAATTTTGGTGATGATCCGGATCACTGTCTGGATCCAGGGATTTTTTAAAGGATTCTTTATCATTGAGAGATAGGGAGTCTTTCACATGGTTGGGCAGGCCCGCCGACAGGGGCCGACAAACGGCTGGTTCATACAGGACGCGCCGTGAGGAGGCGGAAGCGCCGAGCACCGACTGTCAGATCGGCGACCCTGTTAACTGATCTGACGGTTCATACAGGAGGCGTGGGACGGCGCTGCGGGTGTAGCAGCTCGCACCGCGGAACGGAAAATACAAGAGAATCCAGTCAATTTTCAAATTAAAATGACGTAAAATAACATAAATAATGTTGCTTTTCGGTTTTCCTTTTCAGATAAACACACACACACACACACACACACACAGGGAGAGAGGGTGACAGAGAGAGGCGCCGCACGCTGCAGCGCTCCACTCCGATCACAATGTTATTTGATTATTTATGGTGTTCTTACGGTTGTTGGTGACTGATTTGAGCCGTGGCGGAGGTCTGCGCTCTCTGAGTGCCAATGTCTAGCTCTTATAGGGTTAGGGGTAACCCTAGGGTTAGGGTTAGGGTTATCCCTAATCCAACCATCTGCTGAGGAACTACTTATCATGGCCGTGGTGCACATTGCAGTAGCAGCGTTTACACCATCTGAACGACAGTTCCAGTTTTATCAAAAGTTGCACTTTCCTTGTAAAGTGGGCCTGAAGCAGGGAAAGGCCCCCGTGTGATGTCTGGTGAGAGCAGGGAGACCCAGAGTCCATGCTGGAAACCAGGCTCAAACCCAAAATGGGCCCCGAAATCAACAGTTGAACCCAAACTGAGCATTTACTTCAAACTCCAAGTATCAGATGTAAGCTACAGTTCAGGCTTCACAGAGGAAGAGGCTCCACCACCAGAACGAGCTCTGCTGAGGTTACATAACACTCATTAAACGGGTGGACTTCGAGGAACTCAAATCCGGCCGACGGCACTTTCATCTTCGACAGCTCTGGATCTGAACGACTGATCTGATTGGCTGTTGGAGGGAACACAGCGGAGGAACGCAGGGAGAATTCATCTGGAAAGGACCGTCCTGATTTCAGACCTGTGCTCCGCCGCAGGTTCATCAGCGAGCGTCGGCGAGCGCCAACAGACGCATCAATCAGTCGCCGTTATCCCACTTAGTTACCACCTGCTTAGCCTCGACCTCCACGCTCCCGCGCTTCCAGCTTTAGAACACGTCCATTTAATGGAGGGGGATGTGTGTAAGCAGGTGTGTGTGTGTGTGTGTGTGTGTGTAGGTTCAGGTGCAGGTAATACTGTCCAATAAAGGATTGCTCCATCCCATATTTGCAAAGTTCTTTTTTTATCCCACGTCTATTAGCCTGCAGGCGGACGGGACTTTTCCGCTGCGCAGAGCGAGCGCGAGTGTGTGTGTGTGTGTGTGTGTGTGTGTGTGTGTGCGGGCATGCCGGCGTGCTCGTGTTCTGAGGGTGATGTATCGAGCCAATCACAGACTGACGCCTCATACATCACTTTTATTGCGGCAGTTTGGCCCTCACCCTCCTTTTCCTTCCCCTCTCGTGTTTTCTTCCTGCTCAATCTTTGCCTCTCTTTTCCATTTTAAGCACGAGCCGCGGCGGAGTAGATAAATAATAAAGTTTTCATGAGACTCTCGCGTCGCGGGAGACAAAGCGCGGCTGTCAGTGCTCTCGGAGACGCTGCTCATCCCCCTTTGACAAGACTCAGCGCTCCAGCTGAACCGACTTTAGCTTCCTGACCTCCTGTTTGCCTCTACAGGTGGTGCTAGCTCCATGTTTCCAGCCAACGCCGCTCAGATCGTGGTGTTTTCATCTGCTGTCTGCCGCCACGGGCGTTCATGCAGAATACAAAATATCCCTTTATCCATCTTTGAGGGAAAATGTTTGAAACCTTGAAGAAACACAGATGTCCTCTGTCTCCGGTGTGGCCCGGTACCCTGCTCATGTCTCACTCTGCTCTCCGCTGAGTTTTGAAAGACTGCCTTTGTCCGTCCGGGCCCACATTGTTTGGCTCGCTGTCCCCGGCTTTTATTATGCAAAACAAACAGCCGCAAGACTTCTTTGTTATTGACAGTGTCGCCGAATAAAAGCAGCATTTCACCGCTAATTGTCCTCTCTAATCTGCTGGCGCATAATTGTTTTTTATCCCAGAGAAAATCTGCTTTGGCTGGCGTTTTGGCCGCGTGTGGCCGGGCGGGTTTGATTTGAGCTGCCGTGAATCCCCGCCGCCGCCGCCGCCTCTGAGGAGACCCCCGGGTGAAACGCTGCCTCGGGACCTGAATCCTTCAGTGGGAAGTCCTCGATGGGGATTCATTTCCTGGTACGTGATCCTGCTGAGCCGGGTTCACAGCAGAGTTCAGTGTCCTTCAGGGAGACGGCACGGAGCGGGAACTAATCCCTCAATAACTCTCACAGCACTGCTTTTTTCTCTGAAGGAACTTTGAATAACAACGGTCATCGACTGACCCGTGCATGTTCTCTAGTATTTTGGCATCATGGGTAAAAAAAAAAAAAAAAGCACCTGTCTACTTATATTGAAGCTGTCTTGTCTGCTAAACATACATCTGGAATGTGTATTTATATAAGTAGAGCATAGAGATGGTAAAGGCAGTGTGAATACCTGGAGAACCTGCCAGGTCTAAAAGAATCCATAATCACCTCCAGCTCAGCACTGCCTCCTCAATCCCCCTAAAAAAGGAAGCAATGTGTCTTTTTGTTGCTGTTTGCCTCTTATGAAGCGTGATAAACTGAAAGCTCCTGTAAAGGTGAGGGGATTGACACTAATAACTGAAGCACTAAATGGAATATCCTAGCATGGAAACGGAGCTGGTGGAGGAAGGTATCAAACACGTGGAAGCATCATACAAAATAATCAGAATCTTTTTTTTTTTTTTTTACTAATTGTAATGTGTTTTAATAAACTAAATAAAAAAATTGAGGAAATTATGGTAAAGGCTTAATGCCTTTAAGGCATTTATTCTGTGTGGTTCCTTCATTATTCTGAGTTCTTTCATTATTATTGTTCTTTGAACTTGTTTTGAATGTTTTTTAAAGGTCTTTAGACATTAAATCAAGTGAAAACAGAAAACTTCTGTTGTGTTTTGGTTGCCTGAAAATGGACCCAAAGATATAACCTTCTGAAAACTCTCCAACACAACTTTTCTGAAACGCTGCTGGTCCTGTGCACCACGGTCGCAGTAAATAGTTGTTCCATTCATGTTCAGTAGGTGAACACAAAGAACTATGCTTTCCTCAGAGTCTCATGACTCCCAGTGCAGATTCTCCTGGTCCTGGTCCTAGTTCTGGTTCTGATGACGGTCCTAAAAACAAACCACAGCATCCACTAGTGGCCCGGCAGGCTAATTGCATCATTCTCAGTGTTTGTTTTGTTTGTCTCTTTTTGGCCTTGTTTTTTAGTTGTTGGTTGGCCTCTGTGTAACTGTTATATATAAGAAACAAATGAATAAAGCTGTTATTTACAGTGACTGGGAGTAACAGAGAACTACCTCCTTTACACAAGAAGCACAATTTAGCAGCAGTAAAATCAGACAGTAAAGATAAAGGAAACGAGGGAAGTCATTAAGTAAAAAGCACAGTAAACACTCCTCAGAGCAGTTACACCTCTGGAATGGCACTCCAGACACACATTCAGCTACACATTTTGCTGAAGCTGCTTCTGTTCTCTGTGTTAGTTTTACTCCAGAACATTCCGATGATCTGAATGAACATTAAAAGACTTTCTCGGTTCTACAGATGTAGTTTTGACACTTTCTGTCCTTTCAACTTATCCAGCAGTGGTACAGCAGCATCAAGCCAGCCTAATCCAAAATGTGGAATAAATGCAGTTTGTTCTAATGTTTAGCAGGGTCAAAGAGATGGATCAGATGAATCGGTTTGAGTTCTGAGTCTTTCTTGTCATTTAGGGTTACGCTTAGCTAACCCTATAAACTAGCTACCCCTATAGATAGATAGATAGATAGATAGATAGATAGATAGATAGATAGACTGAGGTTGTGTATAAAAGTGCTCTGCAGTTCATGTAGTGATCGGGTGGAGCACTGAGCCTCCACGAGCACTGAAGGTAATACCGTGGAATTGGATGTGCTGGTGGAGAAAGTTATCAATCATGTCAGAGCCTTACAGCAAATAAATCTGAAGCTGGCAGAAGAAAAGAAGAAAAAAGCCAAATGAGATATGATCCATCACAAAGTCAAAGCTGTGGGGAAAGAGAGAAGCACCAGAGGAGATGAAGAAAAGATTACAAGAATTAAGGAGTGTGATGTCTTATAATAAAGTCCATTAATTAAAGCCAACCAGGGCCGAGTGAGGAAGTATAAGAATGTCAATAAAAGCATCATCTTTGTTAAAGACAGGCCTGATCAGACTAACACTCCGGATCGCAGCCATGCAGGAACAAAAACACAGATGGCGTGACGACCGGGGTAGACCAGACAAGTCCGTAATACCCCCACAGCCAGCAGGTGACGGCGATCACACACTCACACACACTCACACACAGGTGAAACACACCGGAGCAATGAAGCGGGAGGAGGGGAATGAGTCTGAAACCAGAGACAGAGATAGAGTCTCACAAAAAACACAACACAGAACATGAACCCAGTCACGCCGGGATTTCTTTGAGCCTCATCATTTCTGTTTTCAGCGGGGTTTGTGGTTTGAAACCCTCCTTCTTTTGGGTCACTTCAAGCCTCTGTGCATTCATCCTGTTTCAGTTTGCAGTCTTGATGTGTTTCCAAGGTCTGTTTTCATGTGTCGATAGTCATTTGATTCATTTGCAGCCATTTTGCTTCCAGTTTTGTTACACTTCAATTCCTCATTGATCATTTTCGAGTCCCATTAGAGTTCCTCGCTGGTTTATCTGTCTCTTTCTGTTCATTTTGCTTCTCTCTGTAGTTTTTTCACTCCTTTTCAGCCAGTCTGCTTGAATTATCTGTCTCGCTGCCATTCCTTGTTAATTGGCGCTTCAAACGGAAGCTGCGGCCCACCGGGCGCCCGGACTGTGCCCAGTTGGCCGTCCAAGAGTACATCTGAAATCTGCTCACTTTGTTGTTGCCATTAAATAAAGAGTTGACAAAAGTACGCTCAGTAATGAGGTGAGAAAGTAGACCTAATACCACTGCACATCTTCATCTCTGTTTCTGTGTGAGGAGATTTCTGAAACTGGGACGACAGCTTCCGCTTATGTGACGGTTCACCACTTTAGAGCCATTTGGCATTAAGACGTATCTCTTTCACATCAGAAGCTGCAGCAGTTCAGGTTAGCAGTCATCTAAACTCATCCACAAGCCTTCAGCCCGTCACCTGCAGTGGTCTGTGGTTTCCCATCCCTTCAGTGAGACGCCTGCATGAACGCCCTCGAAACACAACTCCAAACCGGCCTCACTGGAGAGAGCCGGCGCTGAAAACGCTCACGCCTGACCGAACTCTCGCTGCAGCCGATCAGAAGCGTCGTATCTCGCCGGCGCCGTGTTCGCCGCACACGAGGCGCGAGCCGCTAGGAGGACATCTGCCAGGCAGTCCAGGAACGCTCGTCCAAGCAGGGTGAACGTCTTGTTTGGTCTCATGGAGAGAAAAATCTGCTTTTTTCAAGATTTCCATCTGTCCTCACTCTGACACTGCGAACGACGGCGGAAATAGAAAAGGATGTTTTCTGAAACCGAGGTTCCAGTTGATTCAAAGCTATTCCCAGAAAGTATGCTAATGTCTACTCAATTATACACAAATTCCTTGAGAGGTTTTCTGCTGGAAGGGACAAACTTTTGCAATGGAAGGAAGTGGAGGAAGAAGAAACTCCCCTTCCTCTGATCTTCCCTTTGAGAGCCCGGAGATGGGAGAGGAGAGGGAAGAAGAAAAGAAGGTTAGGACGGGTCGAGAGGGTGGGGAAATAAGAGGAACAACAATAAGAGCAAGGAGAAAATAAAGCAGGGGAACCAAAGACAAAGGAGACAGGAGATGTTTTGTAGCGCGCCGAGCCTCGGGGATGTCCCGTGGGTTTTGTTCTTTTTATTGTGATTTGATCCGTGACAGCAGGACGGATCAGTACTAAAGCACAGCCGCCGTACCGCTACACTCACCTTCACATGCCTGAACAATCAAACTGGAGCTGTTGAGCCCAGTGAAGTATCAGACTGTGCAGCAAGTGCATTACACTTCTTCTCAGTGGCTTTTCTCCAATCATCCTCCACATTTGCAAAACAGAAAACAATTCATACCAGTAAGAAAACACCACAGATTACCTGCAAACGCCAGAATCCTTAGTTCATCTCTCTGAAGCAAATATCTGAGTCAATGAACCTGTCAGTGTTATCAGAATAACAGGGCCTTGGTATTGTGAAAGACAGTCAAATAGCTTGGTCAAACTTCTCAGTTTAACAGTGGACTGTGGAGGGGAGCTCTGATGGAAACCATGAAAAAGAATCATCGTTAATTGTAAGTTACAAGACTGGATAAGATTCACTTTATGCTTTTACTGTTTGTACTGTAATTTGTTGGCAGACCAAGTCATTACGATACAGAAATGAAAAGACAGCACAGCATAGCAAAAAGAAAACAACAACGAACAAAAAAAAAAAAACAAAAGTAGGAATGTGAACCTAAATCCTCAGGGAAAACTGTACATATAGTGCTGTAGGAGTTACAGTGCAGGCTTGCTACACCTGCTGACGTTCCTGTTTGTTGGGCCACAAATTCTCCTCTGCACCGCGAGTGTCTTCTCTTGCCATGCAGTGTGGACAGAGTCTTTTGGGATGTCTTATCCAGCCTCTGCTGTGGTGTCCTTACTGCATCCACAGCATCCAGGCTCATGTGTGAATGAGGCTGGCCATCATGTACTGTCATCAGCAGGGTGGAGGAGCTCCACCAGCATCCTGCTGTGGCTCTCTAACCATCGCCTGATGATGTTGGAGTGACGGAAACTGAAATTGTCCCAAACAATCACATACTTTGGTAGGTCATCTCCAATCTGGCCTCTCTCAGGTTCAGATCCCCGTACAGAGTGTCTGAAAAGATGCCAAAGTGCTCTGTATCATCAGGGAATGTGCGTAAAAACTGACTCAGAATGGTTCGATCCCCGCCGCGTTGGCCTGACAGTCAACCGTAGCTGATATTTCCACCACGCCTTCAGCGTTTGGTCAGGCTGAAGCTAGCCTCATCCATGTAGATGAAGCTGTGCGGTGGTTCACTCGCTTCCAGTTCCATTTCACACTGTATCCAGTGGACAGAAAGTGAGTTTTACCTGTTCCTGCTGGTAGCACAGCCCCTTTGCTCTTTCATCACTTCTTTCAAATGGAACAGTGTTCAGCATATTTAAAGTCATTTGATATCTTTTCAGAGCCCTGTCAGTGGTCGAGATGCTGACTGTTTGGATGTTTGCAAAGATGTGCTCTATAAATGCACTCTTTATGTCCTTCACTCTCATGGCATTGTTTTCTAAAACCATGGAGCAAACAGCCTCCTCCTGTTCAGGTGCAAAAAGGGATCCTCTGCCAACAATGTGAAGTCATCTAGCACTCATGAAAAACACAAAATAAAGCAAGTTAAACTATCACATACTTACCGTATTGGCCCGAATATAAGACGATGTTTTTTTCCAGAAATCTCATCCTAAAAAGTGGGGTCGTGTTATAATCGTGGACTTACGGTAGATGGTCAATATGCATCCACGAGTGGAGCGAGTCGAGCGATGAAATGAGATCAAATGATCTGATGAAAAGTGGGGGAACATCTGGAACAAAGGGGTTCGAACGCTGGACAACTGAGCAAACAACAGAGGCGAAGTTATGATACCAACTTTAAACTGATGGTGATCAACGCAGCAGAGTCATCAAACTACTGCCAAGCCGCCAAGAGATCTGGTGGAGCAGAGCCTCGTTCTTATTGGAGAGCACAGAAAAAACGCCTACAGATGCTAACGCTATGAGAAAGGCTTTCCGTGGTCCTGAGAGACGCTTCAGAGAGACTGATAGAAGGGTGAGTGAATACGTCTCTGAAAAACAGAAATACGGAATGCCCACCACCAGAGCCGTGATTCAGCTGAAGGCACTGGGAAGTTATTTACATCATTTATGTAGTTTGGACCCCTTGAGGCTTCTTATTTGTTGCTTATTTTGAGAAAGAGAATATATTTTTTATTCAATGCTGTAGTAATATTTTTTCATTTTATATCTCGTGAAATGTTCTCAGTTGTGAGTTTTTGAGTTTATAATAATTGTATAATAAAAAGTTGTTTTATGAGTGACCTTATTGTCTTCAGCATGTTTTTTTTTTTCACAAAATGATCTTTGAAAAATAGGGGTCGTGTTATAATCGGAGTCGTCTATATTCGGGCCAATACGGTACTTCATATTGGAAAATGCAAGTGGAATCCTGCAGAACTGCATGAAGCATTACAGAAAGTATCCAGTATTACAGGATAGTGTCTATTGTTAGATTTTAGAACTGTTCTGTCAATGAAAGGTCTGGATGATTAAGGACAGAGTTGTTCTCCCAACATTTGGCTGAAGTGTTCTACCAGCCTGGTGGCTCTCATGTCATCAGGAACGCTCACCTGTCCTCTGCCTCCTCTGCCTCCCAGCTCCTCCGCCACCCGCCTCACTACACTTCTTCTTCTGCTCTCTGGCTGTTGACCCCGTTCAGTTCCTTTTCCTTCCACTCTCAGACATTGTAACATTGTATTTTTTTCCGGCTGTATTTACAGTAAACTTGCCAGTTGATAATTCATGAGATGCACCTTTAAGTTATTTCAGAAAACTGGTTGATCGTTGGTTGATCTAATGCATCACATGTTTCCCTTTGGTAAAGAAAGCCAAGAGTCACCTGAGAGCAGTTTACCATTTCAGGACAGATTAAGAAAAAAAGTGTGATGGAAAAATCTACAGAAAAATGTTTGACATATTATGACAACTTGTTCAAAGAGCTGGAGGAGTTCGGGCTCGGTTAAACTCTCCTGCCTCACACAAACAAAGAACAACTGGGTTGTTAAAAATGAATGAAAAGGTCTGAAGCACTGCAAACAGGTCAACAACAAGACTTTAGGAGCACTGCAGTGTGGAAACATCCAATCGCAGAGCTGGAACATGTTTGGGACCATATTGGTAATGACTCGGATGAAGATGGATGTTTAGAGAAGCACTGAGCTTCAGTGAGATTCACTGCTTCACTCAGCAGAGTTATTTTCAGTGCATTTCAACATTCAGCAAACTACTACACCAGCTATTTCTAATTTAATTTAGCATTTATATAAAGAACCCAGAGTCTTTCAGATGCTTTAATTGTCCCAAAATTAAATTTTACTTCATTTTTCTTGTTAATCATCATAGGTGGGTTCTTTTATTTTTGGTTCACTTAAACTTAAATTCATTTCCATCACCCCAAACATATATGCTTTTGACAATAATATGAGCACTGGTGCCATTTTTTTTAGATCGATCTAAAGCTTTCGATTTAGTGGATCATTATTTGCTTCTGGATAAACTGCAGGCCATTGGCCTCTGTAGATCATCTCTTTTATGGTTTAACTCTTACCTCCATCATCGTCGCCAGTGTGTTTCCTATAGGGGCAGTCTGTCAAATTTTACAAGCATTGACAAAGGCATTCCTCAAGGCTCCTCTCTTGGGCCCTTACTGTTTTCCATCTTTATTAATGACATGCCACTTTGCTGTTCAAGCCGTGATATTCATCTATATGCTGATGATACAGTTATTTACTGTTCTAAACCAATCCTCTCTGATATTAATGTTTCTTTACAGCATGACTTTGACTCTGTGCAGCAGTGGCTGTCAGTTAATAAATGACTTCTTAACAAATCTAAATCTTATAAAATAATCTTAAATTGCATTTTCTAGACTCCTCTCCTCTTGAATCAGCTGATACATTTAAATACCTTGGTGTTTGGTTAGAACCTGACCTCTATTTCAAAACTCACATATGTGCTACTATCTCTAAGCTCAACTATCGTTTAAAAATATTATATAATTCTACAAATTGTTTTAATTTTCAGGTCAGGAAGAGAATAGTCACACAACTGTTGCTTCCTATTCTGGATTATGCTGATGCCATTTATGTAAATACAACTGAATCTTGTTTGCGCTCCACTGATGTCGTTTTCAACAGTCTGTCGTTTTGTCCTCCGCTGCCCTTATAGGACACACCACTGTGTCCTGTATGAGCAACTGTCCTGGCTTACACCCTCTGCCAGAAGACAGTACCACTGTCTGCAATTTATTTTCAAAAGTATGTACCTTAATTTTCCCTATTATTTAAAGCAATATCTAGTGCTCTATAACTCTCAGCATAACTTACGACGCGATGAACAAATGTTCTTTATTGTTCCAAGACTTAAGCGTGAAGGTAAACATGCATTCTGTGTTGGGGCCCCTAGTGACTGGAACAGTCTTCCTGTATCTATTCGTTCTATAACTTCATTAACTTCATTCCGTAGTGCTCTATTAACACATCTTCAATATACTTGCCATTGTTTCTAGTTTGCTCGAACGGCCATAAATGACTTTTCTTTGTACGACCATAAACGAAAAGGTTCATGTGATTGAAATTTTTGTTGTGATGTTGTGTTTTGACTATGTTTGACTATGCTGTGCTGACTTTGATGGGTGGAGAGAGGTGAAACATTCAGAGCTGGTTTGTGTGTATGTGTGTGCGTGTGCTGTTTCGCTTTTGCTTATTGTCTCTTTTATTATTATTTTTAATTGCTTTAATTTTATTTTGTTTTGTTTGTCTTTTCTTATTATTTATGTGCATATTTTTAATTTTTTCATATGTATATGTAATTTTGCTATCTTGTATTTTGTTACTCTGCTCTTTATGCTGTTATTAATCTGAGGATCCCCTCGAAAACCACATAACATATCTCAAGGGGTTATTCCTCGTAATAAAGAACTGTTAATATGCAGGGATAATATATGCACAAAAACACAACATAGAACATTCTGGAGTGGAAACCTGGAGTTTTTCAATATAGGAAGAGAGTGATAGCCACTATAGCAACATGCAGACCACCAATGGAACATCGGGAGTTTCAATTTATTTTAGAAGAAAATAGGATTTATTAAAAGGAAACGAAAAAAAAAAAATTCAGCTATTTCAATGTATTTTCAAATCAAAGGAAATTTGTATCATTCTGAATTCAACAACTCTTTTACAAATGGAGTTCTTTTTAAGACGTTTCACTTATTAATGAGAGATATTTGTATTTCAGACTCCTTTAATACTCACAAAAGGCCATTTCACAACTTGAAACTGACTGCTTGATAAAAGTGAAGAGACAAAAAGTCAAAAAGATGTATTTGTCGCTCAGAAGCTGCAGCAGACTTGGCTTCCTCACTGTGGATCCCTGCCAAGCCGAGCTGGAAAATAGGACACGTCCCTGGTCCAAATGCTTCTGGGAGGCATGTGTGAAGATGAACCGAATCTGCTGAGTTCACCCTGGGAGGCAGGCTTGTGTGCTGGTGGAGGGTGTTGGAGTGAAAAACTTCAAGCGGAGCTGTGTAGAGGCTGGCGGAGCGAGCTATCACCTAGCGAGCGAGCGAGCGCCTCATCCTCTCCTGCCGCTTCGGCACTCAGCCCGCCGCCTTCCCCGCAACAAGGAACAGAGTGTGGAGAAGGTAGAGGCTCACCGTTAACCTTCAGCCCCCGACAGATTCTTTTTACACGTTTTCCGATGAACACAAGCCAACGGGAAATGTTTGTTCTTTTCCTTGATCAGAATGTTGCCGTTGACTCAAATATATGAGTCTGAAGTTTGTCCTCGGCCGTCTGTCACACATGTAATGCACACACTGACAGAACGGTGGGAGAGTCGTAGCGTAGCGCACTCAGAAGTAAAGTACTGCAGGAGATGTAGCCTAAAAAACACCAAAAACATGAATACACTTATTTGAGATTCTGTCAAAGGCCGTACACCAGTAAGGGACTGGTCCCAGACTCGTGTTGCTGGAAGGGTCAATATGAAGTCTTATAGTACGGGAATATGATGGAGCTTCAGATTGCTAGAAGAAGGTGGTTTGATCCCTTTCAGGTGGAACTGGAAAGGTACGACCATTTCCCTCACTGGCCCAGTTTACGTGGGTGTTTTTTCAATTCGATTGTAAACAATCGTGTTAAACATGGACGGCAGATAAAGTGATCCACAATGAATCCTCCTTTACAAGGACCCTGGGTGAATTATACAGCGTCCTGTGACATGCACACAAAGTCTCTGGAGGAACTTCCAGGTCTTCCTCTCTGCAGCAGCAGTCCTCAGCGCCGAGCAGAGAGTTTTTATCTGCTGATATCTGCTCAAATAATGTCCCAACATCTCCATGATACGCTGATGAAGGAGCGGCTGCCCCCCTGGCCGGAGCACCGCCGCCGAGCGCCACGTCTCGCTGTGTGAACCGGGGATCTGCTCCGCATGCCGATGTTTCAAATTAACTGGTGCCCGTGTTAACTTGTGTCATCAGCATGTGTTCACACAGACCTCCGCCGTCATACGTTAACACGGGAACCAGTTAATCCATAACACCGATCGGGCGATAGCTCGTATTCTGTTACGGAGCTCTTTATACAACTCGCTGTTGCGCGATTTGCTTTCATCTTGCCTCTCCAATGTTTTTTCTGTCGGGGGTTTTGATCAAAAAAGTGTTTTTCAGCCACCATCGTGTTTTTCTGCTTGTTTTTGACTGTCCTGCTTCCCGTTTACTGAGCACGTCATCACGTATACTAACGTGGGAACGTAATCGGCTCCGCTGTCAGGCGGCGTTTATATGAGACACGGAGCGGATTGTCGATCGGTGTACACCACCTCGTACAATCGGATCCGAAATCCGCTCCGAGAGAAGCGGATCCACTCAAGCGTTTACATGATGCATTTACAATCCGCTCTGTCTACAAGCGGATTATACGGGGCGCATGTAAACGTGCCTACAGAGAACCTGGCTGTTCGTTCTCACGCCAGCCAACAACAGTGCACTCCTGGACGTCTCATACATGGAACTACCATCGGGAAGGATCAATAAAGCAGGACGTGGTGGAGACGTCGCCGCGACTGATCAGCTGTAGAGAGTCGGGACTCGGCAGACCAGAGAATGGCTCGTGGTCTCACCGAGACAACAACGGATCAAACAGTATCCGTCAGCATTTCGGCGACGTCGCCATGTTGAACAGGTTTGAATGTCCCGCTGCTCCCTGGAGACACGGTCAGACTCCAGGAGACGTGGTGGACATGTCCTCACCGGTGAGATCGACCCTGAAGTAAATGCAACTCATCACTTCACCGCGGTGGCGGCGGACGTGAGCAGGAGCCACGGTTGTTTCGATGTCTACGAGGAGTCGGACTGTTTTCAAAAAGTTCCACCGTGGGAGTTGTTATCACAAAGCTGAGTTTTCAGTGACATGTGATCAGACAGACCAAACAGAACAAGTTTTCCATTTTCACTTAAGCACATTTCAACGGCGGCTCCTCAGACTGACTGTCGCCCGTCACAGCCAGCAGCAATGTATAAGTGTGAACCTGCGGCGCCTCTATAAGAACGCCGTCCTATATGCAGGAAACAAGAAAAAACAAAAACATAAGCGCTCGAGACGGTTTTTAAGCACTTAAAGCAATTAGAGGCGAGGACGGAGCCAGCTGAGCCATTGATTACAGTTATTTATAAATGTGACGGCGCCCTGATGCGCAGACGAAAACTGCCCTCTCCATCTTTCCTCCCCCCACTGCTCCTCTTCCTCCCCCCTTCACCTTCTCCCTCACCCCCCCTCCCTCCCCCACCAACTGCTCTTTCTCTTTCAGCTCCTACTTTCCCGGCCGATCTCTCTCTCTCATGCATTTCGTTGCTGTTTTGAAGAAACCGAGAGGTAAGCTGAGCAGAAGAATTCCTTTAGAAACAAAGGAAAAATGTATTTCTGCTTCCTTCTGCTTCTTTTTTTCCCTCTGCTCCACAAACCAATACTCCCTCCGGTCAGGCCCTCAGGGCCTCGGAGAAATCCCACAAAGCTGCGAACAACGGCGCCCCCTCACACTGCCCCCCCAAACCAGGGGGATTGTCTTGCACGGCGTTTGCAGGTATGCCCGGCCGGAGTGGGAACGGACGCATCTAATGCAGCTAATTCCCAGGATCCACGGCCAACAACAGGGGCATTGATGACCGGGGGCCCCTGGGGGGAGGGGGGGTGCAGGTGTGCTGGGAAGAGCAGGTGGGGATGGAGACGTGGACGTGAATGAGAGCGAAGGATCACATGCAGCGCGGACAGAATTTCAAAGCGGGATGAAAACCTCCGCAGTCGGCTGGGAAGAGTTGGGCGCCGCCGCCCCGAACCCGCAGGACGCATCAGGACGCATCCGGACGCATCCGGACGCATCAGGACGATCACACGCCTGGAGAGCTGCTGCTGCTTCTAACGCCGAGCTCTCACTGCCAACCAGACAGTCTGTTAGCAAATCCCAAAATAAATAAAAGTTTAAGTTGAAAAATGAAGCAAATGAAGCAGTGTGTTAGATTGTGTGTGTGTGTGTGTGTGTGTGTGTGTGTGTGTGTGTGTGTGTGTGTGTGTGTGTGTGTGTGTGCGTTCTCAGGCTCCTGATTTTCCGCCCACAGTGGAGTCATTTCTGCTCAGAGTGAATCATTAATGCAGCCTCCGACACACAGCCAGCCGCAGCAGAATTACCTCCACTGCGGATTAAACCCAGCTTTGTTAAAGTCGAGTTACAAATGAATGCGAGGTTCAAAATGACAGAGTTTGGCCACAGATTCTCTCATCCGAGTAGTTTTTATCACCGAAAACAGATTTGTTTGGTACGTAGTGGAAAAGCCTGTTCTGCACCAGGATCCTCTGATACCAAGTAAAACTTTTTATTTGTTATCATTATTTTACTATATAATGTATATTGATTTGTAAACGTGTTGATTGATTTATTCTATAACACATATTTTATTATTATCATTATTATTATTATTATTATTATTATTGTTATTATGTTATGTTTTTAAACTTATTCATTAATGCATTACATATATTTTTAGATGTCGAATATTATATTTATGTCTTATTAATGTATTTATTAAATTATTTATCTATTATATTAAGTTAATTAATTTATGAATTGATGAACTTAGTGGGTTATACACATTTTTTTCAGCTGAATAAAAAACACTCATGCAGTGCTCTTGATGTTGATGTAGTTTCTGCCACGTGACTGTAGAAACAGCGCCACCAGCTGTTTTAGGGGTTATTGGGGTCACTGGCGGTGCTTAATAATTCATATGAATATTTATAATGTCATGAAAGCTCAAAGCTGTTATTGAAGCGCAGCCTTCTGTTATTCCCCCCGTTACAGCCTCCGGATGTGTATATTGGGTCGCCACTAGTCAATAATTGTTGTTTCCTGAAGTATTCTTGTGTTTGACTCACGTGGACGCTGAGCGGCGCGTGAAGGAAAGACCAAAACATCCCTGAGAGCTCAAAGCCAACGGCACACACATGAGAGAGCTGCGGGCTGGAATTAGAAGTAAATGTACTAATTGGAGACAAGGTGCTGCATCAATTACCGAACATCAGCGTCTGTAAACGTGTGCGGCTCTGTGAGAAAGGCTTTATTCTTAAAATAGAGCAGGATGTGAGAGCAGATCAGAGCGGGGAAGCCGCTCATTATCTGCTTTGTGTCGGGACTATTTTCAGCGCTCCATCTGCAGATCCAGGAAAAACCGTCCTTTTGTTCTTCTGAACTGTGTTTTCATTTGTCTTAGATGAAGTATTGCTAATTGCTGGCTGCAGTCACACAATGTTCCACTGGAAAATCCATGATCCTGAAATGAGAGATGACCAACAAAGTGTTCCCCTCACGGTACCGACCTGTTGCTCTTATTGGTGTTTAATTTCAAGGTTTGCAAGGTTTGGTGAAAACTCTTGGCCGATAACAGGGATTTATGTAATGTCAGAAATACAAGTATCTCCATCTGTCTATGAGAAGACATCTGTGTGTGTGAGCAGCATGATTCACCATCAAACAGGCTCTTAATGTTAACTTTTCTTTTTAAAACATGTTGAAAATCCTCATGGTTCTCCTGTCAGATTTCTCCGAGGTGTCTCCTGTTTCAGTGTTTTTATTTTAAGTTGCTTCCAAGTTGCTTCTCCCCGTCTGATGGCACCTAAATTTGATAAATTAATAGTCTGCAATTCATTCTACAATGTAAGATCATTGTGATTGTAAAGGGCCTCATTTAAACTGTGCAGCAGTGTCTTCCCTCTTTCTTTGCGGCTGCAGCAGGTTACTCAGTTCTATAAAAACATATTGAAATGCGCTGTTTGAGTGCATTAAAATGTAAACCCCTCCCTCCTCGTCCCCGTTGCCATGGTAACTTGTCGAAATGGGCTTGATTGATGCTGACTCATTGAAGTTGTGTTGCGCGGGCCAATCTCCAGGCGATACTATTCAGAGATGGTCGAACTAATTCAAATCAGTGTCTCTGAAACCGGAACCTCGGAGATCCCTGTAGATCTCAGTAGATCAGCTCATTCATTCATTCATTTATTGGTTCATTTCGAGCAGGTCGTCACAAGAAAAGAAAATACAGTACATCAGTACAACCAGTTCGTCAGATACATCTACTGCTCAAAAAGGAGTGGGAAGAAGAAAAACTTATTGAATCCCACCCGTCTCCCAATTCTGACATAACTAAATATAAGAAGTTAACTTCCTGATCTGTACAATAGAGAAAACAAGACAAATGCAAAACTAATTCTCGTTCAGAAAAAGAACACAAAGGTTTTCGACAAAAGTTACACAGATGGTGTTCCTCACAGAAACGTTTGACTGTTACGACAGATACATACCAGCAATAGTGAGGACAAAAACACCAACAATGGTAGCACAGTAACAGTAACACATACCAGCGATGGGAAGAAACATCATGCGCCAAGCATGTCACAGAATCAGGGAAACATAATTTGACAATCCATAATTAGAACAAGTTTCTCTGTATCTTGACCAGACCATGTCTTTAAGTAGGAACTTGAATTTGTGAATGTTTTGGCAGATCGGCTCACAGCTCAGGGTGGACTCGGAGTTGGTTCAACCCACTTCCTGGTGTCCATCCTCGCTTTGCACAAAGTTTCTGAGAGAAAACACAAAACATTTTAGAGTCCGTTCCAAACCACTGAAAACGCAGCTTGTTGAAAATGCTCCTATTTACCTGTGTAAACAGGCGAAAATGCACCTTTCTGGAGACACTTGGGGCAAGTCTCGGTGTAAACACTGCCGTTGTACATGCACACCGCCGTAGTGAACAGATCTTCTGCACATGCTCAGTAGATGAAGTTTTCCAGCTGTGCGTTCGCCATTTTTGATTCATACAATGAAACACATGTTGTCCCACTTGCTCCATCAGAACTGCCACAGTGCTCCTGTGCAGGTGGACAGGTACGAGTGACTCAACCGCCGTTAGCATGATGAGCAAAAACCAAAGGAGCAGGAAATCAAAAGTCTCGCTGACATGAAAACTGTGAATTTCTCTGGAGTCGGCAGTTTTATCTGTATTGTCGTTTTTCTATCTTTCCTTCTTTGGCATTGGCAGGCGGTTCTCAATCGTCTCGCTGGAGCTAAACAACCAGCTGTAATAAATTTTGAATCGCTTCAGCTGGCAAGACTTCAAAACCCGACTCTTCTCACATCTTGAAACAAACATGAGCTGCTCTTCATCCAAATATTCCAGAGGAGGAGGCAGGAAGAAAGGCAGGACGGGGTGGAGTGGGTGGAGGGTGGATGGGGGTGTGTGTGGGGGTAAAGACAGCAGTTGTATGGCAGCGCTCTCACACTTGTCACCATCAAAGGTCACAGTGACACATCAGACATCTCTGCAGCGCTTTCTTCCAGGTACCTCTTCACTGTGTGTGTGTGTGTGTGTGTGTGTGTGTGTGTGTGTGTGTGTGTGTGTTCTCAGGCTCCTGTGAGAGGGAGAGAGAGAGAGAGAGAGAGAGAGAGAGAGAGAGGGAGGGAGAGGGAGGGAGAGAGAGAGAAAGAGGAGGGGAAGAGAGAAGTTGCAAACTTTCCCCTGCCTGTGTGTCAAGATGAGAGGGAAACTGAGATGAGCGTGTGTGTGTGTGTGTGTGTGTGTGTGTGTGTGTGTGTGTGTGTGTCTCAGAGTGAGGAGCGCAGCAGAGGAAGATGAGAGGGAAGTGTAAGCTGTCATATTTGAGGTGAGATGCGGGTTCATGCCGAGGTCAGACTTTTCTCAGGGGTCTGTTGAACCTGCTGAATGAAAAACATGAAAAAGAAGAAGAAGAAGCAGAAGAGTGAGATTCACACTGTCCACACTCTGGCTCCCCACCGAGCCGCCCTCCCCTGTGGGTTCCCCGCACCGCTTCATTCATCTGCATGACGGCGCTCCCTTCATCAAACCACTCTGCTGCCGAGCTGCTTCGCTTCTGTCCGGTTTTATTAGGAATTCTGTTTCACATTTAGCCAGATTAACGACTCAAATCCACCATGTGACATCTTTACGTGTGCAGTTTATAGTGTAAATCCTGCTGCGCACTACGGCTCCATTGTAAGAAGCATCCCTCATTCAGAGACGTTTTCCTGGTCGTTGTCATGTAGCAGCTCTCTGTTGTCCCACAGAGACATCTAGTGGTCACAGATGGTATCTGCTGTAGATTTTCATTTTCAAGTCACTTCTTCATATACGTTGTGTGACCAACCAAATAAAACACACTTCCATTTACAGTCTGAAAAATATATAAGATATAATCATCCTCCATGTTTCCTTTGTTCAGGCCATTTTTTTTTTCTCTTAAAGTTGAAACTGAAAAAAGTGGAAAAGAAACAAAAATTTGTACAACTATTTCCAAAAGCTGAAGTATCCCTCTCTAATGTAAACCAGTGTCAATATAAATAGCTGGAAAAAGAGTAAGTTCATTTAAAAAACTCAGACTCATCAGAACCAATCAGTATCATTGATCATTTGATGAATTTATTCAAACATTCTCAAAAAACATCTTGAAAATTATAATTTTGAAAATTTTGAAATTTAACAGTTTCAAAACATCTTACAGCAGATGGATTTACAGTAATGCTAATTGGTTTGAATTAGTGCTGCACTAATACCACTTTTATTATATAATACCAAATGCCACATGAACGCTGGCACATGGCTTCGCAACTTGACGATTTATTTTTAGCAATGTGTAGGAAGCTACGAGCATAAAATATCTTTGTTGCAAATGTCCATCTCATATTTATGCACATGAAGCCAACGGCATGCCAGTCACTGACATACGCTTTGCGTCAATGTTCTCTCGTCGGCCATAACATCATGGCGACTGACAACTGAACGCAACTGCAGCCATGACCTCCGTATGAAGGCAGCTGTCGGTGGGCGATGTCTGCCGAAGGGTTCGTCCTCAGAGCCGAGGTGCTGGAGAGACTGGCACATGTGAGAGAAGCAGGAAGTGAGGGGGAAACAGCAATGTCTGAGTCACAGGGTGCACTCAACTCATGAGGAAAGAAACACCAAGAACCTGTCCGTCCATACTGACAGTGGGAGGAAGATGCTCTATACCCCGGATGTTAGAGGAGGAAGATGCTCTATACCCCGGATGTTAGAGGAGGAAGATGCTCTATACTCCAGGTGTTAGAGGAGGAAGATGCTCTATACTCCAGATGTTAGAGGAGGAAGATGCTCTATACTCCGGGTGTTAGAGGAGGAAGATGCTCTATACTCCAGGTGTTAGAGGAGGAAGATGCTCTATACTCCAGATGTTAGAGGAGGAAGATGCTCTATACTCCAGATGTTAGAGGAGGAAGATGCTCTATACTCCAGATGTTAGAGGAGGAAGATGCTCTATACTCCGGGTGTTAGAGGAGGAAGATGCTCTATACTCCGGGTGTTAGAGGAGGAAGATGCTCTATACTCCAGTTGTTAGAGGAGGAAGATGCTCTATACTCCAGATGTTAGAGGAGGAAGATGCTCTATACTCTGGGTGTTAGAGGAGGAAGATGCTCTATACTCCGGATGTTAGAGGAGGAAGATGCTCTATACTCTGGGTGTTAGAGGAGGAAGATGCTCTATACTCCAGGTGTTAGAGGAGGAAGATGCTCTATACTCCGGGTGTTAGAGGAGGAAGATGCTCTATACTCCAGATGTTAGAGGAGGAAGATGCTCTATACTCTGGGTGTTAGAGGAGGAAGATGCTCTATACTCCGGATGTTAGAGGAGGAAGATGCTCTATACTCTGGGTGTTAGAGGAGGAAGATGCTCTATACTCCAGGTGTTAGAGGAGGAAGATGCTCTATACTCCGGGTGTTAGAGGAGGAAGATGCTCTATACTCCAGATGTTAGAGGAGGAAGATGCTCTATACTCTGGATGTTAGAGGAGGAAGATGCTCTATACTCCGGATGTTAGAGGAGGAAGATGCTCTATACTCTGGATGTTAGAGGAAGAAGATGCTCTATACTCCGGATGTTAGAGGAGGAAGATGCTCTATACTCCGGATGTTAGAGGAGGAAGATGCTCTATACTCTGGGTGTTAGAGGAGGAAGATGCTCTATACTCCGGATGTTAGAGGAGGAAGATGCTCTATACTCTGGGTGTTAGAGGAGGAAGATGCTCTATACTCCAGGTGTTAGAGGAGGAAGATGCTCTATACTCCAGGTGTTAGAGAAGGAAGATGCTCTATACTCCAGGTGTTAGAGGAGGAAGATGCTCTATACTCCAGGTGTTAGAGGAGGAAGATGCTCTATACTCCAGGTGTTAGAGGAGGAAGATGCTCTATACTCCAGGTGTTAGAGGAGGAAGATGCTCTATACTCCAGATGTTAGAGGAGGAAGATGCTCTATACTCCGGGTGTTAGAGGAGGAAGATGCTCTATACTCCGGATGTTAGAGGAGGAAGATGCTCTATACTCCGGGTGTTAGAGGAGGAAGATGCTCTATACTCCAGGTGTTAGAGGAGGAAGATGCTCTATACTCCGGGTGTTAGAGGAGGAAGATGCTCTATACTCCGGGTGTTAGAGGAGGAAGATGCTCTATAACTCCAGGTGTTAGTTGAGGAAGATGCTCTTACTCCGGGTGTTCGAGGAGGAAGATGCTCTATACTCCATGGTGTTAGAGGAGGAAGATGCTCTATACTCCAGATGTTAGAGGAGGAAGATGCTCTATACTCCAGGTGTTAGAGGAGGACGATGCTCTATACCCCAGATGTTAGAGGAGGAAGATGCTCTATACTCGGGTGTTAGAGGAGAAGATGCTCTATACTCCAGTGTTAGAGGAGGAAGATGCTCTATACTCCAGATGTTAGAGGAGGAAGATGCTCTATACTCTGGTGTGTTAGAGGAGGAAGATGCTCTATACTCAGATTGTTAGAGGAGGAAGATGCTCTATACTCCAGATGTTAGAGGATGGAAGATGCTCTATACTCCAGGTGTTAGAGGAGGAAGATGCTCTATACTCCAGGTGTTAGAGAGAGAGATGCTCTATACTCCAGGTGTTAGAGGAGGAAGATGCTCTATACTCCAGGTGTTAGAGGAGGAAGATGCTCTATACTCCGGGTGTTAGAGGAGGAAGATGCTCTATACTCCAGATGTTAGAGGAGGAAGATGCTCTATACTCCAGATGTTAGAGGAGGAAGATGCTCTATACTCTGGGTGTTAGAGGAGGAAGATGCTCTATACTCCAGATGTTAGAGGAGGAAGATGCTCTATACTCCAGGTGTTAGAGGAGGAAGATGCTCTATACTCCAGGTGTTAGAGGAGGAAGATGCTCTATACTCCAGGTGTTAGAGGAGGAAGATGCTCTATACTCCGGGTGTTAGAGGAGGAAGATGCTCTATACTCCAGATGTTAGAGGAGGAAGATGCTCTATACTCCAGATGTTAGAGGAGGAAGATGCTCTATACTCTGGGTGTTAGAGGAGGAAGATGCTCTATACTCCAGATGTTAGAGGAGGAAGATGCTCTATACTCCAGATGTTAGAGGAGGAAGATGCTCTATACTCCAGGTGTTAGAGGAGGAAGATGCTCTATACTCCAGGTGTTAGAGGAGGAAGATGCTCTATACTCCGGGTGTTAGAGGAGGAAGATGCTCTATACTCCAGATGTTAGAGGAGGAAGATGCTCTATACTCCAGATGTTAGAGGAGGAAGATGCTCTATACTCTGGGTGTTAGAGGAGGAAGATGCTCTATACTCCAGATGTTAGAGGAGGAAGATGCTCTATACTCCAGATGTTAGAGGAGGAAGATGCTCTATACTCTGGGTGTTAGAGGAGGAAGATGCTCTATACTCCAGATGTTAGAGGAGGAAGATGCTCTATACTCCAGATGTTAGAGGAGGAAGATGCTCTATACTCCAGGTGTTAGAGGAGGAAGATGCTCTATACTCCAGGTGTTAGAGGAGGAAGATGCTCTATACTCCGGGTGTTAGAGGAGGAAGATGCTCTATACTCCAGATGTTAGAGGAGGAAGATGCTCTATACTCCAGATGTTAGAGGAGGAAGATGCTCTATACTCTGGGTGTTAGAGGAGGAAGATGCTCTATACTCCAGATGTTAGAGGAGGAAGATGCTCTATACTCCAGGTGTTAGAGGAGGAAGATGCTCTATACTCCAGGTGTTAGAGGAGGAAGATGCTCTATACTCCAGGTGTTAGAGGAGGAAGATGCTCTATACTCTGGGTGTTGGCCTTTGATGACATCCTCCCACTGAGGCTCCGCCCCCAGACGAGCTCCTTGGACTGTCACTTCTCCTCATTAAGTAAAAAGTTGTCTGCTGCAGAAACAGTAAGCCGAGAGGCAGCAGGTTCAGGAGAACAGGAAAATAAAGCATTAAAGGGAATTTTCTGAGAACAAACCCTCTGAGAGCGGATCTTCCTCAGAGTTGTCACAGATTATCTTGCTTTTGTCGTGTAATACGTGCAGCAGGAGAGGAACTTCAGTTGGTTCTTTATTCCCAAACATGTTCATTTGTTTTGCAGTGATTTCAAAGTGCGCCGCCTCCCTCGCTCCTCCGCAGTGATGAAACGTATCAAAGAGGCATGCTGGGAGACGCTGGAGTAAATACCAAGGCGCTGGCGCTGATGAAAGCCGGTTCCTGTCACCGGTGAGAGGACAAACACATCGGGAAACATCTTCACACACACGAGCACGTTTGGACATGAAGGTGTGTGAATCAGTGAGTCTTCAGCTTGTGTTTCCTTAAAAACCACCTGACCGCGGGATTTCACTTTATTCATGAAGGTTTTTCCTTTTTGATTTGGTCAAATTTACTTTCTCACCAAAACGGCAGGGTTTATTTCTCTCTCTCTGTTTGCCTGTTTTTTTTGTATTTTTTTTTATTTGTGGTTTTGGGAATTACCTTCCTTTGATTTTTTCATGACGTCTGTTAAACACCACCACTGTTAAAGTCGTATTTTTGTGCTATTTTTTGAAACTTGCAGTAAAATAAAAGCTGCAAACCAAAATATTATCACATTGTAAGAAATTTCACTGTAAAATTACAGTAAATTATTGGTTAATAATTGCATTACTTTCACAGCAATTAGCTGTAAATATTTTCACAACAATTTACCGTAATTAATTCACAGTACTTTACTGTAATTATTCCACAGTAATTTACAATAAAACAACACTTGACTGTAAATTCATGGTTGCCATGCCCAAGGAATTACCGTGATATAGCAGTAATTAGCTGTCGACTTACTGTAAACTAACGTGAAATAAGTACAGCAAATTGCTGTGAAAATATTTATGCTGAAATACTGTAAAAGTAAAAAAGTATTTACTGTAAATTCACAATTTAATTATTTATTCATTTTCTACCGCTTCTCCCTTTCGGGGTCGCGGGTGGCTGGAGCCGATCCCAGCTGCTGTGGGCGAAGGCGGGGTCGCCCTGGACAGGTCGCCGGTCTGACATACAACACACACACACATTCATAACTAGGGGCAATTTAGGGTGACCAATTAACCTGACATGCATGTTTTTGGGCCGTGGGAGGAAGCCGGAGTACCCGGAGAGAACCTACGCACACACAGGGAGAACATGCAAACTCCACACAGAAAGGCCTGAGCCCCGGCCGGTAATTGAACCCAGGACCTTCTTGCTGGGAGACACGAGCGTTAACCACTGCACCACTGTGTGGCCCAAATTTAATTATCAGTGTAATATATTGAAAAATTCATGTGTTAATTGTAGTTTTACTGCAGCCTCTCACTTTATGCTCAAAAAAGAAAACAGAACAAAACGATGACCTTTTTTTCCACTTTTTATTCAAGCTTGCAATAAGTTCAAAGTGCAATATTACATTTAACAGGACATTTTCCAGGGCAAACATGCTTCCAACATATTCAGAACAAGCATACAAGGTCCTTTATAAAAAGTATAAAATTTGCAACAGCTGTATGGTCCCAACACCTCTCCTTCCTCAGTCGACAACGTCCACGCCCTTGGCTTCATCAGGTCACCTGAAAGAAGCAGATGTATGCTGTCATAAAGATGTGGAATGCTGAATGTGTCATTGAGATGGTGAGGAACTTTCAATGCTCAAAGGAAAAATGATCAGAAATGATCAGAATCAGAAAAGATGGCGATGAGATACAGAATTTAGCAAAAACATTTTCAAAACATCAGTCAACCAGTTACAGTAAGAAGACATTTGTAATGAATTTATAATAATTTATAAAATATTCACAGTTTTCACGTTTTTCCTACAAATATAAAGTTAAAATCAAAGTAACAAGACCTTGTACAGTCAAGCAGGAGGGGTGCCTGGCAGCTCCTGTGTCCTTTGCACATCAGCAGCAGCAGCACATGGCTGTAAAACAGGATCCCTGTTTCATACATCTGTTGCAGCAAATTTTGTACTTACTTATGCGATCACTGCATGATTATTTATCTTTTTAACAACTTACATCAGTCCCAAGCACGATGGAGGTTTTGGGGTGTTTGAAGTATGCCATCAGGAGTAGAAGGCCTAAAAGACAAACACCCTGCAAGCCGTTCATGGATCAACAAATACTTGGAAAAAAGAAAGAAAAAAAACAAAACGCTTGACATTATATCAGCCTATGTGCTGCTCTACTGACAATTTCACATGCAAGATGAAAGAGAAACATAAGCTAACATTAGCGTGGGTGTTTTGCAGCATATCAAACCAACTTGCTAACATTACCGCGGCCACAGCCTCAAATCAAAATGTGGAGCAAACAGTGACACTCAGCGTCCCTTCAGCTCACACAAACAGTTCATCAAACCAACTGACCTGTTGATCCTCCGTTTGTCCCTCGCAGCCCTCGGTGAGGTGGGTGTCACACTCATTTTAAACGTCAATATAGTGAACGCAAAGGTGGAAAACAAGGCTAAATTATCTTCTCTTGTTCTCCATGGGGGTGGTATCAAGTTCATGCACCAAAAGTTAACAATGTTTGAAAAAAGCCGCGGCAGGTCCCACAATTCAGTGCGGTTCATGTAATTTGCTGTGTTTTTGCGTGGAGAGTCTTAATACAGTATTTTCCACTGAAATAACACAATAAAATGCTGTGAAATCACAGTAATAATTAAAACAACAAACAACACAATAGTTTACTGTGATGGCACTGTTTTTATAGTAAACTTCTAAATTACAGTGTCATACTGTGAACATTAAAGTTAAATCCTGTAAAGTAATAATACTGCAATTTAGAGTGAAATTTTACAGTTGACTATTGTGAAATCCTGGTATTTTTTTACAGTGCAGCTACACATCAGTTCATTGTCCACAGATGAAAAAAAAACTTTATTCACTTTAAGAGTTTCCTTTAAATCTTAGCTTGAATTATTGACTCAAGCTGAATGTTGTTGTCCAGTGTGTGATGAGTTTGTGATGAGTTGTAATAAATTTCCTATCTAGATGACAGGATTAAACACTAGAAAATCACTTATTTGGAGATCTTGACAGAAAGTGTTTCACAATTAGTCTTTGTCAAGAGGGTTGTTTTTGATCCATGTTATAATGTATTCTAATTTATTGGATGAAGTTGACTAAAGTCAGCATTTTGACTATTTAAGTTCAAACGATCTATTTGAGTCTTTTCAGTCAGGTTTCAGAGCTCATCACAGCACAGAGACAGCTCTGGTAAAAGTCACTAATGATCTTCTCACAGCCTCAGATAGAGGACTGGTCTCTGTTCTGGTCCCAGTTCTGGTCTGTGTCCTGGTCTCTGTTCTGGTCCCAGTTCTGGTCTGTGTCCTGGTCTCTGTTCTGGTCCCAGTTCTGGTCTGTGTCCTGGTCTCTGTTCTGGTCCTGTTAGATCTCAGAGCTGCATTCGACACTGTTGATCATGATATTCTACTACAGAGACTAGATATACTACTGGGATTAAAGGTTCAGCATTAAACTGGTTTCAATCATATTTAACAGACAGGTTCCACTTTGTCAATGTCAGAGTTGGGGTCCGTTACTCAAAAAAGTAAAGAGTTACCCGTTACTAGTTACTTTTGAAAAAAGTAGTGCCTTACACTACTTGATTACTCCATGGAAATAGTAACGAAGTTACACTACTCGTTACTGCATAGTGCTCTGCGGAGCTGTGCGCCGGTATATCCCTCCGCGGAGCGCTGCCATGCGCAGATCTGTGTATCAAAACGTTTTTTTTTAATAGATTGAAAAGAAAACACGTCTTTTAAAATGTTTTATAACCATTCGGATTTACTTCACGTGCTAATACGCCGTCCCCTGGACCACTGGAAGGAGTATTCTGTCCATTTGCGTAGTCCGGCTCTGATTGACTTCCAGCTAAGCTTCGAGCTAAGCTACTACGATGCTAACAGCTGGGAACCAGAGACACAGGTATTTATGAGCTTGTCTAACTTTGTCAATGATAGGGAAAGGGCGTGGGTCTCTAATCTTTGGAGTGTTCCTTTAAAAGGGGCATTTACAGTAGGAGGGAGTGCAGTGTTGTCAGTGGGGCACAAATTTATATAAGGCAACCAATTTTACTGTGACAGTTCCATCAGCCCTGACCCGGAAGAGAGAGTGAGCAGCTGCTCGTACGGCCACCGTTCCATCTACTGGTGGTAAAAAAAAAAAACTCCACTTAAATAATAATATTTTGGTTGCTCTATTTGCAGTCATTCTAAAAGTAACAATCGTAGCGTTTCATTTGTAACGCTAGTTTAACTACCAATCTAGAAGGAGTAGTGCGTTACACTACTCGTTCCCATCAAAAGTAATTTAACTACTTGTAACGCTCGTTACTTGTCGTTACACACCCAACTCTGGTTCATGTTAATGATGATTCTTCAGCCCGGATCAGAGTTAAATATGGAGTCCCACAGGGTTCTGTTTTAGGACCTATACTCTTCACATTATACATGCTTCCTGCAGGAAACATCATCAGGAAACACTCCGTTAACTTCCACTGTTATGCAGATGATACACAGAGCTACCTATCCCTGACACCAGATGACACCGATCAACTTGTCAAACTAGAAGCTTGTCTTAATGACAAAAAAAACCTGGATGAGTCGTAATTTTCCCCTCCTAAATTCAGATAAAACAGAATTCATCTTATTTGGTGCAAAACACCTGAGAGAGAAATGATCTAATCAAATACTGACCCTAGATGGTGTTGCTTTAACTCCCAGTAACACTGTGAGGAACCTGGAGTGACCTTTGACCTTTAACTCCCACATTAAACAGGTCTGCAGGACCTCCTTCTTTCACCTGCGTAATATTTCTAAAATCAGGAACATGCTGACTCAAAGCGATGCTGAGAAATTAATCCTTCATTTGTTCCTCCAGAGTAGATTATAGCATTTCCCTGCTATCAGGGAATCCTTTCAGGCTGTTCTATTTCATAAAGCTTCCTTTTCCAGCTGCTTCACAACGTTCTGGGCTGTTTTCTAGTGAAGCTGCTGTAGGTTTGGAGCGCTGGGAGAGCTTCACTGCATTCAGCTTCTGTTGAGAAACATTTTGTATTAACGGTGCATCGTGTGATAAACGTCCAAAATGTAATAACTTTGTGATTTTTATTTTGTAGGAAAGCCGGGTTTGTTTGGATTATTACAAGATGCAAATCAATTTTTTTTTTTTTTACTTTAAATTTCATAGAAATGATTTTAAAAAAATTACAGGAAATCCAACATTCAGTCTTTTTTTTTTTTTTCTGCTTTGTTGATGAAGAAACATTATTTATTTGCCATCAGTATGAAATAAATAGACCAATAATATACTGGAAGACCATCTCAAAACTTCCAAAATTCAAACCCTAATCATTTTGGAAATACCAAATTGTACCATTTAAAAGAAAAAAATAAAAAGCAGTCATTTAATTATAAGCTCTCCTTGACATTTTCAGAGACATTGGCGCCATTTCAGAATTAGGTCATTTTTAATTACTGCTTCCTTCTGCAAATAATAATGAAAAGTCCAGTGATTGATGAAACGACTGAAATATAAACTTTGTTCTGCAAATCCGTGTGAAGTTTTGAATTCATGTCGGCCGGTCTTTCTCTTCAGTCAGGGCACACTGCAGCTTACTGAAGACTTTCACAGTTTGATGCTAGCTGAAGTTCGCTCGATGCTGCTTTACTGAAGGCTTCTGTCCTTCATTGCACGACTCTTCTCTGAACTTTAGCCACGAAGTTGATTTTTGTCAGTGATTTCCACATAGTTCATGAATAGTTAGTACTTGATGAAATTCTTGCTTTCTTCGTATTTTGTTGACTTTAAGCGCACCACAGGGATCCGACTGGAGCATTTGGACAGGGTATTGCTCCACAGGTGGGTATTGGTATCGGTGCCCCCCCCCAGTAATGACCAATGTGTGATTGTTCCGTATTTACGTTCATTCACCTTTCAGACAAAGAAAAAAGTGAAGGAAGCTGTGATCTATAATGTCTAATTAAACACAGGTTTAATTAAAAAGGCAAAGTAGCTCCGTCCCTATCTGGTGTTGTGTTAAATTCAGTGATAAGTAAATAATTGTGCCACACTGTGAGGGTGGGGGTCGATCTTCACTCGATCAAATCCCAGTTTTAATTAAAGTCTTCTGTCAAACTGGACTCCAGGTCCTCCGCCCGCTCTGAACTTCGCCCCAAACACATCCAGCATCGCCGCCGCTCATTTCCCCGTCCCGGCGCTCAGTGGGGAGCAGCGGGAGGACTCGGGGGTCCCGTCCTGAGGAGTCACGTCGTCGGACCCTCCCTGGTCTCATTTAGCTCTCATCAGTGATCACGCCTGTGTTCTGCGGTGGTGTCTGTGCGGAGGAGAACTCCACCAGCATCCAATTAGCAACCAACAAAACCAACACAACCGTCACAGTGGATTATCCCAAACCCCCCCCCCTCTCACTCACACACACACACACACACACACACACACACACACACACACACACACACACGTTCCCACATCACATGCTGGTTTGCTTCACCAGCCTATTTACATTTTTATTGGCCAATTATCTCCCTCTCTCCCAAGTCTGTCTGGGAGCAAGGCGCTCAGAAATAAGGGGGAATCTCAGCCATTCTCTAATTGAAAGACTTTCTGGGGATTACGGAGAGGTCACAAATAAAGTTGTTTTGAGAAATCATAAACATAAGCCTTTTCTCTCTCTCTCTGTTGAGGAATATTATTTTTTTTATTTCTTCTCTGGCAGCTGTTTATCATAGCAGGAGTATTTTTTTTTTTTTTCCGTCCCCGAGCAGGAGGGCTTATCTCTTCGCTGTGAATACTCCAAATCAGGCGTCTGTGTTCTTGTTACTAACAGGGGGGAGGTGAGGTGAGGTGGGGCGGGGTGGGGTGGGGTGGGGTGGGGGGGGGGGGGGGGGGGGGGGGGGGGGGTGGGGGGGGGGGGGTGGCGGGTGGGACGGTGAAGGGATGATGGGGTCAGCCCACATTTGCCCCTCGCTGTTCAGGTGAGAATGTAAAACTTCGGGTGTAGGTTTACACGAGAAGGATTCGCAGAGCCACCGAAAAATCAACTTTTTTTAAAACGGCTCACGAGGTGGAACTTGTTGAAAACGCTCTTACTCAGTGGTGGAGCCGGTGGGCAAAGCGCTCAGGCTCTGCTCTGAGCAGCTGGTGGAAGCTGATACTTCGCCACACGGCCAAGCTAAAGGTTCCTTCAGCTCAGGTACGGATAGATGGACAATAACTGCAATGTTGACCTGCATGACTCCCCGCTCAAATTCTTGTTTTCTGGTCTATATTGGTATTTTTATAGAAGCAAAAATGCAAAACTGATCAGTTTTTACTTAAAACACTGCAGCGCCAACACGACCTAAAACATCCACTGTGGCATCATGGAACCGTTTCAATCGTTTGTATGATTCCTAAAAGCATGAAAAAGGGCTCAGCTGTTATTTTTACTTTAATTGGCCGGCTCTACTCGCCAGATGCTTTCCACGCCAGGAGGAGAAAGTTTTTTTGTGCTTTTCTTGGTCCCCTCGGCCTTGGGAACAAATGCTAACCGCGCCAGGCAGATGTTATTTAAGGGCACTTGGGGACAAACTTTCAGAGTGTTCGCCACCGTCTTGTCACCGAGGAGGAAGAGGGAAAGTTCACGGCTTCCAGCAAACTTTGGAACAGAGCACACTCAGGTGTGCCACTGATTTTAAAGAAGAGATGTGCTGCTTCAGGAACAAACTGCTTCCTATTGTTCCTCAGTGTGTTCGAGCATTTGAGGCTCACAAACGTCAGGACGCGCAGACGAGGGGGAGCATTTTAGGTGTTTATTTCAAAGGAAAGGGGCTCTAGATTACCTTTAACTGCCTCTGCTAGCTGCACTTTTGTTTTATGTGTGCTTGTAAAAAGGTCAAGGACCAGATTTTAAGCCCTCAGGTTCAGAAAAGGAGACAAAATGTCACCATTTGTAATTTTTCACTTGTGGGCAGAGGAGTCGTCTCCTGTGTTTCGGTCGCAAGACGACGTACATTACAGAAAGAGGTTTACAGACTTTCATGAGAAAACAGACGTGAGCGCTCGCTGTCACACCTTATTTAGATTTGTTATGGTCAAGATGCAGGAGACGATGAGGACAGGATGTGTGCCGAACAAAGTGACTATTTTCCACGAGATTTCAGTATCAGAGTGAAGCAATGATTAGTGACGTGTAACAGTGAAACATGGAGAGAGAGAAAGGAAAGCAGCTCAGTGTAGGTCCTCCAATAAAACCCAAAGAAACTTCACTAAGAAATGGTCCAGGAGGTCCTGAACCAGCTCGAACTGTAAGCTTTACTAAACAGAAAAGTCTTCAGCCTAAACGTAGAGATAGAAGATAGAGATCAGCACAACGTGGTTTCCGTTGGTAGTTCCGTCCTTCTAGCCTTGCTGTGCTGGGAGTCAGATTTACTGATGGATTGAGTCAGGATCCAAAGACGGAAGCTGAGCGGCTTCACTGTGAGCGTCTGAGGGTCTCTGAAGAAGGCGCCACAGTTCGGTTTCCTCCCACAGTCCAAACGCATGCAGGTGGGGTTAACCGGTGACCCTGGTGGCGGGTGTGATGTGAGATCGTGGTTGTTTGTCTCTGTGTGTTCGGAGACCTGTCCAGGACCAGGACGCATCCTGCTTTCACAGACAGGAACCCTAACACGACCTACACAGGATAAATCAGTATGGAAGGTGAAGAGAATGCAACACATCCTCTAAAACAGCGATTTTTAAAAATGAAAAGAAGTTGTTTAGCCATCTTCCAAAACATGCAGCAGGGTCAGTGTGAATTGTGGTCGTGGCATCTCGCCACTTCGCCGGGGCACTTCCAGCAACTCGCAGTGGCGGTTTGCCCTCCACGGCAACTACACAGGCTACTATGGCCCAGTTTACATGGATGTTTTTTCAATCTCAATTAAAAACAATTGTATTGAGCACATTTGCGATACACGTTTGACCCTCATTTTAAAAGGCCCTGGGTGGAGCGGACTGTACGGCGTCCTCCCAAATGGATGACATATCAGTGACATGTCCACAAAGCCTCTCACAGAACTTTCAGGTTCTGATATTTAGCTCTGCCAGGTGTAGTCCACCAAGGCTCCGCTCCGCCTGCCGATGTTTTGAATTAACTGGTATCCATGTTAACTTGTGACCAACAGATGTTGAAAACCCGACGGAAACTTGTAGTCGTCCTAGTGAACGTCGGTTTTCTACAGTTACAGTAAATGTATAAGTTTAGAGTCTTTGGTGAGTCTTATTTTAACATCTGTTGTTTCCAGCGTGTTTACAGAAATCCGCCACTCGTTATCATGGGAACCAGTTAATCCAGAACACCGCTGGTAGTTTACTTCGGAACTCTTTGAACAACTCGCTGTTGTGCGATTTGCAGCCTCTCCAGTGTTTGTTCTCTCGGGGTTTTTATTAAAAAAGTGTTTCTCAACCACCGTCGAGTTCTTCTGCTTGTTTTTGACTTTCCTGCTTCAAGTTTACTGCACACGTCACACGTCAGTACGTACGGTACGAGGGAACGCATGCACGGAACGAGTAATCCCCCGTTTAATCCACTCTGCTGTCAAGCAGTGTTTAAACGAGACATGGAGCGGATTATTGATCGGTGTAGAGCACCTCGTACAATCGGATCCAAAATATAATTCGCTCTGAGTGAAGCGGATCCACTCAGGTGTTTATATGGTACATTTACAATCAGCTTCACCTTACAGTCCCATTATACGGAGGATTTTTGGGCCCATGTGAACATACCTACTGACTGGAGGGCTATTATACAATCATTTTAATCCCCCCTAAAAAAATAAATGAATTCAACCAGTGATAACGAACATAAAAGAATGGAGTGGTGCTTGGTGTGTTTGTGTGTGTGTGTGTGTTTGGGGAGGTCACTCTCCCATTCTTTGAAAACCCCTGCTCTAAAGTATAGAAATGGTTCAAAATAGCTTTTTTTTTTTTCTTTGGTGAACTTCTTGTTCTGCTTCATTTGCAATTCTTCTCCAAATCTTTTTATAGAAAAATCCTATTAGAATGTAGCCTATTGACAACAATCTTGCATAAAGTCAAGATTCTTGATCCCTAAAAAGACAAGAGGTTAAACTCTGGTCATCTCCGTTTTGCATTCAAACTGGAAAGTACATAACGTCTTCGCTGGCTGGCTGCTTCACCTACACTCAGCTGTAAAACTTAGATCATGACTTCTACACAACACTACGAGCTGTGCTACATACAACACAATGCATCTGGGACTATTGTGGTGGTACTTTTACCAGCAGAGAACTCTAAACAGCTTAAAAAATGCATAAAGGCATTAGGAGGAGCTCTTCCGCTGCACACTCCAACAACACCGATAGAGCAGATGGTCACCGAGGAGCTGCTCTGATGCTTCATGACCTGCTTCTGGTCCATTGTCTTGTTATACCAGACTGCTTCGTGGTTTCAGACCTGAGACTGAGACCTGGCATTCGCCTGCAAACACAACACAACAAAACACGGTTTGTTGTCCAGTTTGCTCTGGATCTTTAATCAGTCAGTCAGTGTTGGTTCTGTGATCAGTCTGTTTCTATTGTGGGGCCAGTCTGCATTAAATTAGTGGTCGTCTGTAATTACTCTGAAATCAGTCTCTGTTGGACATTTACTGTGTGTCAGTCTGCATTCAGTCTTTAATTATTGTGGCTTCAGTTTGCAGTGGGTTCTGGCATTATCAGTCTACGCTCGTCGTTCTGCTCTGGGTCATCAGTCAGTCTCTGGTTGGTCTGCAGTCTGTCTTTATTTAGTTTGAAACAAATCAACAGTCTTTCTTGTATTTGTTCTGTTTGATCTGAACTGGATCTGCAAAAGGTTGGTATTCATCCTGTAATCAGTCTGCATTGGTTCGACAGTCGCTGAACAGTCTGTGCTGTCTGCGATCTGTCTGCATCTGACCGGTAAGTCTGTGATCTGTGGTCGGTCTGCAGTCCCTCTGTGATCAGTTTGTCTTTTGTCTGTGACCAGTCTTCACTGGGTCTACAACCTTTCTGAGTTCGATCTGTGACTGCTCTGATCTGCATGCGGTCTGTATTGTGGTCGTGATCAGTTGGCATTTATCCTGTGATCTTTCCATTCACTCTGACTGGTCTGTCATTCGTCTGCAGTCCGCCTGTAACCAGCCACGTTCAGACGTCCCTCAGCCTGTCTTCAGAGCTGTGATCGCTGCGTGTCGGGTCTACAGCCAGCCTCAGAGCAGTGTGTTTGGTCTGCGTTCAGTCTGCTCGCTGTCGACAGACAGCTTGTCGGTGCTTTACTGCCACCTTCTGCTCAAATAAAAACTTGTGTCTGCTGTAGAGCGGCCGGCGTCTTCCAGCACAGCATGAATATTCAGGTTCTGCACACCAATCGAGTATTTTCTGCAGGATTGTATAACTATACAGCTTAAGGCGGATTGAATTCAGCCCACAGAAGTCTGGACTGGAGAGACCAGAGATGAAAGTGGACTCAGCTCACAGCCTCAGATCAATACCATGATCCCGGCGCAGAGAACCGAACGTCTTGATTCAGAATGTGACGTATTTATTGCACAGCGTTCAACAACCCTGGTAGCTTTGCTGAGCCGTGCTCTGCTGCTCTCCCGACGTGTGTGTTTGTGTTTGAGGAGGAGGAGGAGGAGGAGGAGGGAGTGTGGAAGAGGCAGACGGAACAGCGGAGCAGAAGAGAACATGTAAGTCAGCGATAAAGAGCGTGTGTGTTTAAGGTTGTAGCGATTGCCGGCTGCGGAGATAAGTGGACGGAGTGTGCAGCCATGAGAGGAGGCGCCGGGCCGAGCCGAGCCGAGCCGAGCCGAGGCTCTCGGGTGAAGACGCGTGCTGCACTTAAGAGCCAATTACCCAGCGTGTACACATCTCCTCCTCCTCCTCCTCTTCCTCCCTCTATCTCTCCCTCTCTGCTTTCCAACATGGCACTCATCTTAGTTTAATGGCCCGCAGGGACGAGGGCACACACATTCCAGCACACACACACACACACACACACACACACACACACACACACACACACACACACACACACACACACACACACACAGAGATCGGCCTCATGATGTGTCTGTTAGCAATCCTTTAATCTCCCCCTTTAACTCTGCCCCATTCTGTTCCTTTCACTATCTCAGTCCGCCGCTCTCAACTTCACACACAAACGCGCGGCGGCTCGTGCGCACGCACGCACGCACACACGCAAGTCGCAACACACTCATCTTATTTTAATGCGTCTGAAGGGGAGGCACTCAGCAGCACAGCAGGGGGGCTTCCTGGCAAGTCACGGAAGCTCTGAAAACATACAGTCCTGCTCACGCTACCACCAAACACACACACACACACACACACACACACACACACACACAAACACACACACTGATGAAGAGCATGCATACATGCAAGTATGTATAGCAGAACTGCGCCGTGCAGCAGCGTGGCATGCTGGGTGGCTGCTGCAGCTCTGTGGCACCGTGGCACAGCTCGAAGTTAAAGTCGTCCAAATTCCGTGACTGGGAAGCTGAAAACTCTCTTACCAGACGACCAGTGCCAGACAGGACACTCTGCCAGAGGCTGTCCTGATCTGACAAGGTCCTTTGGTGGTCTCATCGGGCCTGCTGAGTCATGGCTGCAGTGAGGACTTTATTCCTTCGTCCACAACAACACGACACACAACAGAAGAGAAAACCGATTCAGAATCAGTTCACAAAATGTAAATCTAGTGATACGATCATCGATTTGACCTTGAACTTTCATTTCAGAACTGGTCTAATATCACTTTTTAAAGGACGAGTACGAAGCTTTAGCTACTGATTACCAGTGTGATGAATGACCGCCATAAAGCCTGATTTCTACTCCATCCTCATTTCATCCGTCACCCTGAACCTCCTCCCTCCCTCAGAGCAGACCTGGATGACCAGGCTGCTCCGTCCTCAGTCTCATTCATCTTCCTTTTCCTATATTCTTGTCATCAAAGTCATAATGTCACTTCATTGTATTGAGTCGCCCTTCTTAGTGAGGCAACCTTTGATAAATCTGCTCACTGGAGTGTGTATTCCCCTATGGTATTTCGGCTTTTTCTTTAAGATTTGATCAAAACATGCGAGTGCCAAAACACTTTGAGAGAAAGGGAGAAGAAAAGAAGCAAACCAGAGCTGCCTTTGAGAAAGCAGGCTGTTTAGAAAGGAAGGCGACAGCCAGAACCACTGATCTTCAGGAAGTAGCATCAATCTGAAGGAAAAAGACTTGAAAACACATCCAAAGGTGTCTTTTTTTTCTATCAACTAGCTTTTGCTTTCATATCACAGTATCTGTCCCTTCAGTGAAACGTGACAAAAAGGAAATCATTCATGGACTGAGTGACGCTGCCAACCCGTCGGCCTTCCTGCTGGGTCTTCGTTTAAAGACCTGGCAAACTGTTGCTCAGTCAAACTTCAGTTTGTTTGAACACAAAAGAGGTTTTAATAAGCACACAGAAATCACAGCGGCTGCCATGCACGAGGCTTTCCTGCTGCTGGAGCCAGTCTCAGCGACTCACGGCTGACGGACAAGCAGATGGAAATCAACCAGTTCACCTTTAGGTGGGAAGAGAACCTGAGTGAGAACATACACAGCCCCAAAAGTTCCTCAAACAGCATGATTTAAAGTTGTTAAAATAGTTCCGGTTCAGTTTTCAGCAGTTTCAACCAAGTATGAATGATGAACATTGAATAATTCAGTTTCTCCACTCGGCTTCACCTTCACGTCAGGTCGGGTCAAGGATTTCAAGAAGCATTGGGAATTTTTGTGGGGTTTTTTGGGTCGTGTCAGAATATATTTCCAACTTGTGAATCAACCAATCATGCTAAGTGAAAGAAAGACCAGGATAATAGAGATGTTTGAGTTTTAATGTCTCAAATACAATAATCCACACTTCCTCACCGAGAAAAAGACCAGCAAGCTGGAGGGTCACTTTCCATTGAACTGTGAAATAAAACACACATTAAAGCACCAACATGAAGAAGAAATGTTCCTGAACTGGTTTTGATTCCAAACATTTCATGGCTGTTGATCTGAGTATTGAACAAAGCGCTGTCTGCCCCCCTCAGCTGCTCAGAAACAACCTGACACCATCCCTCCTTCTGCTGACCCTTCTGACCCCTATTTAGATTTCTGTGCTCCTTAAAACCAAATTACTGTGGTTTAAATTAGAGACAGGGAATTGAACCTGCAGCCCTCTGGCCAACAGATAACCTCTTCACCCACTGAGCCACAGCTACAGGTGTTCCAGTGTTTGAATCTTGAGGCGGTCCCTGGACTCCAGGTCTTCACTAAAACGTGGCGTAGAGAAACGTTTGAGTTGAACAACGTATATATGTCAGAGAAAAGACACCAAGTGTTTGTCTTCAGCATGTTCTGCTGTTGGTGACATTAATAATTTATCAACCAAAATATGAGGAAAGTGAAGAGAGTTTCTAGGAGACAGCGTTGGAGGGGATGCAGGCTGGAAATACTGCTGATTGTCCTCATTGTCCTGATTATTATTATTATTATATAGATTATTATAGACATTAGGATTATTACAAAAGACTGTTTGTGCAGAAACTTAGAAACCTGGTCACTGCTGGTTTAAAGCCAGCAAAGCTCCAGAATGTGTCCCGCGGTGGATCCTCACACACTCGGCTGTGAAGTGAATTTTTATAGACGTCTCCATCCTCTGTCCCACCCGCCTGCAGACGTCCATGATTGCACCGGTTATGAGTCCACAGCCGTAACGTCGCTCCATGATTGGAGCCCGGCGGCTCTGACGATCCTGCTCATGAGCAGCCTGGAGGGAATCTCACCGCAACACATCCAGACTCTCCTGGGAGACACTCAACGTGCAACCAGAGCAAACAGGTCGACGGGAAACGTCACTGTCCTCCAGACAGTCCGTCACCACCTGGAACAAACCCGGCGTGTTTCCAGCCGGTGTTTATGGAGTCCGGGTCAAAACCATCTCAGCTACCAGACGGATCGGCTGTTTTCACCCGTCTGCAAGACGAAGGAGTCGGAGCATTTTTAAAAAGTTCCACCTTTTCAGCTGTTTCCAAAAAGTTTTGTTTTGACCTTATAAAAGAAGCAGGACATCCAGTCACCGCTGATCTTCAAGAGGTAAAAGGTGAAAACGATGTCCACCTTCAAATTCAGGCCTAGAAGACTAAAACACACCTGAGCAGCTGTCAGTCTCCTGACGCATGACATCCAGATGTGAGCAACATCCACCTGTTCTGTCCTCTACAGGATCTTCACCAGACGTTACCTTCAGAGGACTGAAACCCCGCTGAAGGTCTGCCAGCTGAAACACAGCAGGAGGTCCAGTCTCACTCTGGCTCGGCCAACATCACTGATATCAACATAACAGCAGCGACGGCCTCTGGGAGGCTGCAGAGGTGAGAATGAAGGGGGACGTCGGAGGTTGGCGTCACTCGCCACCAGTTCTTTCCTAAGAGGAACAGTCAACGCTGGCGTTGGTCTGCGAGCAGATCTTTCTGATACTTCACAAAATAAATGTTGACGCCGACCTCAGTGTTTGTTTTCAAGAGGCCCAGCCGAAGGCGAAAGGAAAACCTGATAGAACCGTTAAAAATTGTGTTTCTGGGACAAAGCAGATAGCTTTTTTCTCTTTTTCCTTGGTTGAGCTGTGTATGAGGACAGAGTCAGAGCGAGGCCACTGGGCCGAGGGCATCACGGTCCATAATCCTGATTTTACACTGTAAACAAACCGGCTGCCTTCTGTTAAGATGTCGACCCGATACCGAAATATCAAGCTTATCAGCTGCAGACACAGAATAAGTCTGTTTGTGAAGCGGCGGATTGTTGAACGGCGTCGGCGCCGGGCAGACAGTAAAGAAGAGCGCGGCCTCCGTCATGCTATGCATTATGCAAAATCCTGCAGCAGCCGCACAAACTTATGTGAGCTTTATAGAGCAGAACTGAAGCGAGCGGAGCGCGACGCCGAGCTGCACCGCCAGATGTTTCACCAGGAACACCCGGGGAGCCCGACGGGACGCTTTAAAGGTCACCGTCACTGGGTGATAGGAGGGATTCTCCAGAGCGCCGCCGTTCTCTACACGTCAGCAAACAGCAGACCTGGGCTGTTCACCTGCTGCTTCTCACTGAGCAGACGCTCAGGAAACAGGTTTAAAACACAACAGAAGAAAAGAAGCTATTTCTGGTTCTTCTGCACTTTATCATTAGTTATAATGTTCAGGACAGCTCGGTTCTGAAGTCACATGGGACGATAAAGACAGTGAACTTTCTCACAACTCTCAAGAGAATTTCATGAGTTTGCTCTCAGAAAGTGTAAGAATACAAAGTAACCAATAAAAACTAGTGAAAAATAATAATTTATTAATAAACATAATTTAAAAACATGGTAATAATGTAATATTCACATTATCTGACATAAATAAGACTTCTATCAAGATGTTTAAAAGTACATGTAACTAAAGCTGGTATTACTCTAAAATACTGTTGAAAACAAACTGTTAATAAATGATTTGTTTATTAGATCACAGTAATGAATGTGAACATTCTGCAGTATTTCCTTCACAGTCGGAAAGTTTGTGTTTCTCCAAAATTCAAACTGAAATGAAATATTGAGTGTTTCAGTGAGTCACAGAGCAGTTGCTGTGATACTGTGCAGGTGTAGAGGGGCGAGTGTCTGAAGGTCACGGACAAACGTTTTCTGAGACGTGTTCTGTCACTCTGTCGTTCTGTCCCACAGCTGAACGGAGGACTCCTCCTCCACCGGGAGACTTTTCATCTCTCCTCAGCTGAGCACCACAAAAAGCCCCACAGAGCATGTTTGCCTCTAAAACTAAACTAATAAACATGGAATTTCACTGAAAACGCTGAGTGTGTATCACGGCGACTGCAGTTCCACACAAATTCTGGAAGATTGTTTTTTTTTTTCTCTGAATCTGTCCAAAAATTTTCAGATTATATGAAGATTACTTTCTTTTTTTTGTGTGAAGAAAGTGCCAAAACAAAGTTTTAAAGGTGCATTAAGGAGTTTGCACGTTTCAAGCGAAACAACGGCCCCTTCAGGCCTTGGGCATAACTGCAGCTTAGGGAAACGCTCGTGCCTGTACGTGCACGGAAAAGGGGACTAAAACTCCTTCCTCGCTCTTTTAGCAGCGCTCGAGTAAAATGTAAGTTTCTTTTGCCTGGTGGGTCTGTGCTGGAGCTGTGGCAGTGCTAGAAGCCGGTCTTTTCTTACTTTCTGGAAGATCCATCCTTACTCCATCCATTACTGCTAACTTGTTGCTCGCTGAGCATCTGGCGGAGTAATGGCGGACAAAACGAAACCAAAGCAAGTCAGGCCAGGTGGAGCACGCATTACGTCACATCCTCTCAAATTCTGACCAAGAAATACAAAGCACCAGACCGGCACTGCAACTATCAAGTGACAAGTGACCCAACAGCTTCCTCATGGGGCGGCCTGATGGCTCGCTCCCCCCGGTGGTGCACCCCAAGACGGAGCTCCTCAGCCGTCGCCACTGGCAACGCTCCCAAGTCCTGGCGGACCAATCCTGGTCCTCTGGGTTTACAGGACGACGCCATCGTCATGTGGGTGGAGCCCCACTACCTCGTGCCCATGGCCGACTGGGCGCATGGGCCGGAGTCTGCAGAGCAACGGCGGTCACTTCAGACCTGCGGACATTGACATCAACGGACACCTCTTCACACAGCTCGTAGGCCGACTGGCGAGGTTGCCAGTCCTCCAATCGGGAGAAGACCTTTCTTCAACGTCTGGACTCTATAAGGCTGACTGAGCCTTTTATGGAAGGCAAATGTTCTACGCAAATTTGGGGGCGGCTGTATAAAAGGCTGGGTTTAGGGAGTGTCCGGGTTGGTTCCTGGCGGCCGGAAATGACGACGGGTCATCAGCTGTGGCGTGTTAATGTCCCGCGGAGCGTGTGGATTAGCGGATCCCCCTCTTTGAGTTACCTGAATCCTTTGCCTAAGAGTCGGTATTACCTTCACCTTTCCTGCCTCACCTTGCGGACGTGCGTGTTGTAGTTGATGCTGCGGATCTACAGCAAATGACGAAAGTAAGTGCAACTCACCTCGCTGTGTATGTTTGCCCCTGTCAGGTGATCCGAGAGCTTCCGTGCAGTGCCAGCCTTTCTCGTGTAGTAGAAATGTCAGCTGTTCTTGCGTGCATCCAACTACGGCGTTCATGTGTAGATTCTGAGTAGTTTAATCCGTGTTTAATACTTAAAGCTAGGGTCGACGATCTTGGAAAACTAGCATGTAGCACGAATGTAGCATCTCCCCAAGGCTCCGCCCAGCTCCCACCCCATTGGAGGAGCTCCCGTTGGGAGCGAACGCACTGGACGCGGAAGCGCGTGCGTGCACGCGGAAGCGCCACGCGCACGGAGTTTGTGATGGCCTCCAATGTTATTAACCTTTCTGACTGCCTACACACAACGCGCATAGGAGCGCAGCGCGCCCGCTCCGCTTCCTTCTATTTTTCACGCGAGCCGCGAGCGCCGAGAGCGCCTTGGCAACGCACGCACTCTGAACCAGGGCCAGTGCACGCCATTAAAATGAATGCGCAGAGGGCTGGTAGAACGGCGAAGGGATTTGATTGGTTTCTTAAGAGCGGTCCGCGTGATACGATTGGTCGGAGTTTTTACTGTCCTTTGGCCGCTACAGTTGTCAGATTTTTTCTGCACTTTTTTCCGTCCACATAATGTATTGACTTCTCCCTGAGGGCAGGGAGCATTTCACTCAGTATGACAAGAAGTGCTTTTGGACAACATCGTCTTCCCTAGCTTTAATTGATAAATCGAGTGTTGGAGTTCGCGCCTACGGGAGTGCTTGGTTTGTTCACCCACACTGCGAGTGGTGGGTGGAGTTAGTTTAGCTTCAGTGTTGTGGGAGCGTTTATCGCTACACCCGCACAGTCCAGGCGGGCGGTGTTTAATTTACCTATATATTGTTATTCTTACTTCAATGAGGTTTTCTGTGCAAATGATTCGTTACTGAAAGATGAGAAATACAGAGACTGAAGTTGATTTGTTTATTATTATTTATTTCAGAACTGATTTGTGATCATGGGCATCAACTAATAAAAAGCACACCTGAAGAGCCTACTCCTCCTCCCTCCTGTGTTCTTACCGACACCCATCTTGGTTACTGAATCACCCCTAAGAACTGCGCCTCACGCCTTCCCTCACTTACATACTTTAAATGTGCACAAAATAAAAACTTTAAATTGCACAGAGAACAATACGGGATGTGATCATGCACTTGATAAACTCAAAGCAAAGACATTATGCATAACAGAAGGTGAGTTTAAAGGTCAGGGTATATGTCAGAAGGCTCAACATTTATATGTACAGGCAAAACATATCAAGTTTAACTCTGTAGGTGTGTACTTCTCCTCTCTACAAGAAGCTAGAGGTCACGATCAGTAACATCACTGCTGTCAGTCAAATGGTTGCAGTTGTAACGCAGCAAAAGAATCTGTTCACTGTTCATCAGTCATGCTTGAAAAAAGCCTGCTTGACTAAAAGTCTCTCAGCAGGGGCGCTTGAGGGCAGGGTGGTGCTGTACTTCCAGAACAGGGCTTTGACCATTGGATGGGACTTCACTGACGCCGAGGTCTGGTCAGGATCCTGGAGGTACTTCTGCACTTGGTTCTCCGCTGTTCATCATTTGTGTGCTGCCAAAAATGAACAAGAAGAAGCCATCCTTATCGGTGTCACACTGTGCTGCATCGACTGTGGTGCAGATATCACCAGAAGACGAGCTTCCTGGACGATGAGCCACTTCATGACTTCCTGTTCATTAGGGGTAAGCCACCGAGGCGGAACCTTTGGATGGTGCGTGCGACCATCCTCGCCTCGTGTTTAACAAGTCGGACTCCACACCATGAATCTATGGCTGTGTTCGAAACCGCGTACTTACCTACTACTCATACTAACTTATTGAGTATGCAGTGCGTTTACACTGGCAGTATGCGATTTTGAGTATGCGAGAAGTTCCCGGATGCATACTGCATTTGCCAGAAATGTTGAGTATACATTGTGAGTTCACTACTCATACTGAAATTACCCAAGATGCAACGTGACGGACATTTGAATAAACTTTATTCAGTTCACAATGATTGTTTCTTAATGATGTACATTTAGCAAGCTGAGTATGGTTCTAGATATATTTTTCCCTCCAATTTTTGTGCTCGTAGGTATGTTATGTTACGAGATTTCTGATTGGATTTACATTGATTAAAAAAAAAAAAAAAAAAAAATATATATATATATATATATATATATAAACACATCTGAGAACAAGTCCATGTTGAAAGCGACCATGATGTACCGAAGACAGCGAGCTGATCTTTGTTGAAGAGCCGAAAAAACTCTCCGTCGGTAAAGCATCATAATTGGCATCATAACTGCTCCGTTAACGGGACACCGGTCCAAACGGCGACGTTAAGCGAGATATATTGCTGAAAGATTGCCTTCTTGTTTTCAAAGTAAAAGCACAGATTTATCACTGAGGTTTTTTTTGCATGAGAAAGGGAAAGGGGTGGTTTATTTGGGTGAAAATAACCAGAAGTGCGCTGCTCACTGTGGCTGGCTTGAATTTCGCCGAATTCATCCAAACAAAATCATAAACGGCTGATATTCGGACAAATAAACGACACATTCGGGCTCTAAACCACCACTGTGTCGCCTACTTTACAAAAAAATCTCGATGAAGTTCTACATTTGAAGAGTTTGGAGCTAAAGTGAAATCAGCTTTAGCAGGTCGATTTCTGCTCAGGGAGGAGTGCAATGCATTGTGGGTTATTATGTAGTATGCTGTAGTGTAAACGCTTTGCATACTGTTTGATGGACTGAGTAAGCAGGATGCAGGATGGATAGTATGAGTATGGAAGAATGTAGGAGGCAGTATGCGGTTTCGAACACAGCCTGTGGCTTTGACGACAGAATTTGCACCCGGCCCACCAGTACTCGCCAGCTACAGGCCAGTGGCTGTAACTGCGCTCTTCGACAAGGGGTGCATCTCACAGCAGGGGTGCTTTTTTGACATGACACCTGTCGACATTAACCTTCGTTTCTTTCCTCGCATATGAGCACTCAGGGCCGGCGCTGTTCCCAGGCTCGGTTCTTAGTTAACATTAATGAGCCAACTTACCTCAAGATGCTTCTTCAAATTAGACCTGGACTCTTTAGAGGCTGGAAGAAGCTGCGTTGTAAAGCTGTAAATTTCCATGCCAAAAATGCTTTTTTGTCCTCCTGCACCTGCACTCTCCTCCCAGCCTCTGCCGTTGTCAAGCAGTTGTGTGGAGAGGAAGCACTGCACGCAAAACATCCACAGTTTAACCTGCATGCGGTGATGTAAAGCACTCCCTTCAAGTAATCCCTTTCTCGGAGAGAGTAAATTTATTCAGAATACTCAAAACTTAAACTGTAACTATAACGGGATACAGTTACTCTTATTTTGTATTTTAAATACATAGCGCCGTTATGTATTCAAGTGAAATCTGAGCCTCTTTTCAGAAGAATCTTTTGAAGTTTTGCTTCAGAAAAGACAGGATTGTTGATTCTTTCACTCAGTACTGGTGTTGACGCTGTTACCCAGGAGTGGTTTGGCTGCCCAGCAGCCTCCCGAGTGGCTCCTGTGCTGGTGGGCTAAAAATGAAACAACGGGCCCACGTGGTCCTTATGTTCCATAACGGCGCCAAATCGTTCAGAGGTACTCTTGGTGTTTGGTGCTGCAGCGGGAGGTAAAATGATACAACATCAGACTGAAGACAACGACAAAGTGCTCAACAAGGAAAAAGAGGGATCACCGAAAGAGAAACATAGAATCTGCTTCAGTGAAGCAATGAACTAAATGAAAGCTGAACGCATCTTGGTGAAAAACTGGAGAATGAAAGTTTCAAAATTCAAGTTGAAGAAGCACCAGACCAACAAACACCCAAACAGTTTGTCTTCAGAGAAAAGGAACTCATTACTACAGAACAGAACAGAGAAACTGGATTCCATGTACAGCCTGCTCTGAGGATCCTCCAACTCTTCACTGTAATTGTGCAAGGTGTGGTCGAGGGCCGTCTAACAGTAAAAAGTTGGGTTTTCAAGAAGAAAGTTTGGGAATCACTGAGCTCATGGCCCCAGAAAACACGCCGGATGTGCTTACCTGACACTGCTGTAGTCCCGATCTCACACTGCCAAAACAGCAAACTGTAGGCTTTGAGTCTAAGTGCTAATGAGACGGTGCAAACACAGTGTTATACGAGGTGATCATAAACAAACAGCTAAAAGCTAATGAACGTGTTCTTCCTTCTATATTATCAGAGTGTTTTTGGGTTCTTGCCATTCAAACCCTCCATTTGCACGACTCCGACATTCATCCTGCGTCTCTAACGCAGTCCAGCAGTCTCCATTCAGCCGGCCCATTGTATGAGTTCATTCACGCCTTAATCGGGCGCATCTTTCCCTTTGTGCCACGGCGAATAAATCCTCCAGGTCCGGGTCTTACCATCATCTACGCATTTATTCTGAGCTTAAATTTGCTATAATGCAGCTTTCAGGACATCTGCTGCCGAGCAGACAGAAAAGCATCGATGTTTTGATGAGAGAAGAACAGATGCTCCAGGAGCAGCCTGGACCGTCAGACCACGGCTTCATTACCGATGTCTAAACACTGATTTAACATCCTCATTAAACCTGCTATCAGTTAATGACAATGGCTTTTATTATAGATAAAATATCTACTGAAGATTAAACGGATTTAGATGAAGTCTCGTAATTTACTGCTATTGCAAATCATCTCTTCATTCTCCATCCAGTTCAACCCGCTCTATTTGACTGTGTGTGTGTAATATTCAGGAAGTGGTGAGAGAAGATCAAACGCTGGTGTTTCAGGGTTAAAATTGGTTAGTTTATTCAGAATGGCTTGTCTGACAGGAAGGTGATATAAAGCTTCTGTCAAAATTTTCAATAAAATATCCATTTTACCAGTTATGAATGAAAAGGGGGGGTTCACTGCTCTGCTGTAGGTTCTTCTCAGCTGATTGTTGTTTAGTGACACATGTCCTGTGTGGTCGATCAGCCGCATTACGCCTGTTAAAGCAGCTGTGATAACCTGGGCAGAGGCTTCCTGCCCAGCTGCTCAGCTGCTGCCGGCGTTTGCATATATTCATGACAGGCAGTTTGACTGAGAGATTAATGCAGATCGATGCTGCTTCATGGAGACGTTGTGAAAAATGGGATTCTCAGCTTGTTGGTGCCTCCAATGAGCTCAAAATGTGTTTTTCCCCCAAGGTGCAAGTGCTGCAAAACACCGTGTTCAGCAGCCAGAGCAGGATGTGTTCAAACCTGCGTGGGAAGTGATATAGAATTAGAGTTGATTGATCCAAAAAAAAAGAAGCCATGTGCACACAGCAAGAACATGCAAACTCCACAGAGAAAGGCTGGTGGATTCCAACCAGTGAATTTACATGATGCTCCAGTCACTCCACGCCCAACTCAAGAACACTAAGTAATACCATTCCCAGCAGATGTTTCTGTTTATTTCATGAAACCCTAATTTGAATCCATCCATTGGGTGAATTGTTCTTCGTGCTGGTATTATGAGCACAAACCAGAAGAGCAGTCAATCAGCAGGACTCTGTAATCTAAGTCTGAGTTACAGGATCAGAGGCTCCGATCACATGAAAAAACAGACGACTACTGCTCACTCACCGGGGGGGTAATTCAGCTCTACAGGCTCTGTGGACGGACAATGACGTCTTCCTCCAGGGTGTCAGGAGTCCCAGTCCAGATCCTCCTGGTCCTGGTAGTTTTTGACAGTCACCGTAATAATAATCCAACCTGGTGTTCTGTCCATATGTAGGCATTTTAGCCATTGTTCATGTTCACAGTGTGTTCAAACTGAGGGGAAATTAAGAGTGCCTGAAGAAAAATGATGGAATGAATTATGTTAGAAAGTCAGAATTCAGGCTTGTTTTGTTTTGTTTGCTGGTTCATTTAGCTTTTCCTGAATATTTCATCCATATTTCCCTTGATTTCCTTTAAGTTTACGGACGTGGATCAACAGAGCCGTCGTTAAACGTCTTTAAAAACATTCTGTAACATTGAAAATGCGGCCGGACGCCGATCACGCAGACAGCCACACCGCCGTGCTGTTCTCCATCAGTACGGTCTCCACACGTCTTCCAGTCTGTTGCCATGGAAATAGTTGCTAGGGACTGTTGGCTCAGCGCTGCCCCTTGTGGCGGGACAGCGTAACAACCATAGAGGACGTATTGAAGTGAGGACGATTGGAAGCCTGGTCTGAAATGGACGCGTTCATTTCCATGCATGTGTAAAGTCAGCAGTAAAGAGGTCGGGTCCTGTGATCTCCGCTTCGCAGAGTCACAACCGATCACAGTGCTTCATCTTCGTCGGCGTCGGCGCTCAAAGAGCTCGAACCGCGGCGTCTGATTTTTGATCTCTGTCCATTCGCAGTTGTTTTTCCGTCGTCTAATCTGATCCCTTGGATCCCGCTGAACGTCCGGCCGCCGCTCTCCGCTCAGACGTCCGCCTCCAAACAATAACCGGGGTTTTTATGTATGGAGTCCTTGATGCAGTTATCTCACAGGCAGCGCTTCCCGACTCAAAGAAGCCCTCCGTTCCGTAGCCTTGGTGTTTTGCTGATACGCTGGAATGAGAACAAATGCCCGAACAGAACGTTTCTGCCGAGAGAACACAGGAGGACGTCCCGCCGCGCTGATACCAGACAACCAAAAGGAATAATTCAGCTCTGCACTCAGAGTCACCTCTGATGGTCCCCAGCCATGAAATTTCAGCTTTGGAGAGGACGCAGGGCGCATGAATAGAGGAGACAAAGGGTAAAAACAGAGCGAGAGAGAGAGAGAGAGAGAGAGAGAGAGAGGAATCACACAGCAGCGTTTACAGACCTGCATGCTAACGGCCAGACGTGGTTTGAAGGCGGCGCCCGGCCGGAGCTGCTGGCGACGGGGGCCTGGCGGGCGCAGAGCCACGCAGGGCCAGATGTTAAACCCCGCTCCTTCCCGCTCGACAGGCCGGCTCCCGGCGGCGTGATGAGGCCAATAAAATCAGCGCCTCGTTAGCATACTTATGTAAGCTGAACTAATGAACCGGGCTCGGTCCTCACGCCGGGATTTACAGCGTGTGTGTTTGAATCTCAGGCTGTTTGGAATCAGGAATGTCTTTTTCTGGTGTTGTTGTTTTTGGTGAGCCTGTGTCGTCTCCAGGCGGCCCCACTTTGTGATCAGGAGCCGTGGAAATGGCTCCTGGCACCGTCGACACATCCTCCTCTTAATCCGCCCGACTCCCGCATCAGTGTGTGAGGACAGTGAGGCGCAGCATAAGCCCTCCACCGCTTTCCAGGGCGACAGTCCGAGAGGCGGGGGTGGAGGAGGAGGAGGAGGAGGAGGAGGAAGAGGAGGAGGAGGTGAAAGAGGAAGAGGAGGAGGAAGAGGAGGAGGCAGGGGTTAAGCTGGGTGAGTCCAGGACAGAGACACAACATGTCAAAGAGGAGAACGGAGCAGAAGTCAGAGGAAGGAGGGTGAGAGAGAGTTCCACTGGGAGGAGTGTGTGTGTGTGTGTGTGTGTGTGTGTGTGTGTGTGTGTGTGTGTGTGGAGGTTTGACTTCACCCCTGCTGTTCCTTTGGCTGCTTTTTTTTCCCTCCGTGTCTGAAATCTCACTTCATTTCTCTCATGACATCTTGGCCTGGCGTTGTCCATGCATCGGTGCCCTGCCCTCATTCCACTGTCTGCTTCCTCTGCTGTCTTCCAAGAGCCGCAGTGGGAGCTGGAGGTGGAGGTGCGTGTGTGTGTGTGTGTGTGTGTGTGTGTGTGTGTGTGTGTGTGTGTGTGTGTGTGTGTGTGTGTTAGGGAGAGAGAGTGAAGTGTGCTGTGTTGTAACTAAGCTGGAGTTCTAGATAAGCCTCTCCTAAACAGTGTGAGATCGACAGAGCTGCAGGCCTCCAACTTAGATTAGAACACCCACCCTCTGAGCGCACACACACACATACACACACACGAACACACACACACACACACACACACGAACACGTATGCACTTCCCAGCACGTGCACAAACACAGGTAGCAGGTACACATGCACACCTTGCATGCATAATGATATTGCGTACACACACACACACACACACACACACACACACACACACACACACACACACACATCACATGCACACATTTGTTTGTATCACAGTATCACACTCACATATGCTTTCTGTGGCTGTCAAAGTGAGGATCGTGGCCCTGCCAGAGGACGCCAGAGAGCTTCATGTTGGGTCTGTAGATTGTTACGATGGTTGTTTGTATAATGAAGCCACACACACTCTCGCAGCATCTCAGCAAAGTTGTGTTTTCCAAATGAGACACAGTTGGGTGGTTTCTGCAGCGCTGGATGGATCTGATGACGGAAACCTCGTTGCTCCAGTCCGGATTACAGTTTATAACTGTTGTGTCATTTTAGTCTTTACTGGGAGGAAATGCAGAAAAACTCCAGGAATCTAACACTGAGTTTGGCATTGCCTCTGTTTGGGGTAATTTTAATGTCGCTGGATCATTTTTTTGCTACCTGCAGCTAATAGAGGAAACACACAGGAGCGGTTCTGGTTAGCTCTAAACGTGATGTTTTAAGTCCTCAGTGCCTCTGTTCGCTGCTGTCTGCAGCGTTTCGACGGGGAAAGCAGCGAGGGCCCGAGATTACAGTCAGAGGAGGCTCGGCTTTATCTCTGCTCTTAAAACGAAAAGAGGAGGAGGAGGAGGAGGAGGAGGAGGAGGAGGAGGAAGTGAAGCTGCTAATAGTCGCAACTGGCTTGTTTTAATTGTCCTCGGAGTCCGTGGTGTTAGCGAGGGCCAATAGAGAGGCCGAGGCGCCGCTGTGTTGATCAGCACGCTCTTTTCTGCTCCACACAATAACACACACCGGCGATGGGCAGTTCAGCGTGTGTGTGTGTGTGTGTGTGTGTGTGTGTTGCATTCAGCCTCAGTCAGCAGCCAGCGCTGATTCTGCCGGTCTGCGGAGCGGCAGCAAAGCATTCTGAACTCTCATTTGGCCGGTCAGCAGGGGGAGACGGGAGCCGTCCCTCGCCGGGATTTAAACCCGGGACCGTCTTCAAGTGACGGCCGCGACGCTGACCAAGGCTGTGGCGTTGAGAGGAAAGAAACTCCCCGCCATCTTTAATCAGGGAAAGCGCCGTTCTCGTCCTCTCGCCAGCCGTTTGTTTGATGTGTTCACGAGAGACACGGCGGAGCGGCGAGGAAAAAGAGAAACAGTGTGAGTGCACGAGCGTGCACGAGGGAGAGATTCATTATTCGGATAATGAGTCCATCTGGGACGATATGAGACGGTTCGCTTCCCCCTGGTCGTCTCCGGTGTTCGGGGAGACGACTCTCCTCCGGCTCGGATCCAGAGGATGTGGAGCGGCGCCGTGGCCTCGTTAGCACGCCTGCCGGCGCAGGGCGCCAGCGAGCGGAGCCGCCATCAGGACCGCCGCGCCGCTGAATCTGCAGCTTCAGGAGGGTCTCTTCATCTGGGCCGGCGTGGCTCTCAGGGTCAGGCAGCGAAGGCCTTGTGAGACGGCGATAACAAGGGAGGTTACGGCTGGAAAAATGGTCAGCTGACCAGAAAATCTCCTCCAGCAGGTTACTGGTGAAAGCTTCAGGGTCATGTGGGGAATTTCTGCCTCAACAGTAGACAAATGAACTAAGTAAAAGCTTCATGACTACAAGACCCAAAGTAATCACCTCAAACTGTATCGACAAGGTTTATTTAGCATCGACCAGCTTTATCTTAACTGTTTGCATTTGACTAAATCATCAGCTTTTTATAATAACTCATCGTCATTGAAATTCTGTGTATATGCATTTAGAAATGTCAGTCAACTAAAGTGGCGATGCACTGATCCCCCTTTTCTAAAGGACGAGTACAGATACTGAAGTTTGAAAGAGTTGAGGTGATTCTTCCAGTCTGTTTGCTACAGCAACAGAGAAAATCCTGAGGAAAGAAGCATTCTGAGGTGCATCAGTAGCAGGATAGAAGCTGTGTCGCAGTGAAGGAATACGTGGGTTTACAGCGTGCGCACACGCACATACGCCTCCTTCAAATCCCCCATGATGCACCACTCAGCAGGGTCTGTGACTCACATTGCCTATTTTGTCCTATAATAATGATGCTATGATCGACTGGCTCATACTTCAGTGGATCCACTGGTTTGATTGGTTGACGTCTGTGTTCACCGTGCAGCACGAGGACTGACGAGCCAATCAGAGGCAGGGTAGGGCGCGTCATTACGAGGCAACTGTTATTAACCCATAAAATATCCTGAAACTAGGTGACAATCTGCAAATACCATGAGTGGGTTATCACTAAACAGAGTCGTCTCACATGACAGTGTTTATTAAAAAACAAGACATTTCTGGGCTGCTTTAAAAATATCGAGAGTTTTCTCACTTCTTCGGGGACGAAAACGACACCGAACAAGTACCTCATGGAGTCTGGATCTGTTGTGACGCATTTCTGATTTGATCCGATGCATCTGCTGCAGACGGTCTGGAATCTACAGAGCCATCAAACAGAGGAGTTTTGAGGAAAGAAGAGGCTGCAGATAGTTTTATTCCTCCTGCTTTCACATCGTGGCACATTGGGGCCAACCGTCATTCAAGGCAACACCTCCACCAGCAGCTGCTGTGTGAGCCTCAGCCCTGAGTCTGGAGGCGTCCCTGTGCTGAATCTCAGCCTGGCTCAGTATAGATGGCGGTCATAGCGATCACTATGTCGTTTATATTAAACTTTAGTGAATTAGACCATGGCTTCTCCTTGGATTGGCGTCAGGGTCTCACGGTTATTTATGGAACGATGCCTTTGATCAGAGCAGGTGAGATTAGGTGGAAACAGCAGAGGTCATTCACTTCAGGTTCAAATTAGAGTTCAGGAACGAGGATTTCTGGCCTAAATGAAGGCAGTTCAGTTCCAGCGATGTCCATGACTCGCACATTTGATGTGTAGTCTGGTGTAACCTTTTGGAAAATTTCAGCGAGCGGTCGTATCAGCAGATGTGAACTTCAGACACTAATTGTGCGTTTATACGGCAACGATTCCAAGTGAAAACGTTGAGCTGTCATGGCATTTCGGGATTTCCTTTAACACAGCAACTTTGATTGGAGCCACTGAAAAATCCAATGTTCTGGAAACAAAAAGATGCAAAGACCTGTTTTCTCTTGAAACATTGTTGTGTAAATGGAGCCTGAAACGCCGCTTTTAAAAAGCCCAACGGTGAACTACGAGCCATAAAAGTGTTCCTGTAACACATCAGCTATCAGTAAACACCACCAGTAGTCCATGACAGAGGGACACATCCACCGTGCCACACTGGCTGATTATAAAACACAAAAACACCCTAAAATACGTCATCTGAAAATGTTGAAAAATGCCGAAGAACCAGAGGAAAATCCAAACAGACAAAGAAAAGAAGCAAGCGTCCTTAAAAACACAAGCCTCCTGTCTGGAATCAAACCCTTATTTATTTGCCCTGAAGCAAAAAGTGTGAACCACTGCACATCACACTGCCTGTTGTTGATCATTTTTAAAGAAAAAAGAAAAAATTCTCAGCTTTCCTGAATTGGATTTGATAAAAAGCAGGCACATGCTCTCATTGACAGTCGCTCCAGACGGCCTCTTCATCGCGTATGCAGAGCTCAGCCAGCTCCTCGAGTGGCGGCAGTCACACTTTAATTAGTGATGAACCTTCTACAGGAACCGCTCGAGTGGAAAGTGTTGCATAGATAATTCTACTTCATTAAAACTTGGATCTTCAGGTTTTTACCTGATTTCCTCAGATGGCAGGAAATATCATGACGGAGGTGTTTTATTATCCGGCAGGATGTGTGAGGGATTAAAACATGGTAATTAAAAGAGAGGGACTTCTTAACTGAGTCTGACTTTCAGTGCAGAACGTGTCGACTTGTTTTCCAGCTCCAGGTGAAGCGGCAGGTTAGTTTCAGTCAAAGGGAAATAGAATTTACAACCATTCAACTAACACTGAGTCATCCTGACACCGAAAACGAGAAAATGAAACCCAGAGTGTGCAGATATGAGCTTCTGTCACTAAATGATTCGAAATGAAAAGCCAATTAGGAGCGCATCACCTTCTATAAACATTTGTTTAATCTACAAAATGTTTGCGTGTGGGCGTTAATAAAACATGTTCAGCTGGAGAAGAAGAAATGAAGCACTAATATCTTCAACTCATATCCAACTTTCTGAGATGAAACCCGACAAGAGATCATCTTTCCATTCATGTAAACATCCTTTGAATTGATGAAGAAACACTGTGGTTGTCAGATCTATTATTGGCTGAAATGCTTACTTTTGGTGAAAATTACCTCCTCCTTCCCACACCTCTTCATTTCTTCACTTTGCTCCTTTCAGCTTCTAGATTATTGTACATTAGGTACAGGATATTTTTACAATCAGAAATCAGGAATACCTCGTAAATCAATAAAACGGTCAGAGGTGCCGAGGCAGATTTGTGGGAAGACTCTCACGTGCAGATAATTGATTTTCTACCATATGGCGCGTTACTAGTGATTAAAGCACAAACTTCAGCATCTGTTTTCTCACTTGTTCTTTCAAAACACAGGAAAACGGCCTAAAATAGCGTATCAGCAGGTAGCAGGACGGGGAAGACATGGAGGTCAGCACTGATTGGTGCGTTGTGTCTTTTAGAACTTGTTAAAAATGTGACGGCAGTATTTAGGATAAAGGCTACTATTTAGAGCGCGGATGGCCTTTTCTAGATAAAACAGGATGGCCTGATTTTGCCAAGCTTTGTAAGGTAAGGACTGCACCATTTAAGTCACATGACCGTCAACCATCTCACTTCACTTTGTCTTTTATAAAGGCCAAACACAACATTCCCTCTTGTCTCCAGTTGCTCCAAACATCCACATGAAGCGAAACACTGTCAGCTTCACAAACTGCTTTGAACACTCAAGGTTTTGTACTTTGCTCAAGTATTTACACCAACACATTTTCTCTCCCCACATTCAACTCTCTGGCTTCAAACGGTAACTTACTGAGTCTTAATGTAATCTGCGATCCTGGTCAGGACTCAGGCCCTGAGTGAGTAAAGCGCTGCTGGAGCTAGCTTTGATAGAAGTTAGAGCGTCCCTCCTTGTTTTCTCAGCCTTTGTATTGGTCTTAGCTCCATGTACAGCGCCGCGTGCGCGCGGCATCCAAATTGCAGGAATAAACCTTAAAAGTATGGATTACTTCATGGCGTTTAGCGCCCATGGGCTGATGTGATTTCTCTCCAGCTGGGTCTGGCGCTCGCTTCCTGATGGGAGAATCAGAAACGTTAATCAATACCCCCCCCCCCTCCCCCTCGACTACTCTCTTCTGGCTTTCCTCACCTTTAAAGAAAACTGGTAAATAAAAGAGTTGCCTTTCCTCACAAACACAGGTGGGCGTGAAAACAACGTTATGACAAGAAGTCAAAGCTCCGCAGCCTCCGGAACACCTCGGTAAATCTGTCATGTCGTGACGGCGCGCTCTGCCTTCGGGTTGGTCTTTTTCCTTCAGATGTGCCACTTTGTCCTCTTTTCTTTTCAGCCCTGATCCAAAACACATCGGGGAACACGGGCATGCCCTGCAAGAGCAAGCGGGAAAGCAGCCGGTAAGAGCAGACAAGGTCGGAGATAAGTGGAGGTATTAACTCGAGAAATAAAACAGGAAAAGACCAGCAGAGACTCACATGCACCGTTCGGTCTCGCTGAGCGCTGCTGCTGCAGCCGTGCGCCCGGGAAGCACGCCGGGACACTTCCCCCGTCATTAATCACACTGACAGGCCTTTTGTTGTCACTTAGCAGCTGTGCTCTGGGAAACATTACTCCACTGTTCCCGATTACCAGCACATGTACGGCGCGCAGCCCGGCCGGGCCGTCCCAGCATCGAGCTCCAAACCACAAAGATAATTCTTATCTGGTTTCAAAATGTCTGCTTCAGTCCGTTTGCTTTCTCTTAAAATGTTCAAGTATGGAGGCACCACTAATGGTAAGAAATAAAGTTTTCTTTTCGTTTAATTAAAATTATTCTACTTCCAAGAAAATGCAGCTGAAGGGCAGGTCAAAGGAAAGATAGCCACATGGCCTTTATCCAGCGATTTACATAAAATATAAGATAACCATGTGTGAAGTCTGTGAATTAACATCAGTGGGATGTGCGGAGGCCTGATAAGTGGTGTGTCCTATATAAAGGACAGAAACTGCGGCATGCTGTTTGAATAGTTAATGGCTTGTTTAGGTGATTAGGAATGGAGCGTGCGCTGTCCAGCCGTAACAGCATGACCGCCGGTCTGTCTGAGGGAAGCTCTCTGCTCAGCAGCCAAACACTTTCAACCTGTGGATGTTTCAACTTTAAGAAATCTTTTGAAAAGTTTCACTGCGTGACCTCCACTGAACCGGGGCAATAACAATAATAAAATTACACTGCATGCCTTCATTGTTCTCATCGTACCGATCATCTGTCATGTATGTAAAGCGCCGGTGCCACAGGTGGTTTCCAGAGACGAGAGATCCTGGGTACAGTCAGAACAGCAACGCCGTCCTGTACATCCTGTGTAAAGCGCCGGTGCCACGGTGCAGCAGCCCTGCTGCGGCTTTGATTGTCACATCAGTGGCTGCTGGCAGCTGCAGCTCGTACCGTCAGCCGGTCTGTGCAGTGAGACGAGACAGCAGTCAGGAAATTTCTCACTCTGTCATCTCAACCTGAACCCGGAGGCACGGCCATGACACTGAACGCCCATAAGCCTCCTCTCTTCCCAACACAGACTGTCACAGCGTTTCATCTGAGATAGTCAACGTTTTACAGTGTTGCCCAGTGTATCTCCTCACTGACCAGGTACCCCTCTCCTGCCACACTGCATTCACAATCCAACATGGCCGCCTGTCCAATACGAATGTCAGTCTTCTCCCATTGTTAATGTATACAGCCTATCGACCTCTGCATGTACCTACATCTGGTATCACTATAAAAACAAACGATAGAACCGAGTCCAAGCCAGATTGTTATTTGGCTTGAAGATCTCCATATTTCCAGTGGTTTAGAACTGGTGCTTCGGTCTGTCTTCACTGTGGAGTTGTTCTCATGGTGTTCTCAGAAACTCTCAGATCCAGCTTGCAGTTGTCCCCTGTGGCTCATAGTTGGGTCAAAGTTGGCTCAGAATTAGTGATTTTTGGACCGTGTGGAGGACTGAATTTAGATTTGGATGTGTTTTAGCACCTGAATACAGGCCAGCGCTCTGTGGCCGTTCGTCATTTCATGCCTGGTTTGAGCCGTTTCTTCTGTTTTGGGCTGAAGCTTTGAGGCTTCCTCTTCAGGAGCTGCTGTCCTGAATGTGCCTGTTCTTCTGGAGTCTTAATGAGTGGATTCTTCTTCCTCGCACACATGTATCTATTGATCCTATCTGGTGTGTGAACTAAGCTGCTGCCACTAATTCTCATTGATCTCTGAAATGATCCTTTTCTGCTGTTTCTCACCTGTTATCCTTATTTTTGTGAGTCACGTTTCGCAGCCGGATGCTGGTCTTTATGGATCTTAATGGGAACTCTCTGTCAGAAATCCTCCATCTCTCAACAGAAAATAGAAAAGAGGATTTGCCAGATTAGTGATTACTGCAAACGGTGCTTCACCGTTTGTGAACTCACTTCCCATGACCTGACATTTTTACAGTTGCTCATGGAGCCCAGGACGGTAAACAGTGAATATATTTCCAGTATCAACTGCAGATCATCAGAGTGTGGGTGGGTTCACCACGCAGACGTCTATTTAATCTTCATATATTCGCTTCAATGTCAATTGAAAAAAAAAAAACAAAAAAGGGGGAGGTAGTGGCTCCTCTTCTGCAACTTGATGGCAGCTCCCTTGACCAATCACACTTGAAGCAATTTAAGCATTTACTAATGGTTTCTTTCTTTCTTATGTCTGTATTCGTATTCTTGCTTGTGTTGTACGTCGCTTTGGACAAAAGCGTCTGCTAAATGAAATTGTAGAAATTGTAGAAATTTATTGTAGTTCAACGACACGTCAGAATCTCATATCACATCTATGTATCAGCGACCATATTTCATATGAAATATTTCACTCTGTTCTATATCATACTCACAACAGTCTATATTTTCTTCTGGGTTTGGTTTGGGGTTAAAACAGAACTGGATATCGAGAAGGCGGGTACTACTTTATGGAGGCATTGTTAAAATCTCATGAGCATCACACTAAAATCCTGCTTTACTAAGATCTCACGTTTGAGTTAGTTTTTTACACAAATGGAGTGCAGATGAGAAAAGCAAGAGAAGAGAGGCTCAAAAAATCTGTAAGGCCTGAGAAAGCTGAGAGTATAGAAATATGACAAAGAGCAGAGAGATGACTCAATATGTGCAACCATTCAGTATTTGTATTGTATTAATGTTGAAATACACACTGGTATATTCTTAGTTTACATTAATAAGATGTAGTCATGTGTGAACATCGGTGAGTAAAGGAGAGAAATAAGTGTAAACATTTTACTCTTGAAGCCCACTGTAGTTTACTCTTCCTTTACCTAACAGGACAGGTCTTGGCTAAATTAGCCATAAATGAGAGCCTTAAACTCCATATTACTGCTGAAGTGACGGACAGTAATGTGATAAACTTTGGAACAGTTTTTTTTTTCAACATGTCTGAAGCTGCGTTGTGCCAGTTTTCTCACACGAGTTTACATTGTTACCACGAAACTTCCCCCTCGTGGGGAATGTGTTTCTACCACAGAAATCTCTCTGTTAGACTTTTAGCACTTTCTGTATTGTTCACATTAATTTGGCCAGATTCTGGATGTGGCTTTGTCGGTGTTTAAATGAACACAGAATGCAGCATTTGTTCAGTATATGCAGAGGCAATAATGCTGATTGTCATTTTCCACATATTGTAGTTTATTACAGTGGAGAATGGTTTGGTTCAGTCACGTTAGTAATATACCTTCTAATGTGCAAAGTTCACATTTCAATAAGTTTAGTCACTTATAAAAGAGCATGGATTAGTAATAGATTAGTATTAGAGTTCTGCGCGGTGTCCTTTAAAGTCACGATGATATGAAAGGGCCCATATGAAGTCTGTGATATGAAGTTTGTTGGTCGACTGAAAGTTTAATGACAAACATTTGTCAATGACTACATGTGAACTGATTTTATTTAGACTTGGACTTTCATTGCTAAACTGTAAACAGAAAGAGGAAATGACCAAAATGTGATTTGCACGTGTGAAACAGTTTGATAGAATTTGGAGAGAGACACGAGCGCTCCAGAGTTTCTGCCATTTCTCTGGAATTGAACATCATTTTTAAAAGGTTGCTGGATAAATGCAAAACATTTCTTAAACAAAAATGCAAAAATGATTTTGTGGCATGCATCACGTTGGTCAGATTTCAGTTCAGCTGAGCACCTTCCAGGATGAACCGGAGCGTCACATTCTGGACATGAAGCAGACAAACCTGCAGCTGCTGCCAGGCTGACGTGGAGAAAGGTGTCGCTCGTGTCGCAGTCCGTCCAACAGAAGCATGTGTCTCTCTGTCAGCAGACAAAGTCATCGTAGAAGCTCTCACTTTACCGCTGCCTCTTCCCTGCTGCACCGTCTCAAGACTTCTGCTGGAATCCGGTGGTTCCTTTGGTGTGACTGTGTCAGAATCGATTGACAGAATAATAAAACAGTCGCAGAGTTAAGCTCCTCCAGCAAATCATGATTTAGAGAAAATGAAGGCGTGGATGAAAATGACTGTCTTTAGGAAGTGTCAGTGTGAATAAAACAGCGCTGCAGCTGATCTGTTCTTCATTTCTGGTGAGATTCTGAAGTAAAATCCAGTCTGTAATAATAATTTGAATTACATGTGGATGTTTTCAGCCTCATTACCATTTGAGACAGGCACTCACAGCAACAATCAGTGAAAGACCGTGGATAATGACCATGTAACACGGCCATTACTTTTGAGCACGCATTATCGTGGTTACGCATAACTTGACCTTTGAAGTGTTAGACAATATGCAATTTGGAATTTCTCACCTGATACGCCAAACTATCTCTCAAAGCCGCGCACACTTTGAGGGGGTGATTGTGAATTCAGCCTCATGCCCGCGGACCAGCGGTTGTTGCTGCTTTGTCTGTTAATGCTTAATGACAGTAAAGCCCATTTTAACAACACAATTCTCCATGCATTGGATTTAATTCACGTTTGGCCGCCGGCTAGCATGGAGTCGATGTTCCTCGCAGCGAAGCGGCTGCACTGCAAAGACAACACGGGCTGAAATAGAAAAACAAAAGTTAATTTAGTGAAAGATGTGTGAAACAAAGCAGCGTTTTTCTTAAGGTTTGTCTGCATATTCCCGGCTGACGGTTTTCCTTTGGATCCATCAGAGAGACGCCTCATTTCTCAACTGACTTTAATCAGACTTCATAAAACTCACTGATCAGCTGCATTATCAACGTTTTTTTTCTTGCTTCCAAGACGTCAATAATATTTTGATGGTTTTAAGAAACTAAAACCACAAATTTGCACCTTTAAATGATCAGTTATAAATCTTTAAGATTCTAGCTTCACTAGATGATTCTGTTGATCGAACTATCAACTGCTGTATTGATGTCATCTTTGAGCAGCTTGACGTGCTCACATTTCAAAATAAAAGCCAGGCCCATGTGATCCTGTCTCGAGCGAGAGGCTGCGAGGATCCAGAGTGATGGTCTTTCTCGTACTGAGTAGCTCCTCCCAGGTCCAACCCTCAGACCATCAGAAGCCCTCCAGTGATCCCAGCAGTTTGTTGTCACCATGCGCTCGGTGTTCATTCGAGTTTCTCTCCTACTTGGCCGCCATCCTTTGCTGAGGTTACAGACGGAGCGCTTCCTGCCACAAGTGTCCTCCGATCAAGATCCACTCTCTTAAAGAAGGGGGCGTCGCTGTCCAGTGATGGTGAACCACTCCTGGGTCCAGTTCGTCACTTCACGTCTGACAGATGTGACAGAAACACACTGATGACCTTCTCCAGAATGCAGTCAGGATGATCACTGATCTTCAGCTTCCACGTGCACATTGGTCCATCAGGAAAGTGTTCAAGCTGGATGCAAGTGCCGATGGATGTATTGAGTTGACTGAGGTCCGGACTTAGGACAGGACTTATCTCCTCGTCCAGTCACCAGCTGTTCCAGACGGTGATGTTGAGTCAGGGAACATGTAAAGTCCACTGTACCATCTCAGGGAATTTACACGACTGCTGACGAGTCAGTCTAAGGTGGCATCCACTGCAGGCCTCATTCATTTCAGGACGTCATGCTGGGTTTTCAGTCAGGCATCCTTATGGACAGCTCAGGTGTGCTGTGAGCTCCTCATGTTTCACACTCTGTGCATGGAGTCTATGCCATGTGCTGGACTGGCTGCTTCTGATCCACTCATGATGTGTTCTTGAAGAGGGGAGGTTTTAAAGGAATGTATCGGGTGGATGTTGTGTGAAGAACACATTACATTCAGTTGTATTTTCTCAGTTGCTTGCTGAGCTTGTGCTGCATTTCAAGTTGGTTCAACTTAACTCAAATTGAGTTGATTCTAGTGCAACTTAAACATTGCAAATACAGCCACAGAGTGTATTAGAGAATAAAAGAGCAGCAGAACTACTGGAGAGCAGCAAGCAGCGACCCACAGAACAGGAACTGACAGGTGTTCACAGTAGAGTTCAGACTGGGGCTCAGAACCTGGGTCTGTTTACATCTGGCTACAGGTGTGTTTAGGCTGATCAGATCACACGTGGGGAGCCCTGACGCAGACTGTAAACACTCGTCTGTATCAAGGGTATGGACTTGCTGAACGTGAACATCGTGTCTCCAATATAAGCTTGTAAAGTAAGCAGAGGGAGAAAAAAGCACCAGGCTAAAGAGAAAAATGAATCAGTCAAAAAGAACAAAAGACTGTGCCAAGAGAGTTACATAGAACTTCCCTTCATTGGAGTAATGGGCAAAGTTAGAGTGGAATTCATTCATTTGCTGTGAAAACCTGGAAAATGAAAGATTGAAACATGTAAGCTGAAGTGGCAGCAGTCCAACTGAGAGAGTGTTCAAACCCAAAGGCCCTCATTTACCAATCTTTTATTGAAACGGGAGCAGATCTGAGCCTTGGCCTCACCGTACGACGGGCCCACGTGACATCCATGAAGGTTTAGTGTCTGACGGAGCTCAGCGTTCGAGTGATCAGGAGCTGACAAATGCAGCGGCTGAATTTGATCGTCATTAACATGTTATGCCCTGAAATATCCATGGCTGCCTGCTGCCATACGTTTGTTTGATAAGTCAGGGCCAAAGAGTCTGTCCTCACAGAAGAGGAAGTCATCACTACAGAATCCTTCAGTCTGTCCCCGGCTTAGCGTTTCGTGTCTGGTGCGGCTCCAGATCAGTCTGAAGCTTTGTCTTCTTCTCTCCTCTGATTATAACACTCACTCTGCGCTTCTCTGCCGTATTGCCAACAAATGTTGCTGCCATCAAACTGTTTAAACAAGGATTTCAGGATATTTGCTGAAGTCTTTGAAGTCTTTGGAGCGGTGTAACATTTCCGATGCTTCAGACAGTTTTCTGCTCATAAAAGGCTGAGAACAGTAAAAACATTGTTCACTCAGACGAACAATGGTTTGAGTGGAAACTCAGTATGACTGGGTCTTATTTTTAATGACTTTATTTGAATAAAGAATGAGGCAATGAGATTATCGTTTCAAGTTGAAGTAAGGAGATAAACTGGAAAACATTTTGTGAAATGGAAAGGGGAACAATAAAAAACAGAAAATACTGAGAAAATGTGGATCGTTACCTAGACATGCACAGCTAATCATCATCTGGAGGCTGTCTTTTGTCTTTTTTTTGTTGTAGCTTTGCACAGCCCTTATATTTTGAAGAAATTTGACAGAAAGAAGCACAAATTGTTTCTTTGCAACCTTCTCACAGTCGACTGTGTTACTGTGGTTTGTACTTGGCGGGCCAAGCGTTCCACTTCTCGCTGGATTATCAGCGAAACGTTTATAACAATATGAGTTTAGTGCATTTTAAAAAGTGGCCCAAACCATTTTACATGGTACAAACCTGCAGGAACACCCACAGATTTCACCTACATGAACTTTCATGACCGTCTGTTCTAGATGTACAAGCTTCATTCATGGGAGCTGCCTCCTTTCAGCCATGAAGACTTCATCGGTCATAGCAAAGTTCATAACAAATTCATCCTCCCATGTTTCGTGCATCACACCATTAGAGATGAAACTATATCAACGACGCTGGACAGATTAGCACATGGTTGTCTCTGTAAATGATAGTCCAGGACAGTATTGTCTGGGAGTCGTGACTCAGTGGAGGAAAACATTATCGTCGATCTCCTTCGCTCATGTTGAGAACAAATATTTCCTGTGTCCGGTGCGAATGCAGAGTAGCAGTAGTGTCTCCTCCATACTGAGCTCGAACTCTTCCAGAAGTTTCATTTTGACCCGTCTGCAGGCGATGGAGTCAAAGTGTTCCACCTCGAGAGCCGTTCTCGAAAAGTTGCGTTTTCAGTTGCTCAAACTACCATTTGTCGTGTGAACAGACTCTCAAAACGCGATGAAAGTTTAGCATTTTCACTTGAATTGGCTGCTGTGTAAACAGGGGTCTGGGTGGATTCCCTTCAGTGAAACCCTGAGAAGAGGGTAACGTTAACGGACTTTTCCCACCAACAGCTTCCCCGGTTTGATTCCGTTCTTGGAGGCAAACTTTCTCTTCTCCCTGAATGTGCTCCATTTATCTCTGAGCACACTGGTTTCTTTCTAAACTCTGCTGCAGTGGTCATTCTTGTGAACATGTGTCTCAGTGTTGAGTCTGTGATGGACTGCACACTGCTCAGCCGCCATTGGAACGACCGTAGGAGGTCATGAACCTAATAACCCAATAATCCCGACCATTGTTCCTCATCTAGCACACCTCGGAGAGCAGACAGACCCGCTACACCTGTTCATCCAGACGACTGTCAGATGGAGCAGGACTGGCGGGCCGACGGGACGCGTCTCCTCTCCTGCAGAGTGCAGTGGCGGCCCGCCACTCCATTCACCGCTTGGCATTGTGCTCGCATGCAGCTGGTCAGCCATGCCATGAAGCTCCCAGCAGTCTTTTTGTTTCCATGTTAATGCCATAGGAGGTTCTGAGCGCTGCTCTTATTGCAGAGCATTCACTACTTTATGCACTTTGTTCTCAGCAGCCAGCGACTTCACTCTGCAACAGAAAAGCTTTGGGTTCTAACTGTTTCACTGTGTAATGAATCCACTTAATCTGACACTGGAACATTCATTTGAACCACTAGTGCAATAACACGGCGTCAGTGGCGTAACCCTGACCGGGTGAAGAGAAACATCAACCGTCGCTCGCAGCACTTGGTCACCGTAAGATGATTATCTGACACATTCCTGCGTAGAACGTGGAGAATTGGAAGAATTATGAGGCCCCGCTTTGAGGCTTTCAGTGTGTACGTACTGAATATCAAGATCAATCCAGCGATGGCTGCCCTGCTCCGTGGGGGGTTTCTTTCCTCCGGTTCCAACAATAGCATCTATCCCAGAACCAGGCCAGAAGAGGCTGAGCCCTGCGGATGAACCCACTCTTTCAGGGAGGCTTGTAAAGGCAGGCTGCCTGGTCAGATGCTTTCTGTGTCAATGGGACTCAAACTGAGTCCAACGTCTGAGTTCACGTACTTTTGCCCACACGATGGTTTCAGGCCGTTTCCATGGCAACGATTTACAGTGAAATGCAGAACTTTTTTGTTGCATTTTGAAGGGTTGATGACAGCAGACCTGAAGGTGGAACTTTTTTAAAAGTTGCGTAAACAGGTGAAGACAAGACTTGCCTGTTGTTTCCACACTGATGGTGGAAACACTGCTGCTGTGAAGGGGCGCCATGACCGGGGCTTCACCTGAACGTTCTTCTGGCATGACCGGATCCATAAATACACGTCCGTGGACTCAAGGTTCTCTGTGGCTAATCAGATGTTCCAACATTTAAAAATAAATGTGAGCATTAATTCTTTTTTCTTCTTTTTTATTGAGATCTGACTGCATACGGTCACGTGTTTGTTTCGGCTCAGGAGGGGATTCACTTTATCTGACACTACCAGAGGTGGAACTGAAGATTGATTTTCATTTCTAAACAGCAAAACACAAAAATCTAAAACAACAAAAATAAAGTCCATAAGAACACTGAAGAGAAAAGCAAAGACTCTTTGCTTTGGAAAGTCTAAAAAATGTGGAACACAGACGGTCATGGAACCATTATCCACAAGAAACACCGCAGACCAACAACCCGGTCACGCTGAAGACGTCTGATATATAGCAAAGCCAGTGTAGGACAGTTTTAAATTTGCTATTTAAATACAAAACTTTTCTGAGATGAAAACACTAAAACAATGTTTTCCCGTGAAAGACGTGAGGCTGGGAAAGGGCAATCAAACACAGAGGAGGGGAAGGGGAATAACCTGAGACGAAACGCCAACGTGGCAGTCACATGTACGTATCCCGGTATACACACACACACACTTTGATTCAAGAGGTTGTAAAGGAAAATTCATTAATTAGCCGAATGAGTTCGGTCCGATCACAGTTGTTCCTCGACTCCTGATCTGATCCCAAACTTTTATCAGAAACTTATCAGAGCTTCGATAGTTTACAAGCTGTCCACAGAAGAGAGGTTTGTCTCATTATCTGTTTTAAGTCAGGACCAAATCCCCATGTATCTGTGTTCGTGGAGCACATGGCGTCTCTAACCGTCACCCGACCGTCACCTCGCTGTAACTGAGCCCCGAAACCACCACGGAAATTCTAAAAAGATGGAAAACATTGTCGGGTTCTTTTAGTCCCTTAAAGAAAAGTTGGACCCTATAATTGTAGTGGAACCTCGGGGTTTAACCCTGCGTGTGCGCGCGTGCGTGCGTGTGCGTGTGTGCGCGCGCACACACAATTTCTCACACTTAAATGGATTTACAGTGTCTGGTGTTTTTTTGTCCCTCAGCTTTATCTGCACCCTTGGCAAACAAATGAATAGCTCACATTCACACCAGATAAGCTCATCAACTGTATGCTTTTCTGTGTGTGTGCGTGTGTGTGTGCGTGTGTGTGCGTGTGTGCGTGCGTGTGCGTGTATTAAAGGCTTTATACAGTGCTTGAAGGCACCACGGGTATTATGCCCCCAAGATGCTAAATTTTGGACTCGCTTATTATCCTTTGCTGCGCCTTATCCTGACAATGCTTCTGGGTCAACTCGCTCAGCGCTGAACTCTGTTTGACCCCACCTCCCATCATGCAACGCTGCCAGTAACCTCCCACGGCTTCCCACAATTCCTCCTGTCCTTTTCAGTCACGGGCACGAAGATAGATTCAGACTGGCTGCCAGCGACGCACACTTAATGCAGAGATGCTGACACAAACGCACACCTCCACACTCTCTCACACTGACAAAGAGCTCTCCGGCTGTTTGGTGACAGTCCTTGTTTACCTTCCTTCTCCTCCTCTTCTTCTTCCTTGCCTCTTTTTTTAATAAACCGCCCCTGTGAGAGAGCCTGTCATGGATAAAGAGGCTCCTCACACGCAGACTCGGATTGAGCGAAGACGACCCTTTTGTCTCTTCGGCGAGTTGAAGCTCTATTTCTATCCTCCTTTATTCAAGCACAGGGGTGTGTGTGTGTGTGTGTGTGTGTGTGTGCGTGCTCTGATGGGTCACACACACTCGCTCAAAGGGGCAGTCACAGTTTATCAGCTGCAAAATGTGTCCCATATCGATTCTAACGCCTCAAATGAAAATGGGCGCAGGGAGAATCGTAAAACGTGGAGAAATGAATTGACGCCAGTGTTTGCAGCTTGTAAAGTAACCCTGGGGGGCGCAGAGACACATCGCTTCCTCTAATTAGGCTGGCGCAGGCATGACTACACTTACCTGTATGCACGCGCCGAGTCCCGGCGAGGCAGGTAGGCTGCCCTCAGAAGTGGAAATGAGGGGAGGCGATGTGTTTGGAGATGACAGGAGGAGGAGGCGCGTGCCGTCACGCTCGTAAAGGTTCCCCTCGCCGTTACTCTGCTCCTCGGCGACTCCTTCCCTCAGTCACGTTCACCGTCATAAACAAATGGCGCTTTAATTATTACCAGATATTCTCACATAAGCAGCGCTTGTTGTTTTTAGGTTTCCAGCGGACGCCGATGACATAATATCCAGGGCAAAGTCAGCCTCACATCCGGAGCGGCGGCGGCGGCAGCTGTTCGCCAGAGATAAAAACACAAACTACACATACAGAGACAATACCGTTTAGGTTAAAACAGTCAAAACAACTTCGTCCGTGAACAGAATGCAAACAAGCAGGCCGACCAGAGAGGCCTGGCGTCGTGTCGTGTCGTAGCATCAACTCGTGTCTCAAGAGGGGGTGTAAAACATAAGGCCCGTGGACCAAAACTGGCCCGCAAGATGCTCCAAATCAGCCAAACCACCAAGCGCACTGAACTCCAGACCCCGAGGGCCGGGATCCAGGTCTCTCCCAGCTGAACGCAGCTGATCGCACTGAGCGGCTCCTGACTGGCTTTGGCTCAAGCTTGAGGGCGACGTCATGAGAATCAGGTGCAGAGCAGAGAGTATTCTGAAGCATGAGGGATCTCGGCTCTTCAGGGATTCATTCTCTGGTTGCCCCTGACTAACCTTCAATAACGGCCTCATGTTCAAGCCAAAGTTTGGCCAAAGACGATGAGACCATGGATTGAAATGGGTCAAGCTTGAATTAATTAAGCCACAGTCTCATTATTCCATATAATAATCCTCTCTGAAAGTCGGTTTTTCCTCTGTCTGAGGATGGTGAACACATGAACCGGAGTGCTCTGCCTGGTCAGTGTGTCCGCTATCGTTATTTAAAAGTTGTGCCTTATTCCCCCCCAACACTAATTTAATTAAATTTTCTTTTCTATACCACAAGATTTTAAGAGAATAACTCTATGTCTTGTTCTTTTATTAAGCAAACTATACTATAGACTGGGATACCATCCACTTATGTACATGTACATGTCATCTCTGTCTCTATACGGTCTCGCACGGATAATTCCCTTCTGTTTTCTGTATTGTGGGGTTCACAGTGGGGTTCAGCACTGATGCATGCACACGGCCTGGCGCATGTCGCCTGGCTGTTTTCTGACCTGCGGTAAAAGTCCAGGTGCCACAGAGCGATGGGCTTTGACCGTGCTCGGCTCTGGAAGGGGACATGCTTCCATTGGCTGGCTGCATGGTTGGATTTAAAGACAGACCTACGTGCACAAGTGCACCGAATAAACTCTCCTAAGCTGTAAACCTCAGGGAAACACTGCTTAACTTGATAATTTCACTTTGGATCCAAACCAACAATCATCCCCTCTGATTAATGACGCTAAGTAGTGTAAACAAGAGTTATGAGTATCCCGTCTGCAGAAAAGCAAGGTTCAGTTCAGTTCAGTGGATCTTTTGTGTCCTCGTGCTGCAGGTAATGTTGCAGTGAAGAACATTCAGAGTGAAAAAGAACAGCGTTCGCCCTCCTGATTGTTTACCTGCTGTACGGATGTGTTGGTTTGCTCTGCTGAACTCCAACAGTCGGACACTGTTCAGTGTATTTTCCACCTGATGCTCAGGTTACCGAGCCAGCAGAGAGAGAGAGAAAAGGTCAACACAGACTCGATATCCAATCGATAGAATAAAGCCATCAGAGACCGATCGAGCTGGGACTTAGAAAGGTTCCTCACACAGCACAGCTGTTCTTGGCCTTCTGGTGTGTAGATCCTCTGAGTGACCTGTGAAATTCAGCTTTTATTACCTTTGATCCTGGTGGAATGACTGGTAATGAAATCAATGCACACGTTTGGTTTTCTGTTGGTTGGGTTGAAGAAAAGCATCGTCACACCCGGACTATGGGAATATTCATCTCAACAATCACAATATCATCAGCAAATGTCATCACACGTGCTGCAAAGGTGTCTCAGGTTTTGTTATTGTCAAGTTGATAAATATATTAAAGCAAACCAACAGCGATCCATTTATCTTTCTCCCTTCAGATCGTACGTATGTAAGACAAGCAGAGGATAATGACAGAATAATTATGCTTTCAGTGCTGCCAGTGTTGGAGTTTGAGGTCCTGTTGCCTTCGTTGCTGGTGGAACAGCTGATCTGTGCCGTCCTAAGGTCTCGGAGGTGACAGTAATGAATGTGGTTCCATTACAGCGGCCGGCCGGAGACGCAGGGCTGTTTGGACTGCAGCAGATGTGACAGACTCAAACATGGTGATGGGATTTTGCAAAGAAAAGCACACTGCCTGTTGTCTTTAAGTGCTCCACTTAGTATGTGTTGTGTTACGTTGTCAGCTGTGTGACACAGTAATGAGCTCTGCTTCTGGAGATGCGCAGGTGCAAAACGCCGCAGCCGAACCTTCAGAAAAAACTCTCAGCTGATCGTGTTCAAACGTCAGTCTGGAGCAAACACGGCCCGCTGAAACGCCTTCACACCGGGTCTTCATGTAAATGGCTGAGGATCATCCGGCTGCCTGACACCGGATCTGAATATGCATGGCTGTGGATGGAGAGTGGAGGCAGCAGAGCGTGTGTGCTCAGCAGTACGGATGTAAAGGCTGAAGGGCAGAGGTGTTTATTTCCACTTTGAAAATGTGACATGGTTCAAAGGTGAGCCACAGGAAAAAAATAACAGAGCATACAAAAAAATTAAGCGCTCAGAGAGGCAAACCTGGCTTCTCCTGCAGAGCGCTGGCTCAGCAGGTCACATCATCTCTGTATGAGAGCTCATTGGTTAAATGACTTGTTACAGTAGCTAGCAGGCCTTTTATCAATGAGCAAATACAATTCTCAAAGTCAGTCCAAAGTACTGAATCTCTGGAAGGGAGTATTTACTCCAGGGCGCAGCACAGAGAGGACTGGTGACAATGGAAGCCTTTACCTGTGGTTAGCCTCGTGTCACCTTGTCACATTTGGTTGTTAAGGTGAGCCGCTGCAGTCCTGAACGTTTCCCCGAGGCAGAGGAAGGTCACTCAGTGCTATCACTGCAGAATTAAGGCTGCAGGTACAGAAAAGGAAAGCCACGGCCGAATACAGATAGCTCAGACTGTAGTCTTGTTGTTCTACAGATGTTCTAACATCTGCTAACTGCTGTTACACATCAGGACGGTGATCGTTGCTGCTGTGCACGTCCAAAAACGAGAGACATATGTGGGATGAAAGCAAGAGCCTAAAAACTGAACAATGCAAAAAAAAAAAAAAAAAAAACCCACTGATTTACTAAAGATCCTCTCCAGCAGAGGCGTCAGACACATTTCAGTTCAGAGAACAAACAGAACAACTAAAGATAAATGAAAGACAGAGTCATATAGCTGCTGCTTTAAATACGTTTTTCACATCTGGCAATAAAATCCAAAACTTCAAAATAGTCCAGTCCTGTCCGATATATTTTCAGTCATACACAGCCCAGTGCCAAGTTTTCAGAACCGTCCTAGTGGAGGAACTCAGAGGGAAAGATAACTGGCCTGTAGGAGCTAATTAGTGCAAGGTATTAAACAGGGAGCTGGTCATTGCCCGGCAGGTGTTGGTGCCCAGAGGGGAAAACGGTTTGGACTGTCATTTACACGACAAGGTTTGATGTGAAAACGTTAAACTTTTGTTTCAATTTTGGATGGTTTGCTTGACAATACTGCTCCGAGTCACTGAAAACACAACTTTTTGAAAATGCTCCAACTCCGTCTCCATTAAAGTTCGACACAATGGAAGCTTTTCAAAAAGGTCGAGTTCCATCTCCATACAGACAAAACATTTCTGAAACGCTACTTACTGCACGCACGCACACACACACACACACACACACACACACACACACACACACACACACACACACACACACACACACACCACGGCCATTCTTTGGCTGACGAGCACTGAAATGGACAATAACACCAACATCTGAGTGTCATGGCTCCCCGTCCAGATTCTCCTGGTTCTGCTCCCAGTTTGAAAACACTGCTGTGTAAACTCAAAACTATTCTGAAATGAAAAGTTATAAGTGAAACATTTTCACCTGGAAACTTTGTAAAAGGATCTTTCGTCAGACGTGGTTTCCACCTGTTTGCGGCCACGTCAATAAACCAGGAAGTAACGTCACTGGTCGGACCTTTGGGTCCGGACAGAAGGAAACACGGCCTGTAGGATGAACGAAATGCACATTCCTTCAAAGTCACTCGGTTCTGGAACCCATTAAAACCTGGAAAATGTCTCCATTTGAAATGTTTCCGCTTTTCTGAAGACCCACAACTGATGAAATATGTTGCATTTAGCTGAAATATACAAGGGGAAGAAGAAACCACACCAGCTGGAGAGAGAGAGAGAAAAACACACAACTGTTGTCTCAATACACGCAAATCTTGCCTCAGGTCTCAGTGGATTCGTAGAATAAGGAGATGTGTCCTGGAGAGCCGACGTTACTGACGGGGCTGCTCGGGGTTTTCTCCTGGAAGTGAAGCAGGAGACGCTAATAGCGTGGTCGCTTCCCACTCTGCCGTCCGAGCACGAGAACGGCAATTAAATCAATCGTACCGCAAACAGATTAAAAACACACACTGTCCTTACTGTCAACCATTAAATCCAGTCGTGTCTGATGCGTTGGAGACGGGGGCGTCTGTGGCCGGATTAACCGCAGAGCTGCAGCCGCTAATACTTTGTGTATATTGAGCTATAATTGGCGGTGTGAGCAGCAAACATATCATCTCCACACTGTCTCTGCTGCACTGTGACAGACGGCGGAGGAAGAGGCGCTATTTAGAGAACATCTGCAGAGAGCAGAACAAGGCTCCAAGTGCGGCTGCTAAAGGTCACCTGGCTCAGTCCATTACTGTTATTTCTTCACTGGCAGCTCCGTTATTATTTCAGCTGCTAATCCTAAATGCTAGCTGTAGTAATGAGGAGGGTTAGGATCGAGGAAGATACAGCTTGATCTTCACACTGGAGACATTTTGAGAAGAGCGTGAAACACAAAATGTTCAAAGATGTTTTCATGCAAGACAAAGTGGTGTAATCTTCATGTCTTCAGTTGATGAAATGTTTCAGCATATTGTTATTGACATGAGAGACTTAAGACCAATTCACATTGTTACAATGTTTGATGAAACAATGTTTTAAAAAATGATGTCTGTTTACACAGAAATGCTGTAAATGACGTATTTTTCATGTTGGGCCCCTCGTGGATGCTGCTGTTTGTTGTAATGAAATCACATTTTGCTCTGATTGTCCTTCCACTGAGTACTAGCACTATTCAGGACCTCTACACAAGATGGAGTGTTTTCAAAAAGTCGTGTTTTCCGCTGTTTCCACGGAGACGGAGCCAGCATATTGGTGAAATGTTCCACCCTGGCAGCCGTTTTCAGAAGGTCGGGTTTTCAGTGGTTCACAGCTGTTTGAAAGAAGCTCCAAAATGCTTCAAAAGTTTTCTGTTTGTCCTGAAACATTGTGTGATCGACGTCTGATGCTAGCTTGCTAGCAGTGCGGCAGCTAGCTCTCACGTCAGTACCAGCAGTGCCGCAGCTCCGGTCTCACTGTTGTGTTCGCTAGCCTTAAGAAAATTAGTTTGAAATAATAATAAAAAAGTTTTCTTGGAACTTTTCAGCATCTGCTTGGTGTTGCGGCTGGATTGGAGCCCCGGGGGCCAGTTTTGGCCCATGGGCCTTATATTTAACGCCAGAAACTTAATGTAAATGTTATTATTGGCTGGAAATGATTCCTTGTTTTTGCCCCCCGTCCAGGGTATAAACTGTCTTCACTCAACGCGATGAAGACCACAAACTGGTCATATGGATGAAGAGAGGCATGGTTTCCCCTTAAAGCCCGAACGGACACCTCTGGATGCATTTCCAGACTTCAGTCCTCTCTTTTGATCACACTTCCTCTTTTTTCCTCATTGAAGCTACAACAAGCTGCATGTCACAGAGACACCCGCCGCCTCTGACCTCCTGCTAACACACACACACACACACACACACACACACACACACACACATCTATATATATACTGTATAAGTGGGATGCACGCACACACACACACACACACACACACACACACACACACACACACACACACACACAGTGTCTGACAGGGTCTCAGCGGACCCGTCCCTGTCAGTCTGTCAGCTCCCCGGGTTCCCCAACAAGTCAAGACAAGCTTTATTCCAGACAAGATACAAGACAACTCATCACTTTTGGCTATTCCTCTTTTGGGATGTCAGTCTTGTGCTGAAATGTCATGTTCACAGAGAACACGAGGCTGGAAGAAGGAGAAAAAATCAAGGGGAACAACAAAGAGTTTTGGGTCGCCATGCTGTACTCTTAATGCTAATTCCTGTTTGTGGAATTGATTGTTCGGAATAGGTGAGACGGCACTCCAGGCTTACGGCCGGCCGGCTAATTAGCACTAAACTGTATTAACACAACAACAGCGCTGACCTCCAGCGAACCCCGAACACTGTTTTTCTCAAGGCTGCACACACAATCGCTAACTGTGTTTCTTAAGTGCCCACTTTCAACCACACACACACTCACACACACACACACACACACACACTTCCACAGAGTGTGACCTCGTTATTGATGTTGTTTGTGGTTAAGACCCTCTCACGGTCCCTGTTGCTCCTGGCTCCTCCACAAACTGCACATAAAGAACGGTCCATTATTCTAAACTACTGCACATCATGTTGTTTCTGCTTTGAGGACCACAATAACAATAACGGGCTATTAGAGGATTTAAATCCCTTAAGTTCTGGACCAAGTGGTCTTAAAATGTGTTCTGATCTCAATCCAGGTCGCAAATGTGGAAAAACTCCAAGATCTTAACAAACTGCCGAACCAGTCACTTTATCTAATGCAGATATTAAAAATAAGATGTCTAGATATATTCTTTAATCCACACATCAGCCTCTCATGCAGTAACACAGAGCTATACAAGCCAGTTATATCCTCTAATCAGAACAAGCAGAAGTCACTGATCCACTCAGTGTAATTCTCATCCTACATGCCTGGAAGTCTTATCTGAATCTGAGCAGTCAGTCTGAGAAGGACTGGAAGGTAAGGATGTGTTCATCTTTTCATGCATTCAATTTTTGAATTAAATGTTTTCATGTTAATTGTTGGCATCAGGTAGACCCACAGACATTCCGCAGAACCAGAGTCCAGTTGTTTTTAGAGGATAGAAGGAGGAAAAGGTGAAGAACAGAGACTGGGAGCAACAAAAAGCATCTAACAAGAAACTATTTCTTGGTTGTTTTTTTTTTTTGTTGGGTGTTTTTGAAATAAAACCACAGACACAAGACGCTGTAAAGATCAACAATGGGAGAACAGGAACATTAATAGTATGGACAAACCACCAAGTTAGGTAGATCATCTGGCATTATTTAAGCAGTGAGCTCTGCCTCTCTCAGAACTCCTTCCAGCTGCTTCCAGCACTGTTACCCAATAATTTGCACATTGTTCCAGGGAAAGGTCAACCAAAGCGCTAAATGGCAGAAATCCCCAGCTTGGAAGGAGAGGGTGTCAGTGCAAGGTGGAGGAAAAGACGATGAAGATCTGAGGAGAGCATGTGGGAGTCGCCACAAAGCAAACTCTTCCTCTTCTGACTCAGTGGGGTTCCATTATTTCCAGACACAGCTGAATATTTGACGACTAAACGCTGCTTGTTTACAACGCGGAGCCGAGTTCAGCCTCAGTAATCGTCCACCCTCTGCTCAAACTCGGGATTGACTTTTTGACGAGGCATCTTTTGTGGAAAATAACTTCCGCTCACTTTGTCACCTTCAGACGCGTCTGAAGAGGAGCCTGAAATAGCTGGAGAGTCTGCCTTCATGTCAGCGCCGAGCGCGGCTCTGCTCTCTCACCGAGCCGCCGAACTATCACACACTGTGTTGTTTTCCATTTGTTCGCGATTGCGGGCTCGATGAACATCCTGGCAGGCCCGTGAAAAGGTGACACAGCGGAAAATCTCTGAGTGCACAGCTTCGGCAGATCAAAGGGAACACAAACCTTCCGGTGATTTCTTCCCTCTGAAGCAGCTGCTGCTGATTTGTTGGCGCTTTGGGACATTTTCTGTCACTGTGAGTCGTTCATTTACCCCGTCAAGCTGAGAGAAACATGGCAGGTGGCCTTCTCCATACATTAACATCAGTTCCGTAGTCTTCATCACTGGAATGACACTGTTGCTGTTTTCATATCATTCTTCATCGTCATCGTCGTCTTTCTGCTGATAGTCGTCATATTTTTCGTATCGACAGGAAGAATGTGCAAACTCCACACAGAGAGGATCACTGACCAACTCCGGAGGATTTTTCTTTTCTTTGGTCCCAGTTCCCGAGGGGACGGACAATGCCATTTGTTTGCCATCCTCAGGGGGCGTGGCTTCACCGACCCCCATAATCCTCCAGAAGAGGAGCGTTCGCCACTCCCTTTAAACAGGACGAGGCTCATGTGGCGTTCATCAGAATTTGGCATTGGCCCTGCAGTGGAATTGTGTTTGGAGCTCTAATGAAAGCTGGGACTTGCTCAAAGGAAGTGAGGCATCTGCCAAAATGCTGGACAGCAGGGTGGCAAGACCCTGCCATAATCTGGTTGAAGAGGGGGATCATGTCGCCCTTTATAAATGGATGAGAGGCATTTGGTGCGGTATTGGAATTCCATTCAGTGCCTGGGGTGGAATTGGGTCGAGAGTCTTGCTCTGCGATGGTCCAGAATCCGCCTCCTCAGAGGGGAAATGAGGCGTCTGCCAGGATGCAGTGCGGTAGCAAGGCCCCGCCTGAGAATCTCCTCGGGGGGCTGTTAAAGCTCTCACTGGAGCCCGGAGCAAGTCTGACTTTTGAGGATTTCTGATTTGGCGGTGAATAAGCTGAACCACAAACATGTAATCCAGGTAGAATGACAGGCCAGCAGGTTTAGGGCGAGGTACACACACTTGGCTCAGAGTTAACTGCATTAAAAGTGAGATCCAGCTGCTATGAACGTTCTTTGCTCTGCTACCATCAAGAGCAACCTAAAAACCTAAAATAGCAACCTGAAAAGCTGGATCTCTTTCACTGAAAAGCCCATCGTGGGCCCGATCTGCTCCAAAGGGGCTGATTTCAGAACATGTTTCCATTTGCTTCAGATGATACGTAATCTGTTCCAAAGAACCAACAACAAACATGCAAAAACATTAAGCTTGTGTCGGTAACATGGATCGGAATTTTAAAAAAAAGTTTAAAAACAAGTTCTGCTGAAAAAGTTTCCCTACTTTTTGAAGTATTAGTTTCTGTGTGTGAGGATCGTCCACTCGCAGCCCAGAACACGGCGGCTGCACCTGCACCAGAGCAAGTGGTGGACGCACAGATACAAGGCTCAGTGCTTCATGATGGGATTTGGATCGGCATCACTGGCGGCCATCTTGCTCCAGGCAGCTTTCACATGGATCAGTGATACCGAAGGTAAAGTGAGCAAAAAAAGCAAATATGCTTGTTTTACTGAAATATTGAGGGATTTAGTTTGTATTCATTAGAAGTTCTCTCTCACTTGGTGCTCTGCTCATTTGTAACGTTAAATCTCACATTGAGTAAATAAATTATATGTCAAGTTCTTCAGAGGGCTTCAAATGTAATGTGTAAATGTTATTTATATGTTCAAGATCTTAAAGAAACTGAAGAGTTTCATGAGAAAATGCATTATGAAGTAAAAATATAAATATTATGAATGTACTAGAGTTTTACACTTTTTTTCCCCCTAAACTTAACATAATTTTATTATCTTAGTAATATTCATGTTTTTTGATATATTCAAAACTTTTTGGCTCAAATTCAGTCTACTATGTAGTGTGTGATGCTTTAGGTTATTTTAGGTAAAAGTCCTTTTATATCATGTCAACAGAACTTAACCATGAGACTTGTTAATACTGTTTTCTCATTTGAAAATCACCTTTTCTTCACAAATTCACAGTTTCAGGTGCAAAACCTCATCTTGACTATACCTACGTGCCTCAGTGTATCGGATTACTGCCTTGTTACTGGACAGGCAATGAGTGTATGTTGGTGTGTGTATATTTTTACCATTCATTTTCACTGTTTGTTACTCAGCAGAGCTCTTCCTGAGTCAGTATGCAGAATATTTCACCTTCGTTTTCTGCAGCTTGCTCTGACTCACCCTGGCAGCTCGTGTCTCTGTGAGCCTACCTGTTAAGCGCAGTACCTCTGACCCTCGGCTGCTGAAGCTCCAGCCCCATGATGAGAGTTCACTGACCTCTCTGCTGCACGGGGAGCGGAGAACCCGGCGACGACAAGCCAAACATATGAACAGATGAGAAAAAAAAAAAGAAAAAAAAGAAAAAAGAACAGTAGTTTCTTTGCAGGAGCTGTAGTAATTATGGTTTCCAGCGAGGGGTAAAGCAGAGTTGGAACTGATTAGGCTGAAACAGCTGAACGTGTCAGAACATTGGAGTGGACAGTGTGGTCTGCAGCCGCGCTGCTGCGCTCTCTGATCAAACAATCCAGATGAGAGGAAGATTAGATGAGATGAAGGCCCGGCCTGATCCAGCCCGGTGGTTCTGGGAGTGCTTACTTTCATTGATAGATACAGTAGAGAGAATCCATCTCCACCTGACTCGTCAAGTTTCTTCAGGCGTTTTATTCTCGTGCTGGCACAAGACACTTTTAACCCTGTACAGCACATCTGCTCCAAAGTCTCAATAAAACTGTTTTTAACTCAGACATGACTACGTTTTCAAGTGAAAATGAAAAACTTTTGTGTCTTGGGTGTCCGTTGCAAGAGAACTGTGTTCCAGGCCACTGAAAACACAACTGTGGAAGAGCTTCCTGTGTTTCTACCTACCAGGATATCAGCTTTCTGCTCATATAAACAAGCTCAGACCTCACACTGAGCATAAACTGAACAACAACACAACCTTTTTATTTGCTGCATTGGGCTCTTATCTAGTTTTCTGTTGTTTTTGTAGGTGTGCAAAAATCTACAATGTTGCAAAAATGGTTGAAAAACAATATCCTGTAGTCTTGTCTAGCCCATTACGTCTGTTTCTTTTCTCCACTACATATAACTTCCACCTTTGGAAACAACCTTTTCATTTTCACTTTCTTTGAGCCATTTGTTGACCGGTGGGAGTTTGGGCCGGTGCAAATTGGATCCAAAAGCTGACTCACAGAGTCAAGAGTAGGTAAAAGAAAGGCTTGCAATCGGGGTGTTGAGAGTCTGGTGATGGAGACGGGGTGTTTCCATAGGGTGGTCATGTAATGGTTAAATAAGGTATGTTAAAATGCTGCTAAAAACACAAATGTGAATAGGTTACAAATAGTAAGGAAAATAATGTTTTAATTCATTTCACGAACTTAGTTCATTCATCAAAAGTAAAAATGTTTTAAGGTGAAATACATAGTGAGCTGTTGATCAAGTTATCTGTTATCTATTACTCTGGTCTCCCAGGCAGACAAGCACAGAGTATGAAGCCATTCAGGGAGAATCTGCATTTTAAACGTAATTAATTCCTGATATTATTTTGAAAGATGCATATATTTTTCTCATCTCAGGAACTATTAGTTCCTATAATAATGTTTTCTGCAGTGTTTCAGTTTCTACAAGTTCGTTTCTTTGGAAGCTGTTTCCCTGATCACTGATCGGGTTGTGATTGTTTATGTCTGAGCTGTACTGTGGAGGGAAGCGTGCTGCTTCCGGTCATCCATTACAACACTGGATGTGACGGAAGTGACTGTGTCTGAGTTTTTTTTTTCTTTATCATTCCCTTTACAGGTAAGGAAAGTGATGATAATACATTTCAGGAAGTATTTATGTTTTCTGTTTGTCAGGAGAAACGTAGAAAGTAAAATACTGGTGTCTGCGTGAACTGTGAGAGTTAATAATAAGTTGAGTTATAAGTGAATGCCACTCATTGCAGTTCCTTTGCTGACTGCATGGTGGCGCAAGCAGCATTGCTTCTGAGTCACATTTATTATTTTTTGCTGTACACTGTCAGGCACTTAATTAGTATATATTTTATAAAAAATGCATTTCATGTTGTTTTATTTCTGTTTAATGGGTAGAATGGTGATATTAGTTTGGTCATGACAGCTACATGACTTCATTTATATTTGAATTTAAGCAGATGGAAAATGTCAGTCCATACTGAACACTGAGACTGTATAGTTTAATTTAGATTTAAGCCATTATAAAGATATTTTGTGTTACCGGTACAATGTGTTATTTTTTTCTAACAGTGTTAATTGTATGGTTTTTATTTGACAGTTGCTGTAACAGAAATTGTCTTTAATTTTGAAGAACGCATGACAGCACTGAGTGTGACTGAAGAAACAGCGTGTCTGTTTTTTTTCCTTTGTTATCTGCCTTTACAGGGGTGTAACAGCCAGTGGCCGAAGCCAATAGTTCTCCACCAGAACAGATGGTCGATAAACTCCAGCTGATGATGGTGAGGAGCCGGTTTGAAGAGCTGGAGCTGAGGACAGGCGAGTCCTCCATGTAGAGGTCGAACAGGACAGGAAGCCACAGTGAAGCTTGACGATTCACATTAAAATAACTGAACATCCTCGAGCCTGAGACACAAAATACCTGGAGGTAAAGAGGAGGAAGATGGATCTCTGGTGTGTCGCTCAGCCAGACAGTTCGAAGAGGGAGGAGCACAAACAGCAGCAGCCATGGCAATAGGCACGTTCACATGGGCCTAAACATCCTCCTTACAGTGGGACTGGAGGTGAAGCGGACGGTAAACGTGTCACATCCATCCACCTGAGTGGATCCGCTTCACCTGGAGCGGATTATATTTTGGATATTTTGGACCAATTGTCCAAGGTAGTCTACATCGATCGATAATCCGCTTGTGCCTCATACAAACAGCGCCTGACGGTTTATATGACAGGCAGATTATTTTTTTCGCTATTCTGCTCTGATTGTTTTCCTGGAGGGTGAATTATAAATCGTGGCCCCTGCAGCCTCTCCAGTCACGCCCCTCTGTCCTGATCCTCAACAGAGTTAACGGGACTTCAGGTTTTAGCCAGTGCTAACATTCCGTAGTGTCTCAAATATCAGTAGTCCATTAGCATTGTTAGCTTGTTGTGTTTTTATCTGGTAAGTAAGTAAAACTTATTTATAAAGTGCTTTTCACAGACAAAAGATTACAAAGTGCTGCACAGACCAAGGTAAAAGAAACACGGGGCTCACCGTGCAATGCTCAAAAAGTCAGAACTCAAGTTTTAAAGTCAATCCAAGACTTGACAGGAAGTCAGTGACGGCTGGACAGAACAGGCTGAACTGGGAGGTTCTAGGTGTGTCTGTCAGTAATCTGGCTGCAGAGTTTCGTACCATTTAAAGTTAGTTTAGATGATGTTAAACATGACTTTAGCGTTTTTTCTTATTGCAAGAAACAAGATTTGCAAAATCAGATGCTCGGCCTGCTTTATCTTTCAGTTCAACTCCGTAATCATTTCTTCCAGGTGGAGTCTGTGCTCCCCTAATTTCGTGGTGTTCTACAGACGTTCAACTTTCCCGCGGCATCTCCTAAAGCGACAGATGGCCTCATTTATCCATGGACAAGGTCTTTTCTGTGTGTCCCTAAAGTTTTTTTAGTGGATGCCACAGTGTTCAAAACAGCGACTATTGAAACTCGCCATGAATGATTCAACATCATCTCAGTTTTCTAAAGCGGTGGGGTGGAATCAGACAGAAAAGGCAGAGTGTTGAATCACTCACAATACGTCTCTGCTTTCCCACACAGTGAGTAGAAGGTGCCAACATGAGAGGCAGGTTCAATGAAATACAGTGATCACTTGTTTGAAAGTCTTCCACACTCAATCGATCAATATTTAGACCATGAGAGAAACCTAGTCTAGAGTGTGGCCTGTGGCCTGTTTCTGTGGGTGGATTTCCCCTCTCTCTCTCTCTCTCTCTCTCTTTTTTCCTTTTGTTTAGATGAACACATCTCGGGGGATATAGAGGCCCTTAGCAAAAGGAAATGAATGAAAGCACTTTGGCCTCCAACAATCCAATAGAAATGACTAAAGTAAGGTCGCTCTTTTCGCCTCCTTTGGTTGTGTAATGGTCAAATATCCGTCTGATTGTTCTGAGCTCTCAGCTCAGTCCGATAAACTGACTGACTCGTTAAGTTTAGCTGGAGTTTTACCCGTTAGTGAGAAGTCAGCCGCTACTGGACACATGCTGGTTTGGATGTTTTCAGTTGCATGGAAAAGAATTGTGGTTGGAATTAAGGTCTGCTGCTGGAAATAACTTCAGGCTGCAGTGAGAAGAGTTTTATGCAGTTTGGCTTCTGTTTACACGGCATCAAGTGAAACTGCACAACTTTGGCTGCGTTTGAGGAGTCTGTATGTGTGGAATAGATGGAAAATGACGGTGTTTGGCTCCAGAGTGTCAGGACTCCCAGGCCAGATTCTCCGGGCACTGGGCGGATTTTTCGTTGACTGTCACAAATGTTTATAGCGTCTTGTTCTTTGCTGTCATATGTATTTATTCCATTGAACACAGAAAACAGCACCCACTAGTGGCCAAATTTGAAGACATCGTTTGCAGGATTTCTGTCTTTTGTAAATGAACACTGTTTCCAAAATGCTGCCTTGCAAACGGAAAACGTTTCTGAAACACAAAAACACAAACATGATGCATTTTCAGTAAAAACTGCAGGATTGAAATAAATAAAGAATTTACGCTTCACCAAGACGTTGAGGTCTGTGTCTCCTCGATGCTAAACATGAGCTGTGTGGACGCACGTCCGCCGCTGTTAGTCTTCCCTACTGTTAGAGCATATCAAAACTTCATTCAGTGCGTCACTCATCCACCTAAATCAGCTTGAAGTAAGAAAAGGTTGCTTTTTCCATCAAGTCATGGAGATGAATTCATTAGCAGCGTGTCGTGTGGCGTTGCATGACTCTACAGAAACACAGACGTGTTTGACGGTGACCCTGAACCGACCTGCCGGAGGTTAACAGCAGATGTGAAACCGGGAAAGCAGCGGTGACGGCGATTGGTGATGATCCCAGACGTCAGACACAATGACGGCTTTCAGCTCGCCGCTCTATGGCTGCTTCGTTTCCCAGCCGACACGAATTTACCTGAAATGGATCCGCCGGCTTTGAAGTGACGGGAAGTGAGACGAGCGGCGCCCGACTGATCAAAGAGCGAGAGCGGGAGCGGCGACGGAGCCGCTCCGAGCCGCCGCGCTATATTTAGCAAACACACACACACACACACACACAGAGGAACCGACTGGCCCCATAACAGTGGGCACACACTGACCCCCACCATCTGCTCTGTATCACACACACACACTCGAACACACACACACCTTAAGGTTTTAATGCCAAATGTTGCCCGGAGACCCCCCAGGTACGGGTAAACCCAGGTGGACTGATTAAAATTCACGTCACCAGGTGGCATCTCACACACACACACACACACACACACACACACACACACTGGAGGGAAGCTCCCACTTTGTCGCCACGGCGATGGAGCGGTTGGTGAATTTCCTCATTATGGCGGAAGCACATACAGTATTATATACAAGAAGGAGGCTTCTCAGAGTGACTGAGAGAGGGAGCTATGGGGAGCCATTTTAATGAGCTCGGATCAGCGTGTGTGTGTGTGTGTGTGTGTGTGTGTGTGTGTGTGTGTGTGTGTGTGTGTGTATTGCATCACATCAAACACACATTTCTGAACCTTCACATCCCTCCATTTACAGTAAAAAGGACTAAATGACCCTGCGATGTTTCAGTTCCTCCTCTCTGTGTGCACAGTTGTTACCGCCGCCGCCGCCCCGGTGTTCCCGTGCTCCCGCCTCCCGTCGCCCCGGTTTTCCCGCCGTGCGCCGGACCTCAGAGTTCTGCCGGTCTCGACTCCGTTCTGGCAGTTTGGGTTTGGGGATCCTTCCGTCAGAGGTCAGTCCTCCAAGCCGTTAACGCTGCAACCGGATAAAAAATCACAAACATTCAGGAACAAGACTGGAAAGCATTTTTTTTTAAATGCTTTTAAATCTGCATCCGTACGCAATTCTTTGTCGTTATCGATTCATTTCAGACAAACAGTGAAAAACATACAGAATATGCTTGATAAATCCTGAGCTTTATAAACATGTAAACATGCAGACACACTCCGATTAAATACATCTCAGATATCAATTCAGCATGTCTGAAAACAAGTGAATGAATACAAATGCTGCCCTGAGCTTGAAAGATTGCTTACATAATATTATTTATTTTCACTTTTTTCTTCTCAACATCTTCAACATTTTGCTTTTATTTATTTATTTAAGTTTCACCTTCATATGTTTTCTCTTTGCTGCTGACAGAATTCTTTTGCCGTGAGGTTTTTGTCTCTGATTTAATTTATTCTTCACTTTGACTTTTAACATTTCATCTTCAGTCAGAAGTTTGGTTTGAGTTTGAAACTTTAATACATTTTATATTACATTTTGTGTTTAAGTGTTCATCTTTAATCTTGATATTTATTCTGGATATTTTTAGTGTGAAAATGTTTTTTTTGTCTTTATTTTCTCAAAGTTTCCATTTGTCTTAATTTTATCTTAATCATCCCTGTTTGTTCCCTTCATCTTTATTTTTATTACCAGTTAGATATTCTGCGATGCTGTAATTTAATTCTCATAATCACACTCAGTTTTTATTCTCCAGTTTTATTTATTTATTTTTTTTAATTCTCGTTTCGACATTCAGGCGATCGGGTCACATTTTCTCAATTCTCCTCGACAGTAAACTGTTCTCCAAACATTGACTTAATTCCCAGCATTCCACCTGGAGTTTATTTGTGCTTCTTAACACGGCCTCAGCACCGAGGCAGCCGCTCGTCTTATTTGTGTTTTTTTTTTTTTTTTCCAGTTATTTTCTCAAGATATGCATCGTCTGCTTTCTGGTTCAGTACAATATCTTAGGTTGTGTTTGGGTGCAAACACACGAGCGCTGCTGCGTTGCTCCAGGCTGAACAGTCTAATAGGAAATCATTTGTACGGCGCTGCTTGTTGTTGTGATACTCTTTATGTTGTGTGGTTAATGTGAATGCACACGTGCGACTCGTCTCTGCTTGAGCTCTGCTCTGCCGCCGTCCCTCGCGTCCCTGACAGAAATCAGTGATTTGTCTGGGTGTTTCCGGGCGTGCTGCTGGTGTTTGGAGGGGGCCGGCGAGCGCTCGGCGCGCCGGGGTGAGGATGACAGCGCGGCGGTCGTGGCAGGCGAGCAGCCTATTAGACAGGCAGACTGACAGTGCAGCCTAGTGGTAAAGAGACGGAGCCTCACACATGAGCAGTCACTGCGGATGAGGGACAAAACGGCTACAGAGCAGAACGGCGTCTGAGTGGATATGACGCACGCCACCCCCCCCCCCCCCCACCCCCCCCCCCCCCACCCCACCCCCACCCGCTAATGGTGTAGTATGGCTTTGCTCCAGCCTTTATCAGCGCCCTGCACGTAGGCACAAGGCTCCCCCTATACATGCTGTGGAAGAGCCATTATAAACACACACAGACCCCCCTGTGTCCCCGGCCCCGATGGGGGGGGCGGGGTCGGGAGGGGGGTGTTTGGCAGGCGCCACGCCGCCTCGGTTTGGCCTTCCTTCACCGACCACCTCCATCTCCACCGCCTGCACCAGCTGCGCGTTCGCTCGGCGTCCGCCCGCCGCTCTCACCTTCAGCCCTCCGCACATGGACGCCGCCGTTTTGACGTGAGCCTGCAGAGGGAATCGAACCGTCCGGGTCCTGATGGTCGCCGAGCTCCGACCCTTCAGGCAGTTTAGTAAACCCAGCACGGGAGGAGCGCTGGACGCTCCAAACACACCCATCTCACACACACACACACACACACACCAAACCGACCCCACATGGGAATATTCTGAACTAATTCTGTGAGTCTTTTACCACGAATGTCATAACTGATGCAGTTATTAACTGACTGGTTTGGGCGTGTTGATCCATTCAGCCGCCTCCTATCATCAGCTCCGATCGGCTCCTCACAGCTCTAAGCTAGAGAGTCGAAGATGACCGGGTGAATTCTGGACCGAGTGCAGTGGTGAGCCTCACCGTTCAGGACGGTTCAGCAGCCGGGGCGCTTCACGGCATGAACGCGTCAGCAGCGAAAAGCAGCATAACAGAGCAAAACAAACAAATAGATAAAAATATAAATACAAATTTAAAAAAATGTGATTGATTAATTATTTGTGATTAATTAATGGCATCATGCCGTTTGATACAAGAGCAACATTCATCAATTCAAAATGATTCTGGTCGATTAACGAATCAACAAATTTACAAGTTTACATGAGAACTGTGTGTTCATCCCAGGACTCTGAAACCTTTATGGCCAATAGAGCCGTTCAACACGTCCCACTGAACTGAACGTGTCTGAAGCCACAAACTGTGAAAAATGTGAAATAAAGAAAAAGACAAAAAAAAAAAAAATGCTTTCATGACATTTAATAGTTACAATTTACACTGATTTTACCTTTTTTTAATTTTTATTTATTTATTTATTGCTTATTTATGGCAACATTTTTGCAATATTCCTTTTTATTTAGTATGGATTTTTGCCACTTTGGTCATTTTATGCATCTCAACTCTTTTTGCCATTTTTGCTGTTCATGCTGTGAATTTCCTCATCTGTATTTTATATATTAGTAATTTCAAGCTTTTTTTTTTTGCCTGTTTTTAGTGGTTTTACCATTTCATCTGTTTCTCCTATGTTATTTATTTTTGGAGTAGTTTCAGCCGTTGCATCAGTTTTTGGAAATTGCAGCTGTTTTTTTTTTGTTTTTTTTTACCTCCTTCAGCTGTTTTCTTCCTGGAGATTAGGGTCATTTTTTAAAAACAACAGTGTGGTATGCACACAAAATAAGAGTGAAAGCAGAATGTTTGTCTCCATGGAAGGTTCAGGGAGTCGCTACTGTGGAGCTGAAGAGCCACGAATGGCTCCAGAACCGCATGTTGAGCACCCCTGGTTTTATTCATACTCCACCACCAGATGATGTTTCTAAAAAAAAAAAAAAAAAAAAGACAGAAAGCCGAAAGTGTCAGTATGGCAGCATCCATGGTGAAAATGGACGACACGGCGGCGCCGGGCGGCCCGCTCTGCACGCTAGAACCATCTCAGCTCAGGGGTCACATTCAGTTACCAAACAATAACTCTCATGTTTATCAGCAGAGAGGTTTGTAGCTTCAGCCTTCATGGCTGATCAGTCTCAGTGCTGTCTGCTTCTCCTAACAATCAATCAATCAATCAATCAATTTATTTTTGTATAGCCCAGTATCACAACAACAGTTGCCTCAGAGGGCTTCAAAAACTATCTTTTCTTAGAAATTTTAACAAGTTGTTTGGTGGTTTGGTGGGCCGAAGCGGAGCCGGTTTTGGCCCATGAGCCTTATGTTTGACACCACCATCCCCGCCCCACCAAACCAGAGGAAATGACCATCAGCCTTCAGTTCATTCAATAACAGGACGTAGTCATGGATTTGAACGCATGAGAATGAACTGAAAGGAACTTCCTCAGGTTCACTGAGAAATGTTCCAAGTCAGGGTGAACAAAGTAGCATGATTAATTAAAAACCTTTACTAATGTTTTTTTTTTCTGTAATTTTAAGACTCACCCCTAAAATATATATTTATGTAAGACTTTATCAACTGTGTTCAGATTTGAATCTATTAGTTCTACTGACACTAATAATAATATTAAGGTAGCTGTAATGATAAAAAATATTAAAAAGATAGTGGATAGTTGTGGCAGAAGCAGTTGTAAAAATATATATATAAAATTTTCAGAGTTATATTTAAAAGGAAAACCCAATGCTGTTAATGACACAAATATTAAAGAAATGTCCAGAATATGGCTGCATGATTTATACAAAACACAGAGAAGTCTGGTCTAACTGTGATCAGTCCCTCTCAATGCACTGAGCAAATCCAAATGAGAGAATTTTAAATGAATTTTCATGAAAGACAATCATAATTAATCATGATTCTTACCCAGAATTGTGATTGATTAGCTAATTAGAGGAAAAAAAAAAATCAGCCGAGGAACTATTATTTGAAAGAACAAATCTCAAAGACATGAGCGTGGCTCTGCCGCCGCTCCCAGGCGTCCCCGACGCCGAGCGTCTCCGGGTCCAGAGCAGCGTTTACTGCTCAGCTGCAGAGGAGGTGAAGGAATCAGACGACTGACTGCAGAAACGATGAAAAACACTGACAGATACGGCTCAGGTAGAGTTAACGGAAAATCTGTGTGTGTGCGAGAGAGAGAGAGAGACAGAGAGACAGAGAGAGAGGGAAAGAGAGAGAGAGTGGACAAAGATTCCACTTTTACACCGCTCAGGTCACTGCAGTGGTCCGTGAAGGTGTGTGTGTGTGTGTGCGTGTGTGTGTGTGTGTGTGTGTGTGTGTGTGTGTGTGTGTGTGTGAGAGTGTGTGTCTGTGTGTGTGTGTGTGTGTGTAGAGACGGGATAAACAATTGATCAGGACAGGTGCTGTGATCTGGCACATTTTCCCACCATCCAGCAAATCAATACATGATCACAGTGCTTGAATGGCACACACACACACACACACACACACACACACACACACACTGTGAGGTCACACTGTGCCGTTGTGTGTCTAATAGCTTTATGAATGCAATACGATGGATCGATCAGCGATCATTGTCCTCAGCCCTGGCGGACACACTGCTGCGTGTGCTTCATCCCGTCAGTCAGATATTTGCCACCGGGTAGGTGAGTGTGTGTGTGAGTGTGTGTGTTCCTGTTTACACTACTTGCAGGGACAGTAACCTGCTACACTCTGTCAAGTTGGGGACGAGCGTCATTGTGGGAAAATAAAATGCATTTCCAGGTGTCGGTTCGTGTCAGGAAGCAGACTCTGGGTCAGCTCACTCAGCTTCAGTTCCAAAAGAGCGTGCAAAACTTTCGTAATGGTGCACGTGTCTGTTCACTCCACTGAGATAACTTTTTGAAAATGGCTCTCCGGGCGGAGGTTGAGTTATAGAAAATGAACCTTATTGTCGCAGAACGTGGAAATAAGAGCAAGAAGGAGGGATGTTTGATGGAGTGAGAGCAGGTCTGTGCAGGAGGAGGAGGAGGAGGAGGAGGAGGAGGAAGGTGTGGCAGCCACGGCAGCGTGTGAGTGCTGCGCTCTGATTGGCTGGCGCGGCTTTGACAGACGTGCTGGCCCCTCCCCCGCCCGCTCGCCGAAAGTCCGCTGTATGTTTGGTGTATATGTATGTGTATACGTGTGTGTGTGTGTGTGTGTGTGTGTGTGAAGCAGAGCCTCAGAGGCAGGCTCTAACTCCAAACCAATGAGCTTCGAAGCCCTCACACACACACACACACACACACATACACACACACACACACACACACACACACACACACACACCAACACACCCTCACACACGTGCATACATTCACTCTCTGTTTCCTGGGCGCCCCACGCTCCCTCTCTCCCTCTCTCTCTCTCTCTCTCTCGCTCCCTCTCTCTCTCCCTCTCTCTCTCTTCAACCCTGGGACACAAGAAGAGGCAGGAGGCGAGCGGAGGAGAGGAGAGAGAGGCAGGCGGCGGCGGAGAGGGCGAGTGAGGAGCGAGGTGTGAGGGAGAGCACCATGGCTGGGGATCCGGGGCTGGCGGCGATGCTGCTGTGGACTATATCTCTGCAGGCTGCCGGCGCGGCGGGGGCCAGCAGCAACGAAGGTAGGGGCACGGGGTGTGTGTGAGTGTGTGTGTGTACGTGAGTTAAATCGTGCTTATTGGCCGACGGCGGGGAGGAGAGGATGGTGAACTTTTCAGCGCGCCGACGAGGAGCCGAAGCATGACACACACACACACACGCTGCGAACACAAACACACACGCGAACATCAAAGTTTCCTCCGAGCGAGAGCGAACTCTGGGAAATCTCCGTATCTGTGTGTGTGTGTGTGTGTGTGTGTGTGTGTGTGTGTGTGTGAAGTGAACTTGACGTTGCTCATATTTGCCGGGTGGTGTTGTGTGTGCTGCAGTGATAGCGCATGTGTCTGCTGTGGGGTTAGGCGATGACGTGAAGTGTGTGTGTGTGTGTGTGTGTGTGTGTGTGTGTTTCCCTGATCATGAATGTGGCTTCCCTGAGCTTTCTAAACGGTGTGTGTTGTGTTTACCTCCATCTTGCCCCCGCTGTGGTCCCTCTTCCCACCGCCAGACGGTAAACTGTTGTTGTCGCTTGTTCTCCTGACGCCCGCCGGCTCGCCGACCGGAGCGCCGACCGGAGCCCCTCGGCGGGCTCGGCTTCGGCGCTTCATCCGCTGTGCGTCAGCGCGCTCGTGAGTGTGTGTGTGTGTGTGTGTGTGACGGGGTCCTGGACACAGGTGGTGTCTCGGCAGGCTGAATGACGGCTCCAGCTCCGGGGTCAGGCCTGGTCTCCACCTCTGGCGCCGGCGCTGCAGGGGCGCCGCGAGGCCAGAGTCAGAACAGGATGGAAAAAACCATGAAACAGGAGAAACAGATCAGTTCTCCGGGTTCTGGGTTCTGGGTTCCGGTGGTGTAAAGGGAGCGGGGCCCTGTGGGGATGCTGGGTCGTCTGAGGAGCGGCATCGTCGCTGCGTCATGAATGATCCAGAAGGTCAAAGTGTTTCTCGTCTCCCTGTGTTGCTTCTGTTTGTGACGAGACGAGACCCTGAGACCACCAGTTTCCCACAAACCCTCAGCCTTTATCCGTGACCTTTCCCTACGTAAAGACTTTAAAGAACGTCTCTCCATGTAACGTCTCGAGAGGCTGAGCTCTGGACCGTCCAGACCAGCTCAGGTCAGAGGGAAGTCCGTCGATCTGCCGCTCCGATCTGAACATGTGTCGCTTCCCACGTCTTCCTCCGCTTCTGACCCGGATTTTAAATTCTTAATGACTCTGACCTCAGCTGCTCCCGACCCTTCGCCTCAGGTTACAGCAATGCTCTGCGCACAAAAACTTTCCAGTGATCTCTCAGTCCTCCTCAGGTAGCGTCTCTAAAGAGCGCCGCAGAAACATGGCCGCCCAGGCTCACCGGGTCGCCCCGAAAAACTAACTGCGTCCACGGTGTGTAGATCTGTAACATTTTAAAATGCTCATGTTGCGAGTGACTCTTTTAAAGGTCGTGACCTTTCATTTGAAGACACATCAGGGTCACACAGTCAGTAAACTCCAGCCTGCCGCCCTGCAGCAGGTCGATACAAGATTCCCACAAAAAACTCAGATTTAAAGGAGGCACTGAAAACACACTGCACACGTCTTGTTTTTCATCAAAACGTGTCACACGTCATTCAGGAGTCATCGCCGAACTGAAACCTGCTCTAAAATATTCTTCTGGCAAATTTTAGATCGACGAGCAGAAAAAACATTCTGCAGAGCCGGGTCAGCTGGTTAAAGCCTGGGCCGTCACTGGAGCTCCACAGGCCGACCTGCTGCCTCCTCGCCGTCTGAGCGCCGTCCTGACGTGACTCCAGGTCACGCAGCATTTTCACTTCAAGGGTCGGGTCGATTCCGGTTCTTCGGCAGTACAAAAGACGTTCACGATTCATGAAAAAAAAAAAAAGAAAGCAGCTGGAATACCTGACCGTCCTCAGCGTGAAGCGATGCCAGTTCTTATAGTCGGATCCTGAGGATCCTCTGTTCAGCGAGGGATCATGAATACGTCTCCGTCTCTTTTTTCTCGGGTACCACTGTGTTTGAAGGTGGTGAAGACGGCCGGTCGTCCTCGTTCTGTCGGCCCGTCTCTGTCCGTCCCTCCCGGAGCGGATCACAGTGGTGTGTTTACCGGCTGGAGGGGCAGGTGACGGGGGGCGGCGGGGCTCCGGGACCATGGACTCGTTTCTGAATGTATATTCATGACGGCCATCTTGCTGCGCTCGGTCTTCGCCGTGCGCGCTCTGAACGCGCTCGTCTTCTGTGGAGACATGTGAGGGACTGGAAGTGTCTCTACGGGGACGCTTTAAAACCTGTTCACAACTCCAGTCCCCTTTAAACACTGCCGCGCCGTGAATGTGTGTGCGCGTACAGTATATCTATATGTGTGTGTGTGTGTGTGTGTGTGTGTGAGGCGAGGAGGGGTCAGAGCCCGGGGAGCAGCGAGACAAAGGCGAAGGCGAACAATATTTTGACATCTCATAATGTGTTTGCGCGTTCCCTCAATGGGAGACGTGAAAATATCGAATCCCGCGCCGCGGCCATTGTGCTCCGGAGCGACACAGTAATTACTGTACAATCAGATTAACGCTTCTCTTTTTTAACCCTTCCCGTGAGCGGGGGGGGGGGGAAACCAAACTGCAGCTGGAATGTGAAGCAGAGCAGCGGGACGCTCAGCCGACAGATTCAGCTGCTGCTTCTTCTGCACCAGCGTTTCCATCAGCGCCAGTGCCTGCGTCTGTGTGTGTGTGTGTGTGTGTGTGTGTGTGCGTGTGTGTGTGTGTGTATGCGTGCGTATGTAAGTTTTTTGCTGTAGAAAAAAAAGCTAAAAACAAGTGTTCCTGTGAAAAGTGTTGATAGTAAATGAGAGCAGGTCTCCTGCAGATCGTCAGACGTTCATTCATTCAAGGCAGCAAAATAAACAAGAATTTAAAAAATAACTCGTAACAAGTAATTTTTATTTTCCAATTGATGCTAAAACTATATGAAAGCTCTTTTCCCCTATCAATCTATGCTGTGAACTTCACAAATAAATCAACCGTTCAGAAAATAATGTTACTGCTGTGTAACTGATTATTTATGATAACACAGAGATATTATTTGTGGAAAAAGTGAAAGTTGGATTAATGAGAGTCAGAACTGAGATGCTGCTGGAATTATGGAGGCCAATAATTATCTATCTATCTATGTGTCTATTGAAATTCAAACAATACCAGCAAAAGTGGTTATATATTATTTCTGTAAATTAATTTCTTATGACAGAATTTCTAATTCTGAAAGAAAATCTTTATTATTGTTGTGACCAAATGTCCACAAGTTAAACATGTTTAACCTGCAGTGTGATTTTAGCTGTTTCTTCTGTCGAGATGAACAATCCTAATGAAATATGAGGAAAAAAATTAAGTATTTAAAAAAGTTGTTATTTTCCAAATGAAACTTTTCCAGGTAGACTTTCAGGTGTTTGCCTCATTAATAACAATTCATATATTTACACTCTATCGATGGAGCGCTGACACATTCAAATCCTTTTTTTTTTATGTTTCTTAATTTCATAAAACAAAGCATTTAGGTTTGTATGGAGACTTTTCTGTTCTCTGTTCTCAATAAATCGTATTGATATGTTAAAAAAAGGTAAACATGGATGAAATCTCAGCTTTAAAACCTGTGTGTATTTTTTATTATTTAATTATTTATTGGCTAGATGTAAACAGAAACTTCATGGATACTTTCATTCTGTGTTAACTGTAATATTACTGGTTCGTATTTTTGCTATCATGACAGGAATGGAAGATAATCCCAGACTTCTGCTTTTCATTAACAGATGTGATTATCAGTGGTTTTTAACTGCGTGCAGTTACTGACATTATGAATGTACATTTATTTATTTAAGTGTTTCATCAGGTTCACGCCATAAAGGAAACATCGTCAGTTAAATGTGACTTCATTTAATTTTATACATGTCACATTTTACCTTAATGGTCACAGAGCATTTACGTCAGGGTGTTTTTGGGATGCTGTGATAATGTTTCTGAAGAGACGCGTGTACATCACATTTCGTACATTTGTTCATTAAAATTTTGATGTCATGAGGCTTTGGTTGAATGTATTCATGGTCTCAGCAGTTTTTGTTTTGGCTGGTTTGAGGCCGTGTTTGAGCAGTAATCAAGATTAGAATTGGGCAAATTATTATCACAGAACTATTGTGGTTAATAAAGATTTTCTCACAGAAATAGAAACTAGCACTCTGTGCCTCTCTATTACTGAATGTAATAAAACTCGTTAAAAGAATCCGCTTGACTCCCAGAGAATGTGATCGTTGACGTATCTTCATTTAGGTTGATCAGCTAAACCTCCACAGATATCTGGATTACTGTAATCTCCAGACACATTTGGCTCAGGTGCTTTTTTCGGCTTGTTTTCATGGAGACTTTAGAAGTTGGCAGCGATCGAGAGGCGACAATATTTATCGCGGAAACGACGCCGATGAAACCGGCAGCACGAAGGTTTCCAGGTCTGTTCAGGGATCGGTGTTGGAGCCAAGCCCTCTGAACCTTTGTCATGCGTCTGGATTAAAGGAGGCGGCGTTGTCGGCCGGCGTTAACAGTGTTTACAGCGACCCTTCACCGCCCCGCCGCGATCTAACTCCCTCCCACCAGGAGGAGGAAACTGCTCCAGCTCCGCCGGACGCCGGGATTTTCCAACGGATTGAAATGTAGATATGGAATAAATACAAATTTAACTTTGGTTGCTGTCATGCAGAACATTTATTATGGATCTTTTATGGAGTTTGATGAGTAACAGGAATTATTTCTTCAATACGTTTTTGAGTAAAAATCTTAAAATGCAAGACCAGCGTGTAACAGGAATATGTTAAATATTTGTCAAATAGTAATCGTAGCTCATGATGAAATTTACTTAAATTTAATTTTTCATTTAACCTGTACTTCATCGACTAACATGATCAAACACGTAGGTAGTTTTTTTTTTGTCAAAATTTACAAAAATGGTTGAAAATAAAATAAAAAAACCAAAAATGTTTTCGTAGAATAAAACGGTTGCGTTTTTTGCTATTCAACACAATTTAAGTTTAAATTATTTTTAAGTAATAACCTGCATATAATTTACTGCATGCGATTAAAACGGGCTTTGATTGTTAAAACAATCAGTGTCTATATTTCAGCTGTCTTCAGCCTTTATCGTTGGAGTGATATTTCCCCACTGAAAACCTGCAGTGAGGAGCTTTCAGTGAAAACTGTGTTCAAACATAAGATTAGCTTAAAAGAAGTCAAATATATAATATGTGAACTGTGAAGTGAGTAAATATCCCCCCAAAAAAGAAAAAAATCTTTTTTTTTTAACATGTGCATATTTTTTTGACATGTACGTAAGTTTATGGAGAATTAAAAAATGAGATTACTTTTAGAAAATCTATGAAAATGAACAATAAAAAAATAAGTTGATTCCTGAGAACAGATCTCTTCTGTAATTCATCAAAAGAATCTCAAAATAGCCTGAAGCCCTTCTTCATGAATTGGAAATAATTTTCCTGCCTCCAGTTTTAATTTCTGGTCAAATTAAACAGAACGGTTATAAAATCTTTAACCTATATACAAATTATAGAGCTACATTTCAGAATCATGTTTCTTTTTCTTGATATTGTTATTATGAGGAAAAAACACAATTATTTTTCATGAGAGTCAACTCCTAAATGATAAAAATAGATACGCAGTCATACCTACTGATGTGCTCGTATGCCATGTTTAAAATTTATTCAATAAAAAATCAAATCCAATCCTTTTTACTGCGAGACTAAATGTGAGGCTGCGGTTTTATTTTGGTCCGTTATAAACCCGCTGACAACCTGCGGCTCGCTTCGTGTCACTGAGTCATATTATTGCAGCAGAGCGTCGCTGTTTTCCACCTTCCATAATATTCAGATTCCCTGCTGAAACCATAACAAACTGGAGAGTTAAGCTGTGTTTCTGATTCGAGCTGCTTTTCTTTTGTCCTCCCGTCGAAATTGGAACGTCCCCAGTAAACGCACGCGAAGCTAGTCGCCACGGCGTTTGACTAAATGATTTGGACAAATGGTTCCGGGGATGAAAACCTGCGCCGTGTCGTCACTGTGCGCTCAGTCGAGGCTGCCGTTGGACAGTCGGGCTGCGACGCAACCTTGGCCGAGCGCAAACGCACCAATCTCCACGCGCCGTTTTGGCGAGCTTCCGCCGAGACGATGGCGTCGGCCAGCGCTAGCGCCATTGGTGGCTTCGCTCCGAGCGTCAGCGCCCCCCCCCCTCCCCCTCCCGCCGGCGAGCGGCCGTCCCCGATTCAACTCCCTCGCGCCGCGGCGATTCCCCGGCGAGGGCAGACAGAAAGCGTTCCTTCAGGTTGTTGTCAGCGGCGAGAAACATGAAAAGCCTCACGCAGAGAGCAGGACTCGCCGTTAATGAGCAAACTGTAGGTGGATGATGATTACCACATAACTCTGCAGTGGGAGGACCGGCGGGGGCCACGGGGACTCGGGAGGGGGGAACAATGGTGGCAGCGCACACGATTCGTCTCTCTTTTAAGAGCTGAACGTGTAATTTAGACGTAACAGAAGGGGAACGGATTTGATCGCACAGAAAGAGAATCTCGGAGCGCAGAGACAATTTTTCTTCCATGCGAGGGAAAAAAAGAAGCTTTTGATTTGGACCGCTACTCGAGCCGGCTCTGCTGCTCGTATCGATCCCTCCGCAGTCGATAGAGAGCCTCCCTAATGTTTGGCAACATCAGGTAGTAGACACACAAAGGATGAAAAACTGCTATGAGGAATTATTGCAATTAATAGATGCTCGAAGACACTTGGGCAGACAGCCTCGACCCACGGCCCGAACCTGCAGCTCCTCACCAGAACACACAGAGGACGTCCCTCCACGAGGCTCCGTTTGTCTGCTGTGGCTCGATCGTTTCAGCCTCGTTTACCTCCATAACTAGGACACGATTATTAAAATTCACTTGGCAGCGAGCTCCGATGCATCCAGACGGTTTAATGGTAGAAAACGTCCTTTTATTTACCAGATCTGGATCTGTTCTCAGCTCAGGCTTGATAGTGAGTCTCCAGCGTCGTCCTGAGGGGCCGAGGCTGTAGGAGTATTAAAAATCCAGTGAGGCCGTGAACTTTTCCCTCCTTCTGTCTTGCCGGATCGTCTCAACAAAGGTTGGCGGCCGGCCCCCACCTTTCCCCCCTCCAGGCACAGGTCTTTATGGAGACATCAGCCTTGTTAGCCGGCTGTCTACAGAAATACTGAAGCTAGCGGATCAATACGGCCGGCTCTGCCAGTCCTGCCCGGGCCGCCGCCGGGCGCGGGGGCCTCTCCCGGGCCCCCTTTTGCACCGCGTTAACAGGAGGAGACGCCGGGGTTCGGCCGTGTCGCTGGGTAATTCATGTTCCTCGCTCTGGTAGCGTGCGAGCCGGAGCATTCCTGGCCGGGGAGGCCGAGGGGACGGGCAGGAGGAGCAGAGGCGGTCTGCGTCCGCCCGGCGGCTCGGTAATGGGCTGCTGTTGTGGTTGTGTTGGAGCGTCCCTCCCGGAGCGAGGCCTCTGATGTTCCCTTCATGGGGACTGATGAATGACGGACTTCTGGCTCAGCTCCTCCGCTGCACATCGACCGAGGAAGCTGTGCGATGGAGGGAAGAGCGAGAGGTGGAGGAATGAGGAGAGGGTCACGAAGAGAGAACAAAGTGGGGGGAGAAAGAGGGGGAGGCTCAGACGCATCTCTTCAGTTTCCATCGGCCGGCGTCTTTATCAACAGCAGAGGAGAGCGAGGAGCTGATAATTCGGCGCTCTCAATTCCCTTCAATCCATTAAAGGATTTAAATGTTCATTAGGTTTAATAGAAGCCCAGCGAAGGTCTAATATGCTCTGATAAACGCCGGCAAACCTGCCAACCTGCTCCAATTGCTGCAGCAACAAAGAGCCACCCGACTAATAAGGTCAAGCTGGAAGTTTGTGCCGGGCTCACTTTGAGAAGACGCTCCGCCTGAGTCACGGCGAGCCGAGCGCCGAGCGACAATTCAAGGCCTCTTCAGCGAACGGCCAAATGGCTCCGGAGAGGCCGCCGGTACAGATCCCCGGGTTCTGACCCGCCGAGCCCCTCGCAGGGAGGAACTCTCCTCCGCTCCATCCATGATGATGATGATGGTCGGCCTTGATATCTTAATATCTCAGCAACGTTCAAACTAATTTGTTTGATGATTAAATAGATAATAAATATTTTTTGAAGTGTTTTTCTGGCTGCGATGGCTTGAACTTGGGGTGACGTGTGAACTCTCTGTTCAGATTGATTCAGTCAGTCGAGCTCTATGAACAAACCACATCCTGCAGTATTCAAACCAATCTTTCTTCTTTAATCGAGTCGGGATGATCGTCACGCCAGGAGCTCAGACCGCTGTCTTCAGGTGCACGAAAGAAATGTTCCAGACTGGAAAAAGATAAATACATAAAAAGCAGGAATACATTTGCAAATTGGTTTTATCCCATTACTTTTACTACAATTGATTACATCAAATTAACCCATTTTTAGGTCCCAGATCTTGGTCTTAACGTGACTGAATGAATGAGACTCTTAAAAATAAATCTGCCCGTGATGAGGATTTAGGACGAAACTATACTGTTAGATGTACGATGGAAATTAATCATAACCAACAAAAACCACCAACAGTAGACTCCTCATATCTTTATATAAAGATGATCTCCTGATAATCATTCAAGTCAGATATTTAATGCTACATTTATCTGAACGTTCGCCGCATTCCGTGTACATTTGTGTAATTTTTAGATAATAAAATTAATTGGTGGTGTCTGTTGCCTCCAATTCACAAAAACACAAGGCTCGAACACGTCACACGTTGTTGATGACGTCTGCAGTGTGTCACAAGCAATAACACCAGGAAAAAGACGGCATTCTGCAAATTATGTGTAAAGCTCAAAAACAAACTTTACTGGTCAGTTTCCACCGCCACACCGCGGAAAGAGAAAACAACTACAAGCAAAAAAATGATGATTCATATATTATTAAATTGTGAAAAACTATTAATATATGCCCCGATAATTAAATGTCTCTTTATTTCCATGAAAAGAACGCCTTAGTTTTGAGCTTTTCTTCAAACATCTGATCCTTGTCCAGAGCCGGGGTGTCAAACAAAGAGCCGTCCATGTGGCTCCTGAACGAAACGCCGTTTGGCCCGTCCGCTGCCGACGGCCTGCTGAGCTGGAAGACGTCTCTCTGCAGATCATCACGCCACATATTGAGGCTGCTAACAGAGAGAAAGTCAGCCCTGAGCGTTCACGCCGTCTGACAGCCGGCGAGGACGTAGCTCCACGTCTCTGCTTCCAGACCATGAACAACACATAAAAATCCAACGTTGTTTTGAAAACCTTTTGATCTCTGTGATGGTTTAGTGAGATTGTTAAGATTTACATGCACTAAATACAGGCAATAAGAACCTCCACGGCGGCTGCAGCCATGTTGGGAAACTCTGAGGGAACGTCTGAAAGCCGGGATCAGGTTTCGCTGGCGGAGAGTCGTCGTTTTTCCATTTCTGTGGAAGTTCGTTTCTTGGAGGACGAGGCTCGCGCCTTATAGGCTGGAAGTTCCTGAGAACTCTTCATGGCTTCAGTTTCAGGAGTGCGGACGGATATTTATGAGTAATTTTGCCTGCCGGCGGGGGGGAGATGAAGGCGACGGGCTGATTCCGCCCTGTACCTGCAGAGCTGACTGGCAGAATATTAGAGAGCTGAGAAATTAGAAGTGTCCGTCCGCTGCCGCCGCTTCGGCTTGATTCCACTGAGAATCCACCGTCCTCGTTTGGTTCCCAGCGGGGAGAACGTCTGAGCAGCCGGAGCAGGGTTTGGACGGTTTTCACTGAGTGACACAAAGTTCATGGTGTTGGACAGAAAAGGTCAGCGAGACTCGACTTTTCTCAAACCAGAAGCTTCTGTCGATGTCGAGCCAGAAACACTGAACGGCCCGTCGACTCGTTTCCTCCACTGAGCCGCTGAAACCATTAGAATGGTTACAGAACGATGTATTTCTATTTTAATATATACTGTTAATTCTGGTTACAGAAATAATGGTAATAATAATAATAATAATAATAATAATAATAATAATGATAATAATGATAATAATTAAAAAAAAATGTTTTTTTCTTTTGTACAATTTTCTTGAAGCACAGATAGAAATTAAAGATTATTTTTATTATTTGAGACCAAAAAGGAGTAACTACCAATAAAATAGTTCCATAATAACGTTTTAACCTGTTCCTTCATGCAGATGGTGAAAATGTTGACATTCTCATCATAAACTGAATTTTAACGTTGGAAAATAGTCAAACTGAGCTTTAATATGAGTTCTGCTGAACTGAAGACACGCAGTGGAGCTGAAGTCCCGCCTCGTCCTTCTACGATTCCAACATAAAATACAGCGAAATATTTAAAAGAAAAAACACTCCTGCTGCATTATGGGTGTTTTTACACACTCACCCTGACTTTCATGACTTTCAGACTAGTTTGCTGGTAAAGTTTAGTGTCAACCGCGGTGAACGGTTCAAATCCCGGAGGATCGATAACGGTCCTTTTAACGCTACTTTGGATCAGCGATCTATAACTCTGAATAAAGTAAACAATCATATGAAATATTAATTTATCCCTCCGTCTCAGATTCATCCTCGAGGATCAGGTTCAGCTCGGTTTGTGAACATCTGGACAGATTATTCCTCAGGTTTGATCAGAAGTTGTTTCCAGTCGGCGGATTGTTTCCGTGGTGCGTTCAGTGTTCGGGGGACCGGCGGGGTTTTTCCGACCTGCAGTGACCGTTTTGGTTTTGGTTTTCAGTAACTTCTTTATCTCCACTCATTTCTCACCAAAATGAATCAACGATCTGTGAAATAGTTTGTAACTATTGTGAAGCTTTGAGAGAGAAATTATGAATGAATTTCTGCTTTAAACTTCCCATCTTCACACAAACGCTGTTCAGTTTGCTGCTCTGCTTTGACGAAGTCTCTGAAATACTGAACAGTTGCTTTCATGCTCTGTGATAACAGTGAGTTATGAGAGAGTCATTGTTTTCTCTAAAGTCGCTTTAAACCTCTTCGCAAGAACAAAAAAGGAAAAAAAAACTCTTCAAACTTTTTTGCCGACGAAGTGCTCTTCAGTTTAAGAGGCATCGTATTTAACAGTATAGCAGCGGGAGAAAACTGAGGAGGAGCGTTTGGTCCCATAAAATGAAGAAGGAGTCAAAAAGAGACGCAGCGGAGAAAATTAGAACTTTATTTGTCTTTTGCAGTGAAAATGAAAGAAAGCCTGACACTGTGAGCCGCGGCGGCTCCAGTTCAACAAACACCCGGAGGAAGAGCGTAAAGCTGAAGAATCCATCCTCAGAGAGGAGGAACGCGTTACACGCTCATACAGAGATCCGCGCTTCATTTAGGTTTTTTTCTTTATTTATATTTTTGGTGATTAGTTTATTCCCGGCGTCGGCGTCTTGAAGCGTCTGCAGCGACTCGAAGACCCGATCGCACAAATGAAAGAAATCAACAATCCTGCATCGTGGGTCACGGGAGGAAGTGAGGCGCTGATGAATCACAGCTGCACTGAACGACCCGACCTGGGAAGACCGAAGCGCGTCTTTATAGTCCGTAAACACAGCAAGACACAAAATAAATAGGGAAAAGAAATATTTAAATACATTGAAAAAAGTTTTTATTAATCAACTAATATTAACTGCAGAAAATGAGAAAATGAAAAAAAAAAAAAAAAAAAGAGAGAGCGGGAGGAAGTCTGAGAGAGTCCAAAAGCTTTTTAGTATTTTTGAAAAATCCCTTCTGCTCTGCAGAGAAAGGTTTTCAGTTTTCTGCGTTCTCTTGCGGCGCCGGTTTGCCGAATCATTTTCAAAAGTCACAACACACTAGAATTTTCTCCACAATTTGATGAGCTTGTTTTTGTACGCGGGACTATTTTTGGAAACCCACAGAAGAAAAATCTAATTAAATGGGACGCTGCGACGGTGATGTCGGCGCCGTGCCGATCGTGTAGGCAGACTCAGAATGAAGGGATGAACGTCGATGTTTTTAACCTAAAAATGTAAAATAAGAGAAAGTTTTGTCTTCGTTATCAAAATGACTTCTGAAAAAAAGTGACTTCATGCAGTTGATCGCGGCCGCCTCAGCCTGGACTTGGCGGGCGGCGGTAACGCGAACCGCACGGCGCCCGCATGGCGCAGCGAGCCTCAGAGCCAGCAGCATGGAGGCTGACGAGTTCCTGCCTCCACGAGGAAAAAGACGTTTGACACCCGCTAATCTGTCCAGAGATCACAGCCCGGTGCAACTGATATGCAGGGGGGGGGGCAGAATAACTCACCCCTCAATGGATACAAACACACACAGGTTGCATGTATTGACACACACACACACACACTCTCACACACACACTGCGGGGACGATATTAAGGCCTGAAAGGAAAGTGAGGCGTTTCTAATGTGACCGGATGAGGCAGAAAGAAGAAAGGAGGAGAGACGGAATAAATTCAATGAAGGGTATTACGGCAAAAGGTTTGTAAAAAGTCTATTTCATGGCCTTGCATCAGCACCGCCCCCCCTCGCCGGGTAACCTCGGCAAGAGAAAGGAGAGGGACGCTGGGAACGCCCTCTCCTTGTGTGGAGGACGGGACGCTTTCCGAGCTAAATGAAGCCTAAAGAGGACGTGGGTGACCTCCGACCTCTCCGGCCTCAAATCAGCAGATTAATCACCATCGTCATTTCAACGCCCGCGTGGCGGACGGCGCCGGGCAGCTTCCTGCTGCTCACTGACTTCAGCTCAACAGAACCAGAAGAAGATCCAGAAGAAGCAGAACATCTGTCTCTTTATCTGAGAGTCCGAGCAGGTCAGAATACCACCCAGCTACTGACGGCTGCTGCTACTGGTACGAGCAAAACGTCATAAAGCCTAACGAACGATATTCAGATGTCACCACGACACACACCTCCAACAGGTGTGTGTCTACACACTGCTCTAAACATCGCCAGCCACCGGTCCGGGGACCGGAACCAGGTCGCAGAGAGAGCGGGAAAAAACTAAAGACTGATTTTGAACTTGTGCTTTTAAATCAACATTGGCCTGCATTCACTTTTATTAAAAAGATAAATAAATAAAAAATTATTACGATTATTAGTAGTAGTATTTGTATTATAATACATTCCAATTTTTTTTCTTAGACAAACACGTGCCGTTAATTTCATATAATGAATGCATGACATAAACTTCAGTGTGTGTGTGTGTGTGTGTGTGTGTGTGTGTGCGTAAGCATCCACTCAAACCCCTACTACTGTGTTTTATCATGGTGTTTTGCTCTTGGGGGGTATTCAGTGGGTGCAGCAGCTGGATCAGGCAGACTCTCCTGTTCTCGGCCATCATCTGTCGTCTCATCGTTCGCCGCCGCCGCCGCCGCTCCTTTCAGATACAGACATCCATTCCTCCACTCCGACCAGATAGCAGCGTTCTCCCTGCGAGAGAGAGCGCCGCTGATTCTCTCCGACTCCGCGTCGCCGTGACCTTCCGCGCCGCGTCGTCCCACGAGGGGAAAACAAGCAGATCAGCAGGGCGGCGCGTCGCCGCAGATCACGCTCTGATCCGGAGCCACGCACCTCGCTGCTCCGTTTCAACGCAGAGCCGCTGACAGAGGCGCGAAGCAGAGGGAGACGTTCTCAGAAAGGAAGACTCCGGCGCCGCTGTGAAAGTTTTCCTGACAGATCATCTCAGAATCTCACCTCCCGGCTCAGGGCCAGCAGTCAGTCCAGCGCCGTTCACGCAGGCAGGGACCATTCAGTGCTCTTCACTCCGCCATCGATATCAACACACAACCAGGGTGAGGACGGAGGCGGAGGACGGAGGCGGCGGCCGGGACGGCGGCCAGACGCATCTGTGAAGAACAGCGACGAGCCGTCAGTGAGACGGAGAGGCAGGGAAGGGTATTCACATCAGAAGAGAACAAAAGAATTATGATGACGAGTTAAAGGTAAAGAAGATAAATTATACAAGTTTATAGAAGAAGAAAAAGATGATGAATTAAGTGAGGCCTCATTTAGAGGACATTTTAATAAAATGTAAAAAGATGTTTAAATTTTTTTTATTAAAAGAACACAAAACACCAGATTACTTAAAACCAATAAAAGTAGTCATTCTTCATCTAATGAGAATTTCTCTGAGAGTAACTGAGTAAATAAAGGAGTTAAAAGTTAAAAGTAGTCCCAGATGTTTTCACTGTTCGCGAAGGAGAAAAGCTGCTGAATGCAGCCAAACTCAGACTGAAGCTGAAGACAGCCCAATCACAGCCGAGGAGTTTTTTTTTATTTATTTTCTTAAATGTGTTTTTGAGTGAGTGGAAGGAGGCTAAATCCATCTCTTAAATTCTCCACCTGCTGCCAAGAAACTTGCAGTGATGCTGATGTGAATGAAAACCTTTTAGCCGAGCTGCGCTGACAGTGACTCCAGACTTCAGCTGAATTATTTCTCACCTTTTGACTCCACCTCAGTCTAAATGCAGCGAAACTGTTCACTTCTTAGCTTCTTCTATTTCCTCTGTTTATCATCGAGGTTATCCACAGCTGGCGTTAGTCGTCAGCTAGTCGTTCAGTAATCAGCAGCTTTTCATCAGCGTCGTCGGCTGATTTTACTGCAGCTGATGAGAACAAAAGCAGCGAGAAAGGTGAATAAATTTAATTCCCAAGGGAAGGTAAAAATATGAAAGCAATAAAACAAAACAACACAAGAAAAAAACACTTCAAAACAAGAGCTAATGAACAAAAGAGCGAGAAGCGATTGAAATGCTGGAGAGTTTTCCTCTGGCGAGGAGAGGAGGTGAAGTCTGCTCAGACAGAAGGAACATTCCCATCGTCAGAGAAATGAATCAGACATCAAGCTTTCTCTCACAGCGAGTCTTTAAGGACTTCACTCAATTTACATTTATTTATTTTGTGCTGCAGAGACGCTACATGAGTACATATAAAAACATTTACAAGCCACAGCTGTTATGTAACAGACAGGAAGTTCCTGGTGTGAAGGAAACCAACACCTGATTACACTGGAAACCACAAAAAATATGATTTTTCCTGTTAATGCTAGAATGTAGCAGCGGTCACACTTGTTTGTTTGAAGGTAAAACATAACGTCTTGTTGTTGAATAATAGAGTCGTGCTTGCAAACGGCGGCGCTGTGGATAAAGAAGTAGCCTTCGGCTTCATGTCTTTAATGCCACTGCAGTTTGCAGCGATGAGGTATTTTCATCAGCCTTCGGGTTCACATGAACGCTCTCCGGAGCAGACAAGTTTTTTTCTCATCATTATAAAATCGTTTGCAGTAACCGTCAGCCGCGTTAAATCTTAACGCCGTAGTGACGGTCTGAACCAAATCAGTGGAAAATATCAAAAGCTTTTTATACTCGAGTTAAACTGAACGGTCAACTGAATCATTTATAGGAATGATAATGCTTGAAAAGTAAATTATGGTTTCTCTCAGTGTTTACGTTTCAGAAAATGTAGGGTTAGGGTTAAAGGTCGGGGTTAGGGTTAAGGTCATTTGGATCACATGTTTTCAGAGGGAAAGAGTACTGACTTCCTTTTTGTGAAAAATCAGTCATGGTCTTTTAACCTAAAGAATACGTATTAAAAACCAACTAAATATGACCATGATGCTGAAATATTGGCTTCATGCTGATTTCTGACCATTTCCAAAGCAACAGTTTTATGTGCCACGGTTTTGCAGATGAGCGACCCGATCATAACCGGTGATCGTAGCAGTGGACAGTCTTGTTTTTTTTATTTTCTTTGCTTAACTAGCAATTTTTAAAGCACAAAACCTGAACCCTCGATGGCATTCTGTCAGTTCCTCGAGGTGAAAATGGCGCTGGGAGTCACTGAAAATGTCACTTTTTAAAAACCACTTGCAGAGAGCAGTGGTGTTGAGACGCAGGGCCCTCTGGGAAAACACCAGACGTTCTGGAGCATTCTGCACTGCAAACGTGAACAACGTGAAACTTCTGGAAGATTCAAAAAAGTGAGGAAAAGAAGCTCGTATTTTCAGCGGCAGTAGTGACTTGCGTGATGCTTGCTGAGCGGCAGCGTCTCCAGCCGCTCACAGCAGCCCGACGTGGTCACATGATCCCTTTGGGAAATATCAACTGCCCGATTGCTCAGTTGGTGAAAGTTGGCAGCGCAGCGTGATCTGCTGTTGGATGGATCGACTGGAATGATTCTCCGCGGTTGATATTAGCGAATGGTTTTTAGTCATTCAGTGAGCCGAATGGTTTTTGATGAAGATGAAGTCGCGACCACACCGGCGGCGGTGCGGCTCACGTCTGGACGTGTGGCGGTCTCCCTTCCCCTCCGCCGCCGCCGCCGCGCTCCGGTGACCGTGCCACGGTAGACACACTGACTGACAGTAATTATCACCGTTCATCATTAAGCGTAAGGCCGGGATGATAAGGGCTCTTTATGTAAAATGTCAGCTCGCCCGGATGATGAAAATGATTAAAGGGCAGCAGTGCGAAATGGAGACGTACATGCGGCGCGAGCGGCGAGGCTGACAGCGGCGGGGGCCTCACAGGGCGGAGCAGCCGCCCAGCGCCGAAATAAATAAAGAATAGACGTCATTTTACTTATTGAAGTCGAAGGCACGCTGAGGAACTGGGCTGCTATGGAAACATCAGCCCAGTCCGTATTGATCAAATATCACCTCTTCTCCCTTCTCGGTTGAGCACAGCTCACCTCCGCCTGAACTCTCGCTACGGCCGGTCGATAGATTGGGGCGTACTTTGTCGGCTTTCGCCACCACAAATCAGGAGTTGTGTGTCGCCCAGCAGTTAGCGCAGATATCGCACTCCGTCATCTGCTTCCAGACTTCCCCGTCTCTCCTCCCCCCTCGCTCACCTCTCCTCTTCACCTGCTCTATAAATAACTCGCCTCTCCTCCGCTGCGCCCATACCCCTCTGGATGTTTTCCCCAGGGGGAGCCAGGCAGGCCCGGGCTGCTGGCTCCCTCCTCCCCTGGGAGCCGGCGAGCCTCGCCGGCCCTCCACCCTCCATCATGCAGCAAACACGACGCCTTGCAGGGGAAACACAAAGCAGGGTCCCGTACTCCTGCACCTGCTGCAGTAAGATTTGGAGGGGGGTGTGGGTTTTGTGCCGGGAGTGGCGTCGGGCCGTGCGAAAGCCAATCATCCACCGGTGGCTCCGCCGGCCTGCTGGTCCTGACCTAATCTCAGGGTTTTGGGGAAGAGGTAAACTGGGGCGTGTTTACAGTGTGGTCTGCTGTTTCTTTGTTGGAAAAGCGCTGCCTCCAGTGCATTTTGTGCTGATAGGATGGAAAAAGTTGCGCAGTGCACACTCCCATGCTTCATTTCCATAACAATTTTGAGTGCTGTGGTGGTGAGACGGTGTGTGTCATCGGCTTTGGCTCCCAATCTGGAGGGAATTCAACATTTCCCAAGTTGGGGGACAAGCTCCCTGAAAATACAGAAACACCTGGTTAGAGGCCGTTTTCTGTGGTATTATCTATTGAGCAAAGTTTTTCCTCTCAGATCAAATTGACCACAGAAAACGATCACCAAGTCATTTTCACGCCGTTGCATCACATGCTACTTTTTTCAGATCAGGTGGAATGGAGCTGGACTGATCTGACTCACCAAATCGTTTTCTTTGAACATTTTACTGTACTTCTTACCAACACATGAGCATTTAAGCATATTTTTTTTTGTGACAACAGTCATTATTCACATGAAACTGCACATCAGTTTCACCCAGGAATACACCAAATGCTCTACATTTCAATAAAATACACGCCAGTCGACAACTTTTATAATTATTTTTTTTCATAAAAAGCATAATGTGGAACCAAACAGGTCATTTTCATGCAATTCCACGAAAGAAGTCATGGCGAGTTAACTTTTCAAAGGAGGGTTAAGTTCTACTGTAACAAAACCAGAATCCAGTTCCTGATGACCGGTTTCTTCCGCTGTCTCAGATCTGCTTCGTAACATTCGGGGCTGTTGTTAAATATTGATTACTAAAGACTGCGTCACGACGGTGACCGCCCCACGCTGTTCACCTTTCCCAGGCAGCGTTAACATAGTTTCAGCCTTGTTTACGAGATGTTTCAAGTGAAAATGCATCGTTTTTGTTGGAGAAAGGTTTTGTGTTTACATGTGAACCTTTTGAAAACAATGTAGTTTTTTTTATGTACAGCCACTAGTGGGTGCTGTTGGCCGGGAGTCATGCCACTCTGGAGGTCACCGTCGTTGGTTTTACTTGGACGTTATAGGTATAACTGCAAACAAAGAACATATTTTGACTGCCCAGTGATGTGATTTTGTCCTGTTTTTCACAGCTGAATACATTTATGATCTCAAGTGATGAATCACAGGGAAACTCTTACATCTGCTTAATGTCAGTCTGCAAAATAAACTGGTGCAAACATTTTTGTGTGAGGTTGATGTGAGTTTTTGACCTCTATTACAGGCCTGCTTTGTAAATACAAAGCACTGCCTGAGATTCGACACAGCTAAACTGGAGAATAATATCTGCACTGCATGTCTTTTGGTAATCTTGGTCATTAGCGTACTGGCCTGTTTGTCTGACAGTGACTCGTCTCTAAACTCCAACATATTAGAATTCTCTGCTGCGCCTGTTGTCTCCCATAGCATTGATCTGGTAAAATCAACAAATCAAAAATGCATGAGCCAGGTAACGATTTCATCAAAAAGTATCAGGCGTGTGGCAGAGTCCTATTACTCTGGGCTGATGCTCGAAAGAGTTTAGTAGACCTAACAAATCAAGTCTTCAGCCCTCATCCCTCATGTGCTGGAGTCCCCTGAGAGGCGGCGGTCCCGTGTGCGGCGTCTGTTCTCCTTCGAGTCTGTCTCCTTCGTATTTTCATTCAGATGAAAGGTTAAAGACTTGCTCTGTTACTTTTCTGGAATTGTCCCTCAGTCACTGTCGTCTGCTACATACCTTCTGAAAGGTGATGGATTTTTTATTCTGGATTTGCAGTTTTGAAGACGCACCGCATATAAATAATTCCAGGCCGTTATATCGACCTTGATGTGTTATTGAAGATTAATATCGAGTGAATGAAAACACAATTGCCACTAGGGATGGGTACCAGATTCAGTACTTTTATAGATTCTGACCAAATTTCATTGGTAGAGCGAGTACCGTTCATATAAAATCAAATGGTAGCATGTTTTGGTACCTGAACGCATCCTTGTGACTGTGAGGGAGTGGAAGAGTTGGCAATTTTTCATGCTGGACCTGAACACAGCATTGCACGCCTAAAATGTAATAAGGTGAGTAGCTAGCATGTTAGCAAAGCAAGGCTGAGGAATGACCAGCCCCAGATCTCCAGCTACATCTCCTGCATTCGGCACCGTTAGCACATTAGCATCGGTGAGCATGCAAGCATCCATTAGTGACTCACCTGCAGCCAGCAGCAACAAGTTAGCATATATTAACAACTAAGTACGCACAAAAGTATTGAAAATTGGTACCGTTGAGTACCGGTACCGATTCCCAGGTAGCGGGTGTCGGTACCATATCGGTTCAAATAGGAACAGTACCATCCCTAATTGCCACATTCTCACCACACTCTCTGTAAATTTGATTAAAATCAGGTTTTTAAAGTTTACATTTTGTTGGACCTGGTGCAGACCGAACAAACTGCTCAGTGTTTTGTGTGTTGGAAATGCCCTTCAAAGATTAACTTCACTCTTATGCTTGGACCAATCAGTCAGTTCAGATGCTCCATGCGGCCTTTTTCAAAAGATTTTTGCACTGAGAGGCTCCAGGGACCACTTGTTGGACAAATTTGCCGTAAAAACCTGTTTTTTTTTTTTTTGGAAAACGTGTCTTTAGTACTGTGAATATGACCATTGGTTGTAGGGGTAATACTATATTTAGCATAGTTTAGAAGAAAAGTCAAAGCCACTAGCCCAAAAAGTGTGAACCCTCTCCATCCAGGGCCTTTTCTTCTGAGGCTGGGACCCTCCATTGTGATACGTTTGTGTTGTAGATATGTCTCATTATTAATGAATTCAAACATCCACCATATGCTTTGGGTTTGTAACCTGGGATCAGTCTTTCCTCTTGTTTTCGCTCTCACTCTGATCAGTGTTAGGACACAGGGACTCACTGCCTTCCCAAATTCCCCCAAGGCTCTGTATCCAGTGTCCAAGGTTGTGGAGCTCAGCCTTGCAGATGTGTGGTCACGATTCACGAATGATTGAATTTAGCTTGTTTCCTGGTGCATTTCTTCTAAAAATAGTCTGTAGTGAGGGTTTTCATGAAAAATGAAACTTACCTCATCTAAATTCGAGGCCCAGGATGTGTTACTTATCAGACGTCTGACTAAATATTGGATTTTCAACCTTCTTTCTGAACTTTCAGTGGTTACATGTTCAGATCAGCTGGTGTTTCATCACATATCAGAGCCCTAGTGAGTCAGCGGCTTAGCCTTTTAAACCAAAACAAATTGCTTTGCTGTCTGGCCCAGCGTTATACACAAACACCAATATATCTGCCACGTAACAGCATGTTTAAATCTCAAAGCAGAACATCGTTTAATTCATACGAAATTATCTTTATGGGCTTTCATGAGCTTAACAGGATATAAATATATGTATATATATATATATATATATATATATGTAGTTGCTGGAAAGTAGCTGCATTACCTGCAGTGGAAGTCTTCCATCATGTCGCTAAACATCTTCACTGAATAGTGAATTAGCGATTTGTTTTTGATATTGCAATCTGCATTTGTTCTTAAGAAAAAGGTGACAAGAATCTTACCAAACAGTCTCTAGGTGATTGTTAAAATATTAGTCTATTAGTTTAGTTTATTATTATTTGGTCAGCAGATTGAGAATTAACATACAGAATTATGTCGAAAATACAAAACAATATTGATCATCATCATCATCATCGTCCTCATCATCATTATCTGCGACCAAGGGTTTAGGCTGAAGTAAAAACTTATATTGCCTAAACCTTTTCATAAAGTAAAGTTTCTACATTCCGGAAATGATAAATAAATGAAGACAAGAGAAAAGAGAAGAAGAAAAGAAAAAAAAAGATTCACAATATCTAATCAGAACTCAAGGAGGAACTAGTTCACTGCAAAAACTCCAAATCTGAGCAAGCTTCCCAACCCGCCCCGAGCGAAAACGTCTCACCGTACCCGATCCAAGATAAATACACCCAAACATCACATCCCACCAAGATTAAAACGCCCGATTCAAGAGAAAACCCTCCGAAACCACTCTAGAGACAAAACTATCAGTCAATAAATCTTAATTATGTATTTGCTGGATCTGATATATCATCAAATAGGATATTCTGAAGAAAAGTAAAGTTCACATCAATTTGATGGACCAGGGCGCGTTGAGCTGGACCAGAGACCAGAGGGCCTCAGTGCTGCTCTCTCATGAAAGTCCGTTCACGACGGGAGGAAAAGATGGCCGCCAGCGTTCTGCAGGTGTTCGGTGTGGGCAGGTGTGTCTACACTTGGTGGGTTGAACAGGGACCAGTCCAGACTACCTGAATTTCACTGATGGAGCAACACAGGCCTCATTTCGTCGTCATGAAGACGACGTTACGGCCGCTGGTGATTCTGGGACCTCAGCCGGAGTGATCTGCACGTCACAGAAAATCTTTCTACAATTTCTCTGAAATTTAACTGAAAGCCTAATATCCCAAACTTTTTGTGAGTTGTGCATATTTTCCTGTTGCCTACAGCACTTTTTGAACCTCTTTCAACGTCTTCCTCCTTGTTGCTGAGCTCAAAGTGTCAATTTAATGAAAATCCAGCATGTGATCCATCCATCCACCTCTGGTTGCAGCACATAAATATAAATAGACTGTAGGGTATCAGAGCTCATGTTCTTAAAATACTGAGCTTCAAACAATCATATTTTAGCACCGAAACGTCCTTGTTCCGTGTGACTGATTCTCTACGGGCACCTTGGGTTTGACTCAGGCCGTGTTTCTTACTTTGGAACACTGATCAAAACATCCAAACTCTGAAAGTTCAAAGAACGTTCAGTCAAAGAAAACCGGTGCTGAAACAGCAATTTTCTGCTGCTGCTTTCTCAAAAAGTGCTCGTTGATTGCAAAGAAAATTAAAGAAAATGTTTGCCTGTGAGTTTGTTCTGTTTCTCCAAGAAATACATCTTCCCTTCACTTTTGACACGGTGCAGTTAAAACTGAAAGGAAAGGACAGGAAATTGTCAAAATAATGGGATGTGTGACTCCCCGTCAGATGTCCTACGGTGTGTGTGCTTCACCTTGATTTATGTCATTTTGCGCTATTGGCTCTGTTTACCACTTTAAACCTCATTCCCAACACTCACCCTGCAAAGACAGGAAGCGTTCAGTGAGGAGGAGATGAAAAGTCTCTTCTGAGGGGAACGTCTGCATCACAGTGTCATAATAAGTCTCTTGGCAGTCTCCTCCCTCCGCCCCGCTCACTCTCGCTTTCTTGGCACCAAGGACGAAAAGCTTACCCCACGGTGGAGCCGAGCCGAGAGCAGAAGAGGGGCCTCTGGGGAGACAAAACTTCAGGGAGAGTTTGGGGAAAGATGAGACGACGAGGAGGAAGACGAGGAGGAGGAGGAGGAGGAAGGCTGGTGTAGGTGTGGAGGAGGTAACAAAACGAAGCTGTAATGATCCCTGTGGGGAAAATGGGCCACTGCTGCAACAATATGAGCACAAAGCAAGAAAGAATAAAAGACCAGGGACCAGAGAGAAGCTGTGTCGGCACACCGCCACTGACCAAACCAGCGTTTCTCAGTTCAACAGGTGGGAGGAGCAACAGGAAATGGAAACTTCCACAACCTCTCATTTACATCTGTGCTTCTGATATCCCAAAATAGTCTGATCTGACTTTACAAATGATGTTTATGGTGTGAAACCAGCTGGACTGGTACTCATGAAAACCAGTTGCGGTTGATTGGTGTGGATGCACTTCCATCTCGGGAGCCGTCTTGTTTTCAGAGGTCCAGCCACTGCTGTCATGTAAATGACAGCCATAGCACAACCAACATTGTGAGTTTTCTCCTGAAAATGTCATAAATGCAGCGTCCAGCACGGCCTTCTACTCCCCCATCCTGTGCGAGGCGGTGAGAGGATTTGAGACATCCCACCCAGAACTCAAGGTGAAACCAAGAAAACATGCGCCATGTACAAGACGCCTCTTCCATCATGGGCTGGCAAAGTCGCTGCTGTGCCAGAAATGTTAATGTGGGTTTGGCAGCACGCAGGAGTGGCCGGAGGAAGCCTGCACTCAGACGACATTCAAACTCCACCTTGAGAAGCCTCATTGACCAACAGGTCTGTGAAGCGACAGCACACACGAACAAATGTTCCATTACCGTCAAACCTCTCAGGAAATCCTCACATAAAGCCACCTGATGACCACGGACGACAGCTGTCTGCTATCGATTCAGATTTTTTTCTTAACGGGAAGTCCTATTGAGATAAAAATCTCTTTCAAAAGAAAGACCTGGCCAAGGTAGCACTCAGTACAAAGAGTAGTACACCCAACATGAAAAGCAGAACAGACAAAGACATGAAAGGCAGCAGCATCTTTCCCTCAGCAGAAAACCCGCTCTGAAAAGCAGCCACTTGGAAGAGCTTAGCTGATGGCTCTCCCACTTGAAACAGGTAAAATCACCAAGGTTGTTTGGAACTTTAATTAATGAATACATGAAAGTGAAGTTAGCAGCATGCATATAATCACAATCAGCACTCGAAAAGAAGATGTCTCCACATGAATGCACAAGAAGAATCCAGAATAAATGTAGGAAATGGAAGGAAAAACAAGATCAGATCAGCAGTGCATAGCCTGTGTGTGTAGCTTGCCTTATCTGCCTCGGTTGATAATTTGATGAGAAAAGCGTGGCTCACGAAGGGACGACTTGTTGTGAGGGTCTGATTTGATTAATAGGACATATGTGTCTTTGGCTCTGTTTCCATGGGAACATTTCAAGTGAAAATGCATAATTTTTGTTTATTTGTTTCAGAGGAGTTTCATCCATTTTCACAGAAATCAGCAGAAATGCTGAAAGCTATGTTGTTTTCATGGATACTGCCGGTTTTTCGTGGAATGAAGCGACACGCGTGTGCATAGAGATCTCTGAGGAAACAGACATGAATATGAATGAAATGAGTGTGTTTGGAAGGCTCTGTGTATGTCTAACATCAAACTAAATGAGCCTCAATGCTGAGCGGGAAAATAAAGTTAGGCTGGAGTAGATTGAGATGCAGAAGCAAAGGTCCTCCTCAGACAGGAAGCTCGGTTAATTCTGAAACCAGAGACGGAGTTCAAATCTCACAGCGAAAACATGAGACCGAATGCGAACCATGACAAGAACAGGGCTGTAATACTGTTTGCAGCCTGTTTATGACCAACCAGTGCATTTGAGCAAATACAAGACTGAAGCGATAGCCTGGTAGATCTGCTGCATCTGCACGATTGGGATAAATATGAATACCTGTGTTTTCTCTCTTCCTGATTGGTCTGCTTGATCAGACGCCACTGGACAGGTCTGCGAACAGAGCCTGCTTTAGTCTGAAACTGTGTTTGTGCTTCAGTTAATCATTTAATGACTAGGTTGACTATTCACATCCCCGGGTCTTGGTTCATGGATGTCCATCCAAGCATTCACCCCACGCTTACCTTTTATTATTATTCTTTTAGGTGAAATTTACAACTCCTGGATTTCAAATCAATTCCATTGTTTTTTTTTTTTCTATTAGCACAAAATACAACACAGTCATCTCAAGGCAATTTTACAGAGAAAAACCAACAATTCCGCATGAGCGAGCAGAGGAGACGGTGGGAGAAAGAAAGAGAAAAACTCATTTTTAACAGGAAGAAACCTGCAGAACCAGACTCAGAGGTGGAGGCGTTCTGCTTTTCCGGTTGGTGTTGGGAGGCAGAAGGACAGAAAAGGACAGGACAGGCTGGCAGATTGCGGGAAGAGATTCAAACCCCGGTTCCAGTATTAGGTAGGGATATTTAGATTACTCCTTCTCTGTGGTTACTGTTGGATTATCAGTAATAACTCCCAGAATGTTAACTCCCGTATTTCCTCCAGTAACATCAAACGTCCCCCTTTCAGAACAACAACATCTGTTACAGTTGGATTTGTCATTTTTGCATCACTGAGCAGGACATGAGGGACGCTGAGCCGCCGCCCACGCAGGTATGCAGTCATATGGTCGCAGTCCAACTCATGAAATCCTGCAGATGTAGGTCAGCCGCTTCAAACAGAACGGAGAGGGAAGGAGAGTCATCTCAGTGACTCTGACTGTGACGTGATTGTTGGTGCCAGACGAGCTGTTTTGAGCAGTTTTCTGAATCCGCTGCTCTCCTGAGAATTTCACCTCAAGGTCCCTGAAAGTTTATCCAGGATGATATGACAAACAAAAACAGCACAGCGGAAGGGGAAGGGTCAGAGCGTCGGAGCTCACAGAGGAGCTGTGATAACTTAAATAACCGCTCCTCCAGGCCCACCTGAACAGAAAAACACAGAGAGGACAGGAGACACCGAGCGCTGGCATGGGTTGGCTTCTCCAGTGATCTCTGGAACCATGATTAATCTCCTCTGGGATGAAACACAGGTATGATGAGTATCTTGTGAAATCCAGAGCATGAGGGGTAAAACCTGACTAGTCATAGAAGTTCCTTTCTTCCAGTGAGCCGTGCTGATTCTATGGGAGGTGGACGTTCCAGGGAGGCGACTCCCTGAAATAAGAAGGATTTCAAGAAGTCAAAGCTAATTTGGAGTTTCTTGTCCACAAAGAGTGTCTGAAAATCTCATCTATATGTATTGATGTGATTCTCTCCTCCAAGGCGTTTCTTCATTTCTGTGGGATTATGGGAAGTTTCCAGCCCCTCCAGTCCTGGGCAGGAGGAATACTGAGTCAAACAACATGTCAAAGTTGGCCTTTTAATAATTGCAGGGTTGTTTTTTTGTAGTTCATACACACAGCTGATAGTCATTCTAAATCTGAATATCTCGTGAGTTGAGCTGATTTCTCCTTTTAACAGTCTGGAATTTAAAATCTTAACATCTCCTGTCAGACAAGTTAAAGGTAAATGCTTCAAATGTATCAGTGCTTCAGTGTTCTCCCAGCTCCCCTACACACCACTTCACTCAGTGAAACATTATATATACAGAATATAATTCTTCTGAGATGCAAACCGAATGTACATACATTTTTTTTTTTTTTTTTGGTTTGTTTTTTAACAGAGCAAACATAATCTAATCCTTTGATTCAGAGCTTCCAAAAGTCACAACAGCAGAGGTTGGACCATTGTCTTCTTGGTATAATCAAGAAGAAGGGCATTTTTGTTGTGTATGTTGCTTGAAATGGAGATTACTCTGTCAACTTGTACCGCTGTAATTTAGCATAAAGAGGTTTTTGGTTACAGTCCAGGCCGGGCCGTTATGGCTGGAGTGTGCATGTTCTCCCTGTGCATGCTGTTTCTCCAGGCACTCCGGTTTCCTTCGGTGTGCATGAGTGTGTGTGGATGTAACCCTGTTCACGTGTAGTGTGTGTTTGGAGTATAAATTAAACTTAAGAGTATTTGATAAGTACTTACATTGATACTCGGCATCGGCAGGCAGCTCAAGGTTAGTACTCGTACTCGTACTCGTACTCGTACTCGTCCTTTTAAAAGGTGGTGTCATTGCATCCTCATTAATTCCTGCTGTGCCTGGACAGTACTTGTAGATGTAGTGGGTGTGGCGGATGCTGCTGGAAGTTGCAGAAGTGTGTTGAAGGAACAAACCACAGCACTGATGTGGAAGGAGCAACCCGACCGGACAGACGACCGGATTCAGGGTGTGACCCTCCAACCGGGGCTCCCCGTCGATCTGAGTCAGGGTGCGGTTGGAGTTTTCTCCTCTGTGGGTTGTCCAGCCTCTCACATGCGGCTTCCTTCACTCCTGGTTGTTGGTTGTTTTCGCTCAGAGCTGCTCGTGTTTCTGCTGCGTCTGAATTTTTTTTTTTCTTCCTTTTTTTGTTGCAGCCAGGCTGTTTAATGCTGCTCCTGGTCTTGGATGTGCTGCCCTTCAGGGTTCATGTTTCTTTGGACACCTGTGCTCATTTGAAAAGCTTTTGTTCACCTGAATGCTGTTTGTTGTGCATTCAAACCTCCCCCCTCTGCAAACTTGTGGCATCTGCAAAACTTTGTGATGACCGGCGGTTGAAGGGGAAAGCAGGAGCAGTTTGCGTTGATTGTTTCTCCTACAAAAGCAATAATCCTCTGTCTCCACTCTCAACCATGTGTAACAAGCTGCACGCATACCGTGTCAAGGAGAGCGCTGGCAGGCCAACACCTGATATACGCACTTTATTGCATTCTTGTCTAACCTGATTAGAGCAAAGGGTTCTGCTGGTGTTTGTCGCAGAGCGGCTACTTCGCTTGACATGCTTTTATTCTTCTGTTGCTAAGAGATACAAACTGCTTCCAAGGAGGTCTGTAACCTGCAGCCACGTCTGGATCCGCTCAGAACTGGAGAACGCTTCACACTCTGCTGGACTGTGGAGATTAGTGAGGAGTAAAGGAGGGTCGTATGTGAGTTAGCATATCTGAGCAGCGCTCGCACACACACACACACACACACACACACTCAGTGTGTGACACAGGTTGCTCATCACTGATGAGAAGGTAGCGATCTGTGACGGAGGGGAGCAGCTGTGAAGTTACCTTGAAGGAAGGCAGGGAACTTAATGCACTGCAGTTACTGCTGCACACTCTGCCCATGAAGTTAGTCTAACAAACGCGCAGCAGGCTGCTTTAAATACAGTTAGCTCAGGGTCTGATTACGTTTGGGAAAAACCAAACCTTTACATTTTTCTAAAACATTTACCTGATTCCTCAGATTCATCGAGCGTGCTTAGAAACATGATTCTGTGGTGTGACGACATGCTAATGTAGTGAAGGCCATCTAACCAAACACCGAGACAGGTCAAGACCAGGACCTTAACACTATGGTCTCATGACTGGTCCAGAGACCAAGACAACTCTCGACTAACACCAGACTCATAAATACAGAGTTGCTGTTGGCAATAATTTGCTGTAACTGTTCCCGACACCAGTATCAGGTATGGGGTGAAGCTGGGCAGGGTGCTCATTCTATCGGTGCATCCCGAGTAACGGATATTACTAGTAATACATTTTTGCATGAATATGAAGAAAGCGTAGTGGCGGCGCGTCAGGTTGTTGGTAAGCACTTTCAGAAACATGTTTGGGATTGGGTCTGATCCCAGCCTGCAGTTCTCACTTCATTTACGGCTTATTTGTCATCCAGAAAGCCTCTTGATTTAGTTCCCTTCTCTGAAAATTGAAGAGAATTACTGACTGGGCAAACTTTGCAGAAGTGGATTTGAGGAGGGTTTTTTGGGATGCACTGTTTTTTAAATCTCGTCAAACAAAGAAAACAGACTCTCTGGGGAATCTAAAGCAGCGGTAACTTCATCAGAAAGATGGAGGAAAACAAAAGTGACAAGAAATGAAAGTTGTTTTTTGAATATTCCTAATAATATGTTCAGGGCTTTGGATTCCGCTGAGAGCCAGTCAGCCTGAATTATATATTTGTCTGTTAAAACACATTGTCTGACGGACCTTGTGTATCATCTATCAAACGCTTTGCAGCTCCTCACTTTGTGATTCCTCTGCTGTTTACGTTGTGGGGCCTTCTCTGGTGCGGCGCCGTTCGCTGGCACTTTACCACCACCAGCTGATCAATGGAGCGTTTGAGTCGCACCGGTCACATGCTGCTGGATGCGCCTGTTGCATATCAAGGAAGTTAGAGGCGGGGAGAAAAAAGCCGCTCACTGCTCTGCTTCCACAGGATTTTATTCATAACTGCTCTGCTACATTCCCTCCTCGGGCACTTTCGCAAGCAAAAGTGGCTTTTTTGAAATCTCACAGAGTGCCTGTGTGGTGCGTGTTGTTCTTGTGGGTACACTCACTGTGCATGTAGTCCAGCAGGTGAGATGTTTTCGATCGTAGTCAGCAATGAAGGAAGTCAGGTGATGTGAAGAAATATAGGTGTTTTCAAGTTTAGCATGTTATCCATAAAAAAAAAAAAAAAAAAATCATATAAAAGAGATTCAGCTCAGAAGTAAAACTGAATCGACCTCCGGGTGGATTTGCCAGCTGTGTGTCTCATGTTTTAGGTCTCCATGTCCCATTAACATTATGTTTTGTGCCCAATTCCGGGGAAAGCTGAGTCCCTGATGCTGTTATGAAGTTTTGTTCTGTGGGGTCAAAGACAAATTCCTGTTCCATGAATGAATTCTCGAAAGTGGACTGGGGCGATACACCTGTCAAAACTCATGTCTAGTAACATTAGTTCTGTTCTGCAGCGTTTGTTTTGCCAAAACCACCACGGTTTTGTGTGGCGGTCCTCATTTTATGGTCAAAAATAGAGTGAATAGGTGGTGAAGAACTAGTCACAGAGAACAGACGTCATGAACATCAATAAATGTCTGTTGCACTGAATGATTGACAGTCTGACCATTAAGGGGAGGGAAAAGACAAACTCCAGCAATCTCAAAGTTCGTCCAACTTGTTAACATTAGACCCCTATCACACGACCAGTGAAAACGGTGAAACTCATTTTGTATGGACTGAGAACATGACTGGGGGTGACGACACTGCGAGGCCGCTGCTGTTGCTCTTATCCATCTGCTGAACAGCCGTTTACTGCAGCCGTGGTGTTCATGCACAATCGCAGCGTTTCTCCCGTTTTCACAGAAATGGAGCATTTTCAAAAAGTTCCACCTTCAAGATGGTTTGAAAAAGTTACCCTGTCTGTGTTTTCACTTCAGATCTTGTGTAAACTGGATCTTAGTTCTATGGAAACATGGCAGAAGTTTTCCATACAAATCTCCTGTGATTTGTTTTTGTTATGTTTTTCATGACTACATTTAGGACACACCATCTGACATGTCACCTTCTACAAAGTCCCTGTTGTTGGGAAGGATGTACCCATAGTGCATTGCTCCAAAATGATAACAGTAGGTTACACCATTTGCAGATGACGCCACGCTCTGCTGTTCCTCTTTATCAGTCCTCTGATATTCTGGTTTTACATGCCAGTCTTGTCAGTCTGGAGATGGAGAGGAGGTCCTTTGTAATGTTTTTCAGATTGTGTATAACTGAAGTTGAGATCAAACCTTTTCTCGCTGCCTGATCTGCTCAGAAACTCCTTTAATTACTTGCCAGACTTGTGTTTTCAGAACTTCATCTGCTGGCGCTCCGTCCACCCACATTGTTTGCTTACGGGTACCGAACAAACTATTCTCAAAGCAGTTGTCTTTAATCTGATCAAACCTTTCATTTCTTCGTTTCACTTGTCTCATTTAGCTCAGTGCACCTCCATCAGCGGCTCTCAGCGATATGTACAGTATTTGCATGAGTGTGGAGGAGGAGAAAACAAGGAAAAGGCGATTAAAAGCAATTACTTTGCTCCATTTAATGTTTGATGCAGCCTTGATTCCACAGAGGCTGAAAGTTGTTGTTGTTTCTTAAAGAGGATGTAATTCTATGTGTGTTTTGTTGGGGAAGTGGACAGGGTCGTGACAAAAAAACTAGAAAAGAATTGAGGAAAAAAAAAGCAGGAAAATGGCTTCTTGGGTCTTTGTGTGTGAGTTTGGGGGGTGGCGGGGAGGGACGGGGGCGTCGCGGCGTTTTGGCGGAGCTTTTATCGTCTCCTCCGGTCGCGGAGAGGATGATGAGCTTTACAGGCGGCGGGGAAGGGGAAAGATAAGGAGGGAGACAAGAGAAGGAGAAGCTTGTTAGAGCGGTGAGGTGTTGATGAGATAATTACACAGCTGTCATGGTGCCTGTCTGGCCCGAGAGCCGCGCCGTCGCCGAGCGAGCGTCTCCGCAGATCTGTGTGTGTGTTCGCACGTTTCAGACGCTCTCCCACTGTATTCCTCCCCAAAGTGGCACAATGCACATTGTTGATTGCAGTCATATGTTGTTTCCCGTCTGCGTGTGTGTGCATCCATGTATACATCCTCCGTATGTGCGTGTCAGTGTGTGTGTGTGTGTGTGTGTGTGTGGGTTGGACTGTGTGTGCTTAGACTCTTGGGGCAGAATGATGACTGCACTTTTTTTTCTTCTTTTTTTTTTTTTGAAATGTATGGCCGCGTCTTCTGAGGTGGAAATAAGGGTTTTGAGCGTCTGCCACCTATAGCTCCCACTTTCTCCTTGTGTGTGTGTGTGTGTGTGTGTGTGTGTGTGTGTGTGTGTGTGTATGTGTGTGTGTATGTGTGTTGTTTTTCAAAGGCAGACGCTTTCTGTCGTCTGCAAGTGCTTGAGGCCAACTTCCTTCAAGACAGCCAATAATTCTTCCGTGTTGACTTCACAAACACACACTCTGCGCCTTGCTCAGCGGCGTTGGCGGGCGGCTGATTTGATACATGCCTGCGACGCGGTCGCGAGGCCGCCGGCAGCTCCTGTTTGTGTGTGTGTTGTGGAGGGGAATATGGTTGTGGGGGGGGTTAAAGTAATGGCGGTGGAAAGTTGACCACCGCCCTGGGAAATATGCGGCGTGTCTCCGAGCGAGCGGGAACGAGCTCTCACGTCGGCGGGCAGCTTTTTCATTTGTGGAGGAGGCGAGAGAGAGAGAAAGATTGTTGGAAGTGACGGTTTGTGTTTTTCTGTTATGAACACATTGCCGAGAAAACTGGAACAAACTCAATTTGGAGCTGCGGGGTCCTTGGAGGAGATGCGGCGGGTCCAACATCCACCTCCACAACAAAAGGCTTTCACCTCTTCCCTGCTGCTAACACTCCTCTCAAAACGCTCCCTGCACAGGCGCTCCAGGGCCGAGGAAGCACATGCTCAGCAGCGGCACAATCACAACCTTCTCCTCCAGAGACTCATGACTCCCAGTCCAGATCCTCCTGGTCCTGGTCCAGGTCCTGGTTCCAGTCCATATCTGTCTGGAGTTGGTAGTTTCAGAGTTGACAGTCCTCGAAATAACAATCGAACTGTGCCGTCTGTCCACGTGAATGTCTGTGTTCTTGTATTGTTAATATCAAGAGTGTATTGTTCTCAGCATCGTGTGTGTGTTTTCATTATAAAAACAAAGCAGCCCCTACTGTGGTCCAACATGCTAACTACATCGCTTTCAGCATTACTACATTTTTTTGTGTAAACTGACATTGTTTTCAAAATGTTTCTCAGTGCAAAGGTGAAACTTTTCTGAAATAAAAACGCAAAACGATGCATTTCCACTTGAAACATGGTCATGTTAACGGAGCCTGAGCCATACTGACTGAGAGTCACGCATCTGGGGTCGATCTTACAATGTGGAAAATACCACAGATTTATCCATTTCACTCCACCAACAAGCAGTATACATTGAAAATCAGTAGAAGCATAACATTTAAGAGAAATGAAGAAAAAAAAAACAGCAAACTCAGCAAACTGGAGAGAAGCAGCAGTCGTTCCACATCGGGAGCCAATTTCCAAAAAGTTCTCTGACACCCGAAATGCAACAGAACTTTAGTTTTCATTCATATGATGCCACGTTGGAACTGCTGAAACGATGAAAATGTGCTCTAAATGTTAAGTCCGTCCACAACATGGAGACTCCACTCAGAAGCGTCCGGTCTGCAGCCCAAACACGTCACATTGTGCACCATTTCCAAGCTGCACCTGTGGAAAACAGTTTTCTGTTCTACAAACATGTATTGTAAAGTCCTCCTCACGTTGAACAGTGACCGGGGTTTTAACAAATTGAGTGTTACACTAGATGTGATCACGATTGTGTTCTTGATAAAACACACAAAGCAATAAATTACTATAAATTACATACAACCAGGCCCCCCTGCAGTAATTGGCCACAATTTCACTAGACTGTATTGGCAATTTTGATGTCAGGTATTCAGTGTAAATTGCTCCCTCACTTGTTTACAGTGCAGGGTGGAAGCTAAGTGCTAATTACAGCCTGTCCTCCGTTTTATTCACACACTTCCTGTCACATTAAAAGCGGCGCGGCAGACACGCTAGCCGAGCCCCTATCGCCTGTGTACGACTCATAATTCAGACAGGCCGGGCAAATGAGATAAATGACTCCCACCACCTTCAAAGACAGAGGGATTTCTCATTTGAGTGGAAATTAAATTAATACCAGTGGGAACACGCTCGCGGATCTTCACACAGGGTCTGCTGTGGCGATAACACTGCGCCGCTTCATTCAGCGGGGAGGTGGAAGGAGTGTGTGTGTGTGTGTGTGTGTGTGTGTGTGTGTGGGAGGGAGGGAGGGAGGGGGGTATTTGCCTTTTTTTTTTCATCCTTTAATAATAACAGTATAGCAGACCTAAGCCTCCCCGGGTCCGGGGCAGAGTGATTAAATCCACTAGTGCCAGTCCGCCGCCGTCATTATGTCACTTTGGCCGAGCGAGCGCTCACAGGAGGGGAATTGGCGGCGTCCACCGGCGACCTTGGCGTGAGCGTGAGGCGGAGGGCGGCCCCGCCTCGTCCCGCCGTCTCACGTCCCGCTCCCGCCGGGGGAAGACGTGAAGGAGGCTAGTGGCCCCGCCATCGGCCTGCCCCTCCTGACCCGCCGCCCTCCTCCGAGCGGAGCGACGGGGGACCCGGAGGCGCCACTTGGCGGAGGTATTTATGGAAAAACACCCACCAGGTTTACTGCACTGGACTCAGCAAGCGGAGAAGAGCGCCCCATCCCCATTACCGCGCTGCGCACTCGTCCCGCTTGCCTCCGTGAATTGTGGGTGTTCTTGACCCACGGCGCGCCGCAAATTGACACTCAAGAACGAAACACACAAGAAAAAAGAAAAAGCCGGTGGGTCGGCGGCGGGCGAACCCAGATGAAACCCGGTATCCGCTCTGGTGAGTTCACTGTCACGTCACCACACTTCTGAAACTTCATTACTTCCAGGAAGGGCTGACTGCGGCTGTTTGGAGCCACCGAAGAGGCCGGGAATACTTTTAATAACGTGATCTGCAAAATCAGGACATTTTTGGAGGGGGAAGCATCATTTGTGTTGAAGGCCTGTCAGCCCACACAGGTGTTTTCAATAATTCAGCCTAATTAAATCCTTTTTTTCAGAGCCGGGCAGAGCTATGCTGGGAGTTTGTGAAGTCACTCAACTTTAAGTACTTTAATTAGTATTTTCATATAAATGCTGAATCGACACAAAATTATCAGCTATTTTTACAGTGGTGGTTCCATAAGACCAGTCCGGGCTGAAGCAACCGCTGGATGGATTACCTGAGGGGCGTTCATGGTCCCCGGAGGCTGCGTTTATTACATGTTCAGCAGTTGAAGTAAAGCGGGCTTAATTGCAAATTGAAAAACAGGTGATTACGGCTGCATTGAGGTCCTTTGGTGGAGCTGTGATCCGTTTCAACACTTTTATTCCCTGGTTTCCACAACAAGCCTCGGATGTCCGCGATATTGCCTGCACACACAAAAACTAAACAAAAAGAGAATAATTAAATTAAACACCCTGACAGTGATGAACCGGAGCTTCTGGTCAATTCAGAGGCTCATTTATAGTCTGCATGTGCTTCATCTGTATTAATAGCGTAATAATTTATCCAACACATCTGCTCTGATCCAGAATAGCATGCTGATAAATACCAAGAAGAGCACAATACTGTTTTGAGAGAGAAGGAAAAACCTCATCAATACTGCAGTAGTGACAGCAGGAGGTCGCAGTAATACGGAGAAGGAGGCCGATCGGAGGCTTACGCTTACTGAGGCCGGGATTCGTACCCTGGTCCAGGGCAGCAGACGCAAAGCCTCTAATCACAAAAATAATGACTAAAAAAAACAAACAAAACAAAGAAACAGTTTATTCTGGTGATGGACACCTATGTTTTTTGTTTTTTTTTTTAACTTGGTTTATTTATGGGTAACTTTGCAAATTCTGAGAAATCCAACATATGAGATGATTATTTGAGTTCATGAGATATCTAAACTTTTTTTAAAAAAACTGAACCTACATGTTAAATTAAGTGAAACACTAGTATAATTTTTGGAAAGCCTCAGAAAGCCTCTACAAACGGGTTAAAGAGCCAGAGGGTGGACGCCTCCAGCTTTAGCTCATGAAAAGTGATGCAAAAGGAAACTTAAGCCCTGATTACACAACCTTACACAACCTTTGGCATTTTTATTTCACAAAGGTCTTTTTTTTAATCAAACCTCACAAACGCTCAAGCAGAGAGCAAGACATTGATATGGACAGACCATAAAGCTGGACTGTTGTCACGATGACTGTCAACTCTAAAACTACCCAGTCCAGGAGGATCTGGACTGGAACCAGGACCAGGAGGATCTGGACTGGAACCAGGACCAGGAGGATCTGGACTGTTCCATCTGCTGAGCATGACCAGTATCAGTTTTTCACCTCTTTCCATGGAGACGGACTTTGGAGCCACTATCCAAAGGTTGTGTTTTCACTGACTCTGCGCTCTGTTGTCATGTAAACAGACATCCAAGATGTGACCAGAGTTTTGACGCTGAGATGTTGTTGTTTGATTGTGGCCTGAGAATATTTAATTCATTTTGTCTCTACGGTATCAGTAGGATCGCCGGATCACTGTCCTCTGACAGCCGTTTAAAGACAGCTCTGCTTTCATAAAGCGTTAGCAGACGGCTAGCTTAGACCTGGAAACGTTCAACATTTGCCAGTCATACTACCAATAAGAGGAATTTGAAATTGTTGGGAAGTCATAATCTCTGTTTCGGAGTACCGTGTTGCTTCTTTTACCACTGAGAAACAGAATAAATGACCCAGAATAAAACCCCGCCTGTGAAATAGCTGCTAGCGTTAGCTGCTCTGTGCTGTCTGTGTTTGATCTCGCCTGCCGTGGGTTAAAATGGAAGCTAGCCAGTTCAGGCAGCAGCAGTCTTGGCAACAGAGCGTGTTTAATATGCTTTTAGCACAAGGCCATCACAGCAGACTGAGAGAAAGAGAGATTCACCTGGTGGAGAGAGCCTTAATCACCATTATGTGAACTCATTCGGCAAAGACTGGAATGTTCATTTATATGTAAAAACCACTCAGTATACCGCCAAGCAGCAGATACTTCAGTTAGCGCCTGAACTCCCATTTATCAGGGGAATAAATGACGTCTAACTGGACGACTGTGCTTTATGTTTGGTCATTAGTTTTTATATATCAGTGAGAAAACAGGTGTAGGTGAAATGATCTATCAGGTCAGGCGGTGCGTCGGCCTCACACACACTCCTGAGTGGAGGGCTAGTCAGTCCCAGGGACGTGTGTGTGACCGCAGCAGGACTGTCTGTGTGTGTGAGCTCTAAGCAGGAAACACTTCAGTCAGTCCGATCCTGCGCAGGATCACAGCTGATCAGGCTGCAGTTAGATGGCAGGTTTTATTTTATTAACATTTTAACTGTCATTGTGTTTCATGAACTCTGGAGAGCTGTTTTCTTCCGTTCGCTTAATAAAACAGTCTTTCTTTCTTTTATCAAATCGGATCCTTAACGTTGCTGATCTCTTTCCACCTGCAGGAGTAAGTGTGAAACACTCCGTGGGTTAGAAATCACAGGTACAGGAGTATTTATAGCTTTTTCCTCCATCCCTTGTTGGCGGAGCAGTTTTCTGAGGTTTCTGAGGTCTGGAGCGCTCAGCAGCAGCAGGGTTTCATCCAGGAGGCCTCTGTTCATCTCTGGATTCATCTTCCCCTCCGTCCGAACGAGTCCCCCCACAACATGATGCTGCCGCCACCATGCCTCACTGTAAGGACTGAAACCTGAGGAGGAGGAGGCCGGGTCACTGTCGGAGCAGCGTCGGAGAGGCGAGGCGAGGCGAGGCGAGGCGAGGCGAGGCGAGGCGGGAGGAGAGCAAGTGTCAGGCAGGAAGATGAAGGATGAGAGACGGCGAGCTGAGGAGTGTGAAGTGTTTTGTTAAACTCATTCTAATGTGGGGAACATCACTTGGCGGCTTGACAAGCAGCCCTGGGGCAGAGATCATATTAGCTGGAAGGGCTGGAGGTGTGTGTGAGGCGCGCGCACACACACACACACACACACACCGCAGGTTCTGACAGTATGGACATTGCTGGTGGGTAGAATTAATGGTTCAGCAGGTTCTTCCTGCGCTCCCTCCTCCTCCGTCTATCCCTCTTTCTTGTAATTTCCCGCCACTCAGACGTGAAGGTGTGTTCAGCTCGGGTGTGAAGTGAATTTTAGATCACACAACAAGTGGAGGCAGAAATGCAAACGGCCTCTCAGATATTGAGGCTGCGGGCGGGGACCGTGTCTCTGTGTTGGGTGGGGGGCTCAACTCCAACTGGCAGAAGTTCACTTCAGGCTGAAAGAAGAAAAATATGAACAGAAATCAAGAGAGGCAAAAAAAAAAAACCCGCCAAAGTCAACAATTTGTTTCCTGTTTGCGGAAGTTAGCTAGTGGAACTGTACAGTTTAGAGGTCAAATTCACTCCAAAAATACCAATTATAACAATTAACTACTAATTACTAAGTGCCATGTTTTGATTGATTCAGCCTTGGTTTGTCCCCCGTGTTGTGATAGATCCTGTTTGTTGTGAAACTTTTAAGAGTTTCATGACAGGTTTATTCTGAAAAGTGACTGAACTACTTTTGGTAGTAATACATTCATTAGCAGTCAAAATGTCAGCGTTTGACTCCGATTGACGCATCTATCGATGAGAAAATCAGCTTTTTCTTGTTTACACTGCAACATTTTGAAAACGGTGTGTGTTGTCTGGAATCGGCAGAAACGCTGGAAACCCGGTGGATTTGTTGTTGGGCCAGCAGCGGCCGCTGTGTGTGGTTTTGTAATGTAACCAGACTCCCATCATGAAAGGAAGTGTTTGTTTCCACATGGCGTATCTGCTGCCTGTCTGCAGCTTTTATCAAATGCAGTAGCTGTAATCTGAAGCGTCTCCTGCTAAACGGTGGAACCTCAGAGGAAACATCATGAGCCGTGCGTTAAATGGAGTGGTGTGTTTCTGTAGACCAGATTTAAAACAGAAGAAGCGGTGCGATCGGCGGTGTTGTGCGTCGTCTTTCTGAAAAGCAGACTTCAGCAGTGTGTCGCTGCTGAAACGATCAGAGTCCGGTTCTATTCTGGGCTGGGACCGCCGAGGGTCCGCGCTCCGAGGGCGAGACCGGCCAAGGTCACACCGCTCGCCGTGACATCCGGCGACGACCGTCCCGCCTCATCAGTCACAGCTGTCAGGCAGGTGTCCGGAGGACACACACACATACACACACACACACTCACACTCACACAGACGCCTGTGGCTCACTGTGGAAGGTGATGAAAGACAGAAGGAGAAAAAAACGATTTAAAATTCACCTGGTGCCGCTTGTGTTTTGTTTTTCAGTGAATCTACTGGACACGACGACCATCACGGGAGACTGGGGCTGGCTGACGTATCCATCACACGGGGTGAGAGCTCAATGATTCCCACTGCATGATTCATGCCTCTAAATGCTTTTTAGAAGCTTTAAAAACTCCTGTTTCATGATGAACCTGCGCTCGGTCTGGTTTCAGACTAAAGCTGCACAATAAATCACAAATTTATCACAATATGAACATCAATAATATCAAACTGACTGAATGGTAACGTTTCCATGTACTGAAAACATCGGTTTAAAATAAAAAAAAAGTTATAATATATATGTTATAATATGTTGTAATGGAACTTTTTGAAAACGCTGTGACTCCGTCGTCATGTAGACGGGCGAAAACAGAACTTTGTGGAGACTTTCGGGCTCAGCTCTGAGTGGATGGAGTGGAAGTGCTGGGACAGCTGGGACAGTGACCGCTCGGTTCCACCGTTTTCAGCCCAGCAGTCGTCCCTGTATTGTTTCTTTTCATCAGCTGCTGGCCATGCTCTCACGTCAGTGCCATCAGAATGTGGAGCTGAGGCAACAGCCGGGATGTTGTTCAGGAAGAGTTATTGATGATGTGATTGACTGTATCTGTTACAGGCTGAAAAAAACTGGGTGTCTGTATGAAGCTCTTGTAGAAAACTTGTGATATTTACCTTCAAACTTTTGCGGCTTTACACTTGTTGGACAAAAAATGGCGTCTGTTGCAACATTGTCGTAACTCTCTCAGTATTCACCTCATGCATACAGCCTGCTGCGCTCGTGCAGCGACTCAGTCACTTCACACCTCACCTGTTGTGGTTTTATTTTTTTTAATCATTGTTTTATTTTTTATCTGTCAAAGCGGCGCTGCTACTTTACAAACGGCGTCCGATTGTAACGCTGACACCGCCGCCTAATTACAAGCTCATCACTGGCAGACAGACAGCAACACCGGCCGCAGCATCACTCCCCGCCTCCCCGCTTGTCTTCTACCACACACAATCAGCGAGGTGGCGGAGGTGGAGGTGTTGGGGGGCTCGGACCCCCGAGGTGGGGAAGAGGAAGATGAAAGCGAGGGAAGCGAGGTGACAGCGAGGGCACGGCGTCGCCGCATTAGCATATCGTAATGCCGCATGATGATGCCCGGGGTGATGAATTAGGACTCCAGCCGCGATCTTTACAGCGGCGCCTTGCCGCCGTGACTCCCCCCGGCTGTCGGCCAAAGCGGGGGAAATATCTAACTCACCTGCGGGCCGCGACACCGGAGCGGCTGCGACTGAGCGGCGGCCAGGAGGAACAGATGGATTGTCTTTCAAGTCCCGGGAAAAGAGCTGGAAGAATTGGATTAGAGTTGGGAGTGAAATGACTCCTTGAGTGTGAAATCAGCGTGAGGAGTGAATCTCCGTCCTGACAGGCCCTGTTCCTACATCTAGATTACACAAACCCGGCCGCCACTGTTTGATTCGATTGGCTCAATGTGCCTGAAACATTCAGTCCTAACCTGATGGCAGAGGGTTTTTGTCTTTCACATGATGGATTCAGAGAGGAGGCTCGGCTTTCTGGCATTTTTGTGAGGTTACATAAGGTGGGCGTTTTGTGCTGAGTGGCAGAGGAAGGAGAAAAACAGGCTGTGTTTCAAATTGGTGGCTGAAAAAATGACTTTCAGGGTGGAAACAATGGCTCATGTGCTGCACCCACAAATCTCCCCCCGAGGATTTAGTCTCGATTGTCTTCCTGTCGACACAATACCTTTAAGTTGAACTTTCAGTTTAAAAACCAAAAGAATAATTCTTTGCTGATGAATCCATGTTCTAACTTAACAGTCCAGTAGAGGGTGGTCGAACAGGAAAAGAAACATGAAGTGAAAATAACAACAGTGCTCAAAAACTCTGCGCCACTAAGAGGTTTTCAGAATTCTTGCTATTTTCATGTGTACGTATGTATGTAACGCGAAGCTTTTCTGTTATGAAAATGTTATGAAAATGCCCAAACAATGCATTTTCACCCGAATCACTGTCATGTGAATGTAGGGAACATGGTCTTAAAGCTGACGTGAATTGAAGGACCACAGCGAGCACAATTCTAAATTATTTCCTGTTTCAGTGCAAAGCGGAGAGAATATAGAAAAATTACCATCGAATGAAATATCTTTTTCCAAAATGTAGAAATCTCTTTTTTTCTCTCACAAAAATTACATTCAATGTCAACATTGCACCACCTTTAATCCCTCTTTTTGCAGCAGTTTGCAGCTTTTGGCTTGCGTACATTTATAATTTCAGAGCAGCTTTGATGCTAATGCTGCTTCCTGCTGCAGCTCTCATGTTTCGGCTCACGTCTCCACATGGCGCAACGTCTCCCACAAACACTGCAATCCCCACACAATGCACAACAAACAGCCTTTTCACAGTTAATGTCTTTCTCTTAAAGTTTCGTTGTGGGCTGGTTTTTCCAGATGTTTCCATTGTTTAGCATCATACAAGGAATCCTGAAGTGTTGTGCAAAATACTTCTGACACACACTGTTAGAAGATATCAGACAGTGATACTGAGTGGGAATAAAAGATCTGCAGGAATTTAGACCAAATACATAACAAATACATTGCAAGGGGAAGAAAAAGTTGCAGGGTTATTAGTAAAATACAAACTGACACCCTCTCAAACTGACACAGTCAGACAAATATTAGATACTCAATATTTAGAAATAACAAATGAAACCTTTTTATTCCAAAATGGGTCGAACAGCTGGAATCAGTTCAGTTAAGTGTTTCTCCAGAGGTGGACACTGTAATTAAGAAGGGAGACAAATCATTTCAGACCTTCAGTTTAATAAAGCGTCACTATGAAGGATGGAAATCAAGTCATGAACTCTTTTCAATCAGGATTCCCCCAAAGTAGAGGAATCTGAAGAGATGACTTCCTGTTTATGGGAGTACATCATGATGACTGTCTTCTGTCTTGAAACACAAAACTTTTCTGACACAAAAACACAAAATTGATGCTTTTTTTTTTCCTTTTGAGTCATTCTGCAGAGGAGGTCAGAGTTGTTGCTGTTGAATGAACTATCTTTCACCTCCTGTTGACGTTTTGTCAGAACATCATTTACAGTCTTATTTTGTCGTTTTCATTATTATGAGAGAACCTCCGGACTCCAGCCGTCTCCCGCGCTGGAGCAGAATGTGTGGGGTCTGGACGAGCGGATCAGAAACTGCGCTCACATCCTGCTGCAGGAGAAAACATTCCACTGCTGTGTGCTTTGAATGAAATCGGCCTCCATTTGCGCCAGTGAGACTGTAATTTGACGGGTCCCTCTCTGCACATGGGCCGTCCCTCACCCGGCGCCCAGCAGACGTCCCAGAGCAGGAAGTTTGATTCATTGGAAGGAGTAAATGTTCGGAGCTCCATAATGATGCATCCCAAATGATTCCTCAGCTAAACTATGGGACCCCGAGCGGCACTTTAATGTGGCGGGTCTGCGTTTCTGCACGCCCGGTGGAACCCAGGCGGGCTCTGATGTCTGATCTGAAGAGTTCGTTCCAGGCCTTTGACTCTCTGAATACATGTAAAGAACGTTTCAGCACATAATAGAGTCTGAGCGATGCCGATGCAAAGCTGTGTGCCGCAGATAACCGTGGCGAGGCGACAAAGCAGGAGTCAAGGCAGGGATCAGATGGTATCGGGTTCATTTCAGTTCAGCACTCGTGTGTCGAACATGCTGAATGTTAATGGAGGAGCTGTTCTTTCCGTCCACAGAGCTGCAAAGAGGCGGATTTTATAATGGAAGCACTCACACGGATTTTCACACGGAAAACATCAGGCGACCCACGGCTGGAGCTGCTTCACGGCTGGAGTTCAAATTCAGCTCTTTTCCTCAAATCAGGTCATATCAGAGCTGGCCAGTAATGACGATAAATTCACTCCTAAACAATGTGACAAAGTACCATCCTTTCCTCTTCTTATATCAGCAAACCCCAACTGGAACAGCAGGAAGTCTCCTCCTCTGAGCCTGGTTCTGCAGAACGTCTCCGCCGTCGGGGGATTGTTGGGTTCTTCTCTCTAAAGAACTGTGAGATGGCTACGTTATCGCTGCAATAGAAATTAAAGTGAATTGAATTGTCGGCTTAATTGGTGTCTAAATCAGTACTAATGAAACGCCACAACCTAATTAGTGACGTAGTTACTGTTGGTGTTTCTGTGAGATTTCTGTTGCGTTCTTTGTAGATTAAAGCAGTTCTGGAGCTGCTCTGCTCAGACTGTTGCTTTAACTGTGGCTTTTTAGCTAACCTCCTGTCTTCTCCAGAAGGAGGCTGTGATCATCCTGAACTGACTTCTTAGGCCCTCAGTTCTCCTCACAGTAAAATAACAGCTAAATAGATTGTTTCTGACAGTTTTTGGACGAAACTTTAGCTGGAAGTAACAGTGAACCATTAGTTACGTTGACTTGTTTGATGCTAACGGGTTAGCTAATGCACCACTTTTAAAATGCAGTGAAACAGGCCCAGCTGGTAGTAAAAGAGGCAGCATTACTTCCTCAGGTACCAATTTATCTTTACCAGTAACTCCTTTAAAGGAGCAAGTGGTCAGAATGAAGTCCTGATTTACAGTCAGTGTCATGACGCCGCTCTAATACCCCTTTCGTCCTGGCCAAAAAACCCGTTTAAACCCGCTAAGTCGTGGCAGTGGGAAAAGGTTTGACCCGGGATTTCGACCCGGGTCGTTCACCCTGCAGTCGACCCGGTAAATTCCCGGTTCAGCTTTCTACCGGCTTTTAGTGGGAGGAACTTACATGATGACGTCGACGCAGCGCGGCTAAGTTAGCGCGCTAGTTGTTGTTTCTGGACACAGCTTGAGGTTTCCTTCATCCAGACGACCCAGAAATGGCAAGATAGCGAGACCAGAGAGCTTCCCCTGATCCGTGGGGAAGAGGAGATTCGTCTACAGGTAACAGGGACTGTTTTCCGCTGCATTGTTTACTTTCGTTTTGCTCCGTCGCGCTGATGATGTCATCAACGTGGGACACCATCAGTGTGGGAAAACGCAGCGACGCGGCTCGCCAGCAGGAGGTGAGACGTGGGTCAGCAGGCGGTGGGAAAGGCGTCTAAAAAGGCGATAGTTAGCGGGTCGCAGACACGGGTCGACCCGCTAGTTGCAGTGGGAAAGGGGTATAAGTTGGACAGGTATGTTCAGAATTAAATAAATTGTGTGTGAGAGACTTTGGCACAGCATACTTCCTACATCCTCTTCAGCCTTTCTGTGTTGTGCGTGTAAACAGACATTCCTTCCAAAATGCTGTGTAAACCCGAACATTTTCTGAAATGAAAAAGCCAAATCAAGACGTCTTCGTTTGAAATGCAGTGGTGTTAATGGGATCTGATGGTTGTTCAGCGTGTAGCCAGACTGTGAGGACGTCTGAGTTTTATTTATGTGGGGCTGAGAGCAAATCTCTCCCACAGCATGAGTGTGAATCCTGGACGATCCTGCTCTGGACTGGACAGGAAAAGATTGCTGAGACCTCATGGGCTCTTTGATAAATGGATGTTTTGACAGTATAACTCTCACTCTCTCTCTCACACACACACACACAGACACACACACACTTTTTTTCTTGGTATTCTGACACTTCAGTGTTTCGAATTTGCAATGTTAGCAGCATTTGGTTTCCAGCTGCCCTCCGCTCCGGGCAGCAGCAGCGTTTTGATGGTGTTAGGTGGAGAAAGGACGAGCTGCAGCTGAAGGAAGGAGATTTGAGCCGTTATCTGCGCGGCGAGAGAGGCCGGCGTCCGTCCGGTCACACAGCAGACGGGGAGTCTCTGGCTTCTGCAGCACGGTGCCAAATGTGCCGTTACATAAGAAATCCAGCCCAGGCTGGATCTGCCGCCGTCCCGCGGCTTCAATCATGTTATTTTTACATTGAAGTATTGTTCAGGGGGGCGACACAGCCAGCGAGCAAGGCAGAGGTGAGGCGGAGAAACAGACTGAGAGGCGGCCCGCGGGGAGGACGAGAGCAGGAAGGAGATGGATTAAACGAGTCGGCAGGCCGTTTCCTGGACGTGGGGTCGTGTTCTGAGTGAGTGACGGCGTGCGGCTCAGCTGGGACTCCTTCATTTCCCATTTGGAGGTTTTTGCTCCCAGTGGACGAACTGTGGGAAACCATGAGGTCTTTAACCAATCAGAAAAGCCCCGCCCTTCACCTGACGGGGTGGATAGAATCAAAGCACCGGTCTGATCTGGTATTCAGAGGTATTTGCACGGCCTTTGCCTTGACAGTAGGTCAGCTGTCCCGCCTCAACACATCTGGCTGCTTCCCGCCAGGGAATAACAGCAATCAGCAGCAGGTCACACTCACGACCCCCGTCTGGCCCGCGGCGCCCCCTTCAGCTGAGACCTGACGGCTTCCATCGTTCCTGTCATAATTATTAAAGCTGCTTCACCAGAAAGGTAGACAAGTGAATCTCATCTGAATTACGAGGGCAGCTGAGCTGCCACTTGACCCATGAGCCAAACTCCATTAATCCTGAACAACAAACCGGCAATCTGTCAATCCCAAGTCCACTTGGGATCCACCCAGAGGTCAGTCCACTGACCTCTGGGTTACGTGACGGGCTCGTATGACCCGATCGGCTGTCTGCAGCCCTTTATCAGAGGCATCAGGCAGATTATCAGTCAACCTCTTATAATCTGATCCAAACTCTGACATGATATGATTCAGTCGAATCCACTTCAGAGTTTATTTGAAACGTTTCTCTGTTACCTCAGGGGTTGTCTTTCTGAAATGAACATAATATTCATTTTGTCAACAAAGCAAGTTTCCAAACAAGGTATACACTGCATAGAATGATAAATATGAAGACCTAAACTGAGTAAGCAAAACCACAATCCAAACTCACAGCTACAGGAGAGGACGGACGTCAAGGGGTTAAATTAAAGGGCGTGACATTTTACTGTCTTAACAATCAGAGAGCCAAGATTTCAGTTATGTCACAAAATAATGATTAAAACACATTTTATATTTTAAAATCTCAAAGTGCTACATGTAGGAGAAATGTAATATATATTTATTTATGGCTGCCATGCAAGATGCACAGTGGGAACAGTTTGGAGTTCGATGTGCTCAAGGACACGTCGACACGCAGGATTGAACCTGCAACTTTCCAATAGAGAGACAAACACTCTACCAACCCACAGCCGCCTCATCTTCAACAGTGAACTGAATCCTTTCAGTTGATATCAATGAGATTTTAACCATTAATGATTAGGATCAGAAATGCTGGTTTCCTTCAATTAACTGAATTTCTTTGCACCTGTTACATCCTTGCACCATCACAGGAGTGTTTAAAAGGTAAAAAAAAAAACGTATAATGTTATGTTATTGAGGTTGGGATGCAGAGGGTGGTGTTGATTTGCTGTTGTGCAGTTTTCCTTATAAAAAAAAAAAACGCAGAAGCTCTTATAAGAAGCAGACCCGACACGAGGCAGGAGGAGAGACCAGGCAGAATATTTTAACACAGCCGGATTAAAATGTTTCCTGGAAAGTAGCTGAGAATTGTCAGGTTGTGGTTATGTCTCAGTGTGTGTGTGTGTGTGTGTGTGTGTGTGTCAGGTCTTTATTAGCACCCTGACCTCTTCCTCGATCCGACTCTCGTTTAGATGGCATCATGACAGATCACGTCTTCGGCTCAAGGGGCTTCTTTCCATCCAATTTATTCAGGCAGTGGTTAGGACGCCCGTGGGCTGTCCCAGGAGCATCTTTCTCTGTTTTCCTGCTGTATAACACACACACACACACACACACACACACTCGGAGCTTGTCAGATAGGGCAGGAAGACTTCATTATCCTCCAGTCCGATCTGTGTTGGCCGTGACAGGTTCATCCACCGGCCACCCCACAATCAATACCGCTGACAGTACAGTGTGTGTGTGTGTGTGTGTGTGTGTGTGTGTGTGTGTGTGTGTGTGTGTGTGTGTGTGTGTGTGTGTGATTAACGTGGGCCAGGGAAGTCATGATGTGGATGAGCATCTGATGAGCTGAGGTGTCAGAAGCCCCACAGTCTGTTGCTATAACTAACTATTCCTAACTCCTTGTTACTTTCACTTCCCCTCTCTCTCTCTCTCACACACACACACACACACACACAGCCTGCTTGCTCTCTAACAGGAGTTTTATCTGATGGCTGAACAGTAACTTCGGAGATATTCGTGTTGAGTATGAAGCCTGATTTTTTTTATAAACAGAAAAACAGAATAATAACACTTCATTTTGTGTTGTTTTCCCACATGGCCAAGACTGGGCAAGAAGAAACTCTGATGGGAACATAGATGCCAGACATGAGGAGTCAGAGTGTAATGTCCTGTCAGTATATCAACATATCATCATATCAATATATCCATCCTTCCCGCTCCGTTCAGAGTGTTGGTTTGTTAATGAAGAATCCCGGACATCCAGACTGCCTGAGGGATCTAATCTTTACAGCAGGTCCTGGACCGACCCGGGACTTCCTCCCACAAATCAGAATAGTCGGGTCAGTGGATGAAAATCTGGGCTGTTTTTCACATTAGATGTGTTGTCTGTAGGATTGCACCAAAAGACTTTTGTAAAGGAGGAGTACATGTAGGAACCTTCAGCTGCTTGCCAATACCGAGTGTGATACAAGAACCAAATCAGATGGCACGAAGTCCACGAACAATACGAGAAGGCACTGCGTCGTCCTGAAACGCCTCAACAGACCGTAGAATTATGTAGTAATCAATCGTTTTGGGTTTTTTCCACTTCTGAAGCTACAGTAAGACGAAACATCAGCCAGAGGGATGCGGAGGAACCGCTGGCGTCTTCATGTCAAGCTGAATACATCATGAAGCTCCTTTTACTGCCCTCCTGATTAAAACTACTCTCTGACTCCAACTTCCAGAGGGGAGAGCACATTAGTCCAGTTTTAGCGGCTCCTCACTGGCTTCCGGTGACCTTTAGAGCTGATTTTAATGTCCCCCTCCTGGTTCTCAAACCCCTAATGAGCAGGGATCAGGCTGGATTGCCAGCCCTCTTGTTAGCTACACGTCTGCCAGAACACTGTGATCATCAGCTGCTGGTTTACTGAAGGTTCATCTTGAAACACTAATAAGATCGTCGTAGATGTAGCTTCTGTCAACTCTGCCCTAAACACATGGAGGAAGCCCGTTTCACGATTTACACTAAAAGCTGTAAACATCTTTTAAAAAAATTAGTCTTTAAACGTACACTTGTTCTGTACTTTTGCATACCTTCACAGGTTTTCTGTGATTTTAATTTCACAGTTTAAATCCTAACTCAACTGTTTTTGGTTAAGTCTAATGAAGTGATATAATAATTAATACACATTTAAGTGTCAGATCATCTTGAACACACTCGGTGCTTGTTTTTCTCTAATTGTCTTAAAGTGCTTCGAGCAGCTTTTCTCAAATTAAAGATGCTATAGAGATAAAGTTTATTACTGTCCGCCAGCACGCTCTATATCAGTGTGGATCGCCGGGTGCTGGAGGTAATCCCCAGCTGACTGAGTGAATGCCGAGTCCGCTGGGCCACGTCCATCACAGGGAGACACAGTCACTTCACAGCTTCCGATTCACTTCAAACTGTTATCTGGAGTTTTAATGATATAAATTGGTTTTTATAAATATAAAATTGAAACATCCAAAAAAGTGTCTTTAGGGTGTAAGTATCAGGCCCATGAGCAAAAAATGAACCAACACCTGGAAGTCCTTGAGTCATTTCACTGTTTTACACCAGAAGATCTCATTAAAATTGGCGTTGTGTTGAGTTGGTCGTCACTGGAGCCACGGGAAAGAAGTGGGCTGAACGTGGCTCCAGAACTGAAATGTTTTAGACACCCCTGGTAAAGTCTGCTGCCCCACCAGCACAACCCCAGACCCCCGGTGGGAATCTGTCGTTTAAGATCATGTCTGGAAAGAAAGCCTCAAACTGAAGACGTCCTTTAAGAATTCAAAGGTATCTTAGAAGATTCCAATGCAATAAAAGGATAAAAGACTTTTGAAGGTGTTTGAGTGTTTGAACCACTTCAAAACACGTTTCATTGGTTTCTAAAGACCTGCATTGTCTTGTGCCTGAATATATGACCTATCAGCAGGTGACTCCTCAGAACTTCAGGGATGAATCATATATTGACACATAAACGGAAAGAAAGGCCTTTGCTGAGGGTCCTTCAGCTTCCTCTCTGTCAGATGGATGAGAACCAGGAGGCAACTATCAGCAGCGTCTACAAGAAGGAGCACATCTTCAGTCCGGCGTTTTAGTTCAAGGGCTTCTTTCTTTAAGTTTGTCAATTTTTCTTACATGATATAAGTCGCCATTTATTGTCTTTTTCCTTCTGTTTTTCTGTATTTGTTTTTTTATACTTTCCTCTGTCATGCTGAGATTTTATCTAAAGATTCTGTTTATTCTTTTCCTAAATTAGCCATTTGATTATTTCTTAATTATTTTTTGAATCCACTCCTCTTTTTCTCTGTCACTTCATTCTACTGAGTCATTCCTAAATGAGGAAATCTTAAAAGTTTCACTGATCATGAAGATGGTCGTGATTTCTAAGCTAGCGCTCAGGTCCTGAAGCTACACGCCTTCGACATGGTTACTTTTTGAGAAATTTTACTGAAACAACGACCAAAATCTACAGAAGAGGTGCTTCTTGAAAAGACCCTCAGGTGTGACTGAAGATATAACATTAACATTTTTCCTGAATTTCCACCTCAAATGAGAAGCCAGCACTTTCTCCCCTGCCGTTCTGCTGCTATCAGCAGGTCCGTCCTCTAGGTCTGATTACACACTTCCTGAACACACCTTCAGCTCGTCTTTGAACTATTTCTTTTGCCCTCTCGATGACCGTCCACCACTGCGTAATTGGCTTTACCAGCTCCCGTGAGACGCCGACACAGGTGCTGATGGTGGTGCGAACAAAACCTCAGCAGCTGCTCTTTGGGTACATATCTCCTAATAAACACATCAGGTGAATTCAAAGATGTGCTGCAGGTGCCGGATCATGGGCGGCTCTGTGAGAATGCGGCAGGAAGCATCAGATGGGAGCTTCTGTCTGGACATCAAAGGTGCTGATTCCAGGATTTTCTGAATCATTTACTGTCTCCTCCTGAGAATGGTGACGGTGTTTTCCTGGGAGGGTAAGCAGCTTGCTTTCAGTTGGGGAGCAGGATCTGAATGGTCCAGGAAAAACAAACAAGCACAGCTTTACCTGAGCGGTCAGACGAAGCCGCAGCAGACCTGAAAGTAACGATCAGTCATGAACCGCTCTCAGTCCAGCACCAGTACCTTCAAGAGAAAGAATCTGCCCAAACGAAGGGTTTACGTACCAGAGCTGGACGGTGGACATTAATTTCCCTTCCAACCCACAAGAAACCTTCCTAACCTATTTTTTTTAAAGACTGCAGATCATCTGTGATTCACCAAAACAATTAAGGTCGTGGTTGGACTGACTTGTGCAAATGGTGAAATGATTTGATTGTTGATTGTTCCTATAGAGCCCCGGTTTAAAACCACTGATCTGAGCGACGTGTGCTCTGCATCCTTTCTCTCCACCCGCCTTTAAATACACTTTCTTTCTTCTTTGAATCACTGCAACCTTTTTTTGTTCATTTCTAATCAACACAACAAACAGAGGTCATTCTACGTGATGATATAGGTCAATGTTTTAACAGCTTGAGAACTGAACGTTCATCTATAGCAAGGATTCACCAGTGCCAGTGATGGGTATCTGATCTGCCAACATTTTGTCTTGGCCAGATCAAAATGTTTCAATGTAGGAGTGAACCACGCTGTACAGATTTGTTCTTGCAGAAACTCCCCGATATGGAGAGGGTTCCTGTCGTCTATCAGCACCGTCAGCAGCTGGTTGCAAGGAAGGACGAGCGACGTCAGTGGTTTAGAGATTCTTTAATATTAATGAGAATGACTGAAGCACACACACACACACACACACACACACACACACACACACACACACACACACACACACACACACACACAGCGGGCCCGGTCTCTCGGTGTGTCGAGAGACGCTACACACTGTGAGCATCGACACTGAAGCTGTGCAGAAAAGGTTCACAGCAACGCATGGCCTCCACATATTGTTTGTCTGCTGAGTATGGAGGATTAATGAAGCTTTTTGGCATTTAATAGATTCTTGTATTGATACTTGGTATCAGCAAGTAGCTAAAGGACAGATCTCATCCTTTAACAGAGGTACTGGAGCATCCCTGAGCTACATGCACGATATGCAGGTTTATCATTTCATGTTTTTATAGCATATTTGATTGTAGGTGTGTGAAATCTGGACATGTCTGGTCAGAAAACATCAGGAAGTCATGAAGTGGCTCAGTGTGTGTCACCTTCCTGCACACAGAATTTTGACTCAACCAACACACACAGTTGTTTTGTGTCGTTTGGAGAGCATTTTTCTGTTTAATCATTGTCTTGTTGAAGATTCAGTTCGCTGACACCATGATAGCTGACAACATTTCAGAACTATTGAAAATAACGTTATCTTTGTCAATAAGACCTCCTGCTGTTCAGAACTGCAACCAAAACAGTCAGAGCAAAGCTGTTCAGGGAAAACGTCAACGCAGTAAACACTCCGGTGTTAACCTGGCTGCAGACATCAGTTATTGGACGACCACACACCGGAGCATTTGCTCTGATCCTGCACTGAAAGATCCTCAGTGAGGTGATCCAGCGCAATGTTAAACGAAAACTAAGTCTTTGAAAGCAGAAGGGGACAGGACCTGATTCCCTGAACACACCGGGCCGACAGCGCTGGCGGCATGGAGAGGTGAGCGGCGGCCTCAGACAGACAGAGCAGCCACCGAGATCCAGCTGGAAATTCCACTTTCTCTCTCAAACTTCCCTTTTTAATACCAGTGAAGAGAGAAAAAAAAACATCCCACCAGGTTGAAATGTTTTTATCCTTTTACACACACACACACACACACACACACACACACACACACACACACACACACACACACACACACACACACACACTGCCTGTAAAAAGTGCATCTCAGAATAGATGGCAATTACACCATCTCCCCCACTGATCCAGACCAGTGCAATTAACACTCCTATTCCAGAAAGGTTATCGCTGTCAAAGAGCCCACAGACAGACACGCTCCCTCACACACACACATCCACACACCGACAGGAGCAAAGTTATTAAGTCTATTCTGGTTGTGCGGCTGATAGTATGAGAGGCAGGAAGGTGTTGGGCAGAGCCTGATATTTTCTCTCCGTTAATATGCAGACCTGTTACTTCACATGGGGCCAGCATGGCTGGAAATGCCACCCAGACGCTCGCACGGGCCCGGCTGTGCTGCTCCAGGTGCAACAGCGATGCAATGCTTCTCTGTGAAGTCCTGAGCAGTTCGGTTCACCCTGCGTGATTCAGAATGTCCTGATGGGCGGCCGGTTTGTCAGTTTTGCAGTTAATTTTGCGTTGATGCTTTCCAGTCATTGTCCATCTGCTGAGCATGTGCAGGAGAACTGTTTTCTACAGCCGCGGTGAAGCAGCAGCATTTCCAACATCAAAACTCATACGCAGTCCGAGCATGTTCAAAAAGTCGAGTTTTCCTCTGTTTCCATGGAGACAGACTTGGAGTGTTTTCTAAAAGTTCCACCTTGGGAGCCATTTTCAAAAAGTTGTGTTTTCAGTGGGTCTGAGCACCGTTACCATGTGTCAAGTTTTCTGTTTTCTTTTCCGTGTGAAGGAGTTTTCCTCCCGTCTGCTATTGAGACAACTTCACTCTCTATACCTGCAGTTTTGTTACTGCAGTTGAGTTGTGGTTGGGTTTAGCTGTTTGATGGATGTTGTCTTTACCTTCACTGAGTTTTGTCATACTTTTTGAGTGCGATGAAGATCACTTTGTTGTTTCTGGTGTCTTGACTCCTGATGTGGTCAGTTTATGAAAGAGCAGACAGGATGTTTGATATGTAAGGTCAGCACACAGCAGGGACACCGTGGGCCAGGGGAAACTGAAAAGCAGCATAAGTAAAGAGAAGATATGTTATGATCTATAACTGCCAGCAAGTGCATTATAAATGTTTGTATTCATTACATTATTACAAAAGAGGCCTCAACATGTCAGAGATGTTGTCTCACCACTGCTGTGCCTTAAATGAGCATGGTGTACTCCTTTAGCTAACAGCAAACTGTTGCTAAAAGACCTACTGTGAGTTGCTGAACCAGTGAACTTGGTAGTTGTCAGACTGGTAGTTTGAGCAGACGCTCCTGGAGGACACTGGCAGGCAGATCATTCACATCAGCAGCAGGAAGAAGAGACCTGAGAGCTGGAGAAATGAACCCAGCTGCCTGAGAGCATCCCCACTCACCCTGTTTACCACTGCTTTACATTAACTACTGTTAAGGCAGCTACATATTATTACGTCCGCCAGGAGGTTGTGTAATCACGTCGGTTTGTTGGTTGGTTGGTTGGTTGGTTGGTTGGTTAGCAACATCACGGAAAAAGTAATGGACGGATTGCAGTGAAACTTTGTGGAAAGGTGGGTCTTGGGCTAACTTAGAATCCATTAAATTTTGGTGATGATCCGGATCATCACCAATTTTTTAAAGGATTCTTTATCATTGACCGATAGGGTCAATGATAAAGGGGAACTTTAGTTGTAATTCCTAGTCGGACCTGTTTCACGGACGGAACAGTCGCACAGCTACACGACAAAATCGCCACAAGTTGGCTTCTCTTCAAAACTTGATCAGAGCTTCGTCTGTAAGTGATTTCACCCTATGTTCTCTCTCTCTCTGCATGTCCGTCATTGTGTTTTTGATTTATTGCTGAGTTATTTTGGGGTGACGACTTTTATTTGACCAGTGTAGTACTGTATCTGTCCAGCAGAGGGCCTCAGTACTACGTCTTAAATTGATGACAGGCTTTTTGTTTACATCTGTTCACTGATATTTATATCTGGTGTTCTTATTGTTGTTGGTGACTGATTTCACCTGTGGCGGAGGTCTGCGCTCTCTGAGTGCCAAATTCTTGTTGATAAAGGGTTAAGAAGGAAAAATGAAAGGACGAAACTCGGAATGCATTTTAGAAATGTGCTACAACCCAACAAAGTGACCCTCTTGGTGGAAAGACGCACTGATGGGAGTAACTGCGATTCAGAAAATGGTGTTACTAATAACATTGCCACTTTTAGTAATGGGCAATCTAACTCAATACTTTTCCCGGTGTTACAAAACCATTACGGTTAATAACAATGATATGCGTTGTGGTTTTGTTACTACAATTCACTGCTTTGAGCTGGTTTCTCCTCCTCCGGAGTCCAGATGAGGCTAAATGTTGAAAAGGTTTGTGTGCAAAAAGAAGGAACCGTATTGGAGGAGAGAAGGTCTCTTTCTTTTGAAAAGGGAGTTTTTCCTTTCCACAGTCGCTCATGTGGAACTGTTGGATTTTTATCTGGAAAAGTGTCTGGAAATGACGGTCGTACTTGGCGCTATGTAAATAAAGCTGAATTGAATTGAATGGTGAGTTTTATACATATTACAGTGGCATTAAAATTTGAATGAAAGTGCATAACGTGAGATAAAGACAATATTTGTTAAATGCTTAGTAAGTAAATCAAATATGATGCACTTCTATTGGTTTTAAAAAAAACACAATGTTGCTTTTAAACCGATTGTTAAAACTCCACACTCAGGAAAGTTCAAAATGACATCGTCATCTAATTTGCATAGCTGATCATTTGCATATCCAGGTGAAATCAGATGATGATGTCATTTAAAACAATACATTATCTCAACTCCTAGGAAAATTCTAAATGACGTCATCATACAGAAAGAAGGACGCGTATTGGTGGAAAGTGATAGAGATACAGGCAGAGCCCTGATCATTCACAGGCAGCTTTGAAATGTAAGTACAGACCTCTATTGACATACATCTATTTTGTTTATTATTGTTTTAAAAATGTAGAGATGTTATCTATAGTTACAAGGTGTTTGTCTCATATTATCACAGAGCAACATTTTAATAATTTAGATTAATGTTGTGTTTCCTGTTTGTAATTTATTCTGTCAAGTGTCCATTTATTTCATTAATCATATAATTAGTTTTAGAATCAGTAACTGAACATTCACCTTAAAGTTCCATCAAAAGGGGAGCCAAATTCTTATCCTTGCAGAGGTAAAAATCTCTTTCCATTTTGTCTCTCAGTCTTGTTGGAAATATTGTTTTCATGTTGTCATAAAAGACCACAAATATGTTTTGTTTTGTTTTTGTTTTTTTTTTTGGCATCTTGACACAAACACAGTTGCATATATCCCATTTTAAAGTGATTGCTTCAGTTTGTGAGATAGCTCAAGCAATCAGCCCTCCACAAAATGATGATGTTGTGATTACAGTAAGTGATACAAAACTCAGAATACTCCACATTATTTTATGGGCTTGCAATTTTTTAATATCCTTTTAATTGCATTTACCACATCAATATGGCTGACTGTAAGACAGATCGTGTGCTGCAGCATTTGAAACTTCACCGCATTGTGCCAGATGGTTTTCTGAAGAAAGACTCTTATCTTCCAGCTAAAAGTAACTCCGAAGGCCTCACAAAACAGTTCCCTCATGGACCGCAAGCACAAATCCTCTCTGAACAGCCACAGAAATGAATAAACAGCTAGACTGTGTTATTTCCAACAAGATGTAGTTCGCATTTATAATCCAATAATTACATATATTGACTTTTACTGCAGTGGTTTGAATCCAGACTTTTGATTTTAAATCAGCCCATCTGGATGACACAGAGGTATTCACGGCGACATTTCAAGTGAAAATGCATCATTTTTGCATGTTTGTTTCAGGAAGGTTTTGAAAGAGAATTGACAGAAACACTGGAAATGATGCCGTTAGCGCTCCAGACCACAAGCTGGTGCTGTTGGGTGTTTTAGTGATGAAACGACACACACACACAGACGGCCAAGTTGGATCGTTGTTACGCTGTCAACTCTAAAACTATCAAGTCCAGGAGGATCTGGACTGGAACCAGGACCAGGACTAGGACTAGGATATGGACTGGGAGCCATGACACTGTGGACGAAAGCGTTGTTCTAATTGTTTACTTTATCCAGCCAGACGAAGCCCGAGTCTCGAGAAAATCTTTCCATGGAGAGAAAAGTTGTGTTTTCAGTTGCTTCGCACGTCGTTGTGTAAACAGAACCCAAAACACAATGAGTGTTTTCTGTTCTGGGAGTACGGTCATGTTGACAGGGCCTGAGGACTCGTGTGAAAACAGGAACTGTCTTAATGCACAGCATACGAGGGGGGACCGGAAAGAAACCAGACTGTGTTTATAAAATTAAAACAAGAATGATTTCAGAGTTCTGGTTGTTCGATCTCGCTACAGCATGTTCTTGTGCAGATCTCTACAAATTATCGTCTCACAAAGTTACACAGGGAAAGCACACACAGCGCCGACGTCAACACAGCAGGACCGCTTCTTCGGAAAAGCACAAAATGGCGGAACACATCACTAAACGCGATCAGCTTTTGTTTTCTGCTGGGAAAAACAGCGTCAGAAACACTCACCATGGTCCAGGAGGCGTATAAAGACGGTGCTCTGGGGAGAACGCAGGTTTCTGAACGGTATGGGCGCTTTAAAAGGGGCGAAATGTCCACTGAAGACCAGCCCCGCTCCGAACGACCCACATCCTCACGCACGCAGGAAAAGATCTGCGAGGTGGAAGCCGTGGTCCTGGCTGACGGGTGAAGGACGATCGGGGAGGTGTCCACCTTGACGGGGGTTCCGTGGAGTTCCTGTCAGGAGATCCTGTCCCAGGATTCGGGCTTGCGGCGGGTCGCAGCGAAGATGGTTCCTCGGGTCCTCACTCCTGTGTAGATGTGTGCCGGGAAATCCTCCAGCACAGTGAAGAGGATCCTGGGCTGCTGGGCAGAGTCATCACGGCGGATGAGACCTGGCGTCACGCCTACGATCCCGAGACGAAGCAGCAGTCGAGCCAGTGGCGACACCCGGACTCCCCTCGGCCGAAAAAAGCGCGCCAGTCCCGGTCAGCGGTAAAAGCCAAGCTGATCTGCTGTTTCGATGCGAAAGGGGTCGTCCACAGCGAGTCTGTGCCGCCTGGGCAGTCTGGTAACCAGGACCACTACATCCAGGTCCTGAGGGGCTCCGAGAAGCAGTGAGGCAGAAGCGTCCGGAGCTTTGGCGGGATGGCGAGTGGTGGCTTCACCACGACAACGTGCCGGTGCACCGGGCCCTGCGCGTAATGCAGTTCCTGGAGAAAAACGGGATGACCCTGCTGCCTCATCCGCCCTATTCGCCGGACTTAGCACCGTGTGACTTTTTTCTCTTCCCAAGAATGAAGAAAGAGCTGAAGGGGTGGAGATTTGAGGACGTCGAGGAGGTTAAACAAAAATCGAAAGACGAACTGAACAGGCACGCAGTTTTCAAACGCCTTTGAAAGCTGGAAAACACAGATGCAACGGTTTATTCAAACCAGCGGGGATTACTTTGAAGGCGACAGCTTTGATTAATTGTTAAAATAAAACAAATGAAAAGTTATAACCAGTGTCCGGTTATTTTCCGGTTCTCCCTCGTAGTTTAGCAGAGGCTGGGGCTGATGGATGGATCCTATATAGAACTCTAATCCCAGATCAGTAGCGAGCTCTAATTTTCAAGTATTTAATGTAAATAGAGCGGTGTTTGGGTGGGGAGGATGACTCATGAAGACTGTGGGTTTTAAGTAATCTCATAAGATTGATTTATCATTGCAATCATAACCAAACTCCCTTGATGGAAAGTACTGTGTTTGCATGTTCTCCTCTGAAAGACTGACTCACTCTTGTTGCTTTTACATCCGAGTCATTTCATCCTCTTATTTTTTCGCCACTCTTTAAAAAAGAAAAAGAAAAAAACCTCATCTCATATCCCAAACTATTTCCTTTTTATGCTTATGTAAAACAGAAAAGCAGCATAAGTGACCAGTTTTCTGACTGATTAGTCCTTTTGTCGCACAGAAGCCAAGAAGTAATTACCCACTTCCACCCACTCTTCTAAGTTAAAAATTAAGAAAACGATTTTCCCAACATAAGCTATTAACAGTTGCCATATTAGCATAAAGTCTTCACCCCAGACCTGTCAATCAAATGTGATTTCCCATTACTATTTTAATTTATGTTTAATTTCTTCCCCGTGTTGCCAAAATTACAAAAGATTTATGTGCACACAGCAGTTTGAAAGGCAGCAGGTTAGATTTTACTGGAGAGAACCGTGGTGAACACGTCTGTTTTATCTGCTTTTGGCGCCAAACGGAGGATAAGAATAATCGAGATGTGTTGATTAAAGTGCATCCCGTTTGGTACGACACACTGGAATCCTGCTGTTAGACACAGAACTGAAACAGAAAAGTAGGAAAACTGAGCGGGAAGTGTTTCCATCGAAGCAGGAGACCTCCAGGAGAGACCCAGAGTGAGAAACGTTGTAGCTGCGGCTGAATTCAGGAGAAACCGTGATGAACAGAGCCTCAAACAAGCTGCTGCCGCTCCACTGTCGCTCTCTCCAGCAGCTCACAATCATCTCTCTTTCAGCCACTTTTCTCTCTTCGTATTTGTTAATCAGTCTCTCAGCCTCTCTTTCATCTGTTGTGCCGTCAGTTCTCTCTCATATCGCAGCGCTCGCGGAGAATAGTCCGACACAGATCTCATGCTACAGGGCGAGAGAAAAGACCCCAAATCTAGACAACAACTTTGGAGGCGGCCGCTCCGACAGACACTTTTATTCTGCTTTAACATCCGCTCCTCTGATCTCCAGGCATCTCGGATTGCATCTCCTTTTGTCTGAGTGGAAACAGTAAATGGGCTGATGAATAAAAAACAAAAAAACACCCGAAAGAGTGGAGATTAAAAGAGAGAAGGGGAGCTGCAGAATGGGAGGAATGGAGGAGCGCGGATCAGGCAATAATTGCTGCAAAGTGTCAGCAAAGACTGAGCTGTTTGACGGTGACCCCTGCAACGTCCCGATCCCAAACAGGAGGAGATGAAACGAGCAGAAGCTATCGTCCGCAATCAGCTGGAGCAGCTTCTGTCTTTGCTGGAGTTGTGTGTCATGAAGATACTCATCCGTCAGTGAGATGCTTCACATCTTTTCACCCAGGGCCGTGAGCAGCAATAACGCAACGCCGAGCTTATCACCTATTCTGCCTTTTCACTCCTGCCGTTGATCATTTTTCAGAGCAGGCAATAAAACAAAATACTGCGTCATGTGACTTCAGGCTTTACTACATTCAGCTGCAAATCAACCACATTGGTCAACCCTGTTTCCGGTTCAGAACAGCCAAACATGAAGACACTGACACATCTCTCCAGAGTGGACATCGTGACTCTGTGAGCTGTGAGCAGGAGAACCAGGCGAGCCAACGAGACCCCAACGGGCATGAGCCGAGGCCAGCAGCAGCATGAAGGCCCCTGACGCCACATCCCACAAGCTGATCGAGCCTCCAGGGGCCCGAAAAGGAAAACACAGGCACCACTTCAGCACTGCAGACTGGTTTGAACCGGTGGGCCAGATCGATGGAGCAAGATGCAACCACAAGCCGGCCTTTGTTGTCCAGAGCGATGCCTGTACCAGCGGAGAAGGATGGGCCTGGTGGAGCATTTGGACACGAGACCATCATCCAAAAACAGCAGTAGATGAACTGCTGAAATGGTTAAAATGATGATAACTAGGGATCAATGTGCTCACTCCTGCTGTGGAGCAGCAGCAGCACTTCTCTTATCCACAGGGTGTTTCCAGAAAGTGCTGTTTTCAGCCGTCTACACGACGATGGGGTCGGAGCATCTTTGAAAAGTTCCATCTGGGGAGCCGTTTCCAAACTGCTGTTGTTGTGTGAATGGAGGCCAAAGCTTGACGAAGCTTTTTCACTTGATTCTCAACAAGCCAACCTGAGTAGGAACAAGCTATTTTTAAATTTTTCTCTTGGAAAACTGTTTTGAAAAGGAAATGCTCGTTCATTGTTCACTTGGTTCAAATCCTAGTCTACTTTTCATTGATTCATTTCATATAATTTGAGAGCTCAATGATAACCATTTCTGTTTTTGTTTTCTTTTTCACTTTGGAAACATGTATTTTGTGAATGTATTTCCTTACGTCTGTGTACCTGTGCCGTATTTGTGCGGATGAAGGTGTGTGTGAGAAAGCAGTCTTCCTCTCCATCTGCCACTTCTGCTTGGTCCTGATGAGAGCCGCAATGAGTTGACAGCCATGAAACAGATGTGCAATTTGCAGCCAATTAGTTTGGTACTCGTGCATTTCCTCTCCCTCTCTGTTGCCTTTCTCTCGCCGTCCTCTCTCCGCCTGACAAAATGAGTACAACCAACCGCACCGGCATTGTGAGCCGGCCGCTCCGTGAAGCGCTGCTTTCCTCTTGTTGTCATGATAGAAACTCTCTTATCATGCTGTAAGGAGATAAACAAACCCTGCTGAATCTCACTTCTCCCTCTTCTTCTTCTGTTCGCCAAAAGAAGAGTAAAAGCCATTTCCATTATCGCTGCGACGAAACAACAAGCCGTCCTCCTTCGCGCTGCTTGCTCACGTTTGGCTTCCCAACCTGCTGACAGGCCGCCGTCAGCCGCCGCGAAAAACGCCAACAGCAAATGGAAAATCTCTGATTTCCCAAGGAAAGGGATGAAAAAAGTGTTGGCTGAGGGCACAGTGGCAGTAAGACTGGAATAATGAGGGAGATAGAGAGGTTATACACCCCACTAATTAGCCGGGGTCCTCACAAGTTCAAGGACGGTTTCAATTTAGCTGATAAAGATGAGAGGATAAGGCAGGGAGGGAAGGGTGATGTGGGTGAGGCTCCCGAACATCTTAATTATCCTTTTTTTTTTGGCTGCTGGTGCCTTGAGGGGATCAGTGGAGAGGGGAAGCTGAGCAGGGAAGTTACAGGGCTCACTGAGGGGGAAAAAAAAAAAACCCCAGACGTCTTATCCCAGGGACCGAGTTCAGCCAGGCGAGGCCCCCAGCTTCCCGGGTCCAACGCTTTCCCTTTCAATTATTCCTCCGCTTGCACCAGGAACCGGCGCCCCGGAGGAGGGCGGCGAGCGCCGAGGTTAAACACACATGCACGTCTTCATGGGAACATGCATACAAATCGGCCATGCGTGCCTGCTTCCCATACTTCAAAAACATAATCAATGCTGTACGCCTGCTGTGACCGGGACTCCAGAGAGTTTCAGCTCCGATGAATACAGATTTTAATACGTACAAGTCCTTCAGCGGTAATCCTCATCACAGCTCACCTGGCGGGGGGAGGGGTCACAGGGTGAGGGTGGAGCACCCTAGTCTGAGAAACACCAATAATCCTTCATCCAGTTTCAGAAGACCTGAAACTAATCCATTATGTTGCTGACCGCCAACCAACCGTCTTCTCTTTGATGAAGTTAAACTGATGTTTTCTTCATCCAGATTTCATTCATGTTTGAGAGAATAGCTGCTCATCGTCATATTGTTAGCAATAGATCAGTAAACAACTCAAATGGTGTGATTTGTTTGTCTTCGTTCTCTCCATCGGGACGCGTCGTTACGTCGTTTTCTTCAAGTCAAACTCTCCTCTTCAATGAAACGGACGCAAAATCTCAATCTTCCTCCTTGAGTCCTTAAAATAACCGAAGGTTTTTGGTTCACATTCATTAAATGCTTCACACTGTCATGAAAAACTCAACTTTCTCCCCTTCAAACTAGAACACCATCTGTCTTTACTTCCTCTTTCAAACTCTGTCATCTTCTCTCACGAGTCTGACGACTTTTATGGAAATGACGAGCTTCAACCAGTCACTCAGGTGGGGGCTTGTGGAAGTGGATCCAAGCTAATTTCACAACTTTTCAGCACTTTGTAAATAGGAAAGAGGAAGCTGCTCAATCCGGTCCTGTCCTGCATAGACACACACACAGATAAGTCGTTTTGTGGTTTAACTCTGGCAGCACGCTGTGGCTTGTATGTTGGTCGACTGTAGAATTTGTCTAATCTATGAAAACGATGCTTCTAACTTCCAATGGTACAAAGCAGAAAATATGTTTTATTTTTAGACCTGTAAAAGCAGGATGGGAGGATTTAACAAGCAGCAGAAATGACACAGAGTTTGAAAGAGGCAGTAAAGACAGATGGCGTTCGAGTTTGAAGGGACTATGTAAAGCAGTTCATGAATGAACTTCAGTCATGGACCCGCGGAGGAAGACTAGAGACTGTCCACCTCGTCCCCTGAAGAGGACAGTTTGACTGAAAGTGTTTTTTCTGACACAGTGACTCCTGGAGCTGCTCTCTGCCTCAGAACCCGTCAACGTGATAAACATGCATTTTCATTTGAAAACATTGGCATACATCCGTTTTCTTTGCCTTTAAAGACCGTGCTGTACAGAAAGCACATTTTGTTGTTTCAGGTTGAGGAAATTTAAGAGTTCATCTCTAAAAGCTGTGATCTTTGGAGTGGTGTGACTTTATTGGAGAAGATGCTTGTGTCTTCCGTCCTGGACGACTTAAGAAATTCGAAGTACCTCGCGCAAAGCCTCGCCTACTTTTGATGGATCCGAGCAAGACGGCTGGATCAAATCCCTCCTCAGATGTTATCTTCCCCAGTAATAAAGCGGCTCAAGCTGCAGTTCCTTTGAGTTTTCAAAGATTTTCCATTTTCAAAGAGTCTGTTTCATTGCCAGAGCTTTCAGGAGCGATCCGCGCTGGCTTCATATCCACCGATGCCATCGGGCAGCTCGATTCATCCAGCCGACGTTTTCCACCACCTTCTCACTGCTGGTCAGTGTAGTAGAAGTTCTACACTCATAGTCTGGATTCAGGTAAATGTTCCAACCTCTAATCATCTTTGGCAAATAACCCGGTGTTTGAATCTTTCTGTTTTTTGCTTAAAAATTCTTATTCCAAAAAAAGCGAAGCTGAAATAAATCCGCCCGCGGTTCAGGTGAGGCTGCGTGAACTTTTGACGCCTCCCGATTGAGTCTCCGCGTTACTGTGAACAAACTAGTTGACAGAATATTCCTGTTTCCTCTGTGGTGCTGTTACTTCTATTACAGTAGCGGGGAAGGGGGATGTTTTCCCCGCTGATATCCAAATACAGCGTGCAAGTGGATTTCCCTTCACAATGGAAACTATAAGTGTGAGATATAAAGCCTTCCTGCACAGCGGAGCCGACGACGACTTGGCCGGGCTGTACTTCAGCTCATGTGCTTTACAGGAAGCTCCCATATTCCCCACCTTGGCTGTTTAGATGTCTGTATCAAACTGCAAATAGAATTTTCAAAGGAGTTTCCAAAATATCCTGAAACATTTGTGCTGGTTTGCATTTTCCTTGTGTGAAGGTCTCATGGATTTCAATCAGGTTCAAACATTTTGCCCAAAATAATCTCATAGTTCTCGTGGATGTTTCAAAACAGACCTTAAAATCGTCCCAGAGTTCGTGAATAGAGAAGTAAACCTTGAAAATGTCCAGTCTGAACCTCATCCAGCAGCTTCTGGACTTTTATTTTCTCCATTTTTGTTTGTTGTCAGATGAGAAAATCACTGCTGGCATTGATTTTGTCAAAGATTCTCAATTTTCTGTTGCCAGAAATTTAAAATGTGCCAAGTTCAAAGTTACACTCCAGGTGAATTTTACCCAAATTTTGCAAGATTGGTAACATGTGCCAATTTTGCATGATTCAATTCAGCTTTATTTATGAAGTGCCAATTACAACACGGTCGTTTCTAGACACTTTTACAGAGAAAACCCAACAGATCCACATGAGCAGCATAAGCGACTGTGGAAAGGAAAAACTCCCTTTTGACAGGAAGAAACCTTTGCAGAACCAGGCTCAGAGCTGGCGGCTTTCTGCTGTTCCGGTTGGGGCATGATTCAAAGTTTTTTTTTTTTTTTTACACCACGAGTTGAGCTGCAAACTCACTAAGACAACACTCTCCAAAAGTGTGTTGTCAACACACTTGTGAAGTGAGTTTGATACAGTACGGATCATGGCTATGTCATGTAGCAGGGCTCATTGTAGCCTCTGCCTCAGTGACGAGTGATTCAGGACGTGGTCGGTAAGTGACAACTAACCACACTGTTTTCAAGTTTATCGCTCACAATGAGATGGAAATGTATGCATATGCAAACGTCCTGGTGTACATGTGACGTCTCTCTGAACAGAAATAGACTGAGTGACACTGGGGTCTGCTCATGGGGGGAGGGGGGCTGATTATTTTCATTCATCTCATCCCCACATTAAAAAAAAAGAAAGATGTGATGATGAGGGAAAGTGGGAAGGAAGCGTCTCTCTCCTCAGTCAGTAAGAGACTCCTGCCCAGATACACCCCCCCACCCCACCCCCCACTGCTGGATGCAGCCGGAGCAGGGAGGTGTAACACACATTAACACATTTGCAAATACCAACACATTTCACTTATTGCTCCTCTTCGTAATTCTATTATTACCCGCCGGCGGCGTTCTATAAACAATGTAAATCTAATCACATACATGAGGGGCATCTCATTAAAGCAGAATGTGTCCTGTTGGAATTGCATCAAGTGAATTCCGACAAGGAAAAGATGTGGAGCACGTGACTGCGAGTGTTTAGCGCCGTGTGCGGAGGCGAGCCGAGCTGATGGGAGTTCAGGAGCAGGATTCTTCAAATGAAGCTATCAGACAGAAGAATGTGAAGGTCAAGTTTGTGTCTCCTGCAAGAACACAAGATCTGGTAAACACACACAGCCGTGCACAAACCCAGCGGGATTCTTTTCATTTAATCTGATTTTTTGAACAGATATTGACATGAATAAATGTGATCTTCTCTAAATAAATGAATGGATCAATTCATGCTTTCATTGTGTTGCTGGAAGAGTAGAAGGTTTTGTTGATGATGGTTGACGGTTGGATCAATATATTGATGGATGCAAAAGCCGGGGGATGATGGATGGATGGACTGAGGTGTAGATGAGTGGATAGAGGGGTGGCAGATAGACATATGATGGAATGAATGGACGGACGGATGGATGAATGATGAATGGATGGATGATGGATGGATGAACTACCATTTTTCAAATTAATGAGAAAAAAAAAACTTTCTTGTTCATCAAGTGACGATGTCAAATGAAGGGAACACATGTTTTACTCTTTCTGGAATCATTCACTTTGAGTCAAATAAGAACGTGTGTGTGTGTGTGTGTGTGTGTGTGTGTGTGTGTGTGTGTGTGTGTGTACAGTTAGTGATGAAAGCGACCTGCTGGTCCTGGGATCAGTCGTAACTGAGCAGTACCACAGCAGTGTGTGTTCTGTTCTTTATAAAAGTTGAACGGTGCTGCGGCTGATCCCGCCAACAGCCCTGGAGCTTTAATGACCTGGAGTCCAGGACGTGGAGTGAAACCATGAAGGCAGAAGGAGGATGGGTGGAGATGGCTGTCAAATCATAAGTCGATAGTTTCATCCCTCATTTCATGCATGTATGAAGAGATAATTGGGAAAAACCCTCAAGGAACCTGAATGACTGCGGCTGGAGGCTGAGCACCTTTCGAGGCAGATGTCAATCCAGGAGTGTGTGCAGTTTGGAAAATGTGCCGTACCAGTGGAATTGTCAAGTTGTTTGTAAGTGACAGGACTTGAAAGTTATTTTCTCTACAGTTGAATTCGTTGCTGAAAGATGTCTTCAGAATGCTCTTCCACTCCGCTTGTTTGAATTGACATAATTTTTTTCCTCAGGTCTATTAATATGTAGTGTGTATGTCAGTGTCACGTTTAGCTAATAAGCTCCGTCTCAGAGAAGCCCTGATGTTTGAAGGATGATCAAACATCAAACCTGTCCGTCACTCCAACAGACACATTCAGATAATGAGGTTTGAAATCACCGTCCATCACGGAGTCGCCTAAATGGCTGCGCTCGTCTCCTGGAAGACGGGAATACACTGATCCGTGAGACGGATGAGCCACGCCGCTGCCGCCGGTGCGGCGGGAGCCGCCACGTCTTTCATTTGAAGTCAGAGCTAATAATGGGCGGCTGATGCGGTCGGGGAGACGCGCCGGCACGGACGACCACGTGGGAAATATAGACGGCAGCCCGAAAGACCGGCTGCATATGAATGTGAGGAGCTGGCCAACATGTGGCTAACCTAGCTCTGCCTTCCTCTCTCTCTCTCTCCCTCTCTGTCTTCACAGTGGGACGCCATTAATGAGATGGACGAGTACTTCAGCCCCATCCACACCTACCAGGTGCGTAGCCTCGTCGGCGTACGGCGGGGTTGAATGTGTTATTGGGATTAGTTATTATGAGAACTTCAATGGAATATTTCACTTTGATCCTGGGGAAACTGGGATTTCTCCAAACTAATTTAGGCCTGATTTTAAAACAAAACGGTGAATGAATTAATCATCGGCTTTTCTTTAATATTCATGAAGTGGTGCCTTTCAGCAATAATGATAACATGGAAGTTTTCACAGTTCGTCATGTAGAACAGAAAATCAAGACAACTTGTTTGGCCAGTACTCAAAGCTTTGCTCTGTCGGTTTGATCAGTGGCTCCGTTTACCAGACAGTGGTGCTCAGAGTCACGGAAAATACCGCTGTTCAAAATACTCTGTGACTCCTGGTCCTGGTTCCAGTCCAGACCCTCCTGGTCCTGGTAGTTTTAAAGTTGACAGTCACCGTAATAACAATCCAACTTGCTGGTCTGTCCTTATGAATGTCTGTGCTTCAGCATTTCTGCCTTTTCCATGTAAACAGACGTCATTTTCCAAAAGTTTACTTAGAAATGTAAAACTTGTCTGACACAGAAATGAAAAAGTAATGATTTTACACTTGAAACTTCTCTTAAACGTGCCCTTGTATCAGTGACAGTGGGTGTCCCGTTTTTGTTCACTGTAATGTTTTGCAAACCAGACACAAAACAGGGGTCTTGGTTTGGTTGGGTTTGGTTTGGTTTGGTTTGGTTTTGGTTTGGTTTGGTTTGGTTTGGTTTGGTTTGGTTTGGTTTGGTTTGGTTTGGTTTTGGTTTGGTTTGGTTTGGTTTGGTTTGGTGTAGGTCTTCTTTATTTTATTTAAATTCATTTTAGATTACTTCAAAGAACGTCAAGGAAAACTCGAACATTGAAACTCAAAGACTTTAATGAACTATAATTCCAACAAGTGCGGATTACAATGGTAGAAAAGACGCAGCAGTGAGGCAGCGGCAGACCAGCATTAAAGACCAGGAATAAACACATGATAACGATGCCGCCTGTATCATTACTGGTTCTGAGGATTCCCGGTCCGCTCTCAGTTGCCACCTCTCCACTTCCCGTGCGTCGCTTTGTTTGTTCTCAAGAGCTCAACAGCTGGTCTCCGTGCTTCACGACTGCTGATGTGTATTCAGACGAGGCTTTCCGAGCTGACACGCAGGATGAACCGGCGGCGTGCTTTACATTACCGCTGGGCGAATCCTTTCAAGGCGCCGCGTTGCATGTGAGCCGAACACAACTCTTCCAGACGATGCTGATTGTTGTGTAGGTGGGACAAGCAGAGGCTCCAGAGGACTGAGGCTTTGTTGGAGAGCTGAAGTAATGATCTCAGCGTAGGAATTAAATGCGGAAAGCACTTGCTGACAGAAAAACATCCCACATCCAGTGATGCTAACGTCCAGTCGTTTGTGAGCTGCTGTTGGAGACAGCAGCTGCTGGATACACCGAGGTCAGAGCGGCTCCGCATTGTTTCAGGAATTTGTTTTGGCTGGATTTCACATCCTGCCTCGTGGATATGAATACATTCCAGCTCTCAGAAAACTGAATGAGGGACGTACCGATATCACTGTTTCGGGGGACGAGTTCTGGCTTTTAGCTGCTTGCTGATACCGAGCACCGACACGTGTCCGATAGCGAGCGCCACTGCGTCTACTTATTAAACACCGCAACGCTTGATTTATACTCCATGACGGTACAGTCAGTGCTGCATGTATCTACAGCAGCCCTGAAGGCTCCAGGACGTGATTGCAGCTACAGTAAACAGAGGACAGGGTGGAGCAGCGATGGATGTTATTCCAGAACACAACAGTCTTCCTTCTCCATTAATAGTAAAGAATCCCCAAACCGCAGACATCACTCCACCTCTCTGTTCCACCTCTGCTGACGTCCTCGCAGGGTGGTGTTCTATGTCTGTAGTCTCCCTGTCTCTCTGTCCTCGGTCCTGTTCAGCGTCTCCTTGGTTCCCTGTTTGGTGTGTTTCAGATTCTGCCTCCTTCTGGTCTCCCATCCTTCCTGCAGCCTTGCCTGTCCCCGGTTCCGTCCCCTCACTCCTTCAGTCCGTTGTGCCCCGGTCCAATCCTTGTTCCTGCTTGTGACCTTTGTCCTCCTGTGCTGCACTGTGTGTCTCACTATTTTCCCCTGCCTTCCTCGTGTGTGATTGTCGGTTCATTGTTTGTATGATTGTCATCTCACCCGTGTTCCTTGTGTTCATCGATAAAGCGAGTTCCCACTCCACCCTGCTGGCTGCGGTTGAGTCACTCGATCAGCATGGAGACACCGTCAGGGCACCGTGAAGCGTCAGACTGGTATCGGTGTTGGTGCATCTCTAACCTGACCACTGAATATCACATCGAAGACACACAGTTACTGTTTTATCATCTTTCATCGTCCTGTTTTCCTCATGCAGATTACACACTTACTAGTAGATTTGGGCTCATTGTTTTTCTATTTCCTTTCTGCACCTTACTTTTTCACACAGACATCAGAGCTGTGAAATTCTCCCGAGGGTCAGCAGGTCGTGTCGGGATATCTGCTGACTTTTCTCATCTGCTCTGAACGTCACTTCTAAATGCTGCTGACATTGGTGACAGATGATTTCACGTAATACTCACTGGAATAAACCGTGTCTTTTTAGTACACAAGTGCTTTGTCCAGTGTCGGACGTAATACCCGATACTGGTATCGGGAATTCAAGAGAAACTTACAAGGGACTGGAGAATCTGAAGAAAACAAACAAGACTAAATGTTGGGTTAAAGCATGACAGACATTTAAAGATGGTTTTTAGTGTAACTCTGTTCTGGGATTTACGGTAATGATGTTTCTGCTGCTGCTCTGACCAGGTCTGTAACGTGATGAGCCCGAGCCAGAACAACTGGCTGAGGACGGTCTGGATTCCCCGGGAGGGGGCCAGGAGGATCTACATCGAGGTCAAGTTCACCCTGAGAGACTGCAACAGCATGCCGGGAGTCCTGGGAACCTGCAAGGTAAAGCAGACACGCCAGGCGCGAGGCTGGGAAGAGCAGGAATACGCCACACCACACCGCACCGCTCAGAGCAGCGCCGTAAACCCAGAGGACGGAAGTCCTGTTCTGTTCACACAGGCTAAAACACAACTCAACCCGACACGTTTTACAAAGCATCACGTGTCAGATAGACAGAGAGATGCCTGTGATTGGAGATTCGCTGCGTTCCTGGGTTCTATACTTTATCACTGGCCTGGTTCGGTTCAGAACGCCTACAGCACCAAACTGGACGAGAAGGTATGAAGGACAGAAGGATCCCGCTCGTCAGTACTTCAGTGAGGCCTCCTACTGTCTGTAATCTCAAGATGAGAAGTGATGAGCGCCCGAAGAGATGCATTTACATCTTATTCCGCATTCGCAGCGTGGCGTCAGTTCATCTCCGTGCCTCTTTTTCACATTTACATTTCAAGCCAATGTGTTTTGTTTTGATCGCTGTGGTTTTAATATGAGACTGAATCTTGAAGATGACTGACTGATCCTGCGAGATTCACAGTCGAGTCGCTTTCTCGGCAGGAAACCTTCAACCTGTTCTACTACGAGTCCGACCGGGCGGTGGGCTCGTCCATCCGGGAGAACCAGTTCATTAAGATTGACACCATTGCGGCGGACGAGAGCTTCACGGGCGTGGACCTGGGAGTCCGCAGGCTGAAGCTCAACACGGAGGTATGAGCTCCAACACTGAGCCACGACGCCAGCCGAGACTGGGGAGTGTGAGTCCGGGCCCCGTGAAGCTGCAGCTCACTTCGGGAGGACTCGTCTGACATCTCTGTCCACACGCTGACAGGGTTTCAGGCCACGGTGGGAGCAGCTGCTGCTTCGGCCAGTCCGGTGTTTTCTGTGCTCCTCCAGATCTGTGAGGGAAAACAAACAGCCGCGCTAAGCTGAGCATCTTGGGAAATTCTCCAATGTCGATAACAGCTTCACATTTGAGAGTGGGCGGTGGGAATACACTGTTATTGACAGTTTAGCTTGTTACAGAGATGAACAGGTGAAAGAGTCAGTATGATTCATTTTACACTGGAGTTATGTTCCTGCCTTTAGGTCCCCCGTGATCTTCTCTCCTGTGGCTAAAACAAGAACAATCCCATAATTCTTCACAAAATCAACAAACATAATCACTGATTGGTGAACTCTGGCCCTTCCTGTAACGCTCAATACAACTATAGAATTAAAGCTGCTCTGATGAACTGATCACAGCGAAGCGAAGTGACGCTCCGCAGTTAGACCCATCAGTCCATGTTCTAGATGTGCTTTGTCCTAAATAGGGCTGCATGGAGCTGGATCCTCCAGTATCCCTCCTGACAACTGACTCGAAGCCAAGAGCAAGACACCGGCCGGACAAGACGAGCACACACAGTCCGACAGTCTCTCACACACACGCAATCACCAACAACTCCACCAAACTGGGCCTTTGTACTGCTTCCAGAAACTGGAATGAAAAGCCTAAAGTCGCCGTGCAGATTGTGACCACTGTGACGACCAGACTTTATTCATTTTGTAAGAATGTCTCAGATACATGGATACATGGGTATACGATGTAGGTTTTTATATCAGGCAGTCAGATAATGTACAAACAGAACATCATTCAAAAGTATCTGGTGTACGATTGTGTACACATTGGCACAGAGAAGTTGAAGAAGCAAACGTAAAGCGGATAAATACATGATGCAAAACAAAATCCTGACACATACAATATGTAAATACACACGTGGATGCACAAGTTCTTTCAAATGCAAGGTGTAGAAATTATACATTTCATAGTCAATTTTAATATATTATTGACAATGGAAATATGGAAATCATGGGTCATTTTATGAAGGGATCAATCTGACTGCTTCTTATCAATGTATTCAGAAGTTTATGAAGAGATTTATATGGAGTCATCAGTCTTTTTGTGCTAAATATACAGAAGAATATTGTAAATATACATAATTATAATTATAACTATTACAGCATGGGTATATGGATAAATGCCTCTTCATGTTTAGTAGATTTATAATGCAAACATAATGCAAATAATTATGCACGTATCCTACACAGAGGTGTAAACAGATTACAAGACCATGGAAAACTCTGCATTCCTGTTATATAATGTAACACATACTTATCATATGTACAGTATGTTATCTTCACAAGCATGTGCACATGCACATTAAGCTAAATACATCTTTTCATTGTGTTCGTCCTGTAAAATATTTCAGATTTGTTCTCACAGTGAAAAAAAAACTTCTCTCTAAGACATAAATTCAGTTTGTGTGTCACATAAAGATGGCGATGTTCTTTTATTACACCATTTAGTGAGCAATAGCCACACTGCTGGCAATTTAAAAACAATAAATTTCTCCAAATAAGCCCGGGTTCCTTGAAGAAAAGCTTGTGCGCGCTGGGTAAACACCACAGCCGGGCCGTCTCGCTGCGAGAACGACGGCACATCATGACGGCAAATTGAAATTCCTGGGGCAACCGAAACCGCAACAGCCGATCCGTGATTGCACAGCATATGTTTAATTCTTACAGAAAACAGCAACAAAAGCATCCCGGTAATAACCTGCAAAGACCCGCACGACTGGTAATTAGCCGTCTAATTAGCACGCAGTGTTGATGTATCAGGGGCTCGACGAGTCGCTGTGACAGCTGAAGGATCCATTCAGTCCATCAAATCAGTGTGTAAACAAAGGTGCTCAGCGAGGAGCTGCAACGGCACATCAGCGCGTCGCCTCGTTTCTTTTGAGAGTGTGACAGGATAATCTGTGCTTCTTCCACGCCAGAGACGAAGCAGCGAGGAGCAGAGGTTCAGTGTTTGTGTTGAGTCTTTAGATGGGAGTAAAAAGCAGGTCAGGAGGTAATGTCAGCCCCAACGCAAATGGAATCATTACCCATTTACTACCTGGAGTGGGAGCAGGTGCTGCGCTTGAAGCAGTCTCCGAGGTGGCAGCAGCATTTGAAACCAGAGAATCTGGTCATGAGGCTAAAGTTATCCAGCCGAGTTTCTCTGGGTGAGGCGGCAGTGGATTAAAGTGCTGCGTAAAGTCCAAGAGAAAAGCAAACGACCACAGAGAAGAAGAAACGCACTTTTAACAGGAAGAAACCTCTGATGAGAGCCGGACGTCCAGGCGGGCAGCCATCTGCCTCGGCCCGCGGGGGCGGGGGAGGGAAACGAAGAGGGCAGAAAAGAGGAAGGGACACGACGATGGTTGGAGACCCCAGAAACGTGACGCGGAGGACGTTTACGACAGCGAGCTTTCACAGGGGACCAGTAGGGGGAGCGCGAGAGCAAGAGTTGCATAGTTCTCCTTTAAATGACCACATTTCCTTTAGAAGTGATATTTCCCTGGTGATCGCTGCTCTCAGCTGCATCTTCGAGTCATGATGGTATCACTGCAGCGTATTTCAGTGAGCAGGGCAGGTATCGGAGCGGCCGAGCTTGATCCAGGACTGAGAGAATCACAGGTGAACTGACACCCTTAAACACAGATATGTATAGAAACACTGGATGGCTCGTGCGCGCTGTAACCCAATGGGGACTAACGTCGTCACATGGCGGCCATCTTGGTACAAGGGCGCTCACTCACTCATCACATTAATGTCAATGGAGCGTCAACTTAGAAACAGCTATTGATTTTCAAACGACTTGGTTTGTTATAAACGTCAGACATGTAGACATTTAACCGCATGCAAAAAGAAAAGTTGTGATTTTAACATTTAGTCTGAATCATAGCAACGGACCGTTAGTAATAAATCAAACCGTCTGTAAATCCGTCAAGAATTCAGTGAGTCGAGTATTTTAATTAGTGTAAATCACTCAGCTTCCCTAAGATTACGCAGAGCGCCCCAGGGCGGTCCACTGTCCTAAGATGGCCGCCAGCGAACGGCGTTGTTGACTCTGCCTTAAGGCATCTAGTTCTTATATGATATCTATGCCCTTAAATGCCAAGAACCCCAAGAGTCTCGAGCACAAGCAAGGGCGACTGTGTCCGTCAGGCCTCCAGAAGCCCCACAATCATCTGAAGGGATTATTAAGTCGCACTAAAACAAAGGTGACTCCATTCCTTAGATGCAAAATATATGATTACTGGAGGAGCCTTGCAAAGAAATGTGCCTCATGACTCCCAATCCAATACTTAGCAATCAGTTCAGATGACAGAAAGTTATTAAAGTCAATGTCAAACAATTAGCCGAGCGCTCATGCTCCTATTTGATGTTATTGAGCCTTAATACCTGAGGGTGGAATAAAGTTTCCATCTTCCTTTCAGAGGGAGTCCACAGCAAACTCTTAACATAATATATTGAATCAGTTCCTGGCTGTTAACAAGATAGTCAACGGTGATACGATATGAAAAACAAGCATATGAAAATGTAAACGCATCCATGCTTCCAGGTTGCAGTTGGAAGCGGTGCAGTTGATTAATGACTGCTGCCAAAAAACAACACCAAACACCAGTCCAGAGATTGAATTAGGGCTGCGCTCACACTGCTTCACCTGGAAGCCGCTGCGACTGCGGAGTTTTCACTGTGAGAAAGTGGCTGAATGTTCCAGACTCTGTGACGTTGTGTTCGATAGAGAAGGTTCGGGGCTGAAACCAGGGTGTTGGAATCAAACCCACGAGCAAATGTGAAACTCTTGAAACTCGTGAAAATGTAAAGACGTCGTGTGACCTCAGGACTGCAGATGTCTTCAGATGTTTTCTGTTTTCCTAAAACCTCCCGTCTCCCGCTGCAGATCCGAGGCGTGGGGCCGCTGAGCAGGCGGGGATTCTACCTGGCCTTCCAGGACAACGGCGCCTGCATCGCCCTGACCTCCGTCCGGGTGTACTACAAGCGCTGCGTGGGCGTCAGCCGCAACCTGGCCGTGTTCACGGACGTGGTGACGGGCGCCGACTCCTCCTCTCTGGTGGAGGTCAGGGGTCAGTGCGTGGATCACGCCGAGGAGAAGGACACGCCCAAGATGTACTGCAGCGCGGAGGGCGAGTGGCTGGTGCCCATCGGGCGGTGCGTCTGCTCCGCCGGCTTCGAGGAGCACAGGGACTCCTGCGTGGGTGAGTCAGCCACAGACCGACGCCGCCGGCCGAGTCGCAGCGGCGTTAGCTTGCATTAAAACTCGTGGAAATGATGACTGTATCTTACATTTTTCATGTAATCCAGACAGATCTGCCATATAGACCTATTTTCCTAGCATTCACAGAATGTCTCTGTGCTGCAAACAGACGCTGATTCACTACGATTCTGTGTTAAGACTGCATGCTCATGTTAATGTATTGCATTTCCAACGTGATCAACTTTAAAAGGCAGAATGGCCACGCCTCAAGTGAGGGAAACGGCGTCGAACCGATGCCTGTTTGGAGTGACTGGACGCTGAAGCAAAAACATTAAATGTTGCGCCGAGACGGACGTCTTGGTGAGGGAGGTTAAACACATCTGAGCTTCACTGCAAATGACTGAATTTGGCCAAAGAGAGAAACCCGTGAAATATCAAAAGAAGAAGAGCAACGCAATCGATTCAGAAAGACAGGAGGGGCCGAGAAGAGCTGAGCTGATTGGCATCGTCTTCTGACTGAAATTCCACCGTCGTGAAGGCAAAGCGATGAATTGATCGGGCAGCGCAGGAGATTCAAGCCGTATGTGTTGATCTTCAGCTACAGCCACGGCTTCATACTGCAGTGATTCTCAGCCTCTCTTCCGACGGATCCAGATGTTTACCGCTGTAACCTTACACGACCCCGACACGGTCTTCATTGGAAATGATTTAAAATAAGCGATGCAGTGAAAGAGAAGTGTCTAAAAAAACATTCAAACTTTCTCATGAAAGCCGGATCCACATTAGAATTCAGCTGCTGGTGTAAAAACTTTATTGAGGTGGAGCATCGGCAGCGCGCTCTGAGGACAGGTTGCTGTCGGTGGTGAAGCAGAGGAACATAAACTCCTGCACGACCTCTTCGACCTGGTTGTTTATGATGACAAGGAGGGGGGGGGAGCAGCGCTCCTCCCTGAAATAAACCCACATTTCTTTTGTTTTATGGCGCCTGATGGCGAGGAAGGACTCGGCGCTGCACTGACTGAAGTCTCCTGCTGGAATCATTTAGCCTTCATTCAAAAGAGACCGTTTGTTTCAAGAAAACCAAAGTCAAGTTTTTACAAATATATCGTTGAGGTGTTTTTACCCTACAGGTAAACCATTAATAGTTCTTTTTTCCCATCATGCTCCTGTTTTTTCAGTCACATGCTGTCAGGGATCAGTAGTAAAAAAGCTTCATTTTGGAAGCAAAATAAGAAATGTAGGAAATGCATTTTAAATCGCCTAATTTATCTCAGAAAGGATTTCCACAGTCTGCTGTAGGAAATCCAAACATCACTTTATGAAACTTGATGTTTGAACTACATCAGTTTTGAAACCTGCACAGGGTGATTCAGTCTGCTGCATGCAGGGGTGTGTTAAGTGTGTGAGTGTCGAGTGTGTTAAGGCCTGCATGTGATTTAATGAAGGCAAAGCAGCGGACAGCCGTGCATAATGCCGCTGCTCTCTGACACGGCACTTTTCAAACCCGGGGCTGCAGAGCTCTCCGCCATCGCCGCCCTCCAAAAGCGAGCCAAGAGCAGAGCGAAACTGTTGGTTTGCTTTTTTTATTTTTCTGCTGTTAACCTGCTTTTCAAAGGCCACTGGATGTGCCCGGCGTCTTCACATGGCTGCGGGGATTTAATGAGCGGGCCGGGGAGGGCGGCGGTTTCATACGGCGAGAAGCAGCCGTAACAGCAACAGATTCACACAGCGGGAGAAACAAAACACTTCTTATTTTTGCATTGATAAGTTTCGGAGTTTTTCTAAATACATTCAATATGTTTTTCAATGGCTAAAATATTAAACTCAGTGGGGTTTTTTTTATCATTTATTTCAAGCAGAATTCTTTATTTCATAGGGATGCACTGAAGAGACTTTATTGAAGTTCGAGTACCGACCTTTAGTCAGAGTACCAATACGAGTACTTATTAAATACCAATCAGCATAATTAATAGTCCACACAGAAACGATATGAGGAGGCCAGGTGTTTCAGTGAACACACACCTCCATCACGGCTGAAGGCTCCAGGAAGTGTACGTACAGCAGACAGCGCGGTGCGTAGCGTCCGGCAACACGCCGCCCTGTGCAGTGGATCGGACAAGCTGCCGCCACCCGCTCCAGCGCGCCATTAATGAGGGTTTCAGTCATGATCTGATCATGTTTAGCATGTAGCATCGCTGGCGAGTGAGCCCTGAAACTTGTTAGCATATAGCATGTAGCGTTACTCGCTCGTCTCTCGTCCACCTGCAGCAGTTCTTCCGTCTTTCATCGTCCTGTTGTCCTCCTGCAGAACACTCTTCTGGCTCGTTTTCCTCTTTCCTGTCTGCAGTTCAGTTTTTCACGCAGACATCAGAGCAGGCCAATCGTTTCAGCGGGGAGCTTTCCCGTGTGTCAGCAGGTCGTCGCTGCTCGGACGTCACGCGTGGATTTAGAAAGGCTGAAGCCTTTTCAGCAGTCTGCTTCCACAGTGGCTGCGGATCATGTTGGGGAAAACTAAATAATGAAGAGGAGAAAAGTTCAAGGCCTGGTCAGAGCTTTTCTGAGGCCGAACAATTTCCTCGGGTACACAAATAGTGAGAAAACCCGTGAGCTCGATTTCCCCCTTTCACCACCGCTGATGAATAATGAGAGAAGCCGGAGACGGAGTCGTTCGCTTTGCTTCCCTCGGTTCCTCTGGCCGCTTCTGGTTCGCTTTGATCAATAACCGCCGTTTGTTTCTGGCCCTTTTTGATTCCTTCATGTTTTCTCTTGCTGTTTTGATGCGTTGACCTCGCTGGGGAAGCCCTGCTTATTCCGGGTTACAGTAATTAAAACCTATTAATCACGGAGTGGCGGATAATTAAACGCTAAAAGCAGTTTGTCAGCTAAACGAGACAAACTAGACACGCAACAGCAGTTTGCTCGCATCTCCCACCGCGCTTCTCCTCTTCACCCGCCACCCATCACCTGCACGCGCACACACACACACACACACACACACACACACACACACACACACACACACACACACACACACACACACACACACACACACACACACACACACACGTCTGTTGTAGTAGATCAGCAATCCGACACCCGCTCAGCTTGACGCTTGTTGTCAGAATGTGTTTGGAGCCGTACAATGGCGCCTGTTTTCGTGTGTGTGTGTGTGTGTGTGTGCGCTTGTGTGTGTATGAGAAAGAGAGAGAGAGAGAGAGAGGGGTTCACAAGGCCACATACAACACTTCCTATAATTAGCTGTAGGCAATTAGCATTAGTACAAATATGCAAAGCAGTGGCCAGTGCAGAAAACAGAAGAAAAGGGAGGAAACACAAGGAAACATCACCCCCAGTTGAGGCTTCGCTTATTAAATACATTAATTTAATGTTAAAAAAAACATGGTATAAAAATGTAAAACACTGGTGTAAATAATCTGAGAATGCACTGATGGGAGACAAAAGACGAAACACACACGTGTTTGTTTCATGTTAATCCTCAGTCGTCCTGTGTTTACTACAGCTCCTCTCTACTGTACGGTTGTAGTGTAAGGACTTTTTCTTTTTTCTGCCTCTGACGTCTCGTCTCATCTGGTACCAAACTGGGTCGCCGTGCTAATTCATCCTCGCCAGCGCCAGCCGCAGTCACGCACACACGAGACCAGACCAGACCCGGGAGGCGGGGAGGGCACGAGATGGTGAAAGGAAGACGGCTTAAGTGGCCGAGCCTCGTAGATGTGTGTGTGTGTGTGTGTGTGTGTGTGTGTGTGTGTGTGTGTGTGTAAGGAAGAAGAGAAAAAAAAACCTGACATGCATGTGTGTGTATATGAGCGTACCTAAGTGGTTTCCCCCTGACGAAGGTTCCGAGCTTCAGCGAGGAGCACGGCATGATGTGTGTGTGTGTGTGAGTGTGTGTGTGTGTGTGTGTGTGTGTTCAGGGTTGCGTGACATACCATGGAGAGTGTCACAGGGAGGGAAGCGAGGAGAGACTAAAGGAAAGGGAGAGCAGGGAGGAGGGAGGGTAGACGGCGGCGGAGCGCTGGACTCGACCCCTCGTCCGCTCGAGTTTACGTCAAAACACGGGGTCTGTGTGCAGGTGGGGACTGAGTGTGTGTGAGTGTGTGTGTGTGTGTGTGTGAGTGAGTGTGTGTAGAGGCTTGCCTCCCGGTGCTGTGGAAGAATAGGCTAAAGTGCCCCATACAGTGAGAGCGATCGAGGACACACTGATATGAGACACACACACTTAGTCTGGTCACATTCGCTCACATCAGTCGGCCCATCCAAGCCACACACACACACACACACACACACACTCACACACACACTCACACAGTAGTACACTCAGTCAATGGACCAGATTCTACGCTGGGAAGACTTCCTCTCTGGGTCTTTCACTTCAGACTGAAATGATGTCAGACTTTTTCTGCGACGTCTTGCTTTTGTTCCGTTTCTCTTCCTGGGTTTCATATTTCAATGACGCATCGCAGACTTTTTGACAGAACCTCAAACATATCGAGCCTCTTACCCGCCTCCACTCCTACACCCCGTGGGTTCAGCTGCTCGGTGGATCCAGGAAGATTTCACTCTGAGATGTGCTACATGCTACATGCTGAATAAGAGAACCAGTGGTGGTCAGCAGCGGTCTCTGGGTCTGCAGTGTGTATCGTCTGTCCACGCAGTAGCGTTCGTGGCAACACATAGCCTTCACTTATCTGCTACTACTTAAAAAGCCTCGCAGTGATGTTCTCGGTTTCATTTATTTTGACAGAATAGTTAAATGACATTCTTTTTACATTACTTTCTCATGTCTTAAAGATATTTTTTCGTTTTCATTTACATATCCGCTGCACTTCATGCAGTCATTTTCCCTCGTGCGCTCCGCTCGGTGTGATCCGTCCCCGAAGATTCAATCACGCCCAGAACAAATCATCAGATTTAGGAAATTACAATGTCAATCAAAGCCGAGAGTACAAAAGCAGGGCGATCTCTAGTGTGCGATAACATTTGAATGTGGGAGCCTCGGCTTCTGACGCCGTGCATCGGTTTTATTTATCTCTGACGAGATTCATAATCAGAAACCGTTAAATAAAACGTTCCGCCCTCCTTCCTGTGGATGAGTGGAAGAGCGTCACGGTGTGTGAGGTGGCGGTGGCCATCGCCATGATGATGATGATGATGATGATGATCACCTTCCCCATCGCCATGGCCTCCACTGTCACCAACACCATCAACATCCCTCGTCACCATGGCGATCGCCATCACCCTGACAGTCAGAGATGGGGTTGTTGGGAGGTTCTTTTGGCTCCAGTGTCAGCGAACTCTCCCTCCTGTCAGAGAGAAGCAGACAGAGGAGGGAAGAATGAGAACGACAGAGCAGACAAAGGTGAGGAGGGGGAGGCGGAAATGAAGGAGTCAGAGCTGCTGGGGGATTATTAGAGTCAAAGAGTTGGTGAAAGAAAGTCAAACGAGGCGAGCGAGGCGTCAGGAGGGTGTGATGGCCCGCCTCATAATGTGATCGTTATCGCCGGGAGGAATATCAAAGGGAGGATTTAATACTCCGCTGTCATGCAGTTACTCAGTCACCAGCTCACAGCGGGCTGAGCGGAGGGCTTCCTCCCCGCTCCGGCCCTCCTCGCTGCCACGCCGCTTCACGTCGGGCATTCTCCTCCGTGTGCAAACACATGCTACAGGTCAGCGCTGGGCGGTGTGCGCAGATTAAACACAGCCGCTTCCTCCCCGAGATTAATGACCATCACAATAATGTTAAAAAAATAAATAACAGAACGTTCCTTTATGTCACCTGCAAAAACCCTGTCATGACGCTGCACCACCGTGGGCAGAAAACCAGTTTCCACAAGTAAAATCAATGAAATGTCGCTTTGATTGGTGTTATGGGATTGGAAATTGAGTCGTCTCAGACTGTCTGCCAAAAACAATCGATGTGTTGATGTTACAAAGCAACAGGAAACTGTGCTGCTTAGATTGTGTTTGTATGTTATAGACAAATTACTGATAATAAAATAAAATAAAATGAAATGAAATAAAATAAAATAAAATAAAATAAAATAAAATAAAATAAAATAAAATAAAATATGAACAGGGATAGTTACAGACACATACTTTTTTTTGTTTGTTTGTTTGTTTGTTTTTTTTTAAGTATGTTCCATTTCATAACAAGATAATCTTCCTCGGAACTTTCTCTCTGTCTCTCCAGAGATCTGGCCTCTCAGAAACTGTTTAAGCAAATATTTTTCATGAAAGAGTAAAATTTCCTTCTTTCAACATCTGATATCACACTTAGGCTCCAAAATCAATCAAATATGGGTTTTGAGAAATGTAAAAGCATCAAGTGTGCTCCTGGTTTCCGTTTCCCGCGCCGTGCGAGGCGTTTAGGAATCGGGCCGCTCCTCTCGGTCGTTCTCCGAGCCGCCTCGTCTCCCAGCTCACTCCCATCATGCCTTCCGCCGGGCTGTGAAGTTCCTAATGAAGATGCAGTTAAGTGATTTGGGGAACAGATGATTTGGTGAGAACTTCATTATTCCCCGACTCACGGCCACTTGAGTGGAACACGATATTCATAATTGCTGTCAGAATCGACTCGTGGCCGCTCGCTCGCTATCCGGAGCGTGCACGGAGCGCAGATTGAATGGGTCCCCAGAGCGCGGGACGCGGGGGAATACCCAGCCGTCAAATTAGCTCCAGCCCCCCGGCGGTTTGTAAACAACCGCTGATCAACAACGCCGGGACTGTTTGGAGGCGAGTGACACCGGCTCCAGAAAACACACCCACGCCGGGCGCCTCGGGGCGGAACGCCGCCTCCTCTCCTGACTCCGCGCTGAGCGGCGCCGAGGCGCTCACAGGCCTCCGCCGCCATTCCAGCAGGGCGTATTCCATATCGGTACAATGTAGATCACGTTTTACCGGTGGCTCACCAGAAAAAAACATCTGGGCTGTGGCGACCGACCTGGAAAAGGCATCGAAGGTCTAGTCCGAAAGGTTAAAGGTTAAAGGTGAATCCCCCCTCATCCATGCTGGAAAAGCCTCATAGTGGACTGGTAAAGATATCAGAGCTGAATCTCCCCACTGATCAGGGAGTTCACTCGAGAAACAACATGGAAAACCAACATGGCTGCAGTGGAGGAGCGGCTCTCTTTGAGCGTTTTGGCGAATCCGACTTCAGATTTAATCCCTGAACACTGAAACATGTTCAGCGTCCTTCAGCTGTCAAACATCTGCAGGGAGGAAAACTGGAGTTAGAGGAAGACATTTAAAGGACACATACATGAATACATTTTTAAATCCGTAAGGCTTTTAAAGGATTAAGTAAATTCATAGGAAAATAACGAAAAACCAAAATATACAGATAAATGACTGAATTGAAAAAAATACATACAGTGATAACTCCATAAATGTAAACAAATTCATAAATACACCAAAATAAAAAATATCAATTGATCAAAAATAAAAGCAAAAAGATGTGAATAAAGAAATATTTATTTTATTTTAGCTAATATAGGGGGAAAAAAGTGTTTTATAGTCTCCAATTTCATTTTACATTGTGTGAGAATAATAAAGGTTGATACAGTTTATATTTAGATTTCACTTTCAACACAGTGTTCCAATGCTAATATGAGGCATCAAAATAGATTAGATAAATAAATATAAATAAAAGCTAAAATAGTATTAAAAATAAAATAGCAGTAAAAAACACAAATTGAGTCAGATATGAAGGTCAGTAATAGATTAAATTGAATCAATTCAAATCAGTTGATAACTTGTATCACAAGTGAAATATAAGTTTGCTTTTCAACGAGTGCTGAGATGTTCTGCTGACTGGACCACGCTGCTTTAAAGCTCGTGTCCGGAGTTTTGAAAGAATGAGAGTTTTTTTAATCCAACGTCTGGAGGCTCCGCCCTCCCTCTGCTTTCTGAGCGACCAAGCCACGCCCCTTTAATTGTGCACGCGCATTATCCGTCGGATGAAAATGAGAGCCTCTGAGTCCTCCAGCATCCTCCATGTTGAGCTGTTTACGGTGGATGTTCAGCAGACGGTGGATATATCTGCTGCGGAGCTAACTCTCCTCTGCTGGGCGAGCGGCCGTGCTCTCTGGCTGCTCCACACTTTGATTGACAGCATGACAAAGCAGAAGCTCGAAATCTATTGGCTGAAGCTGACCGGCGCTTTTTCGGATAACATGGGGGTCTATGAGACGAAGGCGGGGCTCATAAATACATTTTTATATTGCTTTATGCTATTATTATATTGTAGTATCGAACCAGACTGACACATTTAAGCTCTGTTGAAAAATGATTCATACGTTGGAAACAAACGGAAACTCCGGACACGAGCTTTAACTTAATATAAGTGCTCAAATGACTTCGTTCTGCTTTATTCACACATACTGTTTGTAACTTTTAAAATGTATTAAAGTAACAGACTGAAAAAAGTGAATAGTCTGTTGGAATGGAATTTTTCGTTCCTCCATCAGGTGCAGTGATATTTCTTTTCCCATGAGCTCCTGGTGGCTGAACGATGTTCTGCTCCAGCTGCAGATGAAGCTCCAGCTCTAACAGAGACCTCTCTCCTTCCTCCGGCTCTGTCCAACGTCGTCCGACTGACGGCTGATCTCTTCCCGTTCTCCTGGAACGCGGCGAGCGGCGGCAGAGCCGGGGTCGGCGGGCCGTGACAAACGGCTGATCGAAGCGTCTCAATCTGCAGCTCGTGGAGCGGAGTGGAGGCCGGGTTTTCACCAGCGCCTCATGGCCTCATGGCGCTCACGCTGCCAGCAAACTGAACTGAACGACGACGCGCCACCGCAGCGGCAGTCCTGATGTCAGGAAACAAGAAGACACAGCTGCAGCGTGTGTGTGTGTGTGTGTGTGTGTGTGTGTGTGTGTGTGTGTGTGCATCTGCTTGTTGGAGTCAGTGGTGAAGGATTCTTTGTTTCTGTGCCAAAACTAATTAGTCTTGTTGTTTTTTGGTCTTCATGTGTGGATGAGCACAGAGTGAGAGGAGACAGGTCAAAAGAGAGAGAGAGAGAGAGAGAGAGAGAGAGAGAGAGAGAGAGAGAGAGAGAGAAGGAAGGAGGAAGGACAGGAGAATCACGGAGAATCGAGGCGGCAGGTGTTTAAAACCTTGTTTCTACCGCAGCGTTTTAAGTTTTTACATTTCCGTTTCAGAAATGTAGAGGTAATGGTAGACAGCAGAAAAGCGATGGAGTTTTCCTGTTGGGCCACTGTTGGGCGCTGTTGTTTGTCTTTGTCATGAAACCACACACTCATACACACCGACAACAATATGAACAAAAGCTGTATTTTTTCCACAGAGAGTGAACAGAGATTGTTCTCAGAAAGTTCTACGGTAGGAACCGTTTTCAAAAACTGGCATTTTTAGTGGCTTTGAGTACCAAAATGAAACTACTTTTTTTTTATATATAACTTACAAATGTTGTAGATGTCGTTAAAAACAGTGCCGAAGTGATCCGGAGTTATGTTTGTCCTCCAATCCTGAGTGAGCTGAGTGAAATATTGAGCACAGAAAAACCAATTGACAAAGAAAAACTACAAACATTTAAATAAATCAAGTGTACTTTCGCACACCAAATGAAATACTTCATTTTATGATATTCAACAATGAAAAAATATTGACTGAAAATGTGTGGAAGCAACATGTAAACTGTGAAACTCTGTGATTTAAGATAAGCATTGTTTTTCGATTGGACAGAATCCGTGGGAAAGTCTGTGTGTGTGTGTGTGTGTGTGTGTGTGTGTGTGTGTGTGTGTGTGTGTGTGTGTGTGTGTGTGTGCATCTGCTCCTGAGCGGTGAGTCTGAAAGCTTGACTGGGATGTGAACCATGTGGCGTCCAGTGAACCGCTGGTGGGAACCTTCCAGGTGGGTTTGGAGTGTTGGAGTGTTCTGCTCTGCTCCCCGCCTCCCTCAGCTCAGTGCAGCCCCTTTACTTCCTGTTTCACATGATTCACGCTCAATGATTAATCTGATTAATACAGAGCCATAGATACACATGCACAGAGCAGAGGAGGACAAGAAGCTTTGTCAGTGAAACCAGCTCTGGAGAGAAGAGGTTTGTCTCCTGACCTGCAGACTAATCGTGTAATTCTGTTTTCCACAGGGACGTAAAACACAGTAAGTCACAACAAGCATTATGAAAAAAAGTCCCTCTAGCTTGATGCTAACTTGTATGGGAAAACCCATTGGCATGCTAACAGATAGCACAACAACCACTTAACTTTCTGGAACAAATTGAACTGAGCAACATTTAACTTAATAAACGCAAACACAAGGCGGCCTCCTTGACTACCGATAATCGGTGTCAGGACTCAAAAAAACAATATGGTCTATCTCTAAGATTTTTACACTCCAAGCTGTTGGCTGTTCCAGAAGTGCCCCCTAGTGGCTGAAACATCACAGCTGAACACGCCACCAGAATCAACTGGATGCAACATAAATCTGAGACTGTTCAAAAAATTCAAATTGTTTCAACAACCCTATCTGAGGTAATGAGTACTGGAGTGGAAGGATAAAGTACAGAGCAGAAAGATCAGGCTCAATGTTGCTCATGTGATCAATCGCCAGCAGTAAACTCGATCACCGGCCCATACTCAGGCCGCTTCTGCTGTTACTCTTCAGTGGTGAATGGTCTTCGCTCATATCGCAGATTTCAGTACTTCAGCGGTCTATCCATTCACACACACACACACACACACACACACACACACACACACACACACAAATGCAGAGAGCTGCTGGGTAAATTATTGATCGGGCGTGCGGCCCCCCTCGGCCCCTCGCAGTAGCCACCCATGTCCCAGTCCGGTGTCAAGGAGCTATTAGCGGTGACAGTAAAGAGACAGGCGACATGATCGCAGATCACTGAGGAGCTGGCAGCCTCCGTCTGAGGGACCGCGGGACTCCTTCAAATGATTTCCTGCCCCGACTCCTCATTCACTTCAGCTGATCGGCACACAGGGCGCTGTCATTTACTTCTCCCTGCTTTCAGGCCTCTGCCGCCGGGAGACGAGTCTGTATGGATGTCAGTGTGTGTGTGTGTGTGTGTGTGTGTGTGTGTGTGCGTGCGTGTGCGTGCAGAATTCTAATGATGTTGGCATTTCAAATGGAGGGACCAGCTGCGACGTAATTTCACTCCTCCATCAACGTCGCTGGATAAATAAAGCGGCGGCTATAGCAGCGCTGAAAGTTTATGTTGTGTAAAGCGTCTGTCATGTCCCTGCTGGAAGTCTGCGTCGACTCTAATGCAGCCACTTCATCCGGTAATTGGCTCTCATTTCCGAGCCACGTCAGTCGATTCATCTTTGTGAATGAGAGAGGAATAAATGCAGGTCAGCCCTTTATTGGTATCCAAGTCTTTACTGTATAAATACCAAAATTCCTGGAGAGGCTGATCTCAGTTTAGGCAGATTAGACTGTTATCCAATCTCAATGAGAGTCAGGACCGTCTGTCATGATTGTGACTGAGGGAAAAGTACAATGTTAACAATGAGTCAGGAGAATCAATCTGCCATTTTTAAAATGTATTTCATAACTTAGACATCTTGTAAAGGGATTATTTATTTACCAACACGGCCGATGCACAACGTGACTGCAGAAAGAGCCGCTCCACTGACCAGTTGTGTTCATCCACAGTTATCTTGCATCGTTAAATAGCAATGTTTTCTGCATTCTACAACAGTTTAATACCCAGTGATGAAATAAGTTAGGCTGCTAAACTGACACTGGTGAATCAGATACGATCTGCAATTAGAGAAGTACAACCAGTCGTGGATACGACTGTTTATGTAAATTATCTCTCAACAAGCCTTTTCTCCACCTCAACTTCGATCTCAAATGTCAATGACTTCAGGAAGCAAAGCGGGTCCTCATCCAAGATGGCAGCCATGCTGGACTCCTTCTGTCAGACGGCAAAGTTGACACTCGGCTGTAGTGTGTGTTTTTGTTCCAGTGCATTGGTTTGATTTGAATAGATGCTGACAAATGAAAGGAACTCTGTCAGTGGACTGAAAAAAGATCTGTGTTAAAGAGTAAAAATAAAGCAAATGATGATATATTAGCTAATTTTTCAACATGTTTTCTTCCATCCAAAAAAATGCATATCTCCTCAACTTAACTCCTGTAGTTACTAATTTTGAAGTAACTGGCAGCGTCAGAATCAATCACAGTGAGCGGCACGGTTTTCACTTTTAGCGCGGGGGCAGAGGGTGGGACTCATTTGTCCTCCTGACCTCAGTAAACACTGGATAAGAGTTGTCTGATGGAGCCGAGGTGTATTTCACAGTCACGGAGGTCGGCGGGTTAATTGGAGCATTCAGGGTTGACGTTGTCCTGCTTTAATCCCTGTGTCCGCTCAGGGTTTCTGGGTGATTTGTGTCATTTGTGGATAATGGGAACTGAAGCTGTTCTTTGAAGACGTACTTCTGACTGGACAGCCTGGAACACAGGAAACCTTCTGGACCCGTTCTGGTTCTCCTCTGGTTACACGAGCCATTTGAAGAGTCTCACCGGGTTTGTACCTCGTCTCAGAGGTTAAGCGTGTGAACTTTTCCCCCTTTTCTAATCCGTGGGTGACGGATGCGTTATGACGGGAGCGCCCTGTACACACCGGCTGCGAGCGCATTAGCTCAGCGTGACTCCGCCTCGTCTGCTTCTGTCCTCTCTGTTTTTCAAACTGTATAAATAATCAAAAACTACTGTTGATTAATTTCCTCTCTGATGGCTCGGCAGCGTTCGCTCATGTCGGAAAGTTTTCCCGCCTCCTCTTCCTCCCCTCCCCGCTGCTTCTCCCCACGCCGTCCCCTCCCGTCTCGCTCGCGTTTCCGACACACGCGCTTCACACCGTCTGATCTTCTCAATCGGCCGCTAATACGCCTTTCAGAGTGAACCGGCATGTTCTTTTTTTGTACGAGCCCCCCCCTCCCCCTCCCCCTCCCCTCCATCAGACAGTTTAATGGTGACAGCCATTCAATCGGATAATTAACATCCGTTTAACGCTCATTAACCGGGATGTATTTGTCTCGTTTGATTTGTAATTACCAGGCCTTTTTCCACAGGAAAACACTGTGCTAATGTTCCCTTTGTGATGGCTTCATTGATGGAATTGATTTGAACTCCGCGGGGGAGGCCGGCGGGGAGGCCGGCGGGGAGGCCGGCGGGGAGGCCGGCGGCGAGGCGAGGCGGGGCAGGAATGTATATGGACTGAGGATATTGACCCCGCCACTTGTTATTTCTCTCATATTGCTGTTCTGGGGACAAACAGGGACGCTGGCAGCCGGAGAGGAATCAATTGCACTGTGTGGAAACACAAGAAAACCTCCAAGTGTCAAACAGTCAAACAAAGCAATTTTTCATAATTGTTGAAAAAACAAGCCAACCCATACTTCTCTTCAACTGAATTCTCCAGATTTCTGACATTTTGCCAGTACATCGAACTCACCAGTCATAGTCAGTTTAAGGCTCAGATCAACTGCCTCTACTCTCTCCTGATTATTCCACACATCATCTCCTCGCTTCATTTTAATCTAGCCCTGGAATGTTGTTCTCTCGCCCTTTGACCTCCTCTCAAATCACCCGAGCCCATCTATCCGACCCCTCTAAAGGTCTTTTAACAAGCACGATCCACTTTATCCTCAAGGTCGTCCGTCTCGACGCACCTGGGCAAATCAGGTTTGCCTCGAATTGGAAAGCGCCGCCGTCATTTAACGTGGATTGCAGGTTGCTGCGGAGCAGCAATCCAGCTGTTAGGAAGTGGACCGTCGGAGCAACAGAAGGGGCTGTGTGGACGGCGAGTGTCCCATTTCCATGGCTGATCTCGCCGACACGTTCATCCATCACTCCGACAGCCTCAGCGGTTCGTTAGTGGCTTCATGCGCCCCCCTGGGGGATCGGCTAAGGAGCCTTTGGCAAACATTGTCACTTGATGCTGGAAAGCACTCGCTTGCTTTTCAAGGTCAGAACTAGGCTGGGTCTGGGATGTCAGGACGGGAGGAGAGCATGTTGAACTGTTACGTCTGGGCCTGTTTTTGGGTTGGGTATTGTTCGTACAATCGGGTATCAGATCATGAAGGGAGTTCCATTTGTCACTCTGAAACCTGCAGTTTAATAAGGTGGAATTATCAACAAATTACTTGATTAACAAAAGTTAAAAATGAGAGAAAATGACTCGATTGCTTAAAATGTCCAAGTTTTCTGAGTTCATCTGATCTCTTTTTTAATTGAAGTGCATTTTGGGCATCTGCCGCCTGCACAGTTCGGGAAACTTTCTATTCACTCTGACTTCTTCTTGGAGTTTTGAATTGGATTTGTCTCCGTTCTGGCCAGTGGTTGCACCGATTGTTGTTTCTCTGCATTTCCTGCCAACTTTTTCCTGGCTGCTCTCATTGCAGACCGAGTGCTAAATGTGCTGATAGCTTCCAAGCATTCAGTCTTCCCTGTAATAAGGTAAAAATCCACTCACTCACTTCATATTCAGCCAATCAATTGTATAACTTCATTGCCTACTTACCCATTTATCCACCAACCAACTCATTCACTAACTCAGCGGTGTAGTTCACTTTCATTGAGCTGACCACAGAGTGTACAGTAGATATTAACAGGCAAAAACAATGTTTACTACTGGAACATGTCAAAGCACTGAAATTGGTTGTTTAGAAATATGAGTCTACTTGTTGTAAATATGGTATATTGTCTTTACGTGCTCGAGAAGCAAGTTTTTTGCCAATACTGAAAAAAGCATTTGCTTCTTTTACCTTCTGAGAGGCATTAAAAGATAATACGCAATAAACCGTCAAAGTACCGATACCAGTATCGTTACAACACAAGGTACTCATACCCATGAAAGATCCTCGATACAACCTGGCCAGTATTTCATGGCATCATTCATCAGCGATGTCAGCAGCAGGGAGACAACCAGTGTCCGGGTTTCAGAAATGAAGGAGAGAACAGAGAAAACTGACACTGACGTGCCACAATACGGTGACTGTCAGCTCTAAAACTACCGAGTCCAGGAGAATCTGGACTGGAACCAGGATCAGGACCAGGAGAATCTGGACTGGGAGTCATGACTATCTGGAGGAAAACTTTGTTCTTCTCCTTCATCTGCTGAGCATGTGCAGAGGAACTAATCCCTACGGCCGTGGTGTGCATGTGCAGTAGCACCATTTCCACCATCTGCAAAGGAGTTGAAGCATTTTCAAAAAGTCTCACCTCAGTGGCTGGGAGCACCGTTGTCCTGTAAACGAACCCTCTAAACTCAACGAAGGTTTTGCGCTTTCCCTTGACACTCAGTGTGTGAATGTGAAGTGGTGAAATACACTGAAACACTGAAGTCCAACCAAATTCTGATTCAAATCTTCTTCCTTGTCCTCCCTCCGTGCTACAACTAAACTAAACTACACATAATTGAGTCCCCTTGAGGGGACATTTTCACATGAACCATCGTCAGGTAAACGGGGTGTCGGTGTCTCCTCAACCAACACTTCAGCACATCGACATCATGAGACGGGGACCAGCACGTCGAGGAGTATAATTATTGAAGAGGAAGGAAGGGTAAAGTAAAGGTAAGGTGTGTGAGCACAGTGGGAGTGTGATAAGAGTACAATCAGTGGAAGAATTACATCAGCGACAACACATAGGGAGCGTCAAAAATACAAACACTAACTTGTCAAAATCTGCCATCAGAAGAGGAGAAAGTGAACCAAACTGGAAATTCCTGTTGAGGAAGCTTTAGGGAATATCAAACGGAGTCATAAAAGACTTAAATTAAATGTGGGGTTTTCTGTATGACCATCACAATGTGCTGAAACATTTCAGTTTGTGACTCTTCTTTGGGGGGATTAGGCATCTCTGGGTTATGATAAGCCACTTCAAAGCTGATTTATTCACTATTTTGAGTCCAGCTTCATTGACTTTCCCCGTTCTGAAGGACTTTCAACATCCCCAATGTCACAGTGTTTCTTTACTGTCTGAAAAAGAAGATTTGCAGTCATTATTTAGAGAGCACCAAAGCACAGGCACCCTTATCCTATGCGATTCCCGCCCCTCCAGCTCCTCCTGAGGGATGATGGGATAGTTCCTCGGCCAGCCAACAGATGTAATCTCTCCAGCGGGACTCTGAACAACCTCGGGGCCTTGACCCAGTTTGGGTGCCTGGTACACAATGGTTGCTGACCAGGAGGCATCCGTATCAGACCCCTGAAGCCCCCCAGCTGCCTCCTCCCAGCTCTATGAGGTAGAACTTCCACTTGGCGATGGCGCCATGAGTCCCACCCCCTGCTCGTTGCCTCCATCGTAACCAGACTTTTTAATGACAGCAGGAGGAGAATGGAAATGTGGACTTGGTGGTGAATAGATGGTTGAAATTGGACGAGGCTGTCGACACACAGCTCCCTCCACAAAACCTCTGCTGTGTTTTGAGTGTTTACACGACAACGGTGCATGAAACACTGAAAACGCAACCTTCTGAAAACACTCAGGCGACAGCTCCATGTAGATGTGCTGCTACTGTGGACCATGGTAGTTCTCCTGCACATGTGCAAGAAGACGGACAATGACAGCAATGGCGACGTCCAGATGGCGTCCATATTCTGCTGACACTTGATAGCCGTACATTTGATGTAATGGCAGTCCAGCTTCATCATCTGTCCACGCCGTGTTCTCTCATTGCTAATGTTTATAGAAAATTGATCGCTGCAGCATGTGTGGTTTCAAAATGAAAACAACCAAGAGCACCCACTGCCCAACATGCTAAATAAATTGCTTTCACTCTTTCTGCTTTTTTCATGTAAACAGACACCATTTTCAAAATGTCGCCATGTAAACACAGAACACAAACACCGCCTGGGACGCCGTGGTGTAAACATCCAGGGAAACCAGCAGCCCACCCAGGGTTCACCTCATTGCCATGCTCACCTTCTTTTCTCCCTCAGCCTCCTCATGCATGGCATGATGATGTCCCCCCCTCCCCCCCCCCCCCCCCCCCTCCCCCGCTTTGCCTTCAATGTATTTATTTACCCCACTTATACAGGAAATGAATCAAGGTCAGCACACAATGCTGTGCGCGGCTATTAAGATTCATTGTAATGCAAATTCTCCCGAAGCGAGCGAGTTGACAGGCGCTGACACAGTGGCCAACACGCAAAACAGCCTCACGTGAGCGCTCACACACACATGCACAACACACCGAAGCATATGTTCAAGGAACGCTTCACCTGAAGGAGTTCCAGGAAATATTCTCTTCCAGCACACCTCCCTCCTATTTTCTTTTACACCATTTTTCCAAGAGCATATCCCAGCATATGTGCTTACGATGCCACACCAGCATTAATAACATCATTATCAGTGTGAAGGGAGTCCTTACAACACAATGGAACTTTTGCTTCTCAAGCAAAAAAAAAGAAACTGTTAACAATTAATGAGCAGAATTTAAGTTGTTCAGTTCTGGAGAATTCAAACCCAGGAAAACAGACTGAGTCACTGGAGCAGTGTCCACACAGACACAGAGGACACACAACACACACCACAGCTGTAGGTGAAGACAATCACACAGGCAGGAACAGGTGAAACACGTCAGGGTGAGGAGCAACAATCAGACACCAGGAGGGGAATTCAAGAAGCCTGAAAGGAGAGACACGGTCAGAAACTCCAAATAACACAAGAGACAAATCACAAAATGAGTCAGCGTGGCCTTTTCAGTCCGCGTGGAGCTGACGAGCAACATAAACCACATCCTTACTGTCTCCTGTCACAGTGTGTCCATCATGGTGGTTCCCTGGTTGAGGCCCTCGAGTTCACCTCTCCTCATGTTACTGGAGATCCTCTGACAGCCTTGATCATTTCTACAACCCAAACCGTTGCTGTAGTTGTTTTTGTCAGTGAGCGTCAGTGTGCCTGCTCTGGTTTGGCGAATGTACACATGACTGGAACAGGTAAATGGTGTCCATGGATGAAGGAGTAAACCAACAGCCCACATCCTCTTCATGCTCTGATTGGCCAGACGTGTCCTTTGCTTGAACTCCTCACTCTCGCCGGATGGCTTGACCATTCTTCACATAGATGTTGCTGTTATGTTTCATGTGAATGACCACATTCACTTCACGGATGCCTTCAAGGAGAGACCACTTGACATGTCTGTCTCCCAACAATAACACACCACTTCCACACACCCGCTGTCTGCTGCGTGACAGCCAGATTATATATGTAGTCCTTCACAGCACCGTGAACACCTGGACATGTGCAGGTTTTCAGGGGCCAAACTGTTGTCAAAGTTGTCAAAAGTTTGGATTTTATGGAAGAAAACAGAGTAGTGTTTGTGAGACAGGAACCGCCCAATTCGTCACCTGAGACACTGAAAAGACTAAAAAGCTACAACACCAAATTTCAACCTGAGGATAAATGTAAAGGTGTTCAACTGTTGCTCCTTTTGTAGGTAAAAATGTCACCGAAATTGTGCTATTAATCAAATCTGTGCAACTTATTACTCCGAACCCGAGGCTCTCAGTCTCCTTGCCCAAATGTTAATTTAACTTGGTTCCAATCAATTTTCCTTCCTCTTACTGACAGTACACTCCAAAATGTATTTCCATGAATTGTATCTATATTTCACATGAGACGTGTCCTTAGACATGGAGGATGATACAAATATCTCCATAAAAGGACGGACAGACAGAAACAAGGCAGTGTGGGGTGGTGGAGGTTGATGGAGACATGACTTGACAGAGGTAAAAGAAGAACTGTAGTAGGAGAGAGTTCTGGCTAAAAGGCAGAAATGCGTGTGAGGACAGGTTAGTCAGGCGAGTCGTTGCTCCGTCAGCAGCAGACTGGCGACACGTGGAGGCAGTAAACCAGTATTTATTCTGCAGCAGGTGGAGGTGGCACTCAGTGCTGATGGCTGGCAGGTGCTTGGCTGCAAATACTTGGCTGGAAACACAAAACACAGAAGGGAGAAAAAAAAACAAACAAACAAACACCAAAACAGATCCTAGCAGTTGCTCGTGGACACCGAATTCACCGTATCGGTGCTTTAGTGTGGAGTTGTGCCTCTCGACAGCACGCTTCAGGAAACACTGCTGTTAACAAACCTTTTAAAGAGTTTAATATGCTTCCTCTCAGAATGTGTCAGACACCAGTGAGCATGATTAGCAACACGAACTGCAGCTAAACCCAGAGATCGGTGTCTGGTTGCTCATTTAAAAATGTTAATAACAGTCGTTTGACTCCAGTGGTTCATTTCTATTAAAATGAAATCAAGTCTCAGTAAAAGAAGCTTCAGTCTCTGAAACTTTTTTCTAAAGTTTGTTAAATGGAAGGTTTCCTCTCTGTTCAGGTGTAATACAGAATTTCCAGTTTCCCTTTCCACCACATCATGTTTATCATCTTTTGTTCGTCAGCTTATTTTTGTAATTACACTGCCAGGGCCACTAGGGGGCACCCTGACTCACTAGAGGAAAACACTGAAAAACTGCTTCAGAAACATTAGCATCTATTGCATCCATGTTTTACGACAGTGAAGCTGAATTGGTTCCTTTAAATGTTTGTGGTTTAGCAACACACACCTGATGATATGAGAAGTGAAAACAAGAAGCTTTCATTGTCGTTGAAAACCCAACTTTTTGAAAAACTCTCCGAGGAAACGCCACCGCTACAGCCATATTGAATGATTCTGCACGTCATTCTGCCAGTTGATGGAAAACAACAATAAAGGTGCAAAAAACTTGCAACCCCTTCACAAAAAGGCCTTAAAGCCTGGAATCGAACAAGATGTTGATGTTAAACCACCTGACGGCCCCTGATCCTGTTTACAGCTCTACTTCTGTGGCCGCATGCAGTGCGACTTGATCTGACGTGGGCCAAACTGGTGAATAATTACTTTATGATATATATTAACCGTAATACGCTCCTGGTTCTCTGTCTTTGTTTTAGTGTAACAAAGTATTAATTACCTCCGCCAAGGAGGTTATGTAATCACGTCGGTTTGTTGGTTTGTTGGTTTGTTGGTTGGTTGGTTTGGTAGCAACATTACGGAAAAAGCAATGGACGGATTGCAATGAAACTTAGTGGAAAGGTGGGTCTTGGGCTAACTTAGAATCCATCACATTTTGGTGATGATCTGGATCACTGTCTGGATCCAGGAATTTTTGAAAGGATTCTTTATCATTGAGAGATAGGGCGGTCTTTCACATAGTTGGGCAGGCCCGCCGACAGGGGGCCTGCTGCGATCACACCCCCGATCACAATGTTGTTTTATTATATATGGTGTTCTTATTGTTGTTTGTTACTGATTTGACCTGTGGCGGAGGTCTGCGCTCTCTGAGTGCCACATTCTAGTTTATCATTAAGAAGTTTACATTGATTGATTTACACTTTTTAAACACATGACAAAGCTGAAATTTGAATAAAAGAATTACAATGTCAATAAATTGTCTCAGTGGAGACTTAGCTAACTTAACTAACTAACCTAACTAACTTAACACTATTGACATCTTTGAGTATTTTGATCAGGCGTAGCTGGAACTCAGAGATATACTAGTGGAGCTCAGATTATGATCAGAGTCATTTGTCCAATTCTAGAAATGATCATTAACGTAGAAGCATTTCCACATCTGTGTGGTGATGCTGGTCATCTGAACTGATTCAACACATGGTACAGACTGAAGTGCGCCCCTAGTGGTCCAACATACACATTGCAGTTAATGATAGAATTTCAGCTGCTCAGAGTCTGCCGGTGCCAATGCTAATCAATCAAGTTCTCTGGTCAGTTCATGGTCATTCAGCTTCATCATCGTCATCATTACATTTCAGAAACCCCATTCGCACCACAGGAAACGTGAAGTGAAAGGTTATCGCAGCCGGTCCTGACAGAGCGCCTGCTGATTCACCTGCCTGTTGATGAATTCGTGGTTCTGTTTGGTTACTGTGGCTGCATCCAGCACCAGCCCGTGTGTCTTACATTACCATAACCTTTGTGTGCGTGTGTGTGTGTGTGTGTGTGTGTGTGTGTGTGTGTGTGTGTGTATCTCCCAGTGAATCTGTCAGAGACTTCAAAGCACTCGCCGCCTCTCTCCTTGATGAACGAGCTGTTCCGATGTTTATCGTGACCTGCTTTTCAACTCAGGGGCTCCCGCAAAAAACATCAAGGGATGGAGGGATTAACGGGATAAGAAAGGAGTGTGGGATAAATATCTCAAATAGAAATAGTTTCTGGCTCCTGCGGGGTTGGGAGAGTGAGCGCCGGTAACGCCACGGCCTCCAAATGTTCGTATCTCAGCGTCTTCTGTTCAGGTGTGTGTTCGGCTTCCCGTTGCAGTCAGATTCCTGTCAGATTTTGATGCAAATGAATAAAAGACGGCACGGCGCCTTCCTCCTCTTTGGTGTCACTTCCAGGTTTGCCCCTGACTCGGCCTGTTGCTGTGGGGCTGTGACGGCAGGCCGTTAGCATGCGCCGCAGTGAGCAGTCCATGCTAACGCCTTGACATGCCTTCCAGGCATTTCCAAGCAATCTGCATCACATTTAGCTTCCCACAATGACTTTTCAGCACCGAGTGTTCCGCGATTACATTTTCATATTCAGAGCTACTCGAAGTTTCAGAGTCTCCTTCATAACAAACTCACCTGAGTTTACACTCGCTTAAATTAATCAAAATGTAGTGAGCGTTTGAAAACAGAAGAAAAAAAAAAGAAAGTTGTTACAAGCGTCATTTTTGCATCCCTGTTTTGTAGCTCGGAGCCATTTATTATTTCTGTGGTTGTCTTTTTTTTTATTAGCATTAGAAAGCCTCACCAAGACTATAAATCAGTGGTTGTCAAACTTTTCACAGTAGAAACTCTCGAGCTCCCCACTGCTCTGAACATACCGCTGACCTTTACCCTGCTAGCTATAGACTTTACTTACACACCTGTTTTAAATGTCAGTATGTGTTTAATGTTTTTTTATTCTAATTTTTGTAGTATGTTAATAATTTCAAAAACAAAATCCATTAGAATAAAATGATTTATGTCTTGTCCCCACATGCCACAGGAGGGAGCTGGAATAACGGACACACTCTCCTGTCCAGTAAAAACAAAATCAAACCTGGTGGTCTTCTGATAACTGACCAAATGTTTTGATTTCCACTGTACTATGTTCACTGACATGTCAGCTTAATGCTGCCATCGTCCCTGAACAGCCCAGGAGGGGAGTTCACTGTTCGACAATAGAATCTGAAAGTCATAATCAAGCAGTTTATTTACATTTGAAAATAATTGTAGGCTTCCGTCAGGTTCTCCAGCTTCCTCCCACTGTCTTAACATGGTGTGAATGTGTGTGTGTGTGTGTGTGTGTGTGTGTGTGTGTGTGTGTGTGTGTGTGTGTGTGTGTGTGTGTGTGTGTGTGTGTGTGTGTGTGTGTGTGTCTTTCTGTTTGCTCTGTGAAAGACTGGCGACCTGCCTTCAGCCATAGTCAGCTGGGATTGGCACCAGCACCTCACGACCCTGTATTGATGATGGATGGATGGATGAATGGGTGGATGGATGGTGGAGTTCAAGTTGGAAGTTTGGAATTGTTCAACTTCTTCAGTGGGAGTTTTGCAAACTATAATGTGTTCAATGCACTGATTTTTTTAAGTATACAGGATTCCCTTTTTATCGTCTCCATTTTTCCTTTATTCAAACTTCCTTCAAATCAATGTTTTATGAATCCATCCATCACTCTGCTTCACCTTCAAATGTTGGACAACTTGATTCAAGACAATGGCATTTCTGTAGATAGATTCTGCAATAGAATAGAATAGAATTGAATAGAATACATATTAAATCCCATAGGACAATTCAGCCGAAGCAAAAAAAAAAGGACAGGACAGGAGGATTGTGGGGAGGGTTTCAAACCCTGGATGGCGTACTGGTTAGAGAGTCTCTATTTCAATAAGGTGCCTCTTCTCACTTTGTTTTGATCAGTAATATCCCCAAACATCACAGACTTTATCACTGTGGACCAAAACTGACCTGAAAAAGGTGACAGTAAAGGTCGGAGCTGACGGCTCAATGATCCCTGGTTAGCCACTCAAATACCTGTGAAATTAGCTTCAAAGTCATGAGGATGAGTTTCCACGTTGGGTCATTCAGTGGTTGTCAGGTAAACGGACTCCAGAAGGCAACACAAGTTTCACATTTCTTCTTGGAAACAGGCCTTAAATATGCACACCAATCACTTGATGACGTGACGGTGTATACATGTTGCTCTGCCACGTCTAAGTGGTTTTAATGTACTGAAATAGCTTCAAACCGTCTTACATCCAGGCTGCCGGTCGCGGCTGCTCTCCCCTGACGCTGCCAGGCTGCCGGCCACTGGACCGGCCCTCAGTGCAGAACCTGCAGGACCACAGAGTCCCTCATCCTGTACAAACCCTGCAGGCCCCTCTGGGAGCGTAGCCATGTTGGCCCCGCGGCTGTAAATAAATGATGCCGTTTTTGTCCGAGCAGAGGATTTCTTGGTAAACAGTGGAATGAGGCCGAGCTGGTGAATCCATGACTGCAGCTCCTCCTCCACCTCCACCCACTGATCCACCCATCCAGAGCTCCCGGCGCCGCTGTGGCTTCCCAGAGGCGTCAGCCCACTGGAAAGTTGTCTTCCTGCACGCACCCTGAGTATGGAGGCTTTCACTGAGTCAGATAAAGACATTAGTGCTAATTACTGTATTTATCATGAGACACCGCTGCAATCCCTCTGAATTGCCTTGAACACAGTTTGCTGTCATACTGACAATAAAAGCCTGTAAATTTAATTAGAAACATGTTTTCAGAGTAAACCCGGTAGACTGTTTAATTTTACCCACAGAAAACCAGCAAACTGGTTAAAAAAAACAAAAAAAACATTAGTTATGGATGGTAGATGTTAGAACTGGTATTTTTATTCGTGGAGCCTCAGAGGGAAGACAGACGGTTGGATTTTAGATTTTGTGCCTGACGTTGTCTCTCCAGTGAAAGAAAAAGCTGAGCTCCTGGGCCATTCATTGGCTGCGTTTTTCGTTATTTCCAGCCCTGAATTGTCATGGGTTTCTCACATTAAGTGAAGTCTCCTGTTGCTCTTTTGTCGCGCTGATCATCAGGTCGTCTAATTGATGCACTTTGTGGCTCCGTCAGCGCCGACATTATTCACGTGCCACACGCCCGGCATGGAGCATTGTGACTCCGTCTCCCTCCCCTTATCTCTCCACTTGGGCAGGTTTCCCTGTCACTCCTAATGCGGGCCTGTATTGTCAGCCCAAAGGACAAACAGAAAGGAGCGATTCACAGCACATTAACTGGCAAATCACAGATGATGAGGATTGAATTATGAGCGGGGACAGCCAACAAAAGCCTGCGCACGCACCATTGTGCAGATGTCTCTCTTATCAGCAAGGATGAAAAGTAAGACTTTAAAGTCATTAGCATGTTCATCTTGTACGCTTCCATTACACACATTTGCAACCATTACTGGCTTTGCCCATTGGTGTTGTCGAGTTTTGTGCTCGACAATAGCCTGAACCCCGGCGAATCATTGAACAGCCACCATCTCATCTTATTTTGCCAGCTCGACAGGAACGAGTGCACGGCGCACAGTAATCCAACAGGCACGGACTGCTGCGGACGACAAAGACCACAAGAAAGTGTTGTACTATTTTGGACACACTCTTATTCCACCACAAAGACCTATTATCATGATAATGTTAGTATTAAAGTGGCTTCCATTGTCAGATCCAGGGCCCCTGGTCCAGGATCAGTTCTTCAGAGAGAAACACTGATCCAGCCTCACTGTCGTGGAAGTTGTCATGCATGATGCTATTTACCGCCTCCGTACGAAGACAAGGGCTTCACCGTAGCCAGCTCCCTCTCTGTCATCCTGCCTCATTTGCATCACGCCCTGAGCACATTATTTTAGTGGGAACAAGATGTTTTTCTAAACAATAGGAGTGTTTTCCTGACTGCTAAAACCTTCAGGGGTTTTAGGAGTCAGGAAGAAGAGCGAGTACCTGCTTCAGCAGACCACCAAACCCTGACGACTGGACGACTGGCACTGGGATTCTCACACAGACACCAGCAGGGCAGCAGTGACTGATCGGCACCACATTAACGGCACATCTATCAGGAGTCAAACCTCACACACTGTTGAAAAGTAAGATTTGTTTCTAAATGTGAGGATTTCCATGAAGCTACTAATTAATCTGAATGCAGCCTCCATTTATGTTGTTCTTGGATTTAATGATCAGGTCTTGTATTTCCACAGGCATGAATGTTTGACTGCAGGTGTTTGTTCTTAAAAAAAAACTCTGCTGCCATCAAGTGGGAAGCCGGTGATTGATGACGTCCTTGAAGCTCTTCTTCAGGACGAAACTTCTCTGAAACAGAAACGCAAAAATAAACATTCTCACTGAAATGCTGCCGTGTTATGGCGGTTGCGGTTTATTCTTCTATTTTAAGGATTAATGTCTCGTTATCAGCAAACCACACAGCAGAAGATATATTAGGAAGCAAAAACAGCTGGAGCGAAGCAGCTCTCTCTGTCTCTCTCTCTCTCTGCCCTTTCCCGTTGGTTTGACATTATGCGGATGATGCCTGAGTTTTAATGCTTGTTTTTCTTTGTATTCATTGAGCCAATTCTGATCTATTTCAGAACAAATTCTCTCCATTAAGCTCAGGTCTTTCCTGAGAGGCACACCTTAATAGAAATAACAATAAAATCAGGTAGCCAGTGTCGGCAGGTGGAAGACTAATAGAATTACAGATTAAATCCTACACAATGGCTTCGTACATGGCTGTTGTAATATGGAAATTTCCAGCAGGCTCCAGTGATAATCTGTGATGACGAATGTCTCATGACATCCATCATTACAAATTGAATGCAACAATTGGATTCCACAGCTGAACATCGGCATGCGCACTATAAAAGCTTGTGAGGGTTTCGCTCCTTTTTTAGATGTGTCTAAAAGTGTCTCAGCCAATAATCCTGAACACATTTTAACTATTCCCTTTGTTAAAACTTGGGCTGGGGCTGGTTATCCAATTTCATGGTCTCTCTTTCTGCACCTTTTGAAGTCTAAACACCTAAAGTGGTCTGCTGTAAGCTTAACAAGGAGAGGTTAGGCAAACGGTGCGTCTGTAAGCTAACACACGGCATAAATTACCCCACGAGGAAGGGCAAACAGCAACAATGTGTGTGTGTGTGTGTGTGTGCTGGTTTTTCTTTCTTTTCTTTTTTTTTTTTTTTTTTTTTTTTACCACTGCCCCATTTACCATGGCAGAAGCCTATTAACCGCCTGGAAAGAGAATATATTTATCAGAGCTCCCTCCATTATTAATCAGTGCAGAGTTAAAAGTGAATATGTATCAGAAGAGCTGAATAAGGTTGAAACACGGTCTGGATTCTGATGGTCTCTCTGGGAGTATCAACAGTGCAATGCCTTTTCAGCCCAAATCTGAGCAGAAAGAAGTACGACTTTCATCTCCCCTGCTCCGTGGCCTCCGCCGTTACAAGGCCTGTAATTATACATAGATTTAGGAAGGGATGGTGGACGAGGTGGAGGCGGGGGGGGGGTGCTCTGTCCTGAAATGAATGCTTCAGAGGAGATGACACAGTTCTGAGGAAGTTGAAGCGATGCACAGCTTGCTGTGAGAGTGTGATTCATGCCTTTCTGGCTGCACTTTCGCCGAATTTTATCATGGTCTGAGTGATTACGGGAGTGCAGCTTCACTGCAAGCTCTCTATTTACTCTATTTATTCTCCCTCTCTCTGCAGCCTGTGAGGTGGGTTTCTATAAGCCGGTGGCGGGCGATGGCCTGTGTGGAAAATGTCCTCAGCACAGCCACTCGGAGACCAGAGCCGCCCTCTCCTGCCCCTGTGACTCCAACTACTACCGGGCGGCCGACGACCCGCCGGCGGCGTCCTGCTCCCGTAAGCGCAAACACACCACACAGCCTGACCCCACACGGGCAAGGACGCCTCCGAAGACCGAGCGCACACAAACACAAAGTGTGCAGTGTGCCTGAGCTTATCTCTGCCTCCAAAAAATCCAATTTCCTTCTTTAGACATGATCAAACCTCGGAGTGAACTCGAGTCTCTTTCCTTCCTTTCTTCAGGCCCTCCATCTGCTCCGGTAAACGTCATCTCCTCAGTCAACGGCACCTCGGTGAATCTGGAGTGGGACCGCCCTCTGGACACGGGCGGCCGCAGCGATCTGCTGTACAGCGTGCTGTGCCTCAAGTGCTCGGGGGAAGGCGGCCCCTGCGAGGACTGCACGTCCTCGCCGGGAGGGGGCGGCGGCGGCGGCACGGGCGGAGGGAAGGCGGGGGGAGGGGCCGGCGTCGGCGGAGGGGGGATGGTGGAGCGCCTGGGCACGGCGGCGGTCCGGTTCGTCCCCCGGCAGAGCGGACTCAAGGAGCCCTGGGTGACGGTGCTCAACCTGGTGGCGCACACCAACTACTCCTTCCGCATCCAGGCCACCAACGCCGTGACGCACCTGAGCAACGAGCCGTCCCCGTACGCCCTGGCCAACATCACAACGAACCAGGCAGGTAGGGGTCACAGCCAGCTGCTCGCCGTGACGACTGCTCATTCCTGATGGATGTGGTAGCAATGGAATAACTCCTCCAATAGAAGCCATGTTGTGTAGCGGGTGTTGTTTGGTGTGGTCGTCAGGCGCTGGAGCTAATCCCAGATAACTAGGGTTAGACAGGGTCAGGATAGAGTCCCAATAGCAACGCATTGCTCTATGGACCTCTCAGAATCAAGCATACCAATGAAAAATAATGGAGAAGGTATAAAATCTGAATCAAAGAAACATGATTAAAGTAACATAAAGACAACCACACATTCCTGTCGTCATGTTTCTGTGTTTCTGTTTCTGCCACGAGGGACTGAGACTGGATCATGATCCTCATCACTCACTCCCACTTCCCCAGGTTTAAAGTCATGTCAGCTCACTGTACGATCTGTATAGTTACAGGGTTTTTCTCGATTGACTCTCCAGGCTCTCACTGTGCCATGGTTGCAGTCATACCAAAAACAATTTCCAACTTCCTAGCTTAGCATCAAGTCATGTACATTACCAGTTAGCTAAACCCAAAGGGGCACTTTGTGGCTGAAGAACCAGATCATCCAACACAGCTAAAGGAGCGCAGGGATCAGATACAGGAAGACAGAAACATGACTCCTGTTCGGCCACGTGAGTCTGAAAGCATAATTTTTTATTCATGCTTTAAAGACCTTTTCAGGTAACATTCAAGTACTGTAACTACTTTTAAATGGTTTATTGATGCAACAGTAAAGAGCCATTTCTCCTCTGGTACCGATGTGAAACAACAAAGCTGCATTTATTTCCAAACACCAAGCGAGGGTGAGATGTTACCCTTCACCAGCCATCAGCAGTCCGGGCTCTTATTGTAGCGGCCATGTTGGACTTTCCCATCAAATCAACACTGCTAATCCATCAGGTATGAACACTGGACTGTGAATGAAGCCAGTATGAACCTTTTACGTCACCGTTCTCCCTGAAACAGACAGCCTGCTGTGATAAATGGACTCTGAGAGCTTTTTCAACCTGAGACACAGAGCTGCTGGACTCAGAACTCGTAGTGGTTTAGCTAAAAGTGTGTTTTTGGCTCAGAGTTCAAAGCGGAGCGTGCTCACACGGAGGATGGAAAAATGCAACAGTTTGGAAAAACATGGAAAGTCGACTGAAACGTGACAGAACAGGACGAACTAGCAAGAAGTCAGAAGGAGACGAGGACCTTTTGTACATGTGGGGGTGGGGGTGGGTCTAAACTTTAGACTCTAAAGTGAACTGAATTGGAGCTGATGCCAAAGTTTGGGTTTTCCATCAGTCTCGTGGCCGTTGGGCGCCTCACCTGGAACTGACCCAGCGCCTGTTTCTCTGGTTCCCTCCTGCAGCACCATCTGAAGTGTTGGCCATCCGCCAGGAGAACACCAGTCAGAACAGCGTGACTCTGATGTGGCACGAGCCCAACCAGCCCAACGGAGTCATCCTGGAGTACGACATCAAATACTACGAGAAGGTGCTCCGCTAACTGCCGCCCATTACTTTTCGGGTTATGTCAATGCATTGAGTCTATTTCCTGAGGAAACTCCAGCATGAGTGTGTGGAGGCAGCGGGAAGGGACCCGGTCTCCACTGTACCTGTAAGCTCGACGTCTTCAAAGCCGCTGTGACTAAGCTCAGCTGAGGTATTGTGAATGCGGAGGAGCGGCGTTGTATAAACTCTGGATAACTTAATCCAAGAGAAGAACCTCGCCGGCAGCCCTGCTAATTGAAAGGAAATAGGGGTCGAGAGAAGGAGAGAGAACGAGACGGCGTGGATCCCGACTTAACGAAAGTGACAGTGACAGCGAGCGGCTGGCGGGAGCATCAGCCCGCCGACAAGCTAATTGCTGCGCAGAACGTGTGTGAGACGTGGGTTCGGGTGAGCAGATGTGTGTGTGTGTGTGTGTGCGTGTGTGCGTGCGTGTGTGTGTGTGTGTGTGTGTGTGTGTGTGTGTGTGTGTGTGCGTGTGTGCGTGCGTGTGTGTGTGTGTGTGTGTGTGTAGTGATAGAGATCAGCTAATTGCAGAGGAAACGGCGTGGGAGAAGGCAGTCTCATAGCGAGAGAGGCAGGACGGCGTGGGGAGTGCTGGAGGATTAGCTCCTCTCGCGCCCTGGTGTCTTAATCTGGGCCTCGCTTGAGGGGGGGCAGACTGGCGAGGGGGGCGGGGGGGACGCCTGCGGGGGATTTCAAGTGGACAACTCAGCAATGGGCCTTTTAAGGCTTCTCCATGACTGTACTCAACAACGACTCGTCACGGCGAGGACGTTAGCCGTCCGCCTGAGAACCATAAAGACGCAGAAAGGCGATTTTTCCTTCCTGTATCAAGGGCTCGGTGATAATTCAGCTCTTATCCTTCCTAAGGACACATGAATGATTCACCTCTTCTGCTCAGCAGACGAACCTTGTAAATGTTGAACTTATTTTTCCCCCACACCTCTTTAATGCACCTGAAACGACGAGGCAGCAGGCCGATCGAACGCAGATGAACCTGATCGGTAACTGTTTCTTCAGACAATAAATTCATTTTTTAACAGGACATGCAGATTAAAAGAAGAACTTGTGGGCAGGCTCACAGTTTAGCTTTGAACAAGCAATGCAACGCAAATGAAGTTACAGTCTTAGCTAAGATTTTTCAACGTACCTGTCGTTCCTCCAGCTGATCAATCGCTGTCTGATGTAATTACATGTGAATAACAGATCAGGTCGATTCCTTCATGATAACAGAGCGCAGCATGGGCTTCAGCAGTAAAACAAAGTCTGTGTTGGCTGGGCTCTTTGGGGAGTGTCAGATTTAACGTGATCGGCCTTTTTTCTGCCTCCTCTAAATACTCTTAGGGGATAAAGCCGCGCAGTATTTTCCTCATCGTCGACAAATCCCATGAAAGCCGTCCTCGTTATTCTGTGTGTCTTCTGTAGCGTGTCTGCTGCGCTCAGCCTCAAGCCCGCTGCTTTCTGACAGAAGGCCTTCATTTAGAAATGACTCAAATATATGTTTCATTCCCAAAAAGGCTCATTCACCTCCTCAAACAGCAGCGGAGACAGATTGAAACGGAGCGTTTCCTCAAGTCCACTCGTCTTTCATTTACAGCTCGATTCAGATTCGGCACAGTGGAGAGATTTTACGGAGGCGTGTTGATGTTTAGGAATTCCTCCAGAGCTGCAGATGGAAGCCGGACCTGGAAACAACGTCCCAGTGTTTGTGTTCATTTTCAAATGGACCAGCGAGGTGCGACCGGCGTTAGCCAGGGCCGCCTTAACAGAGGTGTAGGCCCCTGGACTAACTGAGGCTTGGAGGGAGGGAGCCCCCCCCCACTCAGCCGCCTGTCCAAAGAAAAATAATACATTCCAAAACATGTATATTTGAAAATTCTATTTAAATGAAATATTTAAACATTCAAAACTTGGTGCAACTTACAAATACTGTAATACTGTTGAAACAGTGCAAATGTGTATCACATTTTATACAAAGATCTTTCTCAGATATTAAAGTAAGAACTACTTCCTCACTGCAAAAATATATAAAGAAAAACTACCAAACAAATATAAAACAAATATATATGTAAACAAATGTAAAACATAAAATTTCAGGGAACAAATAATGAACTTCAAACAGGTAGAAATAGTGCACATTTAAACTAACTATGAATACTGAAATAATAGCACACATAACACCAAAACTTTCAGATCAAAACAGGTACCACAACAGCACACTTTTAACTGACCTTACTGTAAATATTTAAACAGTATTGCACAAATGATAAAAAACCCTAAATTTTGGATGGACACAAAGCAGCACACTTAAAATTCTAACAATAACGCCCCCCTCGGCGTCGCTGCTGCCATCGCTGCTGACGCGGAGGCTGGGGCTCGTTCAGCGATGCTTTTGGCTTCATTTTCCACGTCTCCGCCTTCCTGTTCGTCAGTTTTCTTCTTAAAAAAATCCCGTGAGCTTTGGTATAGCACTCAATAATCGTTTGTCACGAATCTCTTTCTCCTTTTGGGCTTTTCTCTTCTTTGCTCCGCTCTCCAACTTTTTCTTTCCTGGCATTTTTGTCTCAAGATCGTCATTCAGGATAAGCATCGACATACACAGCAACAACAACACCTGGGCCTAAATCCTTGGATTGTGATTGGCTATTTCTCTGTGTGACTGATTAGCCTTTTGGTCAATAGGCAGGCCCCTGCGTGCGGCGGCCCGGTTTGATATATGATTGACAGAAATTTTAACAAGTCAAAGAATAACATGAAACTCCTCCAGCATCAGCGGCCGGAGCGGCGGGACCAGGATTCTGCAACCTTTTTGACCAAAACAACCATTTCAGTGACTTTCCGTCAAGTCAAGTTGTTCGGGAGCCTAAAGAAGATTTAACCATTAAAATGAGGCGACTGCAGCTCAGGAAGTTTCATACTTAGTTTTAATGCACAAACAAAACTCGATCTCATGATGCATTCGTGAAGTTTTAACTACAGTTCTGAACAGTGAACATTTTATTACACTGAACCTTTTTCTGTTCCTGATTTTAACAGTTTTGCTCTTTTCCTGCTTTTTTTGTTGTTGATAGTTTTGAAATTTTAGCTGTTTTATCCATTTTACCTCTTTTTAAACTGTTCTGTTTGCTTTTTTCCTGCCATATTTATTTTCTCTTATGGAAATTGTAGACATTTCAGGTTTTTTAAGCCGTTCTAGCATTTTTTTCCCCCCCATTTCTTGTGGTTTTTGCTATTTTTCCCAATCTTACTTCTAGCTTTACTGAATCCCTTTTTAATCAAGAGTGACAAATCATATAATAATTCAAAAATAAGTGTTCATAGATAAGATCATGTAGTTTACACATGAAAGGCTGAGGCATCATGAGGCCCGCCGGGGGCCACGTGAGGCCTGGGAGGCCCGCCGGGGGCCACATGAGGCCCGGGGGGCCCGCCGGGGGCCACGTGAGGCCCGGGGGGCCCGCCGGGGGCCACGTGAGGCCTGGGAGGCCCGCCGGGGGCCACATGAGGCCCTTCAGCCCTGCTTGATCAGGGTGCTACTGGGATATCCTGAAGAAATTTAAATCACAGTTTTATTGACTTTATTACATCTAAAATGCTCACATTTTCTTGTTCTTGGTAATTATGATATTGTTGGTTGTGTAGCAGAGTTAGAGAAATGCTGCCTCACAGATTTAATGTTTAGCCGTAGAGAAAAAAAGAGGTGTACTGAAAAAATATAGAATTTATTATTTATTTACTGAACTCAAAATGTAGAAAAATGTAACCATGACTTCCAGGAAAAAAACTGTTAAAGAAAAAGTGATGAGAACAACAGTCACTCAGTAAAACTGTGTAAAAACAAAAAAATAAAAACCCTTTTCATTATGACAAAACCCTGATTGAACAAAACATAAGGCGACTTCGGTCTCGGTCCTCAGCAGCAGTGCTGCTTTTCTTCTCGTGGCCCCGGGAGAAAATGAGTTTCCCACCTCTGAACTTAAACGAGAGTCTCTATATCCTCAGATTATAAACAGAAACATATCTCTGTGATGACTGAAGATTCTGTTTAATAAAGGTCGACTGGTCCGATAGTGAGTAGTAGAACCACAGAAATATTTCCATGTCTTCCTGCTCATTTATTTATTTTTTTCTGAGAAGCAGCCTCTGCACACGATTCTTAGATCCATCCCAGAAATAATGGGGCTTCAGCAGCGTTCAGCTATTCAATTATTCTATGTTTACCCATGATAATAGTTGTTTGAATGCCATTACTCCAGGTTTTAGCTGTGTTTTGACTCCAAATAATTTTGTTCTTCCTCTGCAGCCTTATTCTCCTCATTGTTTCTGTTATCAGTGTGAACGGCCACGAGTCTTAACAGCCTGTAGGTAAATGCTACCAAACTGTTCTAACACAGTAAAAGCAATAAGAAAAAAACTGCCAAAACTATGTTATAAAATACAAACAGCATTCATAGAAAGTGGGAGATTGAATTTGGAAATGTCAGCAGCAGGACAGAAAAGGAACCAATAAGCACAGAAATAAGGTAAACTTCTAGATTAAAATCTAGATTTAAAAGTTAAATCTTGACTTTGTTTTTAAAAACACCAACACTTCCCACACCCTGAAGAGGATGAGTGGTCCAGAAATGAAGGAATGAATAAAGACTGTCCAGAAAAGTAACAGCAGCCATGAAACGTGGCACCATGGTCTTTTTTTTCCCCCCTAACGCTGGACATTATCAGAAGGTCTTTAAAGACCTACACAGCAGATCTGATCACTGAACTCAACCAGTCGTGCTTTGCAGATAAGATTTGGACCCATGACCTTCTCGCTGTGAGCTAAGAGCTCTAACCACTCTGAGAGACACACTGCTGATCCGTCAGGTGTGTAGAGCTGTTTGAGGCCTTGTGTTCCCTGCAGCGACCTTATGACCTCCAGGCAGCAAACAGCTGGCGACTCCACCGACTGACCGACGTGACACTTTACACACCAGATCTCTGAGTTTGTGTGTTTTTTTGTTTTTTCCTTTACAGGACAACGAAGAGCAAAGTTACTCCACTCTGAAGTCTAAAAACACCAGCGCTAAAGTGTCGGGGCTCAAGCCGGGGACCAAGTATATCTTCCAAGTCCGAGCCAGAACCTCAGCAGGCTGCGGACGCTTCAGCCAGAACATCGAGATCCAGACCGGGAAAGCAGGTCCGTGTGTGTGTGTGTTTTTATATTTATATCTTGGTGTACGAGAAACAAAGGAGCTAAAAGGATAGCTTGGTGTGCGGCCGGATCGCCGGTAAACGCTGCGTCCAGCCTGGAGCTGCAGGAGCCTCCCAGCAGCTGAATGCTCTGTAATACACTGGAAAGTGTCCAGGAATGACAGTGTGCTCAGTTAAGAGACTTGGCACAGGAAAGCTTCTCGACGCCAGGCCGGGCTGCACAGCGTGCTGCAAGGCTAAAGAGGTCTGGGTGTCAGGGAGGCCAATAACCGGCCCGCTCCGCCGCCCGGGTCCATTGATCTATGCGTTGTTAGAGGGTCGCCCCCGTCAGCAGAACGCAGCCGCTCCCAGCTGCACACCGGGCCACAGTCGGGGTAAAAGTCTTCCGGAGTCTGTTCACCTGAGGCCAGCACAGCAAACAACGCTACAGGGAGAAAACACATTTTATTAGAATATCCTTCTTTTGTAATGGGGGATTTGGCCGTTAGCGTGCAGAGCAGATTGTAGGGCTGCAGAGCTCAACGCCCCGCCTGCTCGGAGTCCCAGCGCTGTTTCACTGACTAATAGTCTCCCCTCATTCTGCCGCTCGCTGGACCCCGACTCCGCTCCTCCTCATACTGATTCATCTGCAGCCTTGGAAAACAAGCGGACCGCGCGTCTCTCCAGCCAACCTGCTGAGTAATCAATACGTCCCGAAGTTTATGAAAAACACACTGGGTGGCCTTTTTTTTGGAACAGAGTCCTGTTGGCTCGCCAAACGCAGGCTGCAGAATCCCGACGGGGCTGAGCTGAGAGCCTCGGCAGCAACGAGCCCCGAACTCCAGAATCAGACTGCTGCGATTACCCAATCGCCTGTTATCCAGCCTGAAGCATCTTTTTAACAGAATGAAATGAAGAACTGCAGCGAGGATGGAGCAAATGTCCCTTTTCAGTCTGTACAACTGAGAGAATCTTTGTTTATGTGCCAAAATTCAACAAGTAAGGATGGAAGCGTTCACATTTGACCCAGTACGGCACCTGGGAACTGTACGGTACTCAACAGCACCAATTTTTGGTACTTTTGTGTGTTTATTTGGTTATAAATGCTAATTTGTTGCTGGATGCGAGCATGCTAACAGATGCTAGCATGCTGACGGTGCTGAATGCCGGAGTTGTAGCTGTAGCTAGATCTGAGGCTGGTTGCTCCTCAGCATTGATAAAAATCTCGTTCTTAACCAGGAGCTTCCTGATTCGAAGCCTTCCCGCAGCAGCGAGCAGACTCTGCATCTTATTTTGAAAAGTGTGTTCATGCTTTCCAGCGCTTTCTAGTCCCGCTTGCTTTGCTGACATGCTAGCTACTGACGTCATTACGCTCGAGTGTGTGCAGTGCTGTGTTCTTCTGCTCTTCCACTCCCTCACAGTCACAAGGATGTGTTCAGGTACCAAAACAAAGCAGCCCTACTGTTTTATTAATTTCACGTCAATCGGTGCTCAGTAGTACTGACAGTTTTTGGTCAGTACTATAAAAGTACAGGACTCGGCGCCCATCCCTAACAAGTTCGGTTCCTGGATGCTCTGTTAGGAGCTGCCACCACTGCATCCATATTTCTCAATATTTGATCTCTCATCTCTATTGAAATGAAATTTGACAGCTGTTTGCTGAGGGCCAATCACTAACTCATTCCCCATGTCATCCTCAGGGTTATTTGTTGTCACATCATTCATGTCCAGCTCCGTGTTAGCGTGTTGATGTAGGAACAGGCTTGAGGATTTCAACATTAGGTGAATGTTTCCTCCTCTTAATGTGACGGACAAACTCACAAACTGCAAACAGCAGGCAATTAGAAGTTCTTTAATGAAGCTGCAGATTCCTGTTTATCTTGTTTAACCAAGTACACTTCGCCCGCCGCCGTTGTTTGCCGTCGTGTGTGTGTGTGTGTGTGTGTGTGTGTGAGTGTGTGTGTAAAGTGCGAGCTCTGGACTGACTCTCCGCTCGGTGGTGTCTGTCTCTGCAGCTCCTCTGCGCTACAACACCATGACCATCATCTGGATCTGCATGGCGCTGGTGTCCGGCCTGGTCGCCTTCCTGGCCATCATCATCTGCAGGAAACGGCAAGGCTACACTCTACCACACTACCCCTCGCTGCTGTGTGTGGAACACTTTCTTACGCTACTCTATTGTGCCTCTCTGTGTGTAATGTTGCTTGTGATCGAATCCCGCCGTGTGCGCTGCAGATCTCCCTGCTATTGCCCCAAAACAGCTTTTACTGCGGGTACATTAGGAATAAAGCTCGTAATCTCAGCAAAGAAAAGCGGAAAGTGTGCGCCCCTGAAATTGGAATGATCTCATTCAAGTTTTTGTTTGAGAAGCTAAAATACGGCGGCCCCCCGGTCGTGTCGCGGTGTTTGTAACATCAGGTGCATAAACAGCCTGCATGCTGTTCCCCCAGTAATGAGGACACTTTGTACAGACGAGTGTTGAAAGCTAATGCTAATGGGGCGCAGCCTCCCCGGCTTCTCTCCCGCTTATTTGGATCATTTTCTAACTCCTAATTTCTACCTCATTGCAGATTTAATTATGTTGATTCACGTCCAGTAGCTCGCAAACCAAAACGCTCCCACTTATCCCATCAGCCCCTCCTCCTCCTCTTCACCATCCCCCTCCTCCTCATCTTCCTCCTCCTCCTCTTTCTCCTCTTCCTCCTCCTCACCACCTTCCTCCTCCTTTGATGTCTTTGACTTGTATCTCTGTAGAAATGCACCAAAGATTTAATTTTCATTGCACTTAATTAATCCACTCTTCAGCGCATATCGAGGTTTCAACTTCTGTCCAGTTCAGAGGAAAGACTGATGAGTAAAGACTTAAAGGTGGAGTCTGGTGGAGATTGTGAAGGAGCCACTTCAGAAACACCTTTTACTTTGAGCCCCACCTGCAGGCTAGACATGGTATTACACCTCAAACATCAGTACGTCCGTTCGCTCCGTTAGACGGAGCTGATTGTTGTAAAGATAAACTAATGAGTGTTGTTGAATGTTTTCCAAAATAAATCTTGCAGCGGGTTTGTCAGACTTAAAGCCCACGGTTGCTCCCTGGTTGCTATCAAACTAGCCGAGCTGTTGTCAAGCTAGCCCAGTTGCCATCAAACTGGCCTATAATCACCCATAATGCAACAGCTGTAGAAGTTTAATGTCCATTTCATTTTACTATACACAAGAAGGTTTCATTAAAATTGGCTTTCTGTTCAGATCGTGGTCTTTTTGTCGAGGAATTATTTAGTTTTGTGAAATTTAGTTTGAGAAAATGTTTCGGTTTGTTTGAAAACAGCCACGTCCTCACCTTCCTGTTCTTTACCACTCAAACTCCGGTCTCTTCAAGAAAAGACTCGGGCACCCCTGTTTCACTTTGTGTATCTTTCCTCTCAACATGCTGCGTTTGGTTCACACTCACTAATGGTTTTATTTGGTTTCATTCGGCACCAAAACTTCTTGGATGGGTTTAATTTAAATCTAACCATAAAATTTCAGAACACAAAGCCGCACTGGTCTGCACATGTTCAGCACTGCAACCTGGCCTCAGTCAACCCTCTGACATTACAACTGCTTGAACAAGAACGTGACTGGGAGAACAAGTGATCCTCCATTGGAACCCTCGGCTCAAATCTGACCTGCTAAACCACCAAGCAAATTTAAAAAAAAATCTCAAAAATAGCAGAGACAACCCAACACTGAGACCGTCTGTGATCTGCCTGGTTCATGTGAAACCAGCCTCAACGCCATGCTGTGAGGGGGAGTTCATACGAACATGCAGAATACAACAGCTGGAGCAGGTTTTTGGTAAATTCACTGTATTTTACATCAGAAGGTTTTAATAAACTGGCTTCATGATGTGATTGTGGTAATTCTCCGTACTAAATGTTTAATTTTGTGAAAATATCCACATTTTCTTCATGTTTACTCTGCATCACAACAAAGAAAAACTAAAGTTTAAATTCAAAGAACGCCCCTGGTCTGCTGGATGAAACCTTCGTGAGATGGTTGGTTCATAATGCTGTGGTAAATATCCTGCGGTGCAAATGCAGCTAATCTGTACGTCCCTGTTTGGATTAAAACCGCTCTATTTATACGGCGGAGTCAGAAACCAGTGTTTCTCATTGTTAAACAAGAACCTCTGACCTCTAGGAACGACTGCAGAACCCTAATTATAACACCGGATTCACTGACTCTCCCGTCCTGAGAGCCTGAAGGCTACAGTTCAACACACACACACACACACACACACACACACACACACACACACACACACACACACACACACAGAACCTAAATACATATTTGATCTTTTTCTTTGTAACCCTGAAGGACTCTCATGATCCAAACTGAAGTAAAGATTTCAGTTTTCTGTTTGTCACTGCCTCATGTGTTGCACAGTTTTAACACAGGAACTAATTTAGTTTTCTGGTGTGTGTGTGTGTGTGTGTGTGTGTGTGTGTGTGTGTGTGTGTGTAGTGGCACCATCAAAAACACACCACCGACGGGTATTTTCCACAGCTTGTGAAAGTGTGTGTGTGAGCTGTTAAATCCCTCTTCCATTTCTCTCTTAAGTGTCCTCCCGGGAAGAGGTTTTTTTTTTTTTTTTACTTTGCCTTTTTAACATGAATATTGATGTTAATTTTTTTTTTTACTTATGTATGAAAACAAACCCAAACACACAAAAGAAAAGTTGGGTTAAGCAGCCGTTCCATGAGGGAGCGGTGGAGCGAGGAGCCACCTGCAGGAATCTCAGAAGGCTCGGAGAGATGAAACACCCTGCTGTCGGCCTAATGCTTTCCATAATTCACACCCATTTGTTTGTTGGGGCTGCCGTTTCTTCATATATATGAGTTTCTACAACTAACTGAAAATCTGTACTGACCTAACTGAGAGGGATTGATCAAGAAAAAGAACTCACCTTTAAATACACGTTTAAAACTGTTAGCATTAAAACATCAAGTCGTCACGTGTTCTATACCTTCAACTTTTCGCCACATTAATTCAGAGAATGTAACTTCAGTCACGACAGTGAGGAATTACCACAAAACTCTCCCTGATTTACTTTGAAAGCCCATTTGTAATTAGAAAAGACAAAATTCTCCCCAGTAATTATTCAGCTTTCATCACCAAATCGTGTTTTGGTACCAAACATCCTCCATTAGGCAGGAGAACTCGCTGTGATCTCTGCGTCTTTGATCCGCCTGCTTGAGTCAGTAAACCAGTCCGGGGAACATTTGAAAAGGTTTCTGTATTTTCCTCCGTATTTGGAGACCAAATGTTTTCCGCAACCTCACCAAGTGGTTTTGGTGCCGAATCGCAGCAACAGATTGCCATGCAGTGTCCGCTGGAGCATGAGGGGGAGACGAGTGTTTATCGTCAGCCTGGTGAAAACTGTTTCCCGGGAAGCAGCAGACGCTGATATGCAAGTGCATCTTCAAGAAAAGTTCATCATTTCAGTGGTAACTTTAGTTGAGATCAGTCAAAGCTGTCCCAGTGGAGCGGCGGGAAGGCCTGCTGGACGGATGAAGGGACTGTCTCGTCACCTCAGACCTCTCAGCACTGCAGCACACACACACTCTGACTCTTCGGGTCGCGACCCAGTGAGGATGGAGCCACGGAGCTTCGGCTACGTATTAAAACCATAAATCCAGAATTACATAAACATTCCAGTTGGAACCCAGTGAGGCTGAACTTGTTGGAGATGCACCTGTATGTATGCGATCGACATTAAATCCCTTCTCTCCTGTTGAAAAATCAGGGTTTTTTCTCCACCTCTGCCAGTGAAAAAGCTCATTAAGCGTCTGTCTGCTATCTGCTTGTTCCTTATAAATAACCAAGCGCTGCTAAGTGATGAAAAACGCTGTTCAGGTTAATAATAGATTGGGAACAGTTATTGATCCATTAATTATGAGCCGTGCTGAGAGTTTGGCTCCAACAGACGCCGCACAATTGTCCTGTATTCATGCCTCTGTATGTTTATGTGTGTGTTCTGCCTGTGTGTGTGTGTGTGTGTGGGTGTGTGTGTGTGTGTTTTGTATAGACACTGTGGATACAGCAAAGCCTTCCAGGACTCCGATGAGGAGAAGATGCACTACCAGAACGGCCATGGTACGCACACTTCCTGTTGCAGCTCCGCTCGCCTCTCCTCGCCGCGGCGGAGGAAGAGCGTTTCTCTCCCTTCGCCACTGCGTGACCGAATGCTGTTTATCTCAGTGTCGTTCCCCGACGCGAGGTTCTACATCGACCCGCACACGTACGAGGACCCCTGCCAGGCGGTGCACGAGTTCGCCCGAGAAATCGAAGCTTCCAGGATCAAAATCGAGAAAATCATTGGTTCAGGTAAAAAAAAACAAAAAAAAACAAAACAAAAAAAAGAGGAAAACATAAACACACACACATACACACACACACGCACACACACATGCACACACACGCGCACCGTGCGAGTCAGCGGCTAAGCTCGGTTAAAATGATTGGCCGGTGTAAAGGCTGTGGTGTGCAGCCGAGAGGAGGATGGCACCGTGGAATCAGAGCGTCACGTCGGGCCGGCCCGTCAGTCAGCGCCGCTCACACACTCCGAGAATACCAACAGTACACACTTCCTCAGAGCGCTGCACACACACACACACACACACACACACTGGCAGGAAGTGGAGGAAGGAGCAACACCCAAGGTTCCCCTTCAGTACAGACAGAGATGGTCACATTCAGCGAGTTCTCATAAAGCAGACGTTACGCCCAGAACCGGATCCCAGAACCGGATCCCAGATCGGGATCCCCGGGTCAGAGATTTACACACACTGACAAAAGAAATCAACTCGCACGGTTCTGACCAACATGTCACACGAGTCACATGCTTCACAAATTACTAATAAATACAAATCTGAAGCCCAGTGTGAACACCCAGACCACACAGCATCCTGTAATGAGCTAAATGAATGAAATAAACACAACAATCAGCATCAAACAATATGAAGAACACACCGTTTCACACAATAACTCCATACATGAGCTACATGTACAGTAACATAACAGTAATAACTACGTATTCACTAAAGCTACATAAAACACAGAAATACAACTCAATGCACGAAAACACATTTTAGTGGTTTGCGTTTTTCCATTCCTTCACTGTTCAGTTTATCATCTCATTTTGAAAGCATTTAGCTGCAGACGCAGTTCAACCTACCATCTAATGAGCCAGGTTCTCTTGAGTTTCCCCGTTTATTAAGAGTCTGAAATAATATTCATGTTGACGTCTGTCCTGATCCTCCACCTCAACGTAATTCATCCTATTTGTTGTAATGTTAATCGGCCATTTCTTTAATTTGAATCAAAATGAGCTCTTTCATTTTAAGAGGTAATAATAAGTACTTGTTGAATGTTCTTCCTGATTGTTTTGGCGCCCCCTAGAGGCCACAGCACCCTCACCATCAGCCTGTATTGCCTAATGAACGAGCCGGCTCTCATCACACAGAGAAATTTTCTTTAAACCCTGAATATTCACGTTGGAAAAGTCAGTAAACATAAACAGATTTCAAGGCCTTCAGAGCTCTGATGATTTGCTTGACTGTATTTCTAACCTTCAGTCTGTCCGTCTGCTGCTGGAGGATCAAGTGAAATGTGGAAACATCTGATCCTCATCTCAAAACCTTTTCACTCTCTGGAGTAAATTATTTAGGGAAATGATCCGAAAGTGAATTGATTTCAGGCCATTGCTGGTGTGTCCATCATCTGCAGTACCTATGGCTGTGACTGACGTACCTAAAGGTGGCGCTGTTGATCCTCTGCCTCCTCTGCAGGGGAGTTCGGCGAGGTGTGTTACGGACGCATGAGGCTCCCGGGGAAACGGGACATCCCGGTGGCGCTCAAGACCCTGAAGGCGGGATACACCGAGAAGCAGAAGAGAGACTTCCTGGCCGAGGCGTCGATCATGGCTCAGTTCGACCATCCCAACGTCATCCGGCTGGAGGGGGTGGTGACCCACAGTACGCTGCTGCTCACGCTTTCTGCACTGAGCCAGAGATAACCGGTGATATCAGGGTCAGGTCCAGGGTGGGATTTCACTGTGAGCCACGCTACATGCCAAAGAACCCTGGGCTCACACACCAGCGATGCTACATGCTAAACATAATTAAAATCTGACCGATACGCTCATTAAAGGTGCATTAAGGAGTTTTTCAACTTTAAAAATACTTATTTTCCACTATAAATATGTTACACATTTTTAATGCTGTGTACAATGTGCCCTGACATATTCATTACCAGTACCTCTAACAGCGCTAAACTGTCACTTGAAAGTTGCAGTGCCGGTCCGGCACCAGCATTTTTTTGGGGAGAATTTGAAAGGAATGATGTAATGCGCACTCTGGCTGGCCTGATGGAGTTAAGTTTCGTTTTGTCCGCCATTACTCCGCCAGATGCTTAGCTTAGCTTCCAGAAAGTAAGAACAGACTGGCTTCTAGCACTGCCACAGCTCCACACAGACTCCACCAGGTAGAAGAAACTTACATTTTACTCGAGCGCTACTAAAAGAGCGAGGAAGGAGTTCCCCTCTTCCGTGCACGCAAGCCACAGGGACGACTTTTTCACTAAGCTGCATTACGCCCAAGGCCTGCAGGGGGCGCTGTTTCACATAAAACGTGCAAACTCCTTAATTTACCTTTAAGGCTGTTTTCACATATATGTGGGTCGAGCCAAAGGAGCCGCACCAGTAAAAAAGATGCAATATTTTAATTTTCAACTAATACGTCCCTTTTCACACATGCTTTTCATGACCGCGCAGAGAGGCCGCTCTAAACAAGGGAAGTGTGGGGTTTCCATGACAACCAGGCGGAATTTGGTGTAAAACCAAGACAGCAGCCTTGCTCGGGGCTCTCAAGTCACGCACTTCGGTCTCTGGTCACGCCTCACGCCACACATTGTATTTCTCACGCTGAAAAAAAAAATACCGGTAAATTTGTCTGGTGCGCCGCTGCTATGGAACCACAAGAATCAAACACGTGTGCGAGCCTGTCACTTACCTGTTGATCAAAAAAGGAAAGGGGCGGGGCTAAAATCGCGCAACAACCAGTGGAAAAAAAGCATCGTTATCACGCGAGTCTGCTCGAGAGTGAGCGGCAGAGACTTTCTTCTTTCTGCCATTCTGACATGTGGTCACTTTTCCCGGGACTGAGCTGACTACGGGAGCCTGTGTGGTTCAATATCGAGACTTTGGGTCGAGCTAAAGTCGGTGCGTTTTCACACATCTGCCGCGCCGCATCCCAGGTCGACCCCCGCCGCTCCGAGACCCCCCCCCCCTTTCAGCCGCTCTCGGGGCGGCCGAGTTAGAGCGACAACTAGAGCGAGTGGCGCTTTCACACCGACCCAGCCGCGCCGTGCTCGGTCCAGAAACTCTGTTAGGTCGAGCTAAAGTGGGTAAGTGTGAAAACACCCTCAGAGCGAGCTGCAGTCCACAGTACGCACTGCGCCTTACAGTAGACTGTAAGTAGACAGCCAGTGAATTATGCTTCATGGCATTTGATAAGCGCTGGTATCACTACTCAGTGTCATTGAGTAGCTCCAGGTCAGTACTCGTACTCGTACTCTTCCTTTAAAAAGCGGCCTTGCTGCAGCCCTCCTGTGGACCATTCAGCCCAGGATGTTGGAGGAACGGTGACTGTCTGAATGTTCTGTTGAGGGACTCGCAGTCCCTCAACATTTATTCTGCAGCTCGACGTCTGCCTGGAACACGTTCAGAGAGCAGCAGAATGTTTCTGCAGCAGCAGCGCTCCGCCTGGAAAGCCGCAGACGCTGGGAGGTTTTCATTTATCTGGAACAATAAGTGCCGACCAGCCAGAACTTCTCCACACACTCTCTGAGCTGCAGGAGGTGATTCTGTTCAGCTGCTATCCTGAAGGAGCTCTTCTGTTTATAACACTGTCTGAGCATGGATTTTAATTCCAGTATTCATTTCACGTGTCTTTCTATACGTCCATGCTGTACTGCAAATGCTGAGAAATAGACACGTTTGAGTATTGTGTAGATTTCATTTGTTTGGATGGTTAAAATATCAGCCAGGTTAAAAAAAAAAAAACAGGCCAATGAAGTTTTATTAACCAACATTTCCTTTAAAAAAACTAAAACTTTAATGTTCATACAGTAGTTATCTGGTAAGACCACAAATATTGTAAAAGGAACTAAAACACCTAGAATTCAGTGGCAGTCGTGTCGTTTTACATGCAAAGAGCAAAGGCCTCTCATTTCTTTCCTTTCTTTTTTTTTAAATAAATAAATCTTCTTTGACAGTTTTATTTAAAACTCAAGAAACATCCGAAGTCAAATTATGTCTGAGAATAACAGGCCGCTTGACACAAAGAGAAAGATCAAGCGGAAATATGTGTTTTGGCGTATTTCCACTTTGTCTGTGTGTCTGTTCGCAGTTTATTTAAAGGCTTCGGTACAATGAGCAGCATCCATCATTCATAAACGCCTTGACCTTTTAAGTAGGCTGGTTTTGTTTTGACTCGCTGTTCTGACTCGGAACCTGCTTTGAATTAAAAATCAGCTGCAGCACAGAAGCGTCAGGCTTCACAGGAAGTACCGGCGGAGCGGGAACGCCGCCAGTTCCCGCCGCTGGAATCAGCTCACACCTGAAGTAACAGGCTGAAAGTCTGCGTTCCAGCTCTGTCTGTGTTTCTCTGTCTTCTGCCAGGCAAACCGGTGATGATCATCACGGAGTACATGGAGAACGGCTCTCTGGACTCCTTCCTCCGGGTTTGTATCAAATCTCTCACCAGTTCGTCGCAGGTTCAGCAGCACGAGGGCCTGATGCAAGGCAGGAGAACACCCCATGACAAACATTCAGACAAAAAGAAGATATAGAAATAAGACATTTCACTCAAGAAATACCCAGAACTGCTGAACAAATACAACAAAAATATCAACAAAATACTTAAAACAAATAAGAAAAAAAAAACAACTGCAGGAGAAACACAAAGAATAAGCAAACACAGAATAATTCAACAGAAACAAGATGGAAAGAAATGCACATTTAACATCTGAACATGTAAAATAAATTAAAACATATATTAATGCAAATATGTTAATTAAATCAGGAAACAAAAAATGTACACAAACAGTTACATACATGCAAAAGAAAGATATACAGGAAAGTTTTTGAAATTGGTTTGAAAGGTGGAACTTTTTGTTCACGTTGACAGCGTGTTGTTCTCTGCACGCATGTGTGTGGTTTCATTAGAAAAAAGTGAATAAAATAGCATCAACTCTTGGTCCAACCAGCTTTGTATCATGACAGAGTTACAACGATGAATTAACAGCCGCCATTTTTTGTCCAACCAGTGTTAAACTGTGTAAGTTTGAAGCCTGATATCACAAGTTCAGAATATTATTTGAGGTTATATATTTGTACCTAATAATGAGTTAAACATGGCTACATGGCATGACAGGCTCGTTTTTGTGCTATGTAAACAGACTGTGAATCATTGTCAAACCTCTCAAACTGAAACTATATTTTCATGTGTAGACGTTGTTGCATGTACGAAGTCTCAGCATTTCTTTTCTAAAATAAACTATGTTAAAAAAACTTCCTTAAAAGAAGCAGAAATGAGTGAACGTGAGCGAGAGCTGCTGCTCATTGTCTCACACTGACAGAGTCACGCCGCTCCGCTATTGGCTCCTGTGATTATACTGCAGATTATGACTTTAAAGCAAATCCATGTCATGTTTTATTCTCTTATCTTTCCCACCGTCTCTATCTTGATTGAATCTCTGCTGCTATCGCCGCCGCCGCCTCCGCTCTGCGGCTGAACGCTGCTGTCTCCTCTGTGGTCCCGGCAGAGGCACGACGGCCAGTTCACCGTCATCCAGCTGGTGGGCTTGCTCCGAGGCATCGCGGCGGGGATGACCTACCTGTCTGACCTGGGCTACATCCACCGAGACCTGGCCGCCCGCAACATCCTGGTCAACAGCAACCTGGTGTGTAAGGTGTCCGACTTCGGCCTGTCCAGGGTCCTGGAGGACGACCCCGACGCCGCATACACCACCAGTGTGAGTTTTCACATCGAGGCAAGCATTGACGCAGCGACACACACTCAAACACACACACACACACACACACACATGATCGCACGGCAGGGTGGGAGTGATAAAACACATCATTGGAAAGCTCTGAAGAGATTAACGGCGTGTGAAAGCCGCTGCTCCCGGTACAGATGTTAGCTGTCAAAGCTACAGCCTGGTGTTAGCTCATGCTTTATGTGGCACTCCACATTTTACTGTTCCATAAAGAGACAGCTGTAAAACCAGACAGCAGCAGCAATATTCTGCCTGATAGCGCCTCGTAATGGTGACGCTAAAGAGCCATTAACCCCTCCCACCCAGGAGATCACGTTTGACCTGTTGACCTCTTTCAGGGGCGGCAGATCAACGGAAACAACCGGTTTATCTGTCAGCCATCTAAATAACTCTGTTAATACTTTGATGTGTTTTTCAGTTTATTATGGTACAGCATGATTTTAATTCATTACAAGGCATCAATTCAAGACAATACTTGAGCAACTATAGTTTTTGTTTTATCACGTTTTTATGTCACTCAGTTTGTTTTTTTATAGTTTACAATGACGATAAAGAACTTATTTATTTGAAACTTATCTCTAACAACTAATTCTCCATCCCAATAACAGGCAATCATAAGACGAGTTGAAATGGAGTAATCTGGATTAAAAAGCTAATCCTGCAGATTTAAACAGGTCCCATGTACACAACGCAACATTTTCAAATGAAAATGCAACGTTTTTGCATTTTTGCTTGAAAACAGTTTCTCGATTACACGGCAACATTTTGAAAACATTGTCCATTTAGACGGAGACGGCAGAAATGCTGAGAGCAGTTGAGGAGTTTTACCTCATTCCTATTTAAATAATGAATAAATTAATTAAAATGTCTTACTTAATTTTTGTTTTCATTTTATTTCAGAGAGGCCAGATAGGTACATTTTGACATTTCGAGAGTAGATTGATCAAGCAGTAGTGAAAGTGACAGCAGCCGTACATCACCGGGAACAGGAAGAGAATTTCACGAAATGTTAGAAAGCAGCAGGTACAAAGTGAAACGCCATCCAGTATGAAGCATTTCATAAATGAACCTGATGACTTCAGAGTATGAATCCATTGAGTGTTGACTTTTTTAAAAGTTTCCCGAGTCTGATGTTATCAGGTGGAAGCACACCGATGGAAATCAGCTGACACGTTTGTCTGCTCCAGTCTATAAAAGCACAGCAATCAGATTAGAGCGAGAGGGATGATTACAGCATCACGGGGGCTTTCTGAAGGGGAAAGGGATCATAGATTGTGAAATTACAGACGCTATAGCATCATTAAAGCACACCTCAAATTAATGCTTGATAATGGCTGGAGATTAGCGCGCCGCCCATTACTGCATGGAAATCGTTGGAAGGTGAATAAAGCTGCTTTTTAGTCAGGAATCAAAGGTGGCAGCAAAGTGACTTTGAAGAAACTCTGAGAGCGTGAGTTGAGGTTAGCGATTCCACCGGGTGGCCTTTAAGAGTTTAGCAAGACATCAAGAGACTGTTCAGAGCTGCGTTCAGAGAGTAACCTTCAAACATTTGAAGAAAGCCCCGCGGGGAGCGCGCTGTTTGTTTAGGAAGCGATGCGTCCATTTGTCAACCTAATTAAGTGTCAGAATGATATCAAGAGCAACATAAGTGGTTCACATACTTAGTGAAATTTACAAGACTTTTCTTTTTCCACACACATCCAGTGTGCTTCAGTGAGCTATAAATACTCATCAACAATTAGTTTATACGCCACACGCTCTGCTCAGTATGTCCTACATTGTATCTTGTTATTTGTGACAAAGGTTTCTGAACATTCCACTACAGTGGGCTCATTTTAACTCTGCTGTTATTAAATGTGGCGTCACAGGTTTTTCATATCTTGTCATCAGGAGACCTTGTGCTGTAGCTGGGAGTAAAAGTGTTTTCTCGAGGCAAAGAGGCAAAACACGCCAGTGTCTAACGGAATATGTGAGAATTTTAAAGCAAAGCGCAACATGGACAATGAGAACAGAGTTTTCCTCCAGAGTGCCATGTTAGTCCAGAATCTCCAAAATGCAAATCGCATAAGCCAAGCAGTTTTACTTGAGGTTTACGCTGAGGTTTAGACCAGTGAATTTCATCCTTTGTTTCTGTGGAGATCATACGATCTCTGAGTCATCCATGAAAAATTCACTCTGACCTACATATTTCACATGTATTTAAAATAAAAGGCATAAATAGTTCCTCAAGTAGAAAATATCTTCTGGTGTTTTTCGACATGTGATTATTTTCTCTTGACAGCATCAATTCCCAGGAAAACCGATTGCTTCTCAAGGCGTTTCTCCACCAGTTGGATGAAACCCACTCACACTTCAGGCGCTGTTTGACAGAATGCCAGCAAGGCTCCGATGGCTTTCATCGTGAGCCTCCTTGTGCTTTCAGGGCGGAAAAATCCCGATCCGCTGGACGGCGCCGGAGGCCATAGCCTACAGAAAGTTCTCCTCCTCCAGCGACGTGTGGAGCTATGGCGTGGTGATGTGGGAGGTCATGTCGTACGGAGAGCGGCCATACTGGAACCTCACCAACAGAGACGTGAGACTTGTTTTACAAACTCAACCAGTCAGGTTTAGGTTTTGCCAAGATGAACGAAAGTTATTTCTCATTGCTTCAAACTAAAATTGAAACCGTGTTTCTGGCCGTCAGTGGAATTGTCACGTGCACGTCGCTGCTCGCCCCCATGCAGGTGATCAAGTCTGTGGAGGAAGGCTACCGGCTGCCCGCCCCCATGGGCTGTCCTGGCGCGCTGCACACGCTCATGCTGGACTGCTGGCAGAAGGATCGCAACGAGAGGCCGCGCTTCTGCCAGATAGTCACCATCCTCGACAAGCTAATCCGAAACCCGGAGAATCTGAAGTCCATGGACACACTCTGCAGGTGGGTGAGAGTCTGAAACGATCGACACGCCGTCGCACGGCGCCTCACGCCTGAAGAGCCTTTTCATTTAATTTGGCCAGATGAGTTTGCCAACATTTAATCAAATATTGGTTGATGTGATTAGCGGATTAAGCTGCAAATCAAAGCGGGGCGCTGCCTGCGAGGCCCGAGACGAGGATGAGCTCCTGGACAGTACGTGGTGACAGACTGTTAGGGCTGCTAAGCAGGCGTCCCGGCGCGAGAGGCAGAGCAAACCTCATCTCCTCCAGCTGCAAACAAGAGCGCGGCAGGACTCAGTCGCCGCCGCCGCGAAGTTTCCCGCTCGAAGTTCCTTTGGCAGGTGAAGCGAGCGGTGGTTTTCCAATAAGCTCATCTGTGATGGACGCGCTGCTTGTTAAGCGAAAGCCCGGCTGTGATATTGACATTGATCTGTGGCGGGCGTGAGAGCAGGTGAGCGGAGACGCCCGGCCCAAAGCTGGACCGGGCTAAATTGCTCAGCGGAGATCCAGAGGTCCTCCGGAGTCAGCGGTGCGTGGCTTTGACCGAGACTGCAGGCAGGAGGAAGAGACAGAAGAGGATTGTTGAGGACTTCTCCCTGTATTAATCTACCCAAAGCAGCCATCCTGCAACCATGAGCCGCCACCTCTTCTCTATCATTTTAACTGCTATTGATTTTCTGTCGCAGATCGCATTTCAAAGCCCCCTTTTCCCCCTCCGGCTCACTCCCCCCTCGCTCGCATTCTGACTCCACTCGTTCTCGGACTCTCTCCAGCTAATCTTTTTGTCCTTCCATTCATCTTCCTCCCTCTTTTCTCTGCCAACCCACCGCCATCCGTCTCTCCCTAGTTTAAGCAGTCCTCCGCTGATGGAGAGAGCTCTCCCCGACTTCAGTAGCTGTAACTCAGTGGACGAGTGGCTGGACACCATAAAGATGGGCCGCTACAAGGACCACTTTGCAGCAGGGGGGTACCACACTCTGGGGCATGTCATAAGCATGAACCAAGGGTGAGTACTGAGTGTGGCGGACAGAGGTTCAATGAGGGACTGTCACGGTCAACAAAAGGTTGAAGCTCCTGAACACTGCAGATCAGACTGATTTTATTTAATTTCCATTTCCACACTTTGCCTTTGTCTCCTGAGTGTCTTCCTCTGAACACAGTCACAGACGTTAAGTGTCATGAAGTGACTTTAACCTCACGTCTCACTGGCAATGCCATCTGATCATTGATTGATTTGTGAGTATACCCACAGCCAAAGGTGGTAACAAAGGAAATCAAACCCCTTCCTGCATGTGTGAGGGGGTCAAACACGTGGCCTGTGGGCCAACACCAGCTGCAGGAGGATTCAATCTGAGAAATCACTGCTGTCTCCAATCTGCCCACCGTGTTGTGTTCTAATCCAGTGGAATTAAAGAACCTCCAATCGGGGTAAAACCCAGAGATCAGCTCTGATAAGCTCTGCTCTAACCTTCAGAAGTCATATGAAATCTTCTACCAGCTGAAGAACACATGAAGCGCTCCTTGTATTTGAGGATAAACTTTTGATTAAAAAGTTGCGCTGGTTTTCTTTCTTTCTTTGGTTTCCTCTTTTCTTCTGGTGCTTCTTGTTTGCACAGTTCATGTGAAGCCTAATCAGTTAACCCTCTGCCCATCCCAGTTTTTATTCACCTGGTTTCTTCAGGTAGCAGCAGCTGATTGGCCGGACAACAGCATGAAGGCTCCTGTAAATGTCACAGTGACTCACTGACTGCTGGTCGCATGTTTCCCTCCATCACAGCATTAGTGTCACCAAATCCTGCTGTCTTGACCTGCAGCTCCCAGTAAAGTACTAATAGCCAATAACGCAACAACTGCTTCTAAAGAAATTATACAGACTTTTTTTCTTTTAAACAGTTGATTTGCAATTTACAAGTGCTGTATAGGATCTTCAGTTAATGAATGTGACGACACCGCCATCTCCTGAATTTGTTATTGATCAGCAAAAATATGCAAAAAAAACCTTTTTCCCCAGCAATGCAGTTTTGTTTATGGATTATTAGATTATTATCTGCAGGAAATATATTTGATGCTCCTTCAATATTTAAAAACCAGCCAATAATGATAAAGTTTGTAAGATGTTATTGTGATATTTTGGTACACAGTTGTAAAGATATTGGCTTTTATTACATTTCAAATAGCCAAAATTACTACGTTATACGTACAGATCAGTCTCGAATTCAGTACGTAGCCTATAGGTACCGACCGAATTTCATTGGTACTACCGAATAGCGATTCAGGTAAAAATCAAACCATATTTCGGTACCTGAACGCATCCTTGTGACTGTGAGGAAGCGGAAGAGCTGGTGGATTACTGACACACGAGCGTCATGCCGTCAGCAGCCGAGCGCTCAGTAAACGGAGCAGCATGGCTGATAGGAAGCGCTTTAATGCACGGCTAAACTTTTCAAAACACGATGCAGATTACACTCGCTGTGGCGGGAATACTTGTAATCTTAAAAAGCTCCTGGTGAAGAACAAGATTTGTCTCAAGGCTGAGGAGTGCAGCATTTTAAACACCTTCAGATCTACAGCTACAACTCCTGCACGGCGCTGTTAACATGCTAGCATCCATTAGCGACTTATCTGAAGCCAATTACCCCATAAACACAGACAAAAGTATTCAAAACGGGCACTGTGGAGTACCGGTACCGATTCCCACGAACCGTATCAGTTCAAACAGGAACAGTACCCATCTCTAGTTACATATAGGTGATGCATTATTGGCAATTATTACCGTATTTTCAGACTTTCAGGATAACTAAGGAAATGCAGTTATGCCACTGGAGAATTTAGAGAAACACTTACAGGCAGACACAGAACTGTTTTGTTGATGAATTACTTGGTTAGATGATGGAGGAACGGTTATTCATGCTGTCTGCAAACAGTATGTGAAGGCTGTGCGTTGAACTGTCTTCTGTCTCGACACTACGCTCCAGTGTCCGACTGCTTCTACAGGCTCTTGGGTAAAAGTCTCAGTGTATGTAGAGTACATCCACCCCATCCTACCACCTGAAGCTGAACTATGGATCAAGTTTTCAGCTTCTGCAATGCATTTATTTCAAAAGGGTTTTCATTATTCTCCTCTCTGCTGGCTAGCACACTATGTCCAAACTGAATGACCTGTTTAAATGAAAAGAGTCTGCAGGCCCCAGGAGTCCCACACTGACTGCTGGCATTGTGTTTGTGCGGTGCAGGGACATCCAGCGGCTCGGGGTGACGCTGATGGGTCACCAGAAGAAGATCATGACCAGCGTCCAGCTGATGAGAGCGCAGGTCCTCAACAAGAGCGTGCCGTCGGTGCATGTATAACTCCAACAGGGAGGGTCCTCTGTGCCGAATATCTGGAATCCCCGTCTTCTGTAAGGTCTGGATGGACTCCACAGGAAACACGACGGTCTGATAAACAAGAGAAGATATGTGGGAACTTTACAAGACTTTTCCTCAAGAGGTTAACGAACAAAGCGCGGATGGTTTGACCTACGGAGGAAGTGAAGGTGACTCCTTCGGGACAAGTCCGACCTTTCTATTTCTTTTCCGACCTGATACGTTTTCTGTTAAAATGTCATGTTTCTAAATGGAAAGACTGCCTTAATTACCACAAATGATTTTAATTTTATTGTCTACAAAGAGAAGATAATTTATCAATCATGAATCTATTGGAGGGATACGATTGGCTGATGGAGGGGAGGACGAGGGTGTCGCTCCTCACCTGTCAGAGCAGCAGCTTGAGGAGAATGAGGCCCCGAATGAGGATTGAGCCAGAGAAAAACACGAAAGCGTAAGGAGAAGTGAGATAGGGCTCACCTGAGTTGCCAGATCATCTCCAGAGCGGAGAAGACCTATTTCACCCCAGGCTATTAATACCAGCAAACAGGCACATTTCTCCACCGTCCAACCTTGATGAATGACCCCAGGAGAGCCCTTGGAGCCCTCCACATCAGTTTTCAAGCTGCACGGCGCACAACTACTGTACTTCCAACGTGTGTGTGTGTGATTCAGTTTGGGTGCACTTTATTCTACAATCTCTCCGTGCTGTCGAGGCTTTGGCCACAGATCACCGGCCGCAGCCGCAGCATTAGTCCCGTCAAGAATTAGCTGGTACGTCAACAACACACACACACACACACACACACACACACACACAGATAGAAAACCCAAGGAGAAGTAGAAACATTTAATGCTCATGTAGCTCTTTGATGAGATTTCTCGTAACACTTTATAATAGCTATTGCCAACAAATTATCAGCATTGTCTATTGATTAATTTAGCACTTTTATTTGTCAGTGAGTCTGTAGCTAACACAGCTGATTGTCTATATTTTGAGCTAACGGTGATATTATTTGGCTCACTGTTACTTCTGTTGATGATTATTTCCTGGTTTATAGTGAATCAGGGAAAAAGAGCCATGGCTGGACAGTAGCAATGTGCTGGAATTGATCTCCCATGCTGATTTTTTTAAAAGAAAAATCCAATATTCAGAACAGATTTCACCCAGGACAGAACAGAATGTGTTTCTTAAACAACTTGGCTCATAGCCAGAGCCGGGAGCTCGGAGTTGTAGGAGTTTCAGCTTCAGCTAGAGGCGAATTAGATGCTGCAACAACTCAACCTTTGTCAGGACGCTAATGATGTTAGCATGCAGCTGTTTGCCTCCACATGTGGACCTGTAGTAAAGAAAATAATCTGCCCCGCTAAACATACACAAGTCAGACATGACCACTGGTCTGGTTAAGGTTGTACTTGTGCAGAATCATTTTCTCAGGCAAGCAACCCAGGAGAGACTTGATCATTCCAGCTCTGAAGCTAACGCTAGCTTCAAGAGGAAGTCCGTTTACACGACTCAGCGAGTTTAAAAACAAAACGGAGGAGTTCATCGGTGTCTGCAGGTGCGGCGGTATTCATTTAATATCTGCAGCTTCAGCTTCATTGCTGATATTTTCTATCTCCTGCCTCTCCCTGACTCCTCGCTGTAACAGCAGCTCTCTCACGCACAGGGTTGAAACAGGCGCCTTGTTATTTCAGTCACACTCTGTTGTCTTTTAAGGAAAGCAACAAATCTTTCCATTACCAACTGAACTAGAAAAATATTGTTCTGCGATTGGCTCTGAGGTCATCTCAAAAATTAAAAAGCAAAATGAATTCCCTTTATAAAAATGTCTCCATGTAGGATAACTGAAGCATATCATGGTCAAAAAACTGGTGCAGCCATTCTTTCAAAGCCGTATTCAGGTGTATTTCAGAGTAAATTAGTTTTTACTCTCATTCCATCGAAATGAAGAACAGAGTGATTACTTGGTTACTTCATGGAATCAGTTAATGACTCTTTTATGGAAACAAAATAACCACATCTAATATTTCACCAAATAAAGACAATGTTACTTAACTATTTATTACTGTAATTAACCTTTGTGTTAGTCATATTTTATCAATAGTTATTATAAAGTGTTACTTAATTTTTTTTTTACTGTGTCAAATTTTAATGAAAATATATTGAAATTTCCTAAATATGTGCATAAATATGAATGATATTAAATAGTATATTGGCCGTTCTTTATATTGCAATAAATCCTCCGTCTAAAGCGTTTGAGGAATGTTGGAGAAACATCATTCCGAATGCATTTCAGATCAGGTTCAAATATAAAAGAAATATATATTCAAATGCAGTTTCTTGACTTAGAGATTAGTTGTCCAACAAAATGAAATAATCTGCAGTTTGTTATAGAGGAATGTGAAAACGCGAACAAGCCAAACAGAAACCTAACTCTGACGTGGCGTCTGAGAGGCGGCCATCACATCCAGCCAGTTGATTTTCACTGGTTTCATAAATGACCTTCATTGAAGAAAGTTTTAAAATGTAATTCTGATTATGTTTTCATGCAGAACAAAGCAGTTTAATTTTTTTTGTAAGTGTTGTTTGCAGCAGCCCTGACTCTTTGAACATGTTGCTCTTTCGGACTAATGGGTTACTTGGGTCCTGTTTACACGACAACGTTTCAGGTGAAAAAACATTGTTTTTGTGTTTATATTCCAGAAAAGCTTTGTGTTTTACACAGCAGCGTTTTAAAAATGGTGTCTGTTCACACGGAAGTGGCAGAAATGCTGAAACATGGTCGTTTTCTTGGGTGCTGCTGTTTGTTTTTTGTAATGAAACCACAGAAAGGCTACGTTCACACTGCAGGCTGACGTGACCCAAATCGGATTTTTTTGCCCCTATGCGGCCTGTATCGGATCTTTTCATGACAGTCTGAACGACACAGATCTGATTTTTTCAAATGCGACCCAGGCCACTTGGATATGTGGTCCTGAATCCGATATGTATCTGATCTTTTGCCATGCGACTTCTGTCTGTACGGCCAGGTCGCATTTATCAGACCTACATGTCACATTGCACGACAAACGTCTTTAATCTGCGTCCAAGTTGGCGGGAGAAAGTTCTTTAATCTGGCTCTTTAACCCGGGCTTTCACCCCCGAAACCCGGGTGGAGATCGGTGGATGTCCCGGTGTTAGGCACGGAGTGTGTCTGGCTTTTTAACGCCGGCTGGAGGTCGTGACGCCCGGCCTGAGTTCTGTGGATGCTTCCCCCCCCCGGTTCCCACCGACCGCGCCCGGCTCTCGCTGCATGACGTCGTTATGTCCTCTTCTGCGCATGCGGGACACTTTTGGGTGGTATTTAAGTTCAGACAGGAGATCACATACAAGTCGCATTTTATTGTAAATGTGAGCGAACTCGCAAAAAAATCGGATTTCACAAAAAAAATCCGAATTGTGCATTAAACCCTGCAGTCTGAACGTAACCAGAGAGACAAAGATAGAGCGTTTTTTTTTTTTTTTAAAAATCCAGCTCCAGAGCCATTTTCAAAAGTTGCATTTTCAGTGCATCCGAGCACTGTTGTCAATACATAAAGCACGCCGAACGTTTTTCATTTTGACTCAATATTTCGTGTAAATGGGACCTTAAACAACAAATCTGATGCTAACTGATAACTGACATGTTGCGTTAACCTGTGAAACACTTTATTTGATGGTTTAAATGCGTAGTGCTAATTAGCAAAGCAGATATCTGTTCTCCATTTTCTGATTTCAGAATCATTCACAGACATTGTTTTGTCGACAGAGTTTTATTTTGGTGTTCACCGTTCTTTTTGTAGCAGCAGCATCAAACTGGCTGCTGCAGCCCAGGTACTGTTCAGCTCTGGGGAAATGTGACCGAAGTCGTCATCGTGGCCACCTTGTCTGTTCAGGCTCAAAGGGCCCTGCAGTTACTGATGATAAGACAGGAATGAATGATCAGTTTTACTTGGAATTATTGAGGAATATTTTGGACCCAGATCCACCCATTGGCCTTCAGCGATAAAACTAATGTCTCCAATGGCATTTCAAACAGAGAAGCCCTGATCTACCAAAGGCTTTGACGGAAAAACAAGGGTGTAAACTTGATATTGCATCTCTGACAGACAGAAAATAACACACCACTCCAGTTAGCACATTTGCCTTCATGAGTATTGAATGTCGGGTGTGTGTACCACATTGCGTGAAATACAAGGAGTGTGTGCTCGACGAACAAAACAACGTTCAAATTGACCTTGGCTAAATGTCTGTCAATGTTAATGTTGTTTAGAACTTTTCCGTTTCAATACTTTTGAAAGAAGGTGCAATCAGCTCAGTTTTTAGTCGAGACACTGCTGTACTCCTGACCCCCCACGACTTTTATCTGTGAGTTTTATGATCACACATTTTCTGATGTTACTGCCCTTCTTAGGTCTTTCAGTCTTTTCTTAATTTCTTTCCTTTTCCTTTACGTGACAGGCCACGTCTCTCATATTGTATTTTTTTCATATTTATTTCCTGTAACACGTTTGATCACCAACAAATCCAGCTCCACGGCGTCACATTCGTTCAGTGCTTGAGGGGGCTTATCGCTCCGCTGAATCCCTCCATGGCGTAAACAAGCAATAATGAAAAACAGAACTCTCATCTGTGTCCGCCTGTTTGTACGTGGTGTCACTCACACATTTACTCTCAGTAAATCTACCACAAACTAATCTGTCATGTAATTCAGCTCGCTTCTTCAAGATCTGAGGCTGCGTTTACACGACAGCGTTTCAAGTGAAAAGGCATCTTTTTTGTGTTTTCAGACATTCGTATGGACTGAAAACCAATTTGGATTCATGATTATTACAGGAACTGTTAACTCTAAAACTACCAAGTCCAGAAGAATATGGACTGGTTCCAGGAGAATCTGGACTGGGAGTCTTGACACTGTGGAGGAAGACATTGTTCTTATCGTCCATCTCCTGAGCATGTGCAGAACTGTGAACTCCGGCGGCAGCGTTTCTGCCTTCTGCTGGGGAAGGACTCTGAGCGTTTCCAGAAACTTTCTTTCTGCTTGTCTACACGATGCCGGAACCAGGCTTTTTGAAAAAGTTCCAGTCCGTTCTCGCAAAGTGACATTTTCATTGTCGTGTAAACAGACACCCGAAACGTAACCAAAGTTTTGCATTTTCACTTGAAATCATTGCCGCGTAAACGGGCCCTCAGTAAATCAGACACAAAGTTTTCCGTCTCCAGCATGGATCCTTCAGTCTGCTTCAACGTCAAGTGGTGAAAACTTTCTGTTAGATAAAAGTGACCAATGAGAAAAAGATTTGGACGTAACTGCTCTGCCCCAGATCAAGTACTGATGGTTAATCCTGAGAGGATCCAGCCTGTCGGTGTAAACTTTACAATCTGTTCAATCAAATTATGAGACATCGTCTATAATCGCAGGTCCCTGAGCCAGTACTGTACCCAGCTCGATTTGGTCCACAGACGAGCTCTTGTTCTTGCTGGATGAGCTTCTCCTGTAACTCTGACAGCGCTCCTCAACACAGACCACATGAAACAGATGTTGGGACAATTCCACTGCAGTGCAGCCAAAACGTGTCAGTTGCCTCCTTGCTGTGTTACAGGTACGACATTTTAGTGGGTTCTGAAAAAAAAAAAGAAAAAAAATCACCTCACACAAGCTCTGCACGGTCGTGGTTTCTTTCCCTTTGCTTTGAGTTCACTCGCTGGTCAGATGTAGCGGTATGTTAGTAGTCACGTCTATGCAGAATATGCTTTTATTTTGGCGTCTCTTTTGTATTTACTGGAGCTTTTTCACCCACCTCGGCACAGTGCAGGGTTGTTGATAGCATTCGTTTTAGTTTCGTCACTGGAACTGCATTTCAGCCTCTCCCAAATTAGCTCACAGCAGACAGGCCCAGAAAATAGATCAATATGACACATTTTTATATTCCCCGAAGTATTACTCCTTAAAAGTCCTTAGATATTAATCTAATGTTAATACACTGTTAGTCTTTTTAGCTTGCAACCAAAACTAGACGTATATTATAGTGGATCGTCCAATACACACAAATTGCTGTGTCGGCATCTTGTGAATAATGATTTGCTCGGAAGGCTTGGTTCCACCTTCAAGCCCTCTTATTCTCTTGGCATTTATCAACAAAATGGTGCAGAAGCTCATCTAATTGAGTGCAGCTTACTTTTGGGATCGACGTCAGCACTAATACAGTTGATCCCCCCCCCGAACCTGCGCCCCAGAGTGCGTACATGAACACACTTTCTCTCCGTGAATGCTGGGACTACATAGTACACATAAGCTATTCAGACTGTAAGATAAAGTGTTACTTCTGATTAAATGTGACCACACCGTTTGCCTGAGTGTCGATGGGCAAGCTGAAGAGAATTGTGTAAGTAGAATGTTTATATCTAAAACGCTCCCAAAAAGTACATAATCGGTCCCGATTGATACCCCCCCACCCCCCACCCCACCCCCTCCTCTACGTGCCGTCAAGAGAATGTCTTTTCTTGAGCACCGCGGTAGGTTTTCCTCTAGATGGTTGATGTCAGTTTTTATTAGAGAAGAACTTCATGATATTTCTGGAAAAATGTATTATAGTGGCATTTCACTACTAGTTTCCAACTTTATTTTGTTTTTGGATGCTTTTGAAGACACTGGACTTGAACTGAAAACCCATATTTTATAAAGTTAGGCTATGTTTTTGCTAGATGAATTGATTTATAATGTATACAGCGAGTTCAGTCACTGGATGGAAGAAAAAAAAATACAAAAAAACAACCGGATTTATCACATTTCATTATTTATTCATGCTCATTTGTTTTCCAAATAATACAACTGTGAGAGGTTTTATTACAGTTGATAAATCATCCTTGTTGCTAATGATGAATCATAAATGTGCAAACTGTCCATAAATACACAATAAAGGAACGTTTGTCTGTGTGTGACTGCAGCGGCGGGTCTCCCGAGTCTCTGTCCTCGTTTGGGAGAATTAGACCCGTTTACAATGTTTCAGGTGGAAACGGAGAGGTTTGGACTTTTTGTTTCGGAAAAGTTTGGTCTGATTTACACGGCGATGGGGGAAACACTGAAAACGATGCCGAGTCCCAAGAGACCATGTCCATCCACGGAAGAACCAGTTCTAACTGGAACCAGTCAGAACTAGTTCCTCTGTGGCTCTGAAAGCCCAACCGGCTCCAGTCCAAGGTTCAAGGGTCAGGTCGTGTCTGGGTTAGAACTCTGTCTCAAAGCAGTTGGGCTGTTCTGCAATCAAAATGTAATCCTGTAGTCTAAACCAGCAGGAGATCTGAGGGACCTGTCTCAACCATGAGGCCTTGGAGGGACCTCAGTGTGACGGACCGCCGAGCGTCGTTCCCGGAGGCGTCGGCTCAAACGTTCACTCGAATGGAAACGATTCCTCTGCTCATGAAAGGCGGAACTCGCGGAAGAGAATCTTGCTCTGTATTTTTATTCACCAGGAGGTGTCTGACTGCGACTCACTGTGATCCTCTGCGTTGCCGAAATTATACAAAACTAATGAGAAGGAGCAGCTCAGTGGAGGGCTTCTCGGCGTAAACAGTCGTCTTGTTTTTCTGTGGGAGTAAGTCCTGACCCAGCTCGGGAAACATCGGCGCGTAAACAGGGAATGGGCTTGATGAATCTGTGTCTGAGTAATTGTCCTTTCCTTCACCTTAGGAGGGCTGTTAGGAGATAATCCTCTCCTTGGTGAAACGAGACCTAACACAACATCATTAATCTCATTACTGAGGCCGCGTTGCTTTGTTGGCGCCGAGTCCCACGCCCAATTATCGCCCGTTGCCCCTTCCCGGCGAGGCTCTCCCAATCGTCGACGACCATCAGCGCCATCCTCCCACTGACTTCTCTGAGAGCGGCGGCGGCGACGGCTCCTCGCTGTCCGGGTCCCTCGGGTGCACGGCGGAGCCCTCGGTCCTCCCTCCGCCGTCCGGAGCGCACCCCGAGCCGATCCGCGACAAGCCAGCCGTTTTGGCGTTTCTTATCACCTCACAGCAGGTCCGCGTCACGAGGGAGCGGCAGACAATGCGGATGGATTTAAACGTCTGTTGTCGAGTTCGCCTCAGTCGTTTAAAGAAGTGCAACAATACGAATTCATTAGCAAGCCGTGGAATCTGTGTAAATCTCTGTGCAGCCATAATGAAGTCTTTGTGAACAACCTTGGAACAATGCATGTGTACAGCGCGCGGCGTTGTAATTCCGCCGCCGTGTTTCATCAGGAAAACAGTCTGGAGGAGCAGGCGCCACCGGGGACCGCCGCTTCACTTCACCATATAGGTGGAGCTGTGCTTCTCCACCCCGTCAGTCTCTCTCTCTCTCTCTCTCTCTCTCTCTGGGAACTTTTTCTTCCAAGACAGAATAAAACACACCCTTCACCTCGTGAATCTGACAGCTTGGGGAAAAGCTATGCAAATCCACCATACATCGCTGGCAAACACCCGCTTGTCCCCCGCTGCTGCTGCTGCAGCGCAAAACACAATTAGCACAGAGAGAAGCAGAGGGACGCCAGAGTTCAGGTGAAATCTGTTCTGTTACGGAGACGAGGCAGAGGAGCTCACCTGAACAGCAGGCTGTGGTCGAAGGTATTCGTCTTTCTGTTTGTATTTAATAACAAGATCACAGTTTTATTCAAACGACAAGCTTCAGACATATTTTGAGTGAAAACAAAACTTATAGGTTGAGTTTTAAAGTTGCAAATACAAAGCATTTATAAAGGATCTGGAATTAAATGCTGACTGACCTATTTTTAATATATATTAAAAAAAAAAACAGAAATTATATCCCTTAACCCCCCCGTGGATCTGTTCCACCCCCCAAGAAAGAAGAAGTCCAGCAGTTTTATTTTGAAGGAAACTTATGTTCATGATCACAATCATATTTTTCCCTAAAAAAAAACGCTTTATTTATTTATTTTTTTTTACTAATTAAACATTTGTATTGGACTCAGTTCCACTTGTCTCCTCTGCCATCAGCAGAGCAGGTCTGGAGTACTTGGCGGCTTTTCACTATTTGTTGATAATAGCGACTGATGGTCTTGCTGCCTTCTCGTTGTGCGGTCACCTGTCTGCTCCTTGTCTTTTTCCATACATCCACCCACTGGCCACGTTTACCAGACTTCAGTTCCCAATCAAACTTAATTCTGCTTTAAAATGACCTCGTCAACACCTCATTCCAAATTAAATGATTATTCGGAATGAAACTTAATTCCAAATAAAGTTATTCTCATTTTAAAGCTGTATGAATCCCTCGACCGTGTAAACCTTTATTCCGCTTTAAGCTCATTCCAGTCGTTCCGCTCGTCGTCTTGTCCTGTGGCAACGATGCACATATTCCAAGATGGCCGCCCAGAGCAAGCGGAGAGGATTCATTTACCAGAGCCTTAGAAGAAATGAACATAATGAGAAGACTGGATGGATGGAGACTTTCTACCGTTCCTCTGGGGTCAGATTATAGAGAAGGAGGACAGACAGACAGATGAGAGGAGGGATTCAAACCCGGGTCCACGCAGGGAGCAGCATATCGAAGGAAAGGAGATCGTATGATAATGTTTGTTTTCCTTGAACCTTCCTTGTTTCTCTGACAGTGAGGAGAAGGATCCCTCTCTGCCGTTCCAGTCAGGTTTGAACCAGCTCTCCAGAACTGAGGATCAGAGCGGCTGCAGCCTCGGTCACCAAAACCGTCTTTATTCAGCAGGTGGCTGTGAGTGTGTGTGTGCTGGACGTGAAACCGGCATCACACACTCCTGTTCCTGAGAGCGAATAGAGGGCGAGATCAGACCCCGCCGCCAGGCAGGCTGGTTTTCTACAGCTTCAGGCGGAGCCACAGCACGACCGCTTCAGCTCGTCTAATTCAGCGTGAATTCAGTTCAACGTTTCACTGTGGATTAAAAAGCTGTGAAGAAGAAGCAGACTCCTGTTCATCCTTTACCAGACGCGCTTTTCTCTGTTTTTCTTTTTTATTTCAGAGTACACATGAACAGAAACTTAAACAAAACAAGCATTTCTCGAATTAATAAAATCTACTCTATTCTATCATTTTTGTGTTTATTCTCTCTCTCTCTCTCTCTCTCTCTCTCTCTCTCTCTCACACACACACACACACACACACACACACACACACACACACACAAAGTGCTTTACCACAGCTTAACAAATGAAGTTAAATTAAAAATTAATTTAAATTATCTTAAAAAATTAATAATAATAATAATAATAATAATTAATATTATTATTATTATTATTATTATTATTATTATTATTATTATTATTATTATTATTACTTTAATTATAATAATGCCTCTGAATATAACAGTTTGGTTCGATGGCTCTCTGCACGTCAGAGGAAAAGCTGCTCAGCATGTGTGTGTATGAACCGTTTCTGCTTCACAGAGTCATATGGAGTTCAGTAATTCCTCCCGGGGCATGAATGTGGATTCTATACTGAGAGAGACGCGTCAGTACAGACAGCCTCTCTCTCTCTCACACACACACACACACACGTTTTTGCTCACATATAATATTTTTTTCCACGTTGTTCTAAAGACAGTTTTTGCGCTGACGTACAGAAATACTGACGCAGTCTCAGGATTCGTTCGCGAGGGGGAAACGTTTGTGGAGACATAGGTTTTAAATAACGGTCTCTCTTTTCCACGTATACACAACTTCAGCAGCTCCTTCTCTACAACTTGAAAACACTCCTCCCAAAAATGTATAGCCTAATGGTTATTTTAGATATCCTAGTTTTTCTAACATTCTTCATTGTTGGACTGGATGATGATAAAAACAATGTGGTAGTGTTAAACTGTTTTACTTCCATGGATGATTATAAAGAGGAAACTGTTAAAAAGGTCAGTGTGTGTTCATGCTTGTGTGAATCTTATTTTGTCTGTACCTACCGGCAATGAAGACTACAAATCCAGACTGAGAATAAACAAGAAAAGCACAATTTCAATATGTAACAGAATCCTCATTTGATTTTCTAGGTTGATGTTATTGTAGTTTTAATATGATGGTTTGATTATCGAGTGTGTGTATTCACTGTTTTTTAATATTCTTAATTGTTTAATTGTCAATATCACTGAGAAATGTCGACATGAGAAGACAACATGAGATTATTTCTATCAGCTAAAGACGTCTGAAATCTCCCTGATGGAACGGAGAGCTGATGCATCAGCAGCACTCACACCCGAGCACAGCACGCCGCCGATGTTCAAGCCGCCGTGTGTGTCTTCAGCCTTAACATTCCCTCGCCTGTTAATTCCTCCAGTGAAATGAAGAGAAAGATAAAAGGCTCCTGAAGCCTTTCCTGCCAACGGGACGATTTCCTGCACATGTTGGTGACCTGGTGGCGCCGCTCTGCGCTCCATTCAGCAGTCAGTGTTCACACAGGGGTTCAGAGGAAGAGCATGTGGTGTGTGAGCAGTGCGCTCGGTGCCGAGTGTGTGAGGAGTCGGATCAGTGCTGAGTGTGTGTGTGTGAGTGTGTGAGGCGGCGTCTCCTCGCTCCCAGCTTCACTTGTCACTGTTCCTGTTTACTGAATGCACGCCGTCCGATGAATAATAACGGCGGAGTGAGTGTTTGCCAGGTGCTGATAGATTTAGCGGCCGTTCAGACAGAAGCACTCCCAGTCCTCCTGTATTGACGGAAAGGTTTTAATCAGACCGTCACGTTTTGTCTGAGTTCGATTACCGAAAGCCTTTCAGGGGCGAATCGCCGAGGCGTTAAAGTGTCATGGAAGATGTCGGGCTGCGGTAGAGAGGAGGACAAACGGCACCCGGAGCTGCAGCGCCTCCGTGTCTGTGCTTAATGTGTGAAAAAAATTAAATAAAATTGACCTAAAATGTGACAAATCGTCTTTGTGCCGTGCTGCAGGACTTTAGATCTGAAGGTAAAAACCAGCTAATTACCCAGAGACTTCTGGTTATCTCATTTATTCTTTATTTGTGTTGCAAATTCAAGTGTAGAACTAAAAATATCCCTTTGATATGTATATTCAGACTAGAGGACAGAAAAGCACAGAAAAGAAGAATGTAAATAAATTCTCCGGTATCCTCTTCAGAAATGAAGTGAATAGATATGTACGCTTTTTTATTCACACCTTCTAAAGTGTAATTTAAACTGTTAAATATATATATAAACACTTTCTCTGTATAAAATCCCTCGTATCCAGTGCAGAAGTCATGATTTGTGATTCACGTCTCACACTGCTGACTGATTAGCAGACTTCCATATAAGATCCTGCTTCTTTTGAAAATCATTTACGTTTTCATTCCTGTTTAACCTGACATCTAAACTGTTCCACACATCGGCGCCACACATTGACCAGCATCTGCTGGATTGTGGGGTTTTAAATTTGATCATATTGATTCCCATGAACATTTTCACTTAATTGTTGGCAGCAGGTTTTTTTCTGCCTCTTCTCATATTTTGTGACAAATTCCATTTAACTCAATCTAAAAAATTAAACGTGTTTGATCTGAGGAACTTTGCCTCTTCATTATTCAATCTTTATTATTCTTTTCTGTGATCTACGTACATATTGGCTTTGAGGTGCTTTGTGTAGTTATTTCCCGGGACCGCCGCCGTGAAACAGACGTGTGGAGAACAGAGCAGAGCAGTGTCCTGATGTTCAACCCAGCAATAATCCAGTCGCTGCTGAAGTCCGCCTGGCTCTGATATGCCTCTAACACTGCCTTATTCAGGATGTTCTGTGATCATGTTCCCATCGGGTCTTTTCATCCATGTTGGCGTTGTGTTTTCGGCGATCATTTGTTTCTGTCAAACTACATTTTTAATGCTTTTAGTTCCACAGTGATCGTGTGTAGAATCTGCTGCAGTGTCTCCCCAAAGCAAGAGAAATCAGTGTTTTCTGTCAACATGGCCGACTTGAGACGTATTGATAATAGATCATTGATGGATGATATAAACAGTCTGGGCCCCGATACTGAACCCTGTGGCACCCCGCAGGTAACATCCATATAGTTTGGTTTATGTCTTCTTATTTCTGTTTCGTGATTGATGGTATCAAATATTTTATTTTAAATGTTTTAATTTGAATAATTTTCCAAGAGACATCTTTTCCGTTGTTGATCATAGTTGTTGTTTCTTTTTTTCTAAAGAATTGTCCAGATAGGTTATAGCGACACATCTGTTTAGTAGCATCCTTAAAGATTCCCTCCAGTCTTATTTCACCTAATCTCATGTTCTTGATGCTGACTTACAGTCCGATTGTCTTTGAATCGTGTTCATCACGTTGTCAGCCGCCTGATAAGAACACTGAATGCATTAACCTGCCAGTTTTATTGATCAGCTGATGGAATCCTGCTTGCTTCTATCCAGCTGGGACCTGCTCCGGGTTCCCTGCCTCTCAGGTACAGAGGAGCGATGATGGACGGCGTGTATCCCACAATCCTCCAGTCACGGGATTTAACGTCTTCTTCGTCAAACAGGACTCCAAACCAGGAGTCAGCGCTTGTAAATATTCTGATCTGATGACTGACGTTTTTACGTTTTTAATAATGAGAGAACTGCGAGAGCAAAGCTCAACGCTGCCACCAGGTGAGTGAAGTGGACACTGCACCAATCTCTTATTCTGCACATTTTGGCTTTAAAAATAGCTTCCTGAGAAGCAATCCTCCCCGGCATTACCTGTCAATCTTTGATGGTTTCATCACTCCAGGACACCTGGTTTTCTATCCATTCTGTATTACATACCTATATTCTTGTATGCACACTCCAAAATGATCTTCTCTTTGCAATAAAGTTCCTCTGGCAGAGAGAAATTTGAGGTGCCGGATTCGTTTCTTCTTTAAGTGTACCGGCCTTAAATTGAGCTTTGATGTGCGCCAGTCAATGCGGATAATCAATAAAACAGAAGAAACAGAATCTCTAACGCGCGGAGTAAACTCTTGACAGTCCCAGTGGCGCTAGCCCAATTTCCAAATCACTTTTTTTTTAAAGACGGCGAGGGCTCCTGCTGAGTTGTTTGGGCTGCGCTGGTGTCACGCCGCAGTAACAAGGATGAGATGTGAAGGCTGGAGCTCATCACAGGATCAGACTTGAGGAAGGGCACCGCGAGGAGATTCGCCAAACAGAATCTCTGCTAATGCAATAATTACTGCTGCATGAATTAGAATGTTCACACTGGCTCGGTGTTATGTGGGGAGAGCGGCCCCGAGAGATCAACACGCTCAGGATAATCACCCGGACCTGCAGTCTCTCCAAACTTTGTTGTGCTTTCAGCTCTCTAACTCTGCAGTTATAATGGTCACTCCAGGACAGGGGGGGGGGGGGAAATGCCTTTAACGATCATCTCTTCCAACACACCTGCATGTTGTAAATGGATCCTGATAAAGCTCAGCAGGACCAGGATCTAACACACAACAACCTGACGCTCAAAACTCACCGAGTGTCTTCTTATCCGACCTTTTGGGTAACTGTTCACATGAGAACGGTGCTTAGAGCCACTGGAAGCAAACATTTTTTGAAACGGCTCCCATTAAGAACGTATTCGGACAGCGTCGTGACTCCCAGTCCAGATTCTCCTGGTTCTGGTCCATACTCTCCTAAACATCAATTGAAAGTCACTGTAATAACAGTCCAACTCGTTCCTCCGTCCATGCAAATGTCTGTGTTCTCCCATTGTTACTGATCAGAGTGTGTTGTTCTCTGTGTGCGGCTTCAGTATAAACACAAGTTGCACCATGGCATGTTAACTGCATCGTTTTCAGCATTTCTGTCTTTGCCGTGTGATAGCAAAACTGTTCTGATTAAAAAAAATTATGTTTTCACTTGAAATGTCTGTAAACCATTCTGCAATCTGAGCCAAAAGCCACTTTTCCTAATCCTGCCCCATCCTAACGATAAGTACTGGAGTTGATCTCAGCTGACGATGAGCAAAGGAAGGGGTTCACCCAGGACGGGCTTCCAAACAAAGAAACAGAAACACACATTCACTCCAGGTGAGCTCACATGTTTTGGACTGTGGGAAAATGTTGCTTTACGCAGAGAAAGAACATGGAAACTCTACACAGGAAGGCCTGGTCAACATCAAAATCAAGATCACGAGGTTACAGTCGATCACCACTGTGTCACTTACAAAGTTCTCCAAATAAATGTTGGACTGAGTTATTTAGATGACATTAGCATTGTTTCCAGCCATGTCAGCATCTGGAAATCATTTAGCAACTAAAACTAGCAACACAGCGATACCAGTGAAAACAGATTCTGTGTGGAGGAAGTTCACAGCGACACATGGCCTTTATCTATCCTGTGTGTATGAATTATAATTTAGGCTTAAAGGGATTTCATAAGTACTCATATCAATACTCAGTATTGGCACGTAGATAAAGGTTAGAACTCACGTTCATCCTTTAAAAACTGGTAAACTAAGAATTTATGAAGAATGACTAGACTGGCAGTAAAGAGACACTCATCATCAAGTCTGCTGATTACTTGAACAGTTGATGTTGAACTGGGAATGTAGTTGTTCTTGCTGATGGAGTCGGCTGTCCGTCACCTCCTCCACCCGCGATGAGGCTGCTGCACCTCTTGGCACAAACCGCAGGAGCAGAGAGGTTAATCAGTGCTGTCCAGACGGTGCTTCAGTGGGCGCCTGCAGCGGCATCCTGGGTGATCCGGAGGCGTTTCAGGACTCCGTCCACAAGGAGACGTTTGAGTGACATCTCCATCATCCGTCCAAATGGCTGCGGCTGCAGCGGCCGCTCCCGTCTGCACACGACCCCCAGGTTCAGCAGGTAACTTCAGGGTTCACCCCGGGTTTACAGCACATGGTCAGCTCTCCTCTGAGGAGGTGACTGCTGCAGGCATGTGGGAAACGAGTGGCTCTGGAAGTTATTACAACTGAGAAAATACTGAGCTCTTCAAGTGTTACCAGCATGAATCTGTGACCTTCTCATGATTTCTGCTCCTTTATTGACAGTTTTCTTTTAAAGTTTTATTGGCACTTAATTGATCATTTCATATGAACACCAGCACTGTTGAATACTTCACTATTTCTCTTATTACACCTACATCTTAACATCTCATCCTCGTCGTTGGCAGCGAGCGGCAGACACTCTGAATTTCACCTGTGATTTTCGAGTGTTGCAGTTTCCTCTGGTTTCAGGAAGCTTCCTCCTCCTCTGGTTGTTTCCTTTTGTGTCTCTATATGCAGCCCGTATCTTCCTTTCTCATGTTCCTGTTTTTTACCACCAATGTTTGTTCAGGTCATGCACAACTTCAGGATCTGCAATTTAAATGAAGTGGATTATTTTGACCCTCTTTTTGATTCTGTTGTCTCTGTAACTGATTGATAATTAGTGCTGTCAGTTTTAATCGCATTGATCGCAATTTAATCGCATTGATCGCAATTAATTGTGATTAATTCATGGAGAACTGTCAACAATTAACTTTTTTAAAGTTGAGATTAATTGCAATGAAGAATCTAATCCTCATAAATCAGTCCCAATGTCAGTAAAATACACTATTATCCTCTAGTTCTTTTCTTTGACCCAATTGGCAGACCTCAATGGATTAATCGCGATTAAAATTGACAGCACTATTGATAATAAAGGTTGCATATCTGCATTTTGTCTTCAGAGTCCTCAGTCAGCTGTGACACAAGGTGCTGTGTAAGTAGTCACGGTAAGATTCAGATGGGAGTTTTTTCGATGCTGACAGGGGAGATAAACCGGCTCAGGACGGGACTTTCACACTCGGCACTGTGAACACAACAGAGCAGAATATCCTCTCAGCCTGACTTCATATCATTTTCATTATATTGTAAGTCTTCTTTTCTCGGTGCCCAACAACGGCTGCTTTAATTACATTATTACATCTGCGACACATAACATTATATTATGTGATGAAAGCGCTGCTGTCAGCTGTCAGACCACTGAGGTGGATGTTTTGGGTGATTTCTGTTTACTTCAGGCTGAAGGTAATTCTGGGAGATGCTGAATACTGTGCTGGACGGAAACCTTCTGCTCAAACGTCCTCAAGATAAATGAGCCAACTGAAGACGGAGGAGAAGCTAATGTGATCAAGCAGTGGCTTCCATCATGCATGTCTACCACACACACACACACACACACACACACACACGTTTGGGCTCAACTGGTTGGTTCATTAATAATATTGTAAATAATGTAGTATATTTTCAAACTGACTTCATTTTGAAAATAAAATGACTTTCCTCTGAGTTCCACTGAACGGAGCTCGCACGCCACAGCCGCAGAATCGCCTCTGTAGGCTGCAACACACACCTTCACGTTCACACACCTCAGCCAGCTTTCTGGCTGCTTTGAAGTTCAGTCGAAACACTTTTTTAGCGCCTGGCTGATTCTTGCTGGGCTGGAGGCGCAGGCGAGATGGTGAGACTCAGGCCGCGTCGACACGGCGGCACGGGTTGTCGACGACGTGGAGCGTGCGCACCGCGGCCGGGGCGAACGCTTCTTCTGCACACGCTCAACGGGCCACGACTCCCAGGCCAACGTCCCTGAACTCACCGCTGTTAAAGCTCCGTTTTGCTCTCTGTGTGCTTTCATTACCAAAACAGAATCCAGGGATATGACGACCCCTCAGTCTGAACACAGGGTGAACAAAGCAACAGTCATCTAATGCTTCAGGGTCGGGATCTGTTTTGAAGAACTTTCCACTTTATAAGGCTGCAGAGGTCGCTGGTTTTATTTCGCAGCCATTTCAACACACGCTCAAACACTCTTCATGAGTAGGCGTCGCATCAGAGAGGCCTTAAATGTATCATTCAGCAGGCTGACGACCACCGGGCCACGTTTGGACAACCTCCATTTAGATTCTTCATGTTGAAATAACAGTGAGACCGGAGCCACTGCAGGCGGGAAAACACATGTTTAAAAGACATTAACCTCCCCGTGTTTGATACATTAGCTGCTTAGCATCAAAAAGACCCAGGAAGGAATGACAAACATAATTCATGATGAATTATTCAGACGATAATGAGCGGCACTCTGTGACCACTCACCGAGCAAATCAAATTATCCAGCAAATGGGGCTGGGAAAAAACGAACAGCTTCTTCAGCAAACATGATTACAGTACTTTGATAGCTATAATGTGTTTTGTTTGTCACGGTGGTGCGCAGATGGAGGAGCGCCAATCGCTTTGCGCGATCGGCTTCAGAACACGCCGCTGGAGCTTCAGGCGCCGTCGGAAGAGGAGAAACTCCGTCTCGGGTCAAACGTTCAATGTGACCGGAAACACGGACGGCCCGCGTCAAAGCGCGACGTCCGGATTGCGGGAAGCCCGGTTCGAATCCCGTCTGTCGTCTGTGGGTGCAGCCAGGACGGCTCATCACTTCACCGGCTGCCGCTGCACAATAACAAGAGCGCTCATTAACATATATGGAAATGCTGTGTGAAAACAAGCAGCTCGCCCTCCCCGCTGCCCGCTGCTTGCACCCGTCTGTGTGTTCATGTGTGTGTGTGTTTTTGCATGCGTGCCCGCTCCGTGCACTCGCTCTCTGTGTTCAGAGGGAATTGCCGGCTTTGATGTTCTCCGATGCATGCAGCTGCTGATACCCCTATTAGCCTGCGCCGCGCTGATGCAAGCTACGCTGGCGCTAGTCACCCCCCCACCACCAAAAAGAAGACGAGCGAGACGGGGATAAAAGTGGTTCATTTCGATGCTAAGTGGAGCAAGATAGAAATGAGCTACGTTCAAGTGCAGCCTGGGGATGTCAGCACCAAAAGACAAAAGCACACACTTTACCCGGGAAGATAAGGTTCTGGTATTAGCGCCGCCTTAACGACGGCCGGTATCTGGAATCCCTGTGATGCAGCCGAAGGGGTCAGCGCTGAATCAGAGCGGGTGGCGGCGGACGGAGGTGAAGAGATAGATGGATACGAGGGAGTCGGAGAAAGAGAGAAGCACGGAGCGATAACAGGAAGTGAGCGGTAAGAGAGGAAATGGGACGGCGGGGCGCCAGAGAGGACGGAAAAGTTCTGAAGAGCGTCCTCATTAGAGACGCCAGGCCAAATGACTTCCTGATGAGAACTTTAAAAAGGTTCAAGGTGGGTCCATGATGGGCTCTCACGACACATTTTGATAGAACAGGAATTATTTTCCTATTTTCCAAGGTTACTTTATTAGTTCCAGGGTGTCGATTTGTTTTGAAGAAAAATGATTGCATTGTTCATTTCATTACAAAACACACACTGAATCTGACAGGCTGGCGCATGATCGAATGACAGGACAAAGATGTGCTCAGTGTTCCTACAATCACCGAAAAAGCAGCAAGGATAAGATAAGATAATAAGATCACGATCAGCAAAAGAAAAACACAATTTAATATCATGATGAATTTAATAACAGTCACAATAATAAAAGGAGCTGAGAAATGGGATCAATAAGTAGAATAAAGTGTAACGTCACTGCTTCTCATTGAGCTCAGCGATGCTGACAGCATCACAGCTGGTTTTCCTGTAACATTACATTAAGATGAAGTTCCCCTGTTGGAGGATGAAGGATTGATTAAAGCGTCTCCTGCGCCTGTTCGGTGTTTCCGGGAGGCTGGATGAGACTGACGGACCAGACCGGCGCCTGGACCGCCTCACTGTCCGGTTCAGAGAGCTCTCCTCTGCACCACAGGTCTGACTGGACCACCAAACAGCCGAGTCTGTTCGTCTGTTCATCTGGAAGTCTCCTGAGGCAGCGGAGATCGACTGGCAGTTTTCCTCAAAGTTTCACTTTTTCATCAGTTATGGTCGCGGCGAGGTATTGATATGATTTCACTTCAGTCCCAGAATTCTGGGTCAGAGAAAAATCTGGGTTACTGAGAGATAATCAGGGACGGCCTCTGGGAAATAGATGGAAAAACTTTGAATCTGCAACTCAGCAAGGTTTTATTTGTCAGGCGCAAAGCCAGAGTGCCATTTCTTTAACAGAAAAGAAAAACTTTCATGGACTAATCCAACTTGACAGCACGCTTAGTGTGATGAAAAGTTCAGATGCCCACAGTCTGCGAGAGAGAAATAACGAGGAGAAGGAAAGAAAGACAGGGGGTGACTTTCAGAAGTGTTTTGGTTTAATGAAGAGTGAAAACATTGTGCAGAGCGGCGCTGGAGGAAGGCCTGGGAGTGTGTGGAGCCTCGGAGAAGGGTGAAACCACGTCGCCTCTCTGTGGCCCGGACTGAACAAAGAACCCACAAACACCCGCAACGCTGCTCAGGGTCGGAGCGGGAAGATTGAACCGTGACAACAGCCGACGCAGGAAACCGAGGTGAAACGTCGTCGCTTGTCGATGTGTGGTCCTCCACCGCCGGCGCTGCAGTCCTCCGTCGCAGCTCGGCGGAGGTTTGAACGGCTGATATCAGTGAGGACCGCTCCAGGGTGAAAGGTCAAACACGAACACCCTCTCTGTGAAGATCACCAGCGAGTTTACCTGGATTTACCTTTCAAATGACGCCAGCTCAGCTTTATTTAAGCCCGATGACTGAAACGCAAAGTGTTTTACGCTGTGAATGACCTTCATTTTCACCTTTTAGGCTTCCGTTTTTTTCCTGAACTGGCCGTATGAAATTATGTGAAGCCTCACATATGGCATATTTACGGAGGCATTAGACATTCAGCAGCTCTCCCAGACGTCAGCAGTCCACTCTTGACAGGCAGCTCCAAGGCGGCTGCCATTAAACTGGTTCTCGCTGTCAAGAACCTCCAGAAAAAGAGGAGGAAAAAAAAATCCTCCAGCACATATACACACATCCGTGCCCCCAGATTCAACTTTCCACAGCTTAATGGGAAACCTGATTTCCAAGCAGTGCCAAAGGCATGTCGCCCTGACTAAACCGAGTCTTTCCAGCGGGGGGTGGAGGAAGAGGACGGGTGAGAGGAGGATGGAGAGAGGAGTTCAGAGGAGGAGGAACCAGTGCAAATGCAAAATACAAGCATCGCGGCGAGAATGCGCCGAGCTAATGAATAGCGAGATGAGTTTATGAGGATTTCTAGGTCAGGATTCAAATGAGCGGCGTGTTTCATATTTAGCTCGGGAGCGGAGGAAAACAAGCCGCTTCCGTCACGGCGACTGAGAGGAGAAGCCGCGGAGCGACAGACACTCTCAATCAGGAGTAATTGATTTTCCAAAACTTTCATCTGACGCTGAAGGTAAAATGTAGCTTCTTAAGAAGACGTCATGGCGAGAAAACCTCTGTGTTCCAGCGTACAGGCTCCATCATGCAACAGCAGAAGACAAAAACACCGTAAGAGGAGGGTGAAGTGATCCCACAGCGACACCGAGCACAGAGCAAACAACAAAAAACATTTAGCTTAAACCACAATTATCACAACAGAAGAGGTGTTTGACATTGTCATGATTTTCTTTTTTAATTTCAGGTTTTGCACAAATTATTTAAAATAAATGAAAATAAAAAAACAAAAAATAATCAATAGGTAGCTATAGAGTTATTCACTCATGACTTCTCAGTATGGATGCTCTTATATTCATGACTGTATTACATCATCCTCCTCTTCTCTTGTTTTGACTGCTCACACACACACACACACACACACACACACACACACACACACACACTCACACACACACGTTTTTTTTTTCAGCGTGCAGAATAAATTTCTCTGGTATATTATAGACCACATATTTCAACCGCAGCTGAAATATCGACCAAAAACACGTTTAATGATTGAACGTGGAACCACTGCCGCTCAATTTAAAAGCAAATACATTTTTACGATACATTAAAACCTCGATCGGTTATGGATTTGAAAAACAATCACTTATTATTAATTTATAAAACCTATTTCTGTAGATAACAGACTGGATTTATCAATCAATCAATCAGACTTCATTTTTAAGGCACCTTTCATATTTAAAAAAATAAAAAATAAAATAAAAAAACTCAAATTGCATAATTTAGTCCAAAAGAGGAGCGTGATCACTGCACTGAAACACACACAAACTACAGACAATGTGACGTTCTGTTTTAAACCTCTGGTCAGCCTGATTTTGTTTGTTTTACCTTTTCTGGTTTATACATTCATGAGATGAAAACTATTAGCAAATAGAGAGAAATTGCTGAAATTCAATTCTACCTACTAAACCATGAAACAAAGTACATTCTGCCTGCTGGTTTTTGACTTTTTCCAATTGTTCTCATCAAGTTACAAAAAATAATTACACAGAATTCACATCTGGATTCGTCTACGAAGCTATATTTCATTGATTCCTTCATTCGAATAAGAGCACAGAGGATGTTGAAGAACAGCCCCGATCGAAGCAGTAAAAGCCTCATGTGGTGATCATGAAGCAACGAGAGATAACACAACCTCAGCTTTTCCTTGTTCTCCCCGTGTGTCTCTCACATCCGTGTGGGGTGAGGCGAACGTCTGAGAGAGAAGACTAACGCAGGAAAAAACCGTCCGTCTGCACGTGTGTGTTTCTCCACCTGCAGACGAGGAAACGCAGCAGCCGGAGCGGCCTGGCTGCAGCGCGGGGGTGCGTGCCGCTTGTGCGTCTCGTGGCGAGCTCGCAGGCTAGTCGTCCGCGGCGTTTGTACGCGTGTCGGCACATCTGGCCGTGTGCCCGTGGGCGTGCTGGCCTGGCGTGGCAGTGTGTGTGTGTGTGTGTGTGTGTGTGTGTGTGTGTGTGTGTACCCGGGCTGCGAGCTCGCAGCGTGAGGCCGTTCCTCCCGCGGCGAGCCGAGCAGCGAGCTGGGAAAACAGAGCTCGCCGGGCCGAGCCAGGCCGAGCCGCGTCTCACGGCGCTGCGGGAAGAAGCAGCTCATCAATACACTCGCACGGAGCCCGGGTGATTTGAGGGGGGAATTACAGAAAATGACCCCGGCTGTGCAAACAGTTATTACAGTGTGAACCTCAGTAATGCAGCGTCCTGAAACACCGTCGGCTTTCAAAGTTATTTTCTCTCACACACACATTGACTGAACCTCATTTTTCCAGACTGGAGAGTGAAATGTGCTGCTGGAGGATTTGTCTGCTCTGAGGTGTTAGAAATAGTCTTAGTTAGGCAAACATTAAAAAACGAAGTTCAGGTGACACATGCAGCTGTCCAGCTGAGTGGTTCTCTGGTATCCTTGCAGAGTGAGATCAGATCCAGGCTCTGACGGTGCGTTCCCACCGGACGCGTTGCAAGCGTCACGGGCGTCACTGGCACCTCAGAGTTGACGCATGTAAAGTGTGGAATTCGACGCGTGTTCATCTACACACGATGCTTGCAACGCTTGCGACACATGGCAGCTCATTGGCGGAAGTGGGAGGAGCTTCTGTGTCCTGTCTTCATGTCGACTATGGCGGATCCCATCGAGACACTGGCTCGGCTTTATTTAATAAAGAAAGCCAGGAAACGGCGGCGTCAGGCACCTGTGCGACGTCTTTGGGTTCATCCCATCCTGCAACGGCGTTCGCAATTTGGCGAATTTCACCACTTGCTCCAGGAGCTACGTGAGGATGAGGTTCGCTTTCAGCGGGACTTCCGCCTCTCCGGGGCCCGGTTTGATGAGCTTCTGGCCTAGCCTCGTGAACCAGCCCCACCCACTCCACATCCACATTTGGATTTCGTAGCTGGCGTGGGTCTGGGGACAAGCCGATACAAACTCCGTACTCCTTTAACTGACAATGCATTTCAGACAATCAGCGCTTCAAAACAAATACGTCATCAAAATTCTGTTAGCTTCACTAAGAGTTAGCTTTAGCTCTTGAGCTCTAGCTTCTCTACACGCAAAGACACACGAAAACGTCTTTTCCTGTTAGAAACTCACCAGGCGCAGACTCTGGCTCTTGCTTGATTGTTGTAATTCTTGGTATTTTGGCTGTAACTTTACTTATTGCAGCGTTCAGACGATGGTTAAAGTCCGTAATCTCCGCTATGCTCGGTGATGATGTCACTTCCGGTTTAGCTGCCGGAATTCGCCAAAAAAATTGAAAACATAAAGCGGCAACGCTAATTGGCTCGGCCGTTTCATGGCCGAGCCGCATTCTCTTTCTATTGGCTCGCCCCCAGACCCACCCCAGCTACTAAATCCAAATGTGGATGTGGAGTGGGCGGGGCTGGTTCACGAGGCTACTTCTGGCCCACATCAGCACTGAGTGCTCGTCTGTGATAGGATGACGCTCTGCGTTGACGCTTCCAAAGTTCAATTTTCCCAACTTCAGGCGTTGACGCCTGCAACGTGCGACGCAGTGTGACGTCGCCAACGCTCGAAAAACTCGGAAAGCGACGCTCGAAAAGCGCCTGACGCGTGTTAGGTCCGTTGAAGCTCGTCCAACATAGACTTTGAATGTAAAAGCAACACCCGTGAAGCTTGCAACGCGTCCGGTGGGAACGCACCATGAGGCAACGAGTACTGATTGTTCTGGGTAATTTTCTGTCCACTTCCTGTATCTTGGCAAGCGTGGCCTTGGCCACACCCCCAGGTGGCGCTATGACTGAGAGTCATGACCCCTGTCCCATTCAAATATGAGCAAAAGATCTATTTTGAAGGATTGAATGGCATTTTGGGTTAACATAGAGGCTGAAAAAGTCCTTCAGCATCCTTGTTCAAACCAAGAGTGCCATCTAGTGGCTTCAGAAAATAAATACAATGGTTCGCGGGGCCTCATTTGGTCCTGTGACAGCACAGCTCTGATGAAGATTGTTTTCTCACTTTTTGAGAAACCCATATGATTTAATTACAAAATTGTTTTCTGTAAATGTCTGTGCTGGTCACACCAGAACATGGAGCTGGTCCTGCAGGAGCTGCCGCCATGCCGCAGCACCAGTAGGGTATTTTCAGGGTTTGGTCATCTGGCCAGTCGTAACTGACTTCATGTGTAACTCAGCACAGATATGTGGCAGCCTGGATATTTATTTAGTTCATTTAATGTCCAAGATTGATTAGTTACATTTATGATCTTGCTCCTCCCACTGTTATTTTTGTCAATAATGTAATGCAAAAGGTCTTGAGTCAGTTCTCACCTGCATTCATTGATGCTAGCGCGATACCTATTTCCACCAGTAGGGGTCAGTACTGACATCGGTCTGTGAGAAACTAGCACCATTTAATAACAAACAAAGAAGTAAGCTCAGAGGCGATTTCCAGGGCCAGAGAAGTGCCCAAATATCCTATAAATATCCTGTTTGTTCCATATTTACCGGTGAGTGAAGTACGTAGGCGTTCTATATATGCTTTGGTGACATTTGGCTTTGATTCTAAGTTCAGTGTTGTGTGTTTGCAATGTGTTAAAGGGACGACAAGGAAGCTAACTACCGTTAGCATCGGATGCTAATCTGCGTTAGTCAGCTGTAGCTGTGACCAGGGGGTATTGCACAAAAGTAGGATAAATACATCCAGGATAAATGAAAATGCGCGGCTTGAGTAAGCTCACTTAAAAAGGGGGGTGCCCCAGAGCGAGTACTTTACACAAAACACATCCATTAATATCACTCCATATATTACAGCCTCTACGTCTGCTTTAAGTGACGTTTAAGGCATAGCGCCCCCACGCTTCAATGGTGAGGACAAGTACTGCATGCAGGCCGGCAGCTTTATTGAAGTGAAATAGTGATGCGCAAATCATCCACTAAAAATGGCCTAATTCTGAATATGATCCATGATTATGATCATACAAAATAATAATAATAAAATACAGGAAATACACGGGGGAAACAGCATTTTGCCAATATTTAGGATATGTATTTGAAAAAATTTCGACTCTGTGTCCGTGTTCTCTATTGAATCAATTGTTCTCAGGCTGTGTTCTGTTTCATCCCTCATCTGTCATGAAGAACAAACCTGTCCGGCTAGAAAAGAACATGTAGCAGGTGAAAACCAAATATAAAAATATTCTGCAGTCTGGTAAGTTACTTAAGTGTAGCCCAAAGAGCAATTATCAAATGAAGTGATAAATTTGTTGTCTTCTGAGAATGAATTTCTTTCTGATTTTTTATTTTATTTTAAAAAAGTGGAGTCAGAAGAATGATGTGGGACCCTTTCACTCCTAAAGGTGGAGTCCTTAAATAGGACAATTTTCCTATTTTCAGGAGACAGTTAAGACAAAATGATATGCTGTCTGTTATGTTGTAGTCCATTTCAGTGGTGTGATACATTTATTTTTCCTTTGTTTCTCATTTTACTCATTGTGTAGCTTCAGGGTTGTTTTATTTTATTTCTTATTCTTTATTTTTTACATCAGTGTGGTTTAGTACCAATTTCATTAGGGTTTTTTTTCCCATTGTCTTTACAATAATTGTAAACCTTTTATTAGACTTGTGTTAATAAAGAAAGGATTCTGAAATGTCTGTGTTGAAATTTATGTTGGTCTTCATATAATCTGAGCAACAAAATAATACTAAAGTCAACCAGACTCTGCAAATGCAGTGACTACAGTAATAAGATTTGGCTTCATGGTGATTAAATGATGTAATGTGTGGAAAAATCAAGGAAATGCTGTAAACCACGCCCATTTCTCACATTGTTGACAGCAGTTTAATCTCATCCTGGGTAGTTAGCCTGCTGTGGAGCAGGTTAGCTGCAGAGAATAAATCACCATGGTGACTGGTCCGGTATAAACTTGGCCAGATTTTGTGCAATCGACTTGAGGCTAACTTCGTCCAGGATCACCACAGGATCACCACAGGATAACAACAGTTTGCCGGCTTAATCCCTTATCCTGGTTTTGTGCAATACCCCCCTGGTGTCATTACAAGAGTTTTCACGCTTCTCCATACTGAATTGAGTGTTTTGTAACGATTTAGGAGTAGATATAAGACACCACAAAGTGTTCGAGACCATGTATAGTGTTTACTGACTCATATAATGTGTTGATAGTTAAATCTAACAGTTGATTTCATGTTCAGTTGTTGTTTTATTGAGAGAGCAGTTCTGATACAGTCACTTTAACTAATTATTGTGAGATAAGCAGCTAAAATGCCCAGCACATGTCAGGTTTTCTCATTATTGTTAAGATTACGTTAGTTACAGTATTAGATCCGGACAAACACGGAAGTCAGCCCAGAGACAACAGAGAAGTGTGCCAATGTTCAACATATATTGTTTTCTGTATGTTTTCATATATTCTGTATTTGCAGATGTTTCCTCTCTCATTGCATGAATGTTGTCATGACAGTTCACGGGTAACAAATAGCTGGTGAGAATTTAGAAATTAATGTAACTGATGAGTTTTGAGATGGGGCAAGGAAGGTGACTCGTTTCTCTGAGTCATTGTATGGATTGAAGTTTCCACAGTGTTTTCTTGACTGCCGAAACAATAATAAGTCTGTCTTTTATTTTTTACAGACTGAAACACCTGTGTTGCGACAGTCCACCATGCCGTCCAACCCGGTGTGGTTCAGCGGGGCCCAGGAGAAGGTCTTTCCTTCTGGCTCTGACCCGCCAGCTGGACAGGTAACTTACACATACATTCCGTGTTTACGCTGTTGATAACAAAACAGGAAGGGAGCTGTTATAAAGGATTGTTTTCCTCTCTTTAGACTTCCGGTGTGATGCATCGGCTAAAAGGTAGAGGACTAGGCAGAGACGAGGGAAATAGCAGGTTGGTCTCTACGCGACATGTGGTTGATGTGGAAGTTTATTGTGTGATAGATTTGAACTTGATACAGATTAATAGATGTTGAGCGATGGAATGATTAACTGCACAAGTTTAATGAGAATTTTCATCCTTTTCTTTACAGGTGCAGGTAACACCTTCATCAAGTTGAGAGGAGAAGCTGTTGGTGTGGCGTTCCTGTGGAGAGACGCATCAGTGAGAGGAGGACCGCTCCAGCACCACAGCCCCCTGAGGTGTTCCTGCTGCTGCCAGTCCAGCGCGGTCCGGCGTTTCTCTTCAGGCTCTTGGCAGAGAGGTGAGCAGTGCTTCAACAGCAGAATAAACCATTACTGATGGAAGAAAGTGAAAGGTTTCTTTGTGTATGTGGAAAAAATCTTAGCCTTATGATTTTGTTAAGTGAAATATACACAGCAAATTTTCCAGTGTTGAATTAACTCTGAAAGTGTTAAAGAGTGGTCTCATATATACACTGTTGTAGTGTTAAATCTAAATGTTAAGATATACACTTTAAAGTGTTCCTTCTAAGAATTAACACTGCATAGAGTTAAATAGGAACACTGGTCAACAGAGAGGAATATTAATATAACTCTACAGAGTGTCAGCATTAGAAAATTAACACTGGTCAGTGTTGAGATTTTAACACTACAAAAGTGTATATATGAGACCACTCTTTAACACTTTCAGAGTTAATTCAACACTGGATAATTTGCTGTGTAGAGTTAGTTGGTGCTGTGAGGAAGGAGGAGCTGCTTTTCCGTCCTCTTGATGATGGTGTTTGTTGGGATTTGTGTAGCAAATGAAGTGTTAGCCTTGTGAGGGTCAGTGGTTTGGTATCCAAACAATTTGGATGGTAGACGTTAGAGTACAACTGGAAATACTGTCAATACAACGCACTGACTGACAGAAGACCCCGGGAACCCCGTTTGAGAATGTTAGTGACAGACTGCAGAGGTGTTATGGTGACTGTACAGTCAGTGAAGTGACAGGTTCCAGCATGAAGTCCAGACTGATGGATCCACCAGTCTGGGACATGGACATGCTAGTAGTTGGATGTCTGATTTATGACAAAACATTTATGACACCCACCATTTCCAGTTAAAACACATTTAATTTTGCATTTCGTTTTAGAAAAGTTCCATACCTACTTGATGCCACTTATGGCAGCTGAAAAATTTAAAATTTCGGTGGAGATTTTTTGTGGAACTAAACTCAAGAGGAGAATTTCTGTTGAGCCAGACTCAGGTAGATTTTTTTCTGCTGTTCCGGTTGGAGGTTAAAAGCAGAGAAGTAGGACAGAGACAACCAACTTTGTTATCACAAAGTTGGTTGCAAATTGTCGGAAGGGACACAAAGCCCGGTTCCCGGTGTCGGGACGGAGATATCAACAAGTAACAAGCACATCTTTGGCAAATCTTCCCATAGTAATTATTCAGCAGATGGAGGGAGGCGCTGACCAAACTGAACTTACATTTGCTGAAGCTGATAGTTGTGAATCAGGATCTTTCAGGTGAATTACAGTAACCTCCCCCTTTCAGGAGTTTCTTCTGAAAAGGACATCAATATGGATTGATCACTGTCTACTGTGTCCACAGCATCTATCTCATCTCTTCCCGTCTTAGCCCCCATTGAGCACTCTTTGGCAAATTATTGGCTTGGTTCATCCTCAGAAGACTGTATTGATTCTGTCTTCCCCTCTCATATGGTAATGCATATTTTGGCCTTTTTTCTGACTCTTCTACTGACAGCAATACAATATAATTAAATTGATCTTACTGTTGCAAAGCCAAATAATCATCGTCTAAACACTCCAATCAAAAACTTTTTAGCTTTTTGGAAATTAAATGAGGTGATAAAGCTTATGAAAGCAAAACTGTATCTATAAACTATTTACTGTGTATAATTGAAAAATGTATGTAATGCCAAATACAGTGAAACTTAAACGTAAGGATTTTCATCGGAAGACAAAAATGGACAGATAGGTGGAGTCAGTTGACCAATGAAAAGTCGCTTCACCCACTGCAGTGTAACTTCAGCCTCCCATGAGGACACATGCCTGTTACAAAAGTATCATAGTTTATGAGTTGTTTCATTTGTCTGGCATGTCAAATCTGTTGAAATAACGATTTCATGAAATAAGCAGTGTTTACTCGACATCACCTTTCAGTCACATTGACAGGTAACAGCTATAAAAGCACTTTCCCAGCAGGTGGACTTTTATGTTGACACAGGAAGTGATCACTGCCATGGTCACACACAGCAGCTACCATGCAAAGTTAGATAGCCTGTTTTGATTCTAGTACACCACACGTCTATCAGTGCATATTGTTATGAAATTATGGCCCAGTCTACTCAGCCCAGCCACCGGGAGCAGTCTGGGGTTAACTGTAATGTCCAAGGACTCTTTGACCTATGGAGAGATGGCGGCTGAACCTTGGACCGAGAGGTAACCCGCTCTGCCAGCTGTGGTTTGATTGCTAGAACAAGCAGTGCCAACCCATGGCCTGGGGTACTTATAGAGCCATATGAAATCCGTGTTAACGGAATCGCGGACGGAATCGCGGAAATGACCAATAAAAACGGAATTGGAATAAAACGCGGAATATTGCGGAATTCGTCCTAATCTGGTCCGAAATTCAGTTTTCGGGAGAAAATGGAACCTTATAGTGCAAAGCAAACATGCCGGGGGAGCCGCCCGAGCTGCTGCAACGTGTACGTCACTTCCACAGCGCTGCTAACATGCTAAAGGTGCGTTCACAACGCCAAATGCTTTCTGCGATTTTGCGTCAAAATACAATTGAAAACAAATGTGAACGCGCGTTCCAGCCGTGACGAGACGCGACGCAACAACACGATGTCCAAGCGAGCTGCTCCCTCCCCTCTCACACATTCAAAAAAGTTATGAAACTCCACGCTAAGCGCTAAATACAGAGCAGAACAGTACACGGACTTTTATGCCTCAGGGGAAAAGCTTTTTTGTAAATACTATTAACGTACTGTGGACTGGACTCGCAAAGACGCATGTGACTAATTGAAAAGTATTTCTTTGTTGCAGGACTTTAAACATTAAATGGACTGTTATATCCTATTAAATTGTGGACATTTATTCATTTCCACTTACCAGACACCTTTTTTATGGTAAAAATGAGCATAAAAAACAAAATACCAAATTCAGAAATATTAAAACAGAAAAAACGGAATTTGGGAAAAAATAAAACGGATTTCATATACCTCTAGGTACTTACTGTATTGTTTTCAGAGTTTCAGCTGTTGCTGTGTAAATGGACCTCATTTTCAGAACCCTGCCATGTTAACGCAAAACTTTCTTGAAACAAAATGCAAAAACGATGGTTTGGAGATCGCCTGTAATCCTGTTATTAGGCTTTTGTTTTCCTGGTTGGTCTTATTTTCAGAGAAAAGAACAGGCTCCGATGGCTTTTGTTCCTTTCCGTTTCAGTCTCCTGACTGTTGATTGTGATTTCTTCAGTCATTCCTGCGTGATAAAGCAACCTTACTACTTATGTTGCCGACTCATCCCGGCCGTGTTTGTTGCCTTTTTGGTTGGAACAGAGGAAGAGCACTGTTAGCTCTTGTGGACTGACTGGAGAGAACACTGGCTCAGTTTCTGAGTGCAAAACGTGCAGTTTGTTCGTGAATATGCAGTGAAATTGCACCTTTGCACGCAGAGTGTGTGTTTGAGCGGCAGTCTCACGCTGACTGCACGAGAGTTGGCGGCTGGGGAAGCAGAATAATCCCAGTCGGCTCGCTTACTGTCAGCTTTTTAACCTCCGTTACACAAAGAAGTGAACCAGTCTGTCAAGTGGTCTGCTTGAGGACACGGACTGTTTGATCCACTGTTTCCTAACCTTTTCATTGCAGATGAATCCCTGGAGATCAGTAGGAATCACTTTAAAGCTGTTCTTTTCTTAAAGCTCGGACCTTGTTGACCCACGCCTTTCATATTCTCCAGTTAATTTGGTATTCAAATAAAATCAAAATAGGAAGGCTTCATGCATATAATTCATACATTAAACACAAGCACTGCACAATTCTTGAGATGTTTTTTTTTTTTTCCCTAAACTGCCCGAAGCAAGAGAGAGGAAATCGTTCCTCTCTGGATGTGTTGCATATGGATGAATGAGTAAGTGCCAGGGAGATCAGGCGCTACCAGTATGCAAATGTTGAGGCTAATCGTCCCCCTCCAAAACATGACCAACATCAGCAGGATTCCTGCCTTCCTCCGACAACTGGAGAGTTCACCCAACACACACGCTGCCATTTAAAACTGCTGATGACTGTCGTCAGCTTTACAGGTTGTTTGTGTTGTAGGAAACCCCGATCCGGAGCCTTCAGTCAGACACCTGCGGCTGCGCAAATGAATATTTTTGAGAATGATGGGGTCAAACTAATATATGAATAATTATGTACAGTGTGAAAGGGGTCATTCTGAGTTTAGGCTTTATTAGCTGTTGCCTCAGGTTAAAAAAAACAACACAAAAAAAAATAACGTCATAGAAATATGACAAGTAAGCTCACATTTGGAAACGTGCTTGAAGATTTTATCAATACCCAGAGTATGAACTGTAAGAATAATCAAGTCTGCAGGCTTAGAGCTTCTTGGTTTGCAGTGAAACACTATCCTCAGGAGCAGTTTGGTGTGCAATAGATTCAAATCTCTCCAGTGTGGGTTTACCAGGGCCGATACCGATGAGCGGCAGTCAAAGAGGCCAATAACCGACATTTACAACCGATATTCATTTGAAGACAAAGTGAAAATATTGGTGTCAAAAGTTTGAATAGTACAAACTCCAACACTTAACTTCATTTAAAAGGCTTTATTAAACATTATATATTGCTTATTAAACTTCTCTTTTATCGTAGACATGAACGAGCATCTTTATTTTACACTTCTAACAAAAACGTGCAGAAATTTTTTCAGGGCGAATAAACGTTTTTCAAAATTTTCATAGAACTGAAATGTTATTTTCTTTCACATACATCTTCATGCCCCAGTCAGCAGCAACTGAAAATTTCAATAAACGATCTCTTCCCGCAGTAGGGCTGCGCGGTATACACGGTGTGACGGTAGAAACGATATAAATTTGGCCACGGTAGAGATTTGCGCTCTACGACCATACCGTCATCTCACCTGATACAGTTTAACTGCTACTGCGTAAATACAATGTGCAGAAACGATGGTTAAATCCTTCTCTTTTTACCGAAAAACGGTGCATCGCTTCATTGAACACGTTACAGCTTCTTCTGGCGCATGTCTTCCCGGCTAATAACACTCTTTTTCTAAAAGCATGCAGAGAGAGCCTGCGCTTCAGGAGCCACCCTTCTTCTGTGGTGTCTGTGTAAAAATGATATTGAACATGCAAACAGCACACCTAGTGGCATGAAGTGCAAGTGCAGGTGAATTAAACAACGACAAAACCCCTTCAGAAACACTTTCATTGTAGGTTTTCCTAGATGGCAGAAACTTCACTGAAGGACTTGGGACTGATGAGGTCGGTGGAAAATAAATGTTGTTGCATGTTTGGCCAGTAGCTTGAAGCGTCCTTCATTCAGTCTCCACCACTGGACTGGGTCCCCTGTCCGCCTGTCCATCACCGAGGCCTGCAGCTTCATCCTCAACATACTGGCCAGCAGGTCGCCGGTGTGGGGCGCCAGCACAGAGCTGAACTTCTCATCAACACGGCTGCAGAAGGACGTGTCTTCTCTGCGTTGCCTTTCTGTGGCTGTTTGCTGGCGTGTCCCAGATGCAGCAGCCTGCTCCTCCATGCTGGTTCCTTCTGTGAAGCCTGCTCTGTTGAGTGGAAGCTTCCTCCTCCTCTCGCCACCATCCTGTGGCCTTGCTCAATGTGATGGCAGAGAATGCATAACTCTGACGAGGATCTAAGTGACAGGCCATCACCACAGTTTTTGCATCTTCCACTTTAGAGAAACGCCTGTCCAGGCTCTCACTCATGACCTCGTGGCCTCAGCGTTCTGATGCCTCCTGTTGAGGCCTTGAAGTCGCATCTTCAGAGCAGTCAGACACGGACTGATGCAGGATGCTGAGGACTTGCTGTGGCTCACCTGAAGTGTCACCTCCTCTCCTGGGAGAAGAGCTGCAGCTGAATCGGACACGAGGTCCTACACCTCCTCCATGCTCACCACAGTAGATGCTATTCATCCTCTTTTGCTCCATCATCCTTTGCAGCGTGTGGACGTTGAGTTCCACCTGGTTGGAACAGCCTGGATTGTGTTGTCTTCTGGCAGGCCGAGCTCCCTCTGAATGTTTCTCAGTTGCTGATTGGCCAGAATGGAGAGTTGGAAATGTGTGACACACTTCTTTAGTACTGTGACGGCTCTTTGACTTGACAGGCCGTCATTCACTACAGGTTACAAGGTGTGTGTGGACAGCTTGAGTCTGGGAGGTCAGCAAGCCTCCTGCTGTCTAGAAGCACCACAGTGATCCTCCAGTCCTCAAGCATACTGAGGAATGTCTGTTTCTGGTATTCCCCAGTGTGGGACCCGTGCATCACTCTTGTATTTAAGACAACATTTTATCCATCCATTCGTTTCGACCTGGCGTCTGAGTTTTGCCACTTTCTTTTTTTCTAAGACATATCCTCTGAGATGAAGTTGCCTCATCCGGTTCAGACTGCCGTTTTTTCTGTGCTGCTTCGTACAACTTATGGTGATGAATTCTGCAATGGGAACACAAGTCTGAAGCATTTTGGAGTTTTGCTGTTGCTCCCATGCTGACAGCTCCAGGCGTTACAGGCCTGGTGCTGGCTGAGTGTAAAACGTCCATACTGACTTTTAAACTTAAGCCTGTCCATCTGCAACACGGTTTTGAAAGAGAGTTAAATGAGGCCACATGCTGACATGTGACAAAGCTTAATTCGTGACAGGGTTAGGGAAGCCTGGAGTTGATTTTATTTTGAAAATTTTAAGAACATTTGATAGCATGTGATAGCAGGGACCCTGTCATTCCAAGCTAGGCTGCTCCATGACTAACAATTAATGTTACTGCAGATGAAAACATCAGCACGGGGATTTTTTATTTCATAATGTACGTTGTGATTTGCTGTGCTTTACGGCCTCTTGTCCATCCGGAAAGCATAATTGCACCTTTACACGACTATTCTGCCGGTCAGGAGACAGCACAGACACTCAACAATAGGGTATCATTTGCAAATAAAAATCAATTCACTTTCAAAAAAAGTTTTTAGATCAATTAGGCGAAATTGGATAATTTCCCACGTCTGGAGCAGGAATGCTGCTTATGTTAATATTACGTTATTGGACTCACAGTGAGGTTTCTAGTGACCGTGAGTTGTAGAGGCCTGGGGTGTTTATTACAGTTTTAAGAGAGTCAGCTTCAAAACTTATCTATTCTCTCCAGAGCTTGTTGCACCTGAGCCAAAACAATCCTGTTTTATATCGATCTCTGATTGGCTGTCGGATTAAGAAAAGGCTGATGCCGATTTGCGTCAAAATGCCGAATATCGGCCCGGCTGATCATCGGTCGATCCCTGATCTCTATGGTGAATTTACACGACGGACCGATGTAAAGTTACTCTTCAGGACCAACGCATCCATCCGTCATCTGTAGCCAGTGGTTGGAGCTAAAGACAAAGTTCACATTAGTTCAAAGGAAAACGGAGGACGGGAGGACGTGCTGTGTAGCGTCCCGACATTGAAAAAGAAAGCCTCAGCAAAACAACTCGTGTGTACAAAACGGTGAATGCGAACGCCAGTGGGAGACTGTGTATGGCCCTGAGCTATTTAAAGATAGCGGCCTTGTCCGATGATCGCCACTCACAAATCAACAGACGGCGGTGTTATAGCTCCTCCTCACATCATGAGCAAACAGGGCGAATTTTTGTTCCCCAGATTTTGTCATTACTCTTTTTCTATCCAACCTCTGCCTGATCCATTGACCAGTCACTGCCAGGAGGGGCATTCACATGAAGAAAGCTCGTCATCGTACCCTCTGTTTTGCCCGTGACTTTAACAGATCTGTCCTTCCTGTCTGACTGCAGATCTGTCCACTGCGGTCCCACTGAACGCTCTTTCAGTCGTGACGGACACCTCATCAGTCGGCATCAAGTCTCGGTTTAACTTCGACAGAATCGATCATTGACGAGTCCTCAGCCCCTCCGCCACCCGGTAAGATCTTTATATTCTCCCGTCTAGTGCGATTCTCTAAAGCCGTTGGCTTGTCCTCCAGGTTAGCAGCGAGTTTCGGTATTTTAGTGGCGATGTCTCCTTCCTCTATTCACATTTTATCAGAACCCGTATGAAACACTCACAGCATTTATTCCTTTTTGGAGTCAGAGCACTTTGACCGATTACAAAGTCACAAAAAAAGGCCAAGAGATCCCGAGGGGTGGTACATGTGGCGGGTCAAAGGTGGAGACAGGTCTAGAAAAACTTTACATGCTTGAAACAATGACATTTTAAAGTCAGTTCGCTCAGACTGATCTGGGTTGATGCTGTGTTAAAGAGTGTGTGTGTGTGTGTGTGTGTGTGTGTGTGTGTGTGTGTGTGTGTGTGTCCTGGAGACTGAGCGTATCGATATTACTTCCATACTGAACCCTAACCCTGCAGGTCCAAGTTCACACTCGATGCAATAAAAATACACAACTTACACACAGATTTATTCTGGGTCACAAAAAGGAGAAACATCTTCACAGTAGGGCTGCACGATATTGGAAAAAACTGACATTGCGATTTTTTGGGGGCTTGCGATATATTGCGATATATATTGCGATATTAAAGATGGAAGAATTTTCACCAGATGACCTGAATAGCTCTATTTGGGGAGATGGCCACTTGAGAGAAATACGTGGTGTTTCATACCGCTTGTCGAGCATGTGGATCATTTTTTTAAATCCCTCTTTAACGATCGACGGTGTTCAATGGCACCATGTCTTTCGCTAGGTAAAAAGTTATTGCATCCGTGATTTGTCGATGCTGTTTGGAGTTCCTATCATATGGTGTTATGCCGGCAAAGGCTTCTGTAATTGTTTTTTGAGAAGATGAAGTTTCACCTGGGGTCTTTGGTTTTGCACTGGAAATACAGGAGCTTGTGATGGCGTTTCAAATGGTCCAACAGGTTTGACGTATTACCTCGTGTTGAGGCAACCACGACGAGGCACTGTCGACAGATAACGTTTTTTTTTGTTCCGTATCGTTTTTTTTTTATAGTCGAAATATATCCAAATTTCACATGTTGGCCTTTTTTTGGGGACTAAATCCTCCGTCGCTTTCTCCTGCATTTGGCCTGTGTTCAGAGTGTAGCCCCCCCCCCCCCCCGGTGTGGAGGAGGGAGGGGGGCGGTGAGTACCGAGCAGGAGGGAGGGAGTGGGGGTGCGGAGCATGGAGCAGCTTGCTCCTTTTACGAAGCAAAACAAAAGTTAAAAATAATAATTAAAAAAAAATAAAATATTGCACATCCTGCGATGTGACTATTGCACATGCGCACATTGCGATGGCGATGTTCAAACGATATATTGTGCAGGCCTACTTCACAGTGTAAGTTTCTGACCACATTCGAATCTCCACAATGATACTACAACACAGTTAACACAAACACGATAACCGAACACCAGGAATACATCTCCCAGCTCACCGTTTCCTCAACTACAACTTTTCCCACTACGTAAGTCACTTCCTTTATAAGCATTCAATCAAAAATGCGTGTGTGTGTGTGTGTGTGTGTGTGTGTGTGTGTGTGTGTGTGTGTGTGTGTGTGTGTGTGTGTGTGACATTTCGTGACTGGGGCATGCTTTTACCAGAGAGTGGGAATAAACGTTCATGAATGAAATATATCCTCCTGCGCAGCAGAAAGGGATGAATGGAAACACACTCTGGCAGGTTTCTATGATTTTGCCTCCTGGCAGCTCGTCATGTTCCTACATCTCTGAGAATATTACCTGAGCTTACGTCAAATGGAAGGTTAACTATGCTTTGATCTACCCTGCTATCGTGTACGATACTATACTGTACCGTTTTACACAAACCGGTACTACAATACACTGTGCTACACTAAGTGATAGAAATTCGTGAAGAAGTCAGTTTGATCAAATCAGAATGTTTGGACTAGTAACCAGGAAGTGTTAGCAGTCCAAAGTGAACTCCACTCCTCCATATGTGACCACCTGAAGTAGTTTGTTACTCTTCTCAGCAGTCACTCGTCCTCTGCTGCAGCCTGTTCTGCTCTCTGTGACGGTGTGACCACTCAGAAACTGGCTGAATCTTAAAGCGCTGCGTGCAGTCGCTGCTTACTGTTGTCAGGTAGTCTGTAGCTGCTTTCCGCTGTCCAGGCTTTCAGTTGTACCTTTATCTGTTTACCAGGTGTTTTTCATGACTCTGTGGTTATTTTCAGTTTTAACTGAGATTTAGACTTTCCTCGTCCAGATGTATTATTTTGGGCGGGTAATGGCAGCTTTTAGCTCGTCCAGGAGGCATTTCACTCGCCTACACCACCGGATGAGGACTTATTTACTTTATTTTGTTCACTCTGGAGAGCTGAAGGGAGTGTCTGTTTACAGCCAGCCGTTTGTTGTGTTAGCTATACCTGAGTGACTTTAACTGCATGTGAGTGTGTGAGAGAGGGAGAGATTGTTAAGTAGGCCCTCACGCAGGGATGATTTAGCTCAAACTGTGCACTTGTGATGTTTTCTGTGGTGTATCACTCACAGTCATCTTCACTAACTCATGAAAGGAAAGGCAGTTGTTACTCACAACAAATGAGACGGTTTTTAGCGCCTCCAGACACCCATCAGTCCGTTGGCCAAAAAGTGTCAGTTTACTAATTACCTCCCAATCTGCTTGGCGGTGTTTGTCAGGGGGAAATGGTTCAGCTACCAGATGACTGGGAAGGACCGATCTCTCATGCCCCGCTCAACTATTATGGTGAAACAAACAAATTAAAACCACACTACTTTATCTCCACAAGTGAGACTGGCGTCCATTCCATTAGCGGGAGCAGCGCTATAATTAAAAGCCCGGTGACAGCCATTTAGCGGCGGTGACCCGGGGTCTTGATGCCTTAAGTGGCGGAGCAGAGGTGCGCTGCCATCTCATAGCAGTTCGTGGCAGGTCATAGCAGGTATTGGTTTGATGCTAATTGGGCCGGCATTGCAGTGGGCAAATACGGCAACACTAATTGGCGGTCAGGGACACATTTCAAGGACACCTCAAACAGAGGCATCTGCTGCACTCCTGAGCGGCTGCAAACAAACACACACACGCACACACGCACACACGCAGACCTTGGACAAACTGGCATCTGTGCTTCTCAGCGGCAGTCTGAGCAGACTGGCCTTTCTTTCCTTCACCCGGCATTGGCGTGTTTCTGAAAGGACTCTCCATTCAGTCTGGCTTTCCCCTTGGAGACGGTGACTTCCAGTGAGTGTCTGAGTCCACATGCATGTCGGTATCACTGACATCCTGCATGCCTCGGATGAGTCGCTGCGAGCGAAGGGAAAGTTCCAGACAGACAAAGAGCAAACTCACCAAGCTCACAAACCTGGTCTGAGAGGAAAACACAAAGGCGTCCAGGCTCCAGCAGAGAGCAGGATGGGTACTTGAGCACTAGTGATGTTTGGTAATCACTCATGTTTTTTTCTCTCCTGGCATGCACACTGTTCTTTGTTCATACTGTCATCCCACAATGCAATAGTTCCCAGTACACCGATTAAAGTGATGCACTCGTCAGAGACTTGACATAAATTAAAAAAAAAAAACCTGATGGGAAAATCGATAAAAGCCTGGTGTTGTGGAAACTGTGCATGCCACCAAAGCATTCCTACACAACAGTACCATGTAAATATCAGCCACGTTCCAGCGAGCACCGAACAGCTGCAGGTGTTTCGGATTGAGTGGTCCCCCTGTTAACTGGTGGCGTGCAGTATGGCAGTGTGTCAGAAAAGTTGCTTCCACAACATTTCGAGCAACTCTGTGTCTGTATCGAGCCCAAGGACGCCTGGACATATGAAAAGGGCACGATGGAACCGTCAACCTTGAGTCTGTTCGACGACCCTCCCTATGAAGTGAACCACACCCGCATGCGTGTCTGAAAAAACAACACAAACAAACAATAATAGCCCCTTATTACACACCATCACTCCACGACCGCCCAGGCTTCAAGTGGACAGAAATTACACGTCACGCGGTTTTGTGAACCGGCTGAAGTGACAGACGTTCTTGGGAGGACAATGTTTTTCATGAAATACGTTTAGCCTTTTATCAGCAAAAGGACTGTAATATGGAAAAGTGGTCAATGTCACGTGTGGGAAACAGCCGATAGAGGTACGCAGATTCAGGTTTGACAAGGTTTCCAAAGAGACTGGATGAAACAAATGACTTTCTTTTTCCCCCCACAATGGCACGAACGGCGCTGGAACCCTGTCTCGTGCCTGTTTGGGAACGCGGCGCAGGCTGTTTCATAACCAGTCTGCAGACTGAGCCCAGGCTCTGAGTGGTGAGGCTGCAGGTCAGAGGAGGTCTGGGAGTGCCTCGGGTCTGGAGGGGACCGCTACATGACCGAATGTTTATTTCCCGGTCTATTAAGTGTGTGTGTGTGTGTGTGTGTGTGTGTGTGTGTGTGTGTGTGTGTGTGTGTGTGTGTCAGCTCACCAACTGGTCAACTTACTCCAGTTTCCTCTCTCCTTTTTGACTGCATGCCTCACTGGGTTAACACTGTCTGTCTGGAGCTCCTCCTCAGTGTGTGTGTGTGTGTGTGTGTGTGTGTGTGTGTGTGTGTGTGTGTGGGTGGGTGGGTGTGAGAGAGTGAGTGAGAGAGAGAGAGAGAGAAAGAGAGACAGAAAGAAAGACAGCCAGCCCTTGGGAAGTAGGATGGTGTGATAACACTCAGAAATGATAGTTTAGCCCTGGAGAGCACTTGACACGCAATATCTCCTTCCTAAGATCGACACACACACACACACACACACACACACACACACACACACACACACAGCTGTCACAGTGAAGGGTAAACAAGCAGCGCCAAGGGCTTTGAGAGCGAGGCAGGGAGAGGAGACTTGGCCTCATCTGTATGTTTGTGCGCACTGGCGTGGGTGGGAGTGGTGTCTGTGTGTATGTCTGTGTGAAACATAAGTAAAGTGGGCTAAATTGAATATATTGCCACTCAAACAATGGACAGTTTGAGACTGAAAGGGTGGGCTGAACGGAAAAAAAAAGAGAAAAGTGAAAAACCTCCGAGTCAACGTGGACGAGTAGCTCCAGAATTTCACCTCACCTCCCGCCTGACTTTTCCCAATTCCCCTCCCACCTTTCAGCGTCTGACAGCGCATGGGGGCGCACGGCGTCTGACACCGAGGCGTGTCAGGAGGTGGGATCGCAGCAACTCACACGAGCTATATGCAGCAGGCACACAGGCGCTCTGAATTCACACCGCTACACCTGCAAGACAGTCGGTTTGTGGGGATGTCTTAAAATGCAAATAGCAGCCGTGTAAATACAAAATCAATTTCCCCACCATGGCGGCGCTACTATGAAGGAGGCATGAGGATGATCCTATTCCCCCACTGGCACAAATGTTTTCCCGTTTGGAGAAAACTTATTTCTTCATCAGTGGATGTGGGGAAAATGACTTATTTTCACACAGATGTGTGGCCTGGATTTATTCCCGCCGCTCAGCTGACTGTTCAGGACCCGTCTCACCCTCTGGTATTTGGCTGTGGCTGACCTCCGGTCCATAATATATATCTACTCCAGCTGTTATAAAATGTTCCTCTGTGTGTATGTATAATATATTGACTTAACGCACCTTTATATTGGATGTCAACACACAAGTATTTTCAGAAAATAGGTTGAAAGTGTAAATGGACGCTTGAGGTGATACATGACATGAGTCTGCACAGAGTTTGTTTGTTTATTCTGCTTTTACGTGCCTGGTGGAGATCTGCACTAACTTTATAATGAAGCCTGGCTGCTCTTACCTCTGGTGTACTGGTGCAGATCAGCCCAGGGGCTGTGGGGCACACCTGAAGGCCTGAGGTTGGTCTGACTGGACGCTGCCTGGCCTGTTGGAGGTCTGACACGAGGAAAAGATAACCGGGCTTCATCAGGAGTAATTATTCAGTCCTTATGATTGTAGCAACAGAGAATCAAGCTGACAGGCTCATTGGCCACGTTGACATGAGCCCAAGTTAACATGGAAACTAGTAAATTTGAAACATCGGCAGGCGGAGCGGAGGCCCAGCCCACACCGGGATGTGCCGGTCGGCAGGGCGGGGCTCCGGCCGGGGGAGCGCTCGCTCTCTGTGCAGCCTATCATGGAAATGCTGGAACATTTTTTTTTTTTTTTGATCAGATATCCAGCAGATAAAAACACTCTGCTCGGCGCTGAGGAATGCTGGCTGCAGCGCTGAAGACCGAAAAGTTCCGTGAGAGACTTTGTGCGCATGTCACAGGACGCCGTATAATCCGCTGCACCCAGGGCCCTGGTGAACCAGGGTTCATCGTAGATTGCTTTCTAGGTTGTCCGTGCATTTAACACGATTGTTTTCACTCGGAATGAAAGCATGGGCCAGTGTCGCATCCTGTTGCAGCAGCATCCGCACATTAAAATTACAGCGTGGTGACAGTGATTTGTTGATGTCAGTTAACTTTCATTCAGTTCATTCAGTTTCAGTCTTACATTCAAAGCTCATTCAGTATTTTCCTGAACAGCATGTCATTTTGTGTGTGTGTGTGTGTGTGTGTGTGTGTGTGTGTGTGTGTGTGTGTGTGTGTGTGTGTGTGTGTGTGTGTGTGTGTTTAACCTGTAAGTATAGCTTTTAGCTTGATGCTGCTTCCTTTGTATGCTGTGGTTATGGTTTGAACCACTGTTCACCTCCCTGGAGGAATCAACCTGGGCTTTTTCTGTAATGATCTCTTAGATGGAGACGTCTCCAAATCATATTTCCTCTCTAAAACACACCAAGCTGCTGACTTGAAGTTGCTGTCATAAGACTTTTTTCCACTTTCACCATATTGGGAATGACTTTTGTGTAATTCTGTCCAAAAGGTATCTCTGATTTTACCTAAAATTGTTAACAGTTTAACACAAAGGCAAGAGAAAGATTGACACGGCCATAACAGTTTGAGTGTTGTGTTTAACTTCTTTGAATGGGAAGTTTACACACAGCCAATGTTTCAAAATGTGTCGCCGTAATCCCACAACTTTTCCCAGTAGCATGCCAAGAGCAGGATGTTTCTCTGAAATGAAGTGTCTCTGAGCTTTGTCAGACATGCTATAGTTGAAATTTGTCCGTTGAGACTAGAGGTCGACCGATATGGGTTTTTTTGGGGGCCGATGCCGATGTTTTCCAAATTTGGGCAGCCGATGCCGATATGCATAGCCGATTTTTCCAATTTGATATTTAGGCCGATTTTTAAATAAATATATATATATTTATCACATTTTTGTGAAACGCAGCAATTTCTGAGCAACTAAAAGAAATCTACTACAACAAGTCGTGTCCAGTCCTCTGAACATTTATTCAGCTTTAAAAACAATGAAATATTTTGTCTGAGTAAACACACAATGTAACAAGCAGTAGTAAACATTCACACTCTTCTTAAAGTGTCAAAAAAGAAATTTAAACTTTAATATAATTTGAACAAAAGTAGTCAGAAACAAGGCTTTAAAAAAAAAAAAAAAGCCATACATACAAATAAAAACATAACTGCGGTCATGCATTATGTGGAGGAATTTGCGGGTGGCTAATACATGTTTCAGAAAAAGCCCCATGATTGATTATTTACTCTTTTACTCTCGCCATTTCCTCCTATTTACTTTGTTCTGTTGTTAACTACAGTAGTGATGTGTTTTCACCAACACGGTTGAACACGCACAAGTCAGCTTAGCCCACGCTAACCTCTTCCTGCTAAAACTTATCACAAAGTAGCATTTGAAGTTAACAATATGCAGGTTTCCGCCAGACCTTTTCAGTCCGGGCGCCCTGCCCGCGCTAGATTGTGCAGCGCCCGGACAACGGAGAAAAAGAAGAAAGAAAAAAAAACTCTGACGGTCGAACACCGGCAGCGTTAGCAACGTTAGCACACCACGCGCTCCCCGGCCAAACTTTTTTCCTGCAGTAAACACTGATCTGCTGCAGACTGGAGCCACAGAGCCACAAAAACGTTGAAATGTTCAACAAATCCATTATTCACTGCAGATGCAACAGATGCAGCTTTTTCCACAGCCTGGATTCCACCGAGCACACTCCGCTCTGACGGAAATGAATGCAGCAGCGTGCCACAGGGGTCCTTTCTTGAGCGGCAGCTTTAGCTGCCCGCACATGTGCCTGATCAAAAATTGCGTCATTTTATACAACAGATCAAAAATCGGCTTTTTAAAAGAAAATACGGCCGATGGAGAAAAATGCACAAATATCGGCCAGATATATTGGCCGGCCGATAAATCGTTCGACCTAGTTGAGACTCTGATTAACTTGTGGGGGGAAAAAAATGGATAAAACTCCAAAACTAATAGTGTCAAATAGCCCAGATAACGCCAAAGTTGCCACAGCAACTGAACAGGAGCTTGAATCAAAAATGTGTGTTCTGAAAGAAAACTGGTTCATCCAGCGGCCTGCAATCAATTTCCTGAGAGTAAATATCTTGGTAAGAGTCCAGGTCCAGAACGTGTAGATATGCTTCACAGCCTTGTAATTCTCCACAGCACGGCAGCACCTGGGAATGGGCAGCATGGCCTCCAGCAGTCAGCTCAGCAGTGGAGGACATCAAGCCGTCAGAATGGCGTGTGGGTGGGAAAAGCAGCGGGGGGGCTTCACCCCAAAACACCTTCCTACATTTAATTTAAATGTAGGAAGGTGTTTTGGGGTGAAATGCAGTGGCGGACCGTGCATTTCACACTAAGGCCTTCAGAACAGATCCGCCTGAACCAATCCACCTCTCAATAACTATTTTATGTCTATAAAAAAACTCTTATTGTGCAGATATGCACATGAAGAGTTGTTGCACAGCAGATAGATACTTGTGCAGCCAGAATAAATGCCTTTGCTGAAGTGCACAATTCTCCTACTACATCTGTGCACATACAATGAGCATCAACAACTTAATAAAACAGCAATATTATTTAGCAAAAGAGGAACATTTTACTCACCAAAATCCCGATTATTTGAAAACAAAATACATCCTCCTTTCCTTCCTCAAAAAGAGTTCATTTACTCTGTCATATAGATTATCCGTGAGTTTCAGTTCCATAAAGCCAGGGCTGAAAGTCCAGCTTGCCCTGTGGGATTTCTGGCGTAAGTTTTATTTCTCTTCAGGGCTTCTTCTTCTTCTTCTTTGGAATAATAGCGGTAGGCGACCAACAACTTAGGTGCATACCGCCCCCTACTGTATCTCTTGGTGAATGTAAATCAGAAGGCCTGTTGTTAGTGTACGCAAGCTAGAAGGCGCTGAGTCGCCAACTCGAAATCTGATTGGTTGAAGCAACTGTCTGATTGGTTGAAGCAGCTGTCTGATTGGTTGAAGCAGCTGTCTGTTTGACGCTTCACTTTACTTCACTGCGCCATCAGGAACGGATAGCGAAGCCCTCGGGCAGATTTCTTTGACCCTAGCAACAGATGATGCCTGAAATCTGATTGGTTAAATGATTTAATATGATAAAAACATGTCTGGAAGCAGCGCAACCACGGGAAAACTATGAAAGGAACCGGAACATACCGTTTGGAATCATTTATTAATTATTTATGGATAAAATATAATTTACATCAGTCTTGTGATTTAGATACTTTTTAGGCCAGCAGAGAAGGCTTTGCAGGCCCTGACGGCCCACCACTGCATTTAAATAAGAGAAAACATGATAATTATGTAAAGTTAAGAAAAAACTAACCTCTACAAACATTTCTTTACATGCTGAAAACTCATCTTGCGTTCATGATGTTTCATAGCAACAGAAAATTAGACAGGAAGACAAAAAAAGATTTTTTTTAATTTTTTGCCTGTGTAGCTGATTCTGGCCAGTTTTGACCTTTTTTCATGGATTTCTTTCTGCTTTAGCTGTTTTAATTATTTTAGACAATTTACGAATTTATAGCTGCTTAAATAATGATTACAACAGCAAACGTAACTTGAGTTATTTCATAAAGTTTCCTTCTATTACTTTAGCAGCAGCATTTGCTGTTTTATCCATTTTTAGCTGCTCTCGCTGTATTCGCTGACTTACCCTATTCAGATTTTTTCAGTCCAGAGAGCCTTTTTATGAGAAATCAGTGCACTATGCACATAAAGTAAAAGCAAAATGTTTTGTCACCTTGGATTTTCTCAAAGTTTCAGGTTTGGTGTGGCTCCAGAGCCACGGGTTGAAGACCCCCTGGCTCACATGATGATTAACTCGAAGGTGTTGCGGTCGAACCACATCGTGAGGAAACCCTCACTTCCACACTCAAGAGCTTTTCTCTCAGGATGCTTCTTCTCAGTGAGCATTTGTGATTGACAATTAGAGCGTTTGTGGATTTTCACATATTTCTCTATTCCTCCCACAGCCCTAACGCGCATGTCCCAGGTGAATTTGTCTTTAAATTGTCTGTAGCTGTGAATGTGGGTGTCTGAGTTGACATAGGAACTCCCAAAAACTGCTGTTATGGAAAAAAAAAAACCTGCCAAAATCCAACAAAAGCTTGCAGTTTTCACTTGAAGACATTGTGTAAACAGGAACTCGGCCCTAACACACACATACACACACACACACACACACACACACACACAGATTGATTGCATTCGGAGGGTGGGTGCCATCATCTGCTCAATCTGTTCTTGATGGTGATCAGAAGGATTCTGCATACATTCTTAAATGTAAGCACTGAACTCAGTAATTACGTGAAGCCCGAGCGTGGCTAATGCACTGCGAGCGTTGCTGTTTGTGTATGAGGAAGACGGGATATGTTTACAGCAGCAAAGAAAGAGGAGGAGCCCTCACTGACTGCAGCCCCTCCGGCAGCTGTCTAACACAGCTGTGGCAATTCATAAAAGATTCACACACACACACACACACACACACACACGATTATAAACACACACACTATGTTAAATCTAAGATGGCACCCCGAGGATGATACCTTCCACCTCACGTTTCCGTGACATGGGCGATGATAATTAGACTAATTCAAAGTCTCCTCAGAATGCGTAATGGAGATGAAGCGAAGGCAGGCAGGCCTGAAAGAACCAAAGAAAGGTAGACGCGCATATGCAGGGTTCACAGGGAGTTCATCTGATCAACTGCCGTACCGCTGCAGAACATTTCGTCCACAGGAAGGCCATACGTGATGCGCACGGAGGATTTGGGAATAACTGCTGGTTGATTCAGGTGGCAGTGGTCGCTGGCTGGCACCATGCTCAGTATCCAACTAAACGTGTCTTGTGCAGCTTAAAGTCTTAAAGCCTTTATGACCAAGAGTAAATAAGAAAACACTTTGACTACATGTGGGTTTGTATCATTTTGCCACCACAACACTCAGCCTCACTGGATTCCAGCAACAAAGAATAGCAACCATTGTGTGTATTTCCACTGGATGCAGATTACTTACAGCATGTCGCACCGTAGTCAGACCGGCGCTGCAGGTGATCTACAGCGAGTCTTATTTTCTCCACCCACCACAGCCAGCACACAAGGGAGTGGAGGAACACGCTAAAAACATCTACTTTTGCAACTAAAACACAGCTCAAGGGTCTTCATCCACATTGTTAATGCACACAATACAGCCTAAAAATGTTCTGCACATCATGAAGCGGTCTGTCTTCACTTCCTCTTCTGATTATAACAATGATACACACCCTCACACGCAGACTATGTTGTACATTGTTTGTTCTGTATTAGGGCTGCACGATATTGGAAAAAACTGACATTGCGATTTTTTGGGGGCTTGCAATATATTGCAATATATATTGCGATATTAAAAATAGAAGAATTTTCACCAGATGACCTGAATAGCTCTATTTGGGGAGATGGCCACTTGAGAGAAATACGTGGTGTTTCATACCGCTTGTCGAGCGTGCGGATCATTTTTTTTATATCCCTCTTTAACGATCCACTGTGTTCAATGACACCATGGCCCAATCCCAATTCTCTGCTTAATCCTCACTCCTCAACCTTGATCCTCAATCTCAAATTAAGTGCCTCCTCAAAACAAGTGTTAAGGAATGTAAAGTCACTTGGAAATGGGACAACCCTTAAAGACAGTTACCACAGGGGGCAGCACTGCGCAAGAGGGTAGAAGAAAGCTGGAAGTGCAGTGTTTCCTGCAGGAAAAAAGTTTCGGGGAGGGGGGTTCGGACCGTCGGGAGGGTGCTAGGGGCTCGCGCGACGCTTCTTTGGACCGTCCGAAGGAGAGAGAGAGAGAGCTCACACGCGTGGAGCGCTGTTTTTTTTTTCTCTCCGCAATAATTTTGTAATAATTTTGGTCAATGATCCATAACAACGCCCTTTATAACTGTAAGTAATGCGCCCTGCTTTAGAAATGTTTAACATTTTGCATGTGTGACCTTGTTAGTAAATGCATTCAAATGAATTTTCTTGATTTCTTTCTAATAGCCTTTGTAAATATTATCTGTGATAGAAACTTAATACAATTACTCCCAAAGTATTATACAAGATTTTTTATTAATAAAATAACAGCAAAACGAACTATTTAACAAGCATTCTGGATTATCCTTAACTCCAAGGTAGGTCTCGTAGAATCTCAAAATTAAGGGAGATAACGTCCCTTAGTCTTGCTCCTTTCCTCAACTTGTTTAGGAATGGGACAACACTTAACTTCACGGGAGCGCGCATTTTGAGGAATGAGGAGTAAGATTGAGGATTAAGCAGAGAATTGGGATTCGCCCCATGTCTTTTGCTAGGTAAAAAGTTATTGCATCCATGATTTGTCGATGCTGTTTGGAGTTCCTATCATACGGTGTTATGCCGGCAAAGGCTTCTGTAATTGTCCTGGAAATACAGGAGCTTGTGATGGCGTTTCAAATGGTCCAACAGGTTTGACGTATTACTTCGTGTTGAGGCAACCACGACGAGGCACTGTCGGCAGAGGACATTTTTTTGTTCTGTATCATCTTTTTTTACAGTCGAAATACATCCAAATTTTGGATGTTGACCTTCTTTTGAGGACTAAATCCTTCGTCGCTTCCTCCTGCATGTCGCCTGTGTTCAGAGTGTACCTGAGAGCGGCCCCTCCCCTCTCCTCTCTGCTGTGGAGGAGGGAGGGGGGCGGTGAGTGCTGAGCAGGAGGGAGGGAGAGAGTGGCTGTGCGGAGCATGGAGCAGCTTGCTGCTTTTACGAAGCAAAACAAAAGTTAAAAATAATAATAATAATAAAAAAATATTGCACATCCTGCGATGTGACTATTGCACATGTGCACATTGCGATGGCGATGTTCAAACGATATATTGTGCAGGCCTATTCTGTATGTTACAGTTTTACAGTCAACCATTAAATTCACCAAACGGCAAGCGGCTTCCTGGGTTTTTATTGAAAGCTCTTTCCAAAACAGTAGCAAAGGCAGAATAAAACCAATACATCACATGTAGTGATGGAAATAAGTAAGTTCTCCGCAGTGCTGTGGCATCTGGTGCAGAATTCCAAGGTTGCGATGTGGCATGCACAATGGAGAATTAGGGACTCCACTCTGCTCAGTACGCCTGGTTGCTAGGCAACAGTTACTAGGGCTACCTTCAGAATACCTGAAAGCAGTCAGATCAAAGCAAAACTTTGCTCCATTTGCTCCATTCGTCACTGCACCACAAGGGTTAGACATAACAAGTCCACGTTCAGCTTTATCAGAGTTTAAATTCGGTAATAGATTTTAGATACGTTTCCTTCTAAATCGCTGGATTCCAAAGTATTGAGAGACATGCCTTCCGAGTACGCATCCCAATACCGTAAGCCTGCCTTAAATTACAGCTGTAACCGTCCAAACCAAGCTCTTAGTTCAGTGAAGAAGAGCATTGATACCAATCCAGGATCAAAAGTTGGTGTTATGAAGCAAACCAAACCACAGACCAAAAAGGGAGACCAGGTGACAAAGCCCACTAATGACCCAGTTCGTCCTCGGAGACTTCCTCCTATACCGCCTAAAACAAAGACCACTCGTGTTGGACCAGCTCAAAAGGTGGAGAAGACAGCTCCTGTTAAACAGGTAAATCAAATCAAAGTGGAGGGAAGATCTGAAGGTGAACAGCTTGTGTTGAAAAAGCTGGAAATGCATCTGCATCTGGAGGTCGAGGACCCAGCTCCTTCCCTGACTCCACATCCACCCCTTCCCCCTATCCCTCCCAAGACTTCTACCCAGACCTCAACCTCATCTCAGATCCCAACTCCACCTAACACTCCAGCCTGTAACCAGGCTTCGAGAAAGCGTTTGGACGATGTGACCGTCGTTAGACATTTGAAGGAAGATGACGGACTTGCACCTATCAAGCGTGAACTTTGTGATTCTAAGTGGCAGTTAGAGAGAGACACTCAAGTCAAAGAAAAGCAGAAAATCCAGGCTGAATGTGAAAAGGAGGAAAGGCTACTTGACAAAATGATGAACAATAATGACAAGAAGGCTATCAGATTTCAGAAGGAGCAGGCAGAGAGGAGGAAAATGCAGGATAAACATTGCGCTAAGATAAATCTAGAAATGGCTCAACAACACGCAGTGGAAAACAGAACTGAGAAGAAGGAATTACAACGGCAAGAGCGAGAATATTGTGACAATGAAAAAGAAAAACTGAAATTAGATCAAATTAGCACCAAGAGAAAAGTCAAACAACGTGCAATCAGCATCAATCGTGATAACGAGAAACTGGTTGACCTGAAGAAACAAAAACAACTTAAAATAATGGAAAAAGATGAACTGATTGATCAAAAGAATAAGGCATACATTCAGGAAAGGAGGGAGTTCGAGGCAAAAAATGATCTACGGAAGAAACCTAACATTAGGGAGAATCCAAAAGTCACCATGCTGTTTGCTCGGATTAACCAGGAGAAAAAACTGAAGGAAGCACAGGAAGAGCTTGAGTGCCAAAGAGTATGCCAAATGAAAGAGAAAGAGAAGGCCAGGCAGCATTTGGAATTAGCTAAACAGAAAGCAGACGATAAAACCAAATTCTGGGCTGCTAGGGCAAAGTGCCACCAGGAGAGTAAACTCTTCAAATTAAATGAAGCCCTAAGAGACCAAGATGAGCAGGATAAAGAAAGGATTTTCCGACGGCAAGAGTATGAAGTAGAGCAGGCTAAAAAAATGAGTAGGTACCAAGAAAATGTTGCCCTTAGTAAGGACCTCAAGAGCCAAATGAAGCAACAGAAGACTAGCAAGACCGCTGCATGCAAGAAGCCCTTACAGAAGCCCTTGCAGAAGAAGCATTCCCGCTTTGCAGACGATCCGGAAAGTAAAATACGAGAGGAGGTTAAATCTGCACGCCAGCAGATTTCCAAAAACCATGCCACCACTAAGAAACGCGTCCCTCTGAGACAGGCGATGGGAGTAAAAATCTAAAAAAACAACTCAGAAGAAGCAATTTAAAGTAGAATAACGAAACATGGCATAGGCTAATTGCAAAAAAAAAAGACATTTACTATGTTAATGTAAAAGAAAGATTGAAATAGGATACAATTGCAGTCCATAAAAAAAATAGAAAGTTGCCCAGGGCAAGCAACTTCAGTTTAAAATGAGAAAAAATAGAAAAAAAATACTAAACAGAACACTATATTAATGTACAAGAAAGATTAAAATAGGATAAAATTGCAGCCTAGAAAAAAAAAAGTTTCCCAGCAAAAAAGAGAAAAAGAGGAAGTGGCAACTCTAAAAATGATTAACAGAACCGGAAAAAGCAGGAGCGCGACGTAGATTTTAAAAAAGTGAAGAAAGCATAGATATAGAGACACTCAGCTACATTAGAAAAGGGGTTCAGCAAAAAAAGAACACTATGTTAATGTAAAAGAAAGATTGAAATAGGATAAAATTGCAGCCCAGAAAAAAAATAGAAAGTTGCCCAGGGCAAGCAACTTCAGTTTAAAATAAGAAAAAATAGGAAAAAAAAAATGCTAAACAGAACACTATATTAATATACAAGAAAGATTAAAATAGGATAAAATTGCAGCCCAGAAAAAAAAAAAAAGTTTCCCAGCAAAAAAAAGAGGAAGTGGCAACTCTAAAAATGATTAACAGAACCAGAAAAAGCAGGAGCGCGAAGTAGATTTTAAAAAAGTGAAGAAAGCATAGGCATAGAGGCACTCAGCTCCATTAGAAAAGGGGTTCAGCAAAAAAAGAAAATGGAGGGCAGAGTCACTGGAACGTAGAAAAAGAGGTGGACAGAGGAATCGGACTGCTAAAGGTGCCAAGGACCGCCGACCAGGACCGCCGACCAGGACCGCTGACCAGGACCGCTGACCAGGACCGCCGGCGCGACCAGGACCGCCGACCAGGACCGCCGGCGCGACCAGGACCGCCGACCAGGACCGCCGACCAGGACCGCCGACCAGGACCGCCGGCGCGACCAGGACCGCCGACCAGGACCGCCGACCAGGAACACACCGCGGAGGCCAAAGAAACAGCACAGTATCATTTGACAGAGAAGTATCACAAAATAACACAATAGACATAATGCGTTGTTTTCCACATTTCTTAAAGAGTTGTTTTCACAGGTGGTAGCCGCTCCGGTTCATGACCCAGATCATCACTGCCAGGCACGCAGCTCCACAACAGCAGGGACACAGGCGCAAACGACTCGGCCCATATTTTAATAAGAAATTTCAGGGAAATGGGAGAAACCGGTAGTAAAATAAAAAATAAAATAAAATACAGAGCTAGTGAGTGAGAAAGTCTGTCTGAAGCCCCCTGCCCTGATCCACCTGCAGCAAGCAGAGCAATGAGCTGATTCAGAAAATCAGTCTGTCTGTCCAGTCCTTTTCTCTCTTTCTGTCCCCTCATCCCAACCGGAATAGCAGAACGCCCCCTCCTCTGAGCTCGGTTCAGCAGGTTTCTTCCTTTTAATAGGGCTTTTTTTTTTTTCTTCCTTTCCACGGCCTGGTCTTCTTGCTCACGTGGAACTGTTGGGGCTTCTCTGTTAAAGTGCCGAGAAATAACTATGTTGTAATTGGAGTTATACAACTAATGCTGAATTAAATTGAATTTAAAAATCGGTAGGTGCAATGCACAAAAACCATCAATGATTAGCCGCAGACGGGGGATGAAGTAAAACACACAACTGTAATAACAAACCATCAAAAACAACGGAAATTTAACAGCCTATAGAAAGAAAGCAAGGAAAACACATGTTCAAAATCACAATAAAGGCAGATTAGCTGCACCATTGTGTGAGGGTTCAATGCTTCCTCGTATCTCTCCTTTTTCTCCGAAGACTGTCGGATCGTTTAATAAAGTTCACCACCTCAATGAAGTTCCTTGGAGTGTAATAGTCCAGTGTCTTAATCCAATTTCTGTAACTGTTGTTGTTGGACAAGCAGTGTTAGTCAATGTTTAGTCGGTGTCAGGGATCCACAGTCAGGAGTGAAAAGTCATGGGCTCGGAGAACCTACCGCACGGCGGCGATTTCACAGGTTGAGATGAGGAACTGGGCGGTTCCCCCACCAGGCTTCTTCAGATCAGGTTCTGGGACAGCTCACCACCTCCTTGCTTCAGGAGGAATCCAGTTTGAAGTCCACCTTTCCCACGATCCATCTCGGGGGAAAAAAAACCCAGCCTGCATAACAATAATAATAATAAAAAAAAACTTATTTTGCACAGTCTGGATATCACAGATCATCATATTGGGACACATTTTCCGTTAAATCAAATTCCTGAATGCTACTGAAGTTTAAACAGCAACGATCACTTTCCTGAACGTATCTTAGAGTCTAATTTCCACTGCATTATGCCAGTGCATTAAGAATTTTAACCATGGGGGGGAAATAAAAGATACATCAATTCAGATCACGGTTCCAAAGGGAGTCGTGATTAGAAGTGAGAGACCAAAAAATTAAAAAAACTTCATCCTTCTCCTCATTCTGTTCACCAGTTCACCAACAGAGTCCCCCCCTCCACCATCACCAACACACCCCTCCAGGCCAGTTTGTCCGACCCTCTTTGACCGTCAGTCAGCCTCCCTCAGCACACCACTGAGAAATCCAACACCGGCCACAGCTGATTGGTAGAAGAGGTCCAGCATTGCTCTACAGCAGTGATACGCACTATTTTTTCACAAGAGCCACATTGGCAGAGCAAAGTCAAGAGGAGAGCCACTCTTGCAACAGTTCAGACATTTGTCTTAATACTGGGATGAGCGGAAGCTGGCATGCATGTCCTTGACTTTCTTGATGTTGTATTTGTAGTTTGTTGTTGCAATCACAGTGAGGCGTTCAAGATGAGCAGGGGTCAGTCTGTTTCTCTGTTTCCTCTTGATAGTTTTCATGGTTGAAAATGTTGACTCACAGGTGTATGTGCTCACCAAGAAAGACATGACTTTCTGTACAAGTGGTTTCAAAGTGGGAAAGTCTCCCAAGTGGCCCACACCTGATCTGAGTTCAACTTGGAGAGTGTCATTTGTTTGCAGCTCAATTATTTCACTCTCCAGAGCAGCAGGATTATCAGGGCAGAGCTGTGTGAAGGTTGGAGTGAGAGAGGATACATCCACTTGGAAGGGTTTTCAATAAAATGGAAAATCTCCTTGTGTTCAGCCACATCTCTGAATCTGGATTCTGCACCTTTCCACGGGACAACCATCTGACTTCACTGTGCGTCAATAAGTCACTGTGCTCTGTGTCACAGTCTTGAATTAACAGTGCTCGGGGCCTTTCTGTGTGGAGTTTGCATGTTCTCCCCGTGTGTGTGCCGTTCTCTCCGGGTACTCCGGCTTCCTCCCACAGTCCAGAAACATGCATGTCAGGTTAATTGGTCACCCTAAATTTCCCCTAGGTATGAATGTGTGAGTGAATGGTTGTATGTCTCTATATGTCAGCCCAGCGACCGACCGGCGACCTGTCCAGGGTGACCCCGCCTTCGCCCACCGCAGCTGGGATTGGCTCCACCCACCCGCGACCCCGAAAGGGAGAAGCGGTAGAAAATGAATGAATGAATGAATGAATGTTCACAGAGTGAATTGGTGAGCTGTGTTATTTTCCTCTGTCTGAGTTCACTGTCACGCGGATAACTTTCATAGAATTTTGGATGCGCAGTTTTGCTCCGTTTGAAACCAGTGCGAGTTTTTTTGCATATTAAGCACAGAGGGTTCACGCTACGCAGAACAAATAAAAATTCATCAGTCCATTTCTTAAAATTTCCTGTGCTCATCTTGTATGCCTCGTACCTTTCGTTTTCTACTGGGGACACCTGGCGTTTGTCCGCTCATCCCCTCTGCTGCGTCTTCATGTTGACTTTCGTTTGCTGCTTCCTCAGCCTCGCTATCCCCATTACTCCGTACAACGCTGTGCGTCTGGTTTTTGTCCTGGTTTTTGTCCTTTTTTAATTGCAAACCGTAGTGTAGTGCTCATTGAATATTTGTAACACATTTAGAAAAATGTATTGGCTGTGTTACCATATTGTTATAAGCTCCATGCGAGCTGCCAATGAAAGCTTGAAGAGCCGCATGTGGCTCGCGAGCCGCGCAATGAGTATCACCGCTGTATAAGAAAAAATGGCGTTATTAAGCTGTAGCAGCCTTGTTTTTATCGTGATCAAAAAAAGAAAATAAAAATTAATCAACTCTGGAGGTTGTAAAACCAACATTACTTTAGCCAATCAATAACGAGGTAGCCTCGTTATTGATTGGTTTTCTAACGTGTCAATCAACCTCTACATTTGTAGTGTAACTGTCATGCTCCTATGCCGTTTTCGTACCCCCCCCACACACACACACACACACGCTCCATTCATGCTGGGCTCTGCTGCCGCTATCAACACCTTTTCACCTGTAGACTTGAGACAATTTGTCTTAATCATAGCTGCAACGTGCTGCCAGTTGGTGAAAATGGATGTTTTAATATTAAAACAAGACTTGTATGAAAAAGTCCGGAGAGTGAGAGGAGGAGGGGGGGCTTGTTTACGCCTGCAGGCTGCAGCCACACACAGGTCAGCTGTGAGCTCCGAGTCTGCTCCAGTCCTGCAGCTCCACACAAACCTCCCCGTCCTCCTCTGATCCACAGAGAGCAGGGACGGCTCAGGGACAGGGTTTGGCGCAAGGGCAGGATTTTACTCATATTCGGTAAACGGTAAACTGTAGCTCCTAAATTGTTACGGTTAACCTACCGTGGCATTTTAGAATCGCGGTAATAGTGAAACCAGTTAATCTTGACTTCCCTAATAGCCAGTAATAGCTCTCATGCCCTTCCACACCTCCCTTGTGTTCTTATTTTGCAGCTTTCTCTCAAGCCTACTTTTATAGTCTCTTTGAGCTTGCCTCATCCCTCTCATCAGGTCTTGATGTACTGACCTGATCATATCCCAGTCCCGTTTTAAAAGCCTCCATTTCAAGTTCAGCTGACGCTTAAGGCTGTTTGGTGTCCAGGACTTGTTGTTCAGGAAGCACCAAATTGTTTCAACAGGAGCCACCACATCTGTACAGAACTTTATGTAGCCAGTCCACGATGTGTAATGTCTCATCCACGTTGTGGTCTGTGCCCTGTGCATCCAGAGGAGCGTTTCAGTCAGCCGACTGGAAACAGTCCCTCAGAACTTAGCCGGTGTATCATGTATCTAATATCTACAAGAATCATGTGTTTATAATACATGATTCTTAATCATAACTGTATTCATTTAAAAATCAATTATATGAAATTATGCCTTGCCATTTCCTTAACCCTGAGGAACCTGGAGAGAACCTCTCAGTCAGATCTAGACTATTACAAATACTCCCTCAGTTCACACTCTACTTCAGAGGAAAACTTGACTTCAAACTGTAGAAAGCCAGTGTGAGTGGAGGTGGCAGGTCTCAGAACTGCTGGTTTCACCAGTGACTCTTCAGGAGTCTGGGCACGACACTCAGAAATCAGTATGGCTTTCACAGCATCTCTTCTTGTCCTTTATCCAGTGGACCTTGAATTTGGCCATTGTGGCGTCAGCTATCAGAGCCTCCTTGCTGTCCAAGACTGATGCAAATCTGTCTTTGATAGCCTGTGATGACAAATAGTCGGTTAGATTCGACACACATAGAAAGTTCAATCCACAGCTTTTACAACCAAGCATAGATTTGGCCTAAATCAGCCATGTTAAATAGTTAAACTGAGTAATTTGATTATTCAAAATCTATTTTCCTGTACAATCGCACATGGCATGTCAGCTGTCATCCGGGAAAGGCCATCCTTCAGCACCCGTAACTTTTACATGAAAATCTCCAAGGTGGGCAGGAGGATGCTGTGCTGTAGAAGCAGTACTCTTCTCCTTGAAGTATATCTAATGCAGCAGCGAGAGGTCTTGACACTGTACAATATTCTCTCAGGAGCTGGTATTCTGCCTCAGTGATGCCTCTAACACTCAGTCTAGAACAAATGGTATTTAAACCACTGATTGGGATTTCTGTGTTGAGAGACAAGATGTCCTGAGTCGAGTTCCAGCGCATAGCAGGGGGTATGAGGAGCTTCCTCACCTTGCTCTGAAGCCACAGTAGAGTCAGATCAGAATCAGAGTCAGATTCAGGATCGAGATTTGTCATTCCACCACATTCTGAAGGCTTTCGCAAAATTGCTGCCATTATTGGTAACACATGCTGTTACTTTATGAGGTAGTCCAAAGAATGAACCTGTTCTGTGTGCTTTGCTACGACATCCTAAGAGTCTCTTCCTCTCCTTGTCTCTCAGGCGACAGCAGCCTGGGTTTGGTGTTGCCTTGTTGTGCGTACAAATGTTTCGACAGGTCGCTTATTGACTTGACACTGATTGAAAGACCCTCGTCACCTGCACATAGAGTGCATTTCACACTCATGTTTTTGTCCTTTTGAGCAATAGATTTAAAGTAATGCAAATATCGCCGCTGACCAAACGCCCGTCTCCATGTCCAGCTCCATTTCCCTCATTTTTTGGTCGCACAACAGCCACGCTACAGAAGTCGACACAAGCAGGCGGCAGAATGCACACACACCGAACAGATCAGAACTTTACACAGAGGCAAACGTTGTCCTACTGTCCAGTAATGTCATTTCATTTCTGATATTTTAAGCGTAATGCGTTACTTTACTTCATTACCCCCAACACTGGAAGCATTACAATGCAGGAGCTTCTCACCGGACGGCCCTGGTAAGGTTTATGACAGTCTCTGCACTCATCTGTGAGCCCTGTACCTTTTCTGCATTTTCACATCGAGACTCAGAGCTCAGTTACTTGTCAAATCGTGTTGACCAAAAAAAAAAAAAAAAAAAAAAACTCATAAAAAGTCAATTGCAACTTTTTTTAAATGTCTTTTTTTGTTCAGGTTTGATGAATAAACTACAGTAATTTGAAAGTCAGTATATAATTTCATCATAGCTTTGACTTAGGTTTCAGTGAAGCTTTTAAGACTGAAGCAGTGTTTTCTTCTAACCAAAGTATAAGAAGCATCATTACAAAGACCAGACAGACAAAGCCCAGCTCCATCAGTTGAAATTATATACAAAACTGTCAATTATTGATCCATTTTGCTTGTTTTACTCTGCTGTAATGAAACTCCATCAGATGACAGGATCAGCTGTCGGGTCAAAGTCATACATTCAAGTCTAATAAAAGTCCTGCATCTTCCCGGCACGTCACCACTATCTAACATAATAATGCATTTAGGTCATTAAAGCAGACTGTTTCAAGCTGTGCTAGCACACAGAGTAATCAAGAGGAAATGCTAATGTTGGGAGGGGGGAGCATTATTTATTCTGTAATCACACATTATTTTTCTGCAAGAATAGAGTAATTGCTATTTACATAAGAGATTTATCAAAGTGGAAATATGGTAATTTGTGTTCCCTCGAGACTGAAAAGAGCAATATCAACTGGACGATTTCTGTTAAGTAGGAAGTTTAGCAGGCTGTTATGTGAATTAGTTGATCGAAGGGATTGAAGACATTTCTCAGGCCCCATTTCCTTGATAACTTTTCAAGTTTTCATTCCAGAAAACTTTTAGGTTTACAAAACAACGTTCTGAAAATGACGTCCGTTTATGACGCATTGTTCTTACCGTCCATCTACTGAGCATGTGCAGAAGAAGAGTTCACGACAGCCGTACTACAGCACATGCTCAGCAGCAGCATTTCCACCGACTCCTGTGGGTTTTCACAAAGTGTTGTTTTCGCCTGTTTAGACCAGCGGTCGGCAGTTAACGGCCCGCGGGCCAAATGTGGCCCGCTGAACCGTCCAATCCGGCCCACGAGAGGATTCCAACACGCGCGCGCACAAGCGCACGCATTACCCCGGGCCCTCGAGCGGACGCACGCACCCCTGTTGGAGTGCGATATCTGTCATTGTGTTGCAATAGACAATCTTCGAAAGATGTGTTGTTCAGTTGTGGTTTCCGGTTTGTCGCTGAAAAATAAAGAGGAGTGGCGCCTCGTCTGGTGAACTGAGAGCGCAAGTGAGTGCGCTGCACCGAGCTGAAGGCAGCATGTCTCCGTGTGTGTTTATTCTCCAGTAGCGGTGTGTTTCCACCGGACGCGACGTGAATTTTTCGGGCGACGAGATTACATACAAAGTCACTGTAATGAGGCGATTGTCGCTCAACCTTGAGTGGCGGGCGACGGACGCGAGCGATGACGCGGCGAGCGGCGAGCGTTTCCAGGGAAAAATCCGGCGCCCGTCGACTTGCACTGCCAGTCGCTGCCGCCCGCCACCCGCCGCTCCATCGCTCGTCGGTTGAGTTGAAATAATTGAACGTTTCAAGCGAATCCGCTCCAGGACAGCCTATCAGCGTGGAGCTCTTCACGGACGTGCTGACGGAGGGCAGCAGGGCTCCGACCACGCAGAACAGTTGGCGTGTGTGCGTGGCAGGCGGAGCATCTCAATCTCAATCTTTATTTGTAAAAACACTTCTCATCTTCATAAAAGTGCTGAACAGTAGAAACAGTCATAAAAACAAAAAAGAACAAAACCCGCACCATCGATCAGTATACGTGCGCACACACACACACACACACACGGACAGCCGGGTGCACACAGGACTGTGGGACAAACAGAAGCATCCTGTCCACTGCTGCTGTGCAGGAGACGGTGATGAGGAGCTGTGATGTTTCTGCAGGATGTTCTGTGTTGCATATTTGTTCCAGCGTGACGCGTCGCGCGAATGAATTCACACACCAGCGATAAAACTCGTGCGTCTAGCGCGGCACGGTGTCATTTGTCGCACGAATGCAGCCGCGTTAAACGCGTCCGGTGGACCCGCCCCCCGCTTTCCAGTCCGCGGATGGACGCGCCGGAGACCCCTCGGCCCGCGATTGAAGTGCCCCCAAAAAAAGTGGCCCGCCGCCAAATGTAATTGCTGACCCTTGGTTTAGACGATGATGGAGCCCAAATGTCCTCCAGCTGAGAAGTCCATTAAAATAGCACAATCTGCTTCAAGTGCCAATTCTAAAGTTGAATATGACACCCAATAACACAACGCCGTCGCTCACGAAAACTGCACGCTCATCAGAAAAAGTGAGCGGAAGAGAAAGCAGAGGTGAGCGTGACGCTGCTGTCGTGACTGTGGTGGAAGCTCTGGCGTTATGCAGACTGGGGACAATTGATGGGGCTCGGTGTTCACCTTGGCCGGAGCCGGTATTTTGTGGTGACCAATAGCCGTAATCATACCGGCTCACACACACACACACACACACCCTCTCCATCCGCCTTGCTGTCTCCTGCCAAGGACACAAACTTCCACACACATGAAAAAAGACAAACTGGAATGATCAGAGCGCTCTGCCACCACTGGATGGGAGTGTGTGTGTGTGTGTGTGTTGGGGGGGGGGGGGGGTCCTCCCAGGCTGGAGCCAGCTATTAACGCGACATGGTCAGATAACACCACACTTCACACCATTCAGCGACGGGGAGTAATCTGAGGAACAGTGGCGCCGGGGACAGCTGGGAGATGTTATGGCTGTTTCATTTCTTAATCAGGGATATGACCAAGGATGAAGCCGTCTCACTTCATCAATCAAAGCTCAACCTTCTCTTCGTGGGGACAAAAGTCTTTAGAATGAATTTGCCAAAGGATAATCTTCAGCACTTAAGACGCACAATAGTTTAAAAACAAAAAAAGAAGAAGTCTTCTCTGGGTCCCCGGTGTGGATTTCACCGTTGGCCCTGGACTCCAGAGATGTGGCTGTACATTCAGCGGAGCACGGTCCCCGGCTGCTCCAGAAGCAGACTGCCCTTGGCTTGCTGCCTGTGAGCGTGGACAGCCTCGTGGTCGGAGCCTCAGCGGTGAGGCGGAGCCACACAGCAGCAAGGTGAAAAAGTAGTAGTTACATAAAAGGCAGCGCGAGTCTGACGGAGGCTCTCCTTGCTTCTCCCAGGCTTTTCCCCTCCGTCGTCCTCCTCCTCCTCTGGGTTAAACCTGCGAGATCAATCCGCAGCTGTGAAGTAGGGAGGGCACCTTGAAAATGCCACTATTTATTTGTTTGAAATGTTCCTTTCCTTTCTAGTCCTCTTAAGGCCACCGGGGATACCACTATTGATTTACACTTCAATCGCTTCAACCTCTGACCCCCGAAAAAGGGGGACGTGACGTCCCGCCCGGCAGGATTCTCACATCCAGGTGTGGTGAGGGAAATCTCCCAGCCTCTGTAGCTCGCTTTCCCTCATTTGCATAATTTAAAATGCAGCATTTCCTTTACACTTAGGTTAATTGCAGTCTGTATTTGGGTGCACAACAAGAGAGCAGCAGGCGGTCGCACACTCACAGCTGTTTCAGATTCCTTCAGAAGCTCAGAAAGGCCAGTGGCCTCCATTTCAGCTGCGAACCCCGAATCAGAGAAAGAGAAAATTGGAGCATTTACATGCATCTTGGCGCCAGAGATAATCTTTGCACAGCCTCATATCTAGCTTTCTTTCTCTGTTATTATTATTTCGACGCGTCTGGCTCATCATGGCGTGGGGAAGTGCTGCATGAGGGGAGGCTTCCGCTGTTTGCAGATGGACTCCCCGTCTGTAATGAAGTCCGGACCGCCTGAAGGGACGCTGTCAGCCGCCGCTGAGGCAGCCGCAGGATTCGCTCTGCCCAACAAGCTTCGGGAAGCGTGATGGATCACACCCAACTCAAGATGGTGGCGGTTTCCGGAGGTTGGGCGGTACAACACATCAATCAATATTGTCTTAGTTGTACAGGCAAGCTGCTGGATCACTCTCTGAATGAAGGATGACAACTTATTCTGTTATCTCTGGCACAATGGTGGGAGAGGGGCCGAATCCATTGAATTTATATTCAAATTTGTATTTATAGGAGAGGAAGTAAGTAAAACAAGGTTGTGGGACACATTTATATTTCTCAACGTTCACTCTGATGTTGGATTCCTGGTCAAACATCAAATGTTCTAAACTCCAGAGGTACAGAATGCAAAAGTCACAACAAAAAGTCTCAAAACCAGAGCATTAATATGATGGAACACAACCACAAAAGCCAAAACATGAAAACAAAAGCAGCTAAATGCTTTTAAAAGCACAACGCAAATGTTAAATCCACAGTACGAAGAATGGGAATGATTAATGTCGGCCTTAATAGCAATTAATTGCACTCAGAATTTGACACAAGAAGCAACATTGATCAAGTTAAACTGAGATGATGAACTGAAAAAATAAACTAAAGATTAAACTTTAGTTTAGTTGAAGGATGGTGCTCCCTGAGAGAAGGCACTGAGGACCGAACTCCTTTGGCGATGTGTGAATTCTTTGTTGCATGTTTTGCACATTTCCGTTCTTTTATCTTCACAGTTCCAACTGAAACTTGCATCCAGATGTGCTCTCATCTCTTTTCGGCGTTAAACTTGTTCGCCTGAAACTGTCCTGTGAACAAGGTCTCAAATTTTTATTTCTGATGTGTGTGTGTTTTTTTTTTTCTTTCGGAAATAATTAATAATGAGTAATCAAAGTATCAGCTCTTAAAAAAGAATACAAAAGCAACATTCCTGATGGAAAACCCTGAACAGAAGAGACTCATGTCGTGAAATCGTTGTTATTGAAGAGCAACTGGCTGCTTTCACCCAGCGTGTGAACAGAACCGTTCTCTCGAAACTCCACGTCCGTCAAGCCGCCTTTCTTCCGTCTTCATTCAGTCGCTCAGCTTGGACTCCAGCGGGTTGTCTGGACGATGTCTTCATGCCCAAATGCTTTGGGTCGGCGTCGTGTGATTGGCCGATCGAGCAGGTGTTCCCGGAACGGTGGCATGAGAGCGTGTGTTTCCACAACAGCAGAGAACCCCGGGCCGGGTCTGTGCGGCACAGCGGGGCGCCGAGCGCACTTCTCTGCAGAACAATGGCTGATTTGACCGGTTTCCAGAGAGCCGGGACGGCGGTGTTACATCTGGGAAGCTTGGCTGTGGGATCACGCCAACCCCCTCCTTTCATTTCTAATTGTCGGCAAACAAAGCAACTCACCAAAATGGGGTGTAATTGTGGGGGAGAGGGGTGGAGGAGCTGTTTCAGCAGAGTCATGCAGTAAACACCTGCTCTTCCTCTGCAGGATCCTCTGGCGCCGGCCCATCTGGCTCCGGGCTGCCGGAGGTTTACCGCGAGAGGCAAAAATAGAAGAGCGGAGTAAAAGCCTGCATTTCCCACCCGGGCACACCCTCCGCGGAATGCTTTCACCTTAACTAGATCTGGCTTGACCTAGATCCGGCTGTAATTCATTTCTCATCACCCCTCAGTTGTCAGTTAATAACCTGCAAACCCGGGCGGAGGCATTGCCCGGGCGGCGCCGGACAGATAGCGCCAAATCACCGCGGCGTCAGCTCAGCGCGGCGCAGGGGATCATTACTTCTGATTGAACCTTTTGAGTGTTTCGGCAAGCGAGAAAAACATTCAGGGGGACTTAATTTCTATCCCTGACTAGATCCGGTATCCGTGAAACCTTTACCTAGACACAAAATCATTTTCCGGGGATGAGTGACACGCCGGGCGGCTCGGTGGTTACATAACGCCCTGAGCGTGATGGACGGATACACCGCCGAGACAAACCGCGGCACAGCGGGGGGCCGCCGCAGAACTCAGCCGCTCCTCCGAGTGGCCGGTTTAATTGGCCAAAGAGAAAATCCCTTCAAAGATTCTGTGAGGAGGAGGACAAGCGAGGGAGCTCGTCGTCTTTCCAGCCTCCGCTCAATCCGGCGGCGGCCGTGACGCTCCGACGCCGTCTGCTCATTGGCTCGGCCCGAAAGGGGGCGGAGCAGGGGCGTCCGCGTGGACGGATTTAGTATCCACACGCACACACACACACACACACACACACACACACACACACACACACACACACACACACACACAGTGTCAGGGTGCTAATCACCGTGGCAGGGCGCTCACCTTAAAGGCCAGGCGGAGGATGTGGGTCTGATGGGGGCCAGCGGGGGGAACCGGCTCGACTCAGAGACAGAAGCAAAGGAGACAATGACTCTGCCCACCTCTACACCCCGCCCCGCCCACCTCCACCCGCCCCGCCCACCTCCACGCTCGCACCAGCCACTGTCAGGACAGCTGTGGCGTGATGGCTCAATCGGCCGTCTCCGTCCTGCCTCTCCTCTCGGACTCTGGGACGGCGCCGTTTGAAACCAGAACACAGAAAATGTTGAGCACATCAAAGACTTCGCCTCGCGCCCCCCACCCCCCACCCCCACCCCCCACCCCCCACCCCCGTCTCACATCGCCTCTCCCTCCCAGTCGCTGTGATGTGTGCATGAATGAGGGATGTGCGTGCAGGCGCAGTGTGTTTGCACTGTGCATGCACATCCGTGCGTGCGTGTGTGTGTGTGTGTGTGTGTGTGTGTGTGTGTGTGTGTGTGTGTGTGTGTGTGTGTGTGTGTGTGTGTGTGTGTGTGTGTGTGTGCGCGTGCGATGCCCTCGGGGCATAGACCTGATCAAAGCAGAGTCTGTCAGTTTGCAGGTACACAAACAGCAAGCCCATACACACACACACACACACACACTGTGCAGAGCCAAGTAGGGGTGAGAGAGAAAAGGGAGACGCAGACAAGAGGTTCTGGGAGAGCTGCAAAGATCAAAAAGCGCGATTCTGTCTTAAAGCGGGGTTATGTGGAGGTCAGAGAGCTCGTCTCCCCGCTCGGCTCTGTATGCACGAGGCAGAGCGCCACGGCGAGCGCCACGGCGAGCGCCACGGCGAGCGCCACGGCGAGCGCAGCCCGGTAAAGGCTGGACGTCCAGCTGGGAGGAGGTGATGACGGCCACATGCTGCTTTAATAAAGAAACCGACAGGACTTTCTCATATCAGCCTGGAGAAACTGTCTCCCAGGTGTGTGTGTGTGTGTGTGTGTGTGTGTGTGTGTGTGTGTATGTGTGTGTGTGTGTGTGTGTGTGTGTGTGTGAGTGACGCTCTCCTGAGTTCCTCTCTCATTTGATGATCAATTAGCTTTGATCCACAGGTTATTATTATGAAGGTTATCAGAAAACTCACAAGCATGTCACTTCTAGACGTCCACCAAATAGCACTTAACATAACTAATGTAAATGTGTGTGTGTGTGTGTGTGTGTGTGTGTGTGTGTGTGTGTGTGTGCATTTTCTGGGTTCTGGGAAGCCTCACTTTGTTTATTAAAAAGTTTTTCAGTCATGAATATTCACACCTACAAAGTAAAAACGCTCAAACATTTGGCTGCCGACTCTTTCGGGGTTCCTTTCCAGTAACAGTCTCTTTTCTGTGCTCATCAACTCACTGATTCTGTGATATGATGATTTAATTTCGCAGCTTCAGCCGTTAATTTCAAGGCCGGAGCGCATTTGGCCCTGAAACCATTTTAATCCTTGAATATGAATAGGAGTCGAATTTAAATAGCTATTTAAAGAATAACATGACTCCAAAACATTTAATTTTGTCAGTGTCTTTGAATATATGCAGAATAAGTAAAATACAATAAAAGACAAACTGAGTATTTTTAGAGAGTAATAATATGGATGTGGTATCATCTCCCTGACATCTGGAGGGAAATGGGAGCGCTCTGCGTCCGACTCTGAGTGAACAGTTAATCCGTCTCCTCTGATCTTCCTGTGTGTGTGTTTGAGGCCGTCGTCCAAAGTCACCGCCGGAGCGTCGATACGACACGCCGGCCGCCTCCGCTCCAGCTCCACAACAGCAGCGCTTGGCGCTTAGCTGAATTAACTCATCAGGCGTCCGGGCGACGGCAGTAGAAAGAGAGCACGGCGATTGACGCGGCGAACGGGGAAGTTTGTCCCCGCCGCCCCTGTCAGGACGAGCGATTAAGAGATCTAATACGACGCTGGGAGCCGTGGGGCAGACGGGCTGATAACGGCTCGATGAGGACTCTCCGCTCGCACGCTGATTAGCTCCTTGCTTCGCCTCTCTGGGTGAGGCTGCCGCCGACGGTGGAGAAATGGGTTTGGGGGGCGGATTTAAGAAAAAAAAAGCCAATGAAGGAAGACAGAAGCACCTGCATCAATCATCATCATTTCACTCATAGGGCGGCTGAAACTAGCCGGAGAGGGAAGGGAGCGCCGTCTCCTTCAGAAAACACCGCCAGCGAGGGGAGGCCTGTGTGAAGGAGAACGAGATGCAGAGTGTGTGTGTGTGTGTGTGTGTGTGTGCGTGTGCCTGGGAAAGAGAGGGATGAGGTGAATCGATAAATATCACTCCGGCTGATTGGACCTAATTAGAGACATAGAGAGGCTTTCTGGACGGGACGGGCTGGAATTGACTTGGCTGAGTTGTCAGAGCCAATTAGAGCGCGGTATTATTGCAGCAGAGAGAAAACACACAGATTAGATTAAGTTTTACGGCGTGTGTGTGTGTGTGTGTGTGTGTGTGTGTGTGTGTGTGTGTGTGTGTGTGTGTGTGTGTGTGTGTGTGTGTGTGTGTGTGTGTGTGTGTGTGTGTCAGATGCTTGCAGGGAAACACAGCCAGGTGAGTGTACCCGTTCTCCTGCGGCGTGATAAACTGCGATGCACCAACAACAACGATAATCACTGGCAGCTTATCGTGCACACACACACACACACACACACACACACACACACACACACACACTCCAGCTGTCAGCTGCCAGCTGTGCAGCTGCAAAGATCGCCCCACAACACACTTATTTCTTAAATTTCCAGCGGGTTTGTGACTTGGTACGGGTTCAGCTGTGTTTGCTCTGGTGTGTGTGTGTGTGTGTGTGTGTGTGTGTGTGTGTGTGTGCGCGCGCGCCGGAGTTTGATTCTGATGATTGCGGCTTGAAGCAATCACTTGTATGCGGCTGTTATTATTATAAGATGAGTCCTCTGAGGCGGCGCGTCTGTAACTGTGGGCGGAGCCTGTTTGGCAGCAGGTAACGAGGAAATCGCGCCTCTGACGATCTGCGGTTTGAGGTGGGTTGAAGCTCCTCGTGTGTCGATCCAGCTCGACAAGTGGAAGCAAATTTAGATAATTATTCCCCAAATCCTGGGGCTGTTTTGGATTGTGTAGGTGCAGCGTAGCGCGGTAGCACGACCGCCTTTGGCCATGGAAGAAAAAAGAAGAGAGAGAGAGAGAGAGAGAGAGAGAGAGAGAGACGGAGCATGGAATCTGAGGGAACGTCTCAAAGCAGACGCAGGCTGTGATGAGGAAAACACACGCTTGTCTCTCGATGGACGGGCTTCACAGATCAGCAGAGCAGGTGCGGCGACGGCTTTATCTGCGACGCGGCCCGTGGCGGCGCCGCAGACACCGACACAGCCGCCAAAGTTTGAAGGTCTTTATTATTTCCCAGCCTTCAGAATTGTGTAATTGCTTTTTTTTTTTTCTTAGGCTGATGGGAGGAGGAGATAGTGGAAGACTTCACGTCTTTGGCTCTACTGCTGCTAAACCGTGTCATTTTTGAGAAACGAGGAGGTTGCGTCCTGATTCTCCCTCAGCGTGGGGCAGGATTCACGTGTATGATCCAGATACAGCAAATATACCGTCAGTCCCACGCCGATCCACACATTCAGAAAAGCAGATCAAACCCAGGAAGTCTGAATTCTGGACGCCGCTTTCATGATGCTTACATTAGGCCGTAAATACTTGCAAAAGGTTTGCACAACATTTTGGAGAGTGTATCAGCAAGAATAAACTCCACATTAAATGTGAACTTTAATTCCCACCAATATCTTAAATTATAGCCCAGCTGAGTCTCCTGGGTCCATGTTGAAGTGTCCATATTAGACACTTCAACGTTTGTCTCCATCCAGTCAGATAGAGGCGTAAAGATGGAGACAGTATTCACAACTTCAGAGTATTGCATGCAGTTTATATCTGCAAAAGAGCTTCTGTTTTTTTCCACAGATGCAAATCTTTTTTACAACCATGTAAATCATTTTCTACAATCTGTTTTTTTTTGTTGTTTTTTTTTTTGTTTTTTACAGAATGCAAAACTTGATATACAATTAAAGCTGGTGTCCGGAGTTTCCGTTCGTTTCCACTGTATGTATCATTTTTCAACAGAACTTCAATGTGTCAGTCTGGTTCGATACTACAATATAATATTAGCATAAAGCAATATAAAAATGTATTTTTGAGCTCCGCCTTCCTCTCATAGACCCCCATGTTATCCGAAAAAGCGCCGGTCAGCTTCAGCCAATAGATTTCGAGCTTCCGTCTTGTCGTCAATCAACATGTGGAGCAGCCAGAGAGCACGGCCGCTCGCCCAGCAGAGGAGAGTTAGCTCCGCAGCAGCCGCCGCGCTCACCTCGGATATATCCACCGTCTGCTGAACATCCACCATAAACAGCTCAACATGGAGGATGCTGGAGGACTCAGAGGCTCTCATTTTCACCCGACAGATAATGCGCATAAATTATTAAAGGGGCGTGGCTTGGTCGCTCATGAAAGCAGAGGGAGGGCGGAACCTCCAGATGTTGGATTAAAAAAAACTCTCTCTTTCAAAACTCCGGACACGAGCTTTAAAGTGTTAAATGATGTGCAAAATATTTATGACCTCATAATGATAAAAAAAAAAATGCATCATTTTTGTATTTTAACTTCAGAAAAGTGACATTTTGACAACGACATCTGTTTACAGAAATGCTGAAAAAGACGTAGTTCTCATGTGGGGCCACTAGTAGGAGCTGTTGGTTGTTTTTGTAATGAAACCACACATCAGGTGACCTTCCCTAAATATATTCATTCATTCATTCATTCATTCATTTCCTCCATACCTGCGCCACCTGAGGTGGTCTGAGATCCGTCTCTTCACCCAGTCCAGGATCGACGTCCCTGACGTGGATTCAGTGCCGCGGTGGTCGTGGCGGTGGCGGTGGCGGTGGCGATGGGGGTGGCGATGGCGGTGATGATGGCGTGCCCAGCGGGCAGTGTGAGGGAGTGAAGACTCGTCGTCATCCGTCTTCTTGTGCGGGCTGCAGCCCGCCTGCTGCCTCGCTGAGCAGCCGGGTCGCGGTCCGGCGGTTCAGGAGGAGCTGGCCGTCTGCAGGTGGCGCTCCTCAACAAAACGATCGTTTCTGATAAGAAACATTTAAGTTTTGCAGGCTGGTGCCAAAATACAGGAAGCTTCCTGTTTCCGTTAAACACATCAGCGGCCAAATGGAGCTTTCCAGTCACTTCACCTCAGTTAGTGCTTCATTCACGTCTCCAGAGAACTTTCACGTCCAACTGACACTGATTACCTGGAAGAACGCTGCGCTCCCCCCAGAAATAAAAAATATCTAGCTTTTTATTTATTTTTTCCATGACCGGTTTTTTTGAGTTTTTTTGAGTTTTTTTCTATATATAAAACAGTGATTGGATGTCTGGTTTTGCTTATTTTGCTCTCAGGGAAACATCTTAAAGTGACTCTCGGCTTGTGTTTACATGACAGCGGTGCTCAGTTTCAAAAAGTTGCATTTTCAGTGACTCCAGGCTCCGTTGTCACGTAAACAGACCCTCAAAGCGCAACAAAAGCTCTCCGGTTTCACTGGGAAACAGCATTTAAACTGAGTCTGGAGGGTGTAGAGGGCGTTTATCACCGCCTCTCCCGCACTCCTGTCACACATTTAAATAATGAAATTATACTTAAAGGCTGTAGAGAGTCAGACAATAAACGTCAGTGTGGAGGCGGCTGGGGTCGCAACATCTGCAGCCTGCGGCCGACGAGCGCGAAGCAGGAGACGTCAGGCCGTCTGCGGAGAGGAGGCTTTAAAGGTTTCACAAGGTAACAGCAAAGCCGCACAGCGGGGCAGTGGTGAGCCCTCTCGCCTCACAGTGACGAGGTCTGGGTTCGAGTGCCAGCCGGGGCCTGCGTGTGTGTGTGTGTGTGTGTGTGTGTGTGTGTGTGTGTGTGTGAGAACTGGGACTGGCCCCAGGATTAATGGGTACAGGAGCTGAATGGACGGGCGGGAGTCTGAGGGCTCAGCGCCGGCCATGCGAGGAGGAGTTCAGAGCCGCTCCTTCAGAGTTCTGGGAATCCGGTTGTGGTCCGTGTGGCGAGCGAACACCTCAGTGAGCAGCTGTCCGGCGCCGCGCCGCGCCGCGCCGCGCGCTACAGGCCAGAGGAGAAGCCGGACAGACGGTGAAAAGGCAGGAAATCTGATTTTCAGAAGGAACGTTGTGCTTGTAGGATGCCGGATTGTTTTGTTTTTTTTACATTCTACCGTTCACACTATAACTCCAGATTTATTTTTATTTTGAAAATTTCAGCTATTTATTGATTATTTGACACAACTAACTCACTTTCTGTTGGACAAATTTTGGAAAAAGAAAGGCACAATTTATTTTTAATTGATTTTTTTTCAGTAATTTCAAGAGAATTCTTTCTCTTAAAACTGTTAAATCCTCCAGATTAAAAATAACAGTCCTGTTTAATTTCAGACTATAACTTTCCAGGCAGATTTTTTTTTTTTTAAATCACAATATTTGTAAATTAACAAAATCTTAAAGTCAATTCAGAGAGTAAAACTGGTGACGGAAGCTTTGAAAGCGGCTCAGATTTGGTGGGTAAGCTGCCGTGGCGACGTGCGATGGATGTAGGTCAGCTCACTTCCTGCTCTGCAGCAGATCCGTCTCTTCACCGCTTCAGCTTCACTCTCAAGAAAGCCTTTATTTAACATCCACGCAGAAAATGAAAACGCTGACAAATGTCAGAATGAGTGGAAAAAAAGAATCGATACGATCACATGAAAATAATTTAAAAAATGCTGCTTTGATTGTTTAGTTATTGGTTCTTTTCAGGCTTGTAAAAAACAAAAAATACAGAAACATTAAAAAAAAATAAAAAATCTATTTTTGCTCATTTAAATTTATCTGCACACATATTCACATAAATACACACACAAGTATGTTTTTGAGCTCTTTGTAAATAAACTAATTCCATCTACATTTTATGAAAACACTAAAACTAGTCATTTACGTCCATGTATAAACACACACACACACACACACACATCGATTCACATTCACACTGATTATTTTCACATAATCTGATTTTTAAAAGGACAAATATTAAAAGTGGACGTGAAATGAAGAATTATTCAAAAGTTTTAGGAGGTAGAAAGAAAAGTGAAAGAGCTTATTTAAATGGCCTGCGAGAGAATTCCTGTTTTAATTTAATTTAATTTCCCCCTGCGGGACAAAGAAAGGACTTTCAATTCAATTCTAATGTCATTTAAATACTTTTTCAAGTAGATTAACTTCTCTATCATAACATTAGAGATATATTATGTTATATATATTACATTCCCTATGCTATGGTGGCATTTTAATTTATCTAGTATTATTATTATTATTATTATTATTGTTATTATTATTATTATTATTAATGTTGCTGTTGTTAATTTTATTATTAACTTTATTATGATGATAGATTAATTAAAACAGTTAAATTTGTTAGTTTTGTTTCTTTTTTTTGCTTTTGTTTTCTTTTTTGTGTGTTACTTTTCAGGGTTATTTTCTGGATTTGAACCGTTCTCCCGACTCGGGACTCACATATTATCACTGATTGGAATTCTTGATTCCTTATTTTTTATTTTTTTATCTGGGTCAGCACTGTGCATTAAAAGCTAATTCCTTTAACAGTGTAAACTATTAAAAAAAAATAACGTTCAAAATAACTCCTTATGAACATAATGGAACATTTATTTTTAATAATCAATGCTGTGTTACAGTTTCCTCATTTTTGGGAAACTGAGTGAAAATTCGTAGTAATCAGTCCGTTCATCCTTTAAATCAGTGTCTGCAGGGGGGTGAAAAGTACTGGATGTTCATGAAAATACAAAAACTCTGCTCTCTTTCAGAGTTAGGATTTTATTGTGAAGGTCTGCGATGCGGTCAGTGACTTTGAGCTGCGTTTGTTGGATTGGGCATTCAGTTTGATTTAACGTATCTGCATTTAAATTAAATCTGTTGTTAGAAACGTATGATCTGTGAAGGACTTTCCCTCGTCTCAGAGGCGGCTGGCTCCGAACGTTCCGGAGTAGCCGTGGCTGAGTACTGCCTGTAATCTGAAATCCTTCTCCTGAGACGGCGAGCTGTTTCCTGTCCTCTCTGAATCGCCGTGCGGCCGGACGCCGTGGACGGGAGAGTCTGAGGCGCCGCGGAACCGATGGGACTGACGGCTTCCTTTGAGAAAGTGTCCGATCAAAGCGGATCGATTCCGCTGACCTCGCTGGGATCAAAGCCCCCTCCCCCGCCCCTCCCCCGCCCTCCAGTAGCTAACAGCTGATTCCGATGGCGGGGATCAATGGGTGATGATGAGGCTGTAAGCACCTGAAGAAACACCACACACACACACACACACACACACACACACACACACACACACACACACACACACACGGCTGCTCATGCAGCAGCAGTGTTGCCGTCGGAGCTCTGATTCGTTCGAGCGTTATCTGAGGTATGTGGAGATCTGCCCCAGTCGTGGTGAGTTTTCACTCCTTCCTGTTTTCTGTGTTCGTTGCTGCAGAATTATCGCCGTCACAGAGCTTCCCGGTCCGGTCTGGAAGTAGTAATGAGCCAGAGCTTTCTTGTCTTTCTCTGAATGCCTAACGAGCGAGGGCCGGCAGCGCGGGGCGGACGCACACTGCCCCCTCCGGGCCGCCGGCGGTGCTGCGGCGTGCCGAGCTGGCTCCGGGCCCGCTGGCACCGGCCCCGTCCGCCATAATCCCTGTGAAAACACGGGGACGGCTTTGTCTGCCTCCTCCCCGCTCCCCCCTCTCCCCGCGGGCTCCGCCGCCCGGCCCGGGCTCGATCCGGCAGGTTCACACCGGGCCGGCGGAAAGTCCTGGAAGCTGGTGTGAAGGTCAAGCCTGTCGACGTCTTTACATTCCTGACCGCGCGGCTTTTTCCGAACACTTAATTTGAGAAATAATCCGGGCGGCAGAGTGAGGCTCGGCCCACAGTCCAGCAGGAGCCTCTGGAGGTAAGACCTGCTTCTTCAGAACGTTCCTCAACCCTCCTCGCCTGCCACTGGGTTCGATTCCCGTCCGGGCCTCTCTGTGTGGAGTTTGCATGTTCTCTCTCTCTGCCTGAGCGGCTTCTCTACTTTTTTTTGGTCTCACCACCGTCTGCCTATTAATCCTGTCACTGTTTGTGTTTCCTTACCGCATCGGAGTGGCGGAGAATGAAGTCTGAGGGTGTAGTGGGCGGGCGGGGGGGCAGCTTCACAGAGCGAACAATGGAAAGTAGTAGAAGCTATTCTGAAGGTCAAGCGTGGTTAATGTCTTTAGATTCTTGATTTCATCCCTTCTTCGGAGCAAGAACTCTTAATTTAAGGAATAATCCGGGACCCAGACACACCGAGCTGCTTCACTCCGGAACAGTCCAGCAGGACATAAGAACCGTTTGGAAGAAGGAATCTTATCAGAGGCTTTGTTGGAAACTGTCTGCCGCTCTGAGGGACAGTCCGTCCAGCAGAGACCCGCGGAGGCTCCACAGGGACACTTTGGTCCAGTGAGACCTGGGAGCGGTTCCTTTGTGTCCTGCTGAATCGCTGACACTCCGAGGCCCTGCGGCCTGATGGGAGATTGACAGCGAGTGCGAGTCTTCCCTGATCGGCCATAACATTATGACCCCCGGTCAGTGGACGGGACTGATGCAGCAGCGACAGAAGAATCTGTTCCTTAAGATAATGTGTCACAATAAAATGACAACTTCAAGGTTTGGTTGAGTTTGAGGCGCAGATCTGCAGCCTGAAGGACAGAATGTGACACTTTTCTAACAAATGGAATTAATTTGGACCAAAAACCTGCTTAATATTTTAAATGACATTAAAACTTTGTACATTTTTTTCTGGAGGATCTTTATGTTTGGTTGCATTAATTAAGTTACTAATTTACACTAAGTTCATTTTCACAAGTTTTAGACTTTTTTGTTTCCACTTTAAGTCATTTTATCTTTTAATCAATTTTAATAAATTATTTCCGATCTTTTAGATGAGTTGGCCTCAATTTAATTTGATGGCCCTAATTTTATTTTATTTTATTTTATTTTATTTTATTTTATTTTATTTTATTTCATTTTTTACTAAGTTGAGGCATTTCAGAATTCAACTTTTTTTACGTCAGCAATGAGAATCATCCTGTAAATGAGGCTGGGACACAAACAGGAGCCCAGTCTTTATTTACAGATGATTTATGATAGCAAGGTTTTGCTTTGTTTTGTTTTTTTTTTTTTTGTTTTTTTTTTTTTCAAACAGAAGCACTTTTATTATGAAGTGCCTTAATACACTTCCTGTTTTCAAACTTTGTTTATTTTTATTTGAAGGAAATTACAATTTGCTAAATGTGTGGCACAGAAAATGTTCTGCTCAGCAATAAACAAAATGCAAAACAACTTAACTAACAGATGAAAAGAGAGAAACAGAAGCTGTAACCTGCAGCTTTCACCAAACATTTCATTTTGACAGAATAATTTTCAGTACAATTCTTAATTCTTGACTCAAAAGGGATTTTAAAAAAGTTCAATTTAAATTAGGTAATAAATAAAAAAACAGCTATAGTGACAACAAATGGGAAAAGAAATAATGAAATTTCTTTGAAATGTTTTTTTAAAATGTTTGGAATTTTTAAAAGAATAAATGAGGAAGGAAAACACGCAAAACCTCTTTAAATAAACCAAAGTATTTAAAACATCGAAAATACCAACACTGCCTCCGAGCAGTGCAGAAAAAGAGCAGTGAATCTGCAAAAACAGGCCAGATGTCATCAAGTGCTCACATCCTGAATCGTCACTGAAACTGGAGAAAAGCAGCATCAGACCCAGTTTTTCTACACGTATCAGAACTGCACACGCAGCCTTGTTTTAAAGGCTGAAAGTCTTTTAATCTGGATTTGATGGAAAGTGACAAAAATGGCTCCTGTGGTGTTGACGGTTCTGAGACAGAATAAACTAATACATTCCAGATTTAAGTAAAAGAGATAAAAAATCGAGGGTTTCTCTGCTGCTGACTGCAGGATTTTTCTCCACACATCTCAGAAATGGAAATAGTGACATAGTACCTAAAAGGAAAACTTTTTTTTCTTCTATTTTTTAGTATATGGAGTTTTGCAACACTTAAAATACTGTTATTGGCCAAATGATGAGTTGGATGTTTACCAGCTTTACCAAATGAAACATGTTGTTTTTAAAGGTCAGAATGATGAAAGTCTGCTTTATTCAGTTTCCAGTCCTTAAATAGATGCTCGGTAGTTTCTTCTTCTGTGTCACAGAAAGATTAACTGAGGTTCATCAAAATGAAAATCCTGGCTCCAAGAGGACTGATGAATCTGGTGAAATTCAGACGTTAACACACAAAATGGGACTGATTGCAGCAGAGCGCCCAGATGAGCGGCGTGCAGGGGGACGTCCCGGGGCTGCTGATGGCCGCCGCCAGCCTGCTGCTGCTCGCCGCCGCCGCTGGGAAGGACTGTTGGAGGGTAGGAACGCGTCTGCGCTCGCCATTCTGAAATCGCTCCTGTCAATCCAGAGGAGCGCCACCGGCGCCTCCTCCGCTGGACGAGGGGGGAAATGAGTTGGCTCCACTTTGAATGGTTTGCAAGATATTTGCCTTCGAGGTGCAGGATGTGAGTTTCAGTTGATTAGAATCACCCTGCGGTTCCCGACAGGCTGGAGAAGGCAGCAGTTTGATAACATTTCCCTGATGGTTGAGGATTGGAGATGTTTCCGGTCGTACGGATTAAAGCCTGGATTAATCTCTCTGATTCGGTGAAAATGAACCGTTTCTGTCTTCATTTCAGGGAAGATTTGATCGTTCACACTGCGACACAGCGGCAGAAACACAGGAAACGGTGTCGATTTCATGTTCAGCCACTAGTAGCTGCTTTTTCTGCTACATTTTGATTTGTTCAGGCTGTTTTGGGCTCAAAATAAACACTTTACATTGAGGTGTACATTTCAATATATTCTGAAAACTGACAAATGATATCAAGTATTCAAACTACTTTTAAAAAAAAAAGGTTAAATTCACATTTTTTAAGACAATTTTGACTATTCCAGCTGCTGCGTGTGTGTGTGTGTGTGTGTGTGTGTGGTGTTGCAGGAAGGGGCCAAAGACGCGCTGTCGTCGGTGGGGCTGAGCTGGCGCTGCCGGGGCCTGTGGGGGGAGTGTGTGTACGACGGCCTGGTGGGCCTGAGGACCTGCGACGTGTCGCCGTCCTACATGGAGACGCTGCCCGGTACACACACCGAGACGGAACCCGTCCGAACGCAGGAGCCGGGCCTGGAGTCCGCTGTTAGAACCTGATCCGGCGGCCCTGCAGCTCAGCGTTACAGACGTCAGCCTTCAGGCCACGAGCGGTTCAGAGGATGCGCTGCAGCGTGCGCCTTTCACTGACAGCAGATCAGTTCAGTCCCGGACACGAGGGGATGTGTTCAGCGTGTCGTCACGGTTCTTGATTGTGTTTCACAAACAGTTTCGGTGCAACTTAATTCAGCATGAAGCGTTTGGCTGATGGATAAATTCTCTCATGTTGTCAACATCAGGCTAAAGTATCCACTGCGTTAATGCTTATCCAGTATTAACTTTAGCGTCAGTCAGCAGGTTTCCTTTCAGGAGCTGGATTCAGCTGAGCGTCCCGCTCTCTGGAAACTGCTCACATGAGCAGACCGTTCTGACTGGAGGCGAGCGCGGCCTCAATCTCCCCTCGCATCTCCGACTGGAGGGCTGAGGAGTTCTGTCCATCTCACAACGACATGAGCTGAATTAGTGTGTGTCTATATACTGGTGAAATGTCCAGAGTGTTTTCACACAGGTTTAACTAAGCAAGCGTCACACTCACTTCGCTTTTAGATTCATTGTCTCTTAGATGAAGCCGACATGTGAATCAGACTCTAGTTGTAATGCTGCAAAAAACTGAACAAACTTCAAATTTTATTTCAGATAATAACCCAACACACACACACACACACACACACACACACACACACGTGACCCTGGACTCTTGTCTGCAGCGGCCCTGCTGGCCATGAGGCTGTCCCTGCTGGGGATGGGCTCTCTGTGCGTCTCCTCCGTCCTGGTCCTGGTCCCTGCTCTGGACTGCGTCCGGCTGCTGTCCAGCAGGCCTGAGGGGCGCAGGCTGCTGCTGCTGCAGGTCTCTGGCGCCCTCTGCCTGTGTGGAGGTTGGTACTGCAGCTCCGCAGCTCGGGTGTGTGTGGATGGACTGGGCTTGACCGGTGTGTGTTCCTCAGGTGTGTGTGGTGCCGTGGGCCTGCTGTGGTACGGAGTGGAAACTTACAGCAGATACACACTCGAGGTAGCTGCCGACACACTCTGGAACAACCCAACACACCACCTTTCTCTTATGGTCACAGTCAGAGAGAGATTTAGCATTTCATCCACCCAGAGAGAGCTCAGTCACTTTCTGAAAAACACTCATAAACAATGCGATCGGTGTTCCTGTTGGCCTCTGCGAGGGCTCCAGTTTGTCACCAGACTGAACCTCTCTCACCGCACGATCACTCGCTCACATTATTGCTTCAATCAGTAACAGCCCTTGAAACCTTCCCAATTATCCAGCGGCGTCTGGCGGCCGGCGTGAGGAGGCGGCAGATGGAATCCGTCTTAATTAAACCTCCGACACCTCGACCCTCTCTGCCGCTGAAGTGAGCGCTGGCGATCTGAGCGCCCCACCACACCTCCGGGGTGACGGGCGGGAGACGTCTGACACCGAGTTCTGAAAGATCTCCCAATGATTCCCGTTCAGTCGTTTTACAGGGTTGAAACCTCCTGCAGTCAGTCAGAGCTTCAAATAGCACGTGTCGCTGCATTTTCTCCCCCAAGCAGCTTAAAATAAAAATCTGCAATGGGTGCTGCTCAGTGTGTCCCCTGTCAGCCTCAAATCTCTGTGCCTGAGTGGTTCGGGGTGAATGAGGAAATGAAGGCGATTGTTTGGAGGATTGTCTCCTGATCACCAGGCAGAGCGACCCGAGAGCCGGAGTCCGACCTGAGCGTCTGACTCCGCCCTTCAGGAAATGAAATGAGTAGTGGACAGAGGGAGAGGTGTGTAAACGGTGAACAGACACTGAACGCCTGGAGCCAGAAACCTTCCACGTACAGGTTTCCTTTCACATACAGAGCAGTTTGACCTGACAGGGGTCAAGCCAGTAGCTTCATAACACATAATTAACTCCAATACGGTGGATGTTTACAGCATTATTTACATCTCCTAAGGTAGAAAACATGTGGCCACATAAAGCTGGAGCTTCAAAATATAGTGGGCCAGTTCATATAATGATCAGAATAAATTGTAAAAATGATCTTTAATGACGCCACATTTCTACATCTGTGTAGCAATCATGATCCGCCGAACTGATTCAACACATAATCCATCCAGTCACTCAGCAGCAGGCAGTTGAGTCTCTACTGTGAGTGAGCCGAGGCTCTCCTCCTGACAGGCGGCCCTGCACACTCCCGGAATCACCTTTGAGTTTGGCGCCTCCTACTGGCTGCTGCTGGGGAGTGAGGCCTGCTGTCTGACCTCTGCCACGCTGACTCTCAGGAGTTGGTCTCGCTTCCGGGAAGCTGTCAGGACACGAGCAGAGCCGCAGAGACAGCCGGACGTCCCTGCTGCTCCACCACCTGCGTCCAGCTTCCAGACGTACATCTGAGGACGGACAGGACGCCGTCTGGGGGACGCCGCAGTGTGAGGCGTCCGCTGCTCTGAAGAGATGCGTTTTAAAAGAAAATCAGTGTTTGAGGCTCGTAACTTTTATTTGGTTGCTCGACTGGAGTCTCATTCAGGCCAGTTTTGGTCCACTGGCCTGATGTTTGAAACCCCTGATTTATCATCTTTCTCTACAGACTAAGACGGCTCCAGACTGTCTCATTTTACAGCAGCGGGTGGGTTTAGATGGGACTGTTAATCCAGAATAAAAGTTAATTCTGCTTTAAAATGACCATGTAAACACCTGATTACGAATTAAATCTGTATTCGGAATAAAGTTTAATTCCAGATGAAGCGTCTGGTTTATTCTCATTCTAAAGCAGAATGACATGTAAACCTTCTCTACCAACCGATGTCTTTTCAACTTTTCATGGAAAAATCATACACATTAAATCAGAAAATCTGTCGTTATTAAATCTTATGAAAACAGGGGTGTTGATTTTCTAGATTTCTCTTAATTACATTTATAAAATGAACTGGTTAAATAATTTTTTTGTAAAATGATTCTTCACTGTGGTTTTTCATTCCTAAATATGTATTTGATCAGATTGGCGGTCTGCCTTTCCTGCTGGTTTATAATTAAAAAATAAATAAAGTCCCTCTAAAATTAGCTGACTTTCATAAAAAGCTGTTATTTGCTTAGAATTTAATTTACAAGCACAACTTCTCACCACAACAGCAGGCTACTATCTCTGGAATAATGGTGATATTCTGTTTCACAGTAAGAGTCTTGTTTCTAGAATAATGGTGATGGCGTTCAGAATAAGAGTATTTTCTTTAAAAACTGGTTTATTGCGGTCAGCTGTTGACTCCTGATAGTCATTTCATGGGTTACTATCAAGTCCTCCATGAATTTAACTTTCCCGTATCAGAGGATTGTGCTCAGGTTGTCGGTTCTATTCCAGATGATTCTCTTTGTTTGTGTCGAGGCGTTTCTGTTAAAGATGGAGCTGTTATTAATCCTGTTAAGTCTCCTTGTGGGAGAGTTTGTTTCTTGTCCTCACATAAGAATAATTATCAATCTGTCCGTTCATTGTTTTAGAACCGGTCTATCAGGAAACCAGACGTCATTTCTTATCGGCGTTCTCACCACACAGATATTCCTTGGTCCAGAGTTTGGTTGCTTCCCTATAAAGATCTGATTATTAACAAAGTGAAGGAGATTTACTGTAAAAGTTTTGAATAAATTTATCCCGTAAAGCATTTTTTGCAACTGTTTGGAGGACAATATTGCCATTAACTGTTCTTTCTGTTCAATTCATCCTGAAGAGTCCCCCATCTTTTCTGCCATTGTGATTTCACTACTGATCTGTGGTTGTATGTCAAAATGTATCCATGACAAGCTCTTTGCAAATCTCGTGTTGTTATTTAGCAGGTTATTTTTGGTTTCTTTGTTTAGAATAACAGAAATGATAAGGGAAAAGTCCATATTATGAATTTAGTTCTTATTTTAGCCAAATTTTACATACATTACAAACTCTTTTTTTCGTTTATTTTTTTTTTCTTTCAGGGAGGTTGACCTGTACCTTAAATTAAATTAATGCTTGCAAAAAAAAGAAGGTCCAACGACTTTGAGTGCATGTGTGGAATGTGGTTTGGCTGTATAAATTGTTTGTATTCTTTTTTCTGTTTTTTTGTTTTGTTTTCTTCTCTATTGATGATTTTTTTTTTACTTTGTATTACGCTGAATCGTTGAATTAAAAATAAATGAATAAATAAATAAATATAAAAACTCGCCTTAACTTTATTGCAGTCGTTCTGCGCATGCTCGTTCACTCGACGCTCATTCATTCGATGACATCATACCCCAAGATGGCGGCCTGCGGTAAGTGTTCAGCTCACAGAGTGTAAATTCGCTCTACGGTTCAGCTCGTCCGGAGACGATTCATTTAACGGAGCTCAAGAAATTAACATGATGAACACAGCAAATGGATGGAAGCATAAAAATGCAGAACTTTGTTTTTTTTAAGCGGTAGCAACATGAAAGTTAATCGTGACAGAAAGTCAGAAAAAAATCGCCGTCAGCGGCGTTTGTTTACTTCCGGTAGATTATTACGTCACATCCGCTCCCTGTCCAATCAGAACGCTTCGCAAGCCACAGCGTGTCAGGCGTGTAAATATGAAGGAAAGTTAATGTAAATCACTTAATACTGAGTAAACTAATTCTGAATTTAACACCGTGACCATTAAGAGCTAAACTGAACATGTTTTTTAATTTTCAATAATCTTTCTGTTTGGTTCAAAGTGTAAGTGTTCGAGTCACTGCTGCTGTTTAACTTGTCTGATCTGCCCCCCTCTTTGATAATGAGATTTGTTTCCATAATAATGTGTTCAAGCTGTTCAATACAAGATAAAATTTCCATTTTACCCCAGCGTGTGGCAACCTGTGTGAGACCAGACACTGCAGTGGATGAAACACAGTCCTGTCTTTACTTCTTTACTCGGATTATTTGGATTCTGCTGTGAACGGTGAACATTTCCTTACATTTAACCTATTTCCCCCCCTTATTTTAGCAGTTCCCCCCTCTTTTTCATCATTTTTTGAGGGAATAATTTTGACAATTTAGCTATTTTAATGATGTTGACTCTTTCTAAGCAGTTTTGCACTTCTTTTTTTACCTATTTTTTCCCATTTATTTTTCTGTTTATTTTAAATATTTTTTCAGGCAAGAGTTAAAGAGACCATTTGAAAATCACTCTGGTGTGTAAACAAAATAAAAATGAAGCCAAATGTTTTATTCACGTTTTGTTCCGTGGAAAGCGTCATGGAGCCACTCCACATGTGAGCCCTGTTATCACGTAAACAGACATCCAAAACACGTTTCATTAAAATAACAGCATTATATCAGTCATCAATACTGTGTTTGTGTCAAAGTACCTTGTTACTTTAAACAGCTGTTCCCTGCACTGGTGATAAGTCATCCCCTGACCCGGGCTGATAAATGCATGTGCGTTTTAAGAATGTGCTGCAGCCCACAGATATTCCCCCTGTGCAGCCAGCAGAAGTGCCTGTGGGAAATGTTTTTAGACGCCGGTCTGAAACGGCGTGAACGCTACACAGACTGTATAGTCATAGGACGAGTCGCTGCATCCGTAAATCTCAGGCGCATGTGAGATTTCACGTTCCCGCTCTGCTCTCACCACTGTGTGTTTTATTTTCCTCAAACTGCCTGATTTTAGCTCCGTGGACAAGTTCACGGTGAGCCTGTACTTTCTAAAACGTGCTGGCAGAGATGTGTTTTACGAGCCTGGCTGTTTTCGCTGTGCTCCGAGGTCCTGGAGGTTTTCTGGACGTAGAGCCAACCTCAAACACGCAGAACAAACACAATCGGGTTTTTTTTACTCCTATTTTTCATGAGTTGAACTGAAAGATCTGAGACTTCTTCTGTCTGTCCGCTGGAGTTGCTTCCAGAAAGTTGCGTTTTTAGTGAATTTGTGCAGCGCTAGAGTGAACATGGATGGAATTAGCTTTGAGTTCATACGACTGACAGACAGATTCACACAGGTCGTTTTCACAGTCTTGCAACAGAAAAAAGTGTGAAATAGTTTACTTATAGAGTCAGAAATCTACAATTACTAATTTGCTGCCACTTATTGGAGCTACTTATTTACTTCCACCTGAATACATGCAGCAGGAAATGACAGAAATATCAACTCGGCAGTTTCTCTAAAACCAAATGATGGTAATTATTCATGTGCAGATCAATAGAATATAGTGACAGTCTGTCAATAAATGTGTGTTTCCTGAAAGGTGAAGCGTATTTTCATGTGGGTTCTGCTTCCTGTGTGTGGCGCTAACATGACGGTATAAATGTGCTACACATGCTGGGACTCCAGATAACACATTAAAACAAAACACAGTTTCTGCTGGTGTCTTCTGAATGGATGTCATTTAAAAGAGAGCACCTTTAACTCATTTCTCCTCCCTGTTTTTCGTAGCAGGAGCATCACTGATCCCCGCTGTGGTTTTACTGAGGCTCCTGGGACCACAGAGTCACATGACAGCCAAGCACAGTACCTTGTCCATGTTGTTTCTATCTTCCCTTCAGTGGCTTTAATCTCGGAGCCTCATTTTCTCTCATGTGGAAGCTGATCCATGCAGTCAAACGTGACGCTGTAGTCACCTTTGTGAGATCCGTGTTGCGTGTTAGCCTGTGACTTTTATGACTTGCAGAGCCTTTTCAGTCCCTTTCAAACAAGGAAAATATGTGGAGAACTGCGAAACATGTTTAACTTAAAAGGAGGAACTCATGAAGTTGTGCCAGTAGCTCTGATAGTTCCACAAAAATTGTCTTTCAGGTTCCATAGAGTCGATGTTCATCAAGCTTCCAGCTGTTTTTGTAGTAATTTTCAGTGGTCTTTTTAGCGGTTTTGCCATATTTGGCCCTCTTTAGTGGCTTGTAGCCTCAGCTTTTGAACATTGAGCCATTTGTCTTGTGAAGCATTTTGTATTTTCCTCATGTTCTCGGCTGGGGTGTCAACACAGGATCCACATCGAGCCCAAGTTCACCTCGGTCATATCAGAGTATCCTTGATGAACATGTCTATACTGTCACCAAACAATTGTATGAAAATTACTGCATTGTCAACATATAAATTCTCACACAGAAACAGTGAAATGTTGGAAAAAGCTCTCCTGCAGCTGCTGCATTCTGGTTGTTCTTCCAAACTTCCCTGACAGCGGGGCTGTGAGGCTGCTTGACATCTTTCACGGCAGCATCACCGACATCTGGACCCGGGTCTCAGTGCTGCGCTCGCTGCTTGTAAGACATTTTCTTAAAGAAAAAAAAAACCATTGTTTTCTTTAAAATTTTAATTGGTGGAAATTGGTGGTTTGGCCGACAGATAGAAGCCTCTTGTGTGCCACGTTTGGCCCACAGGCCTTATGTTTACACCCATGATTTATGGTTTCTCCACAGAATAGAATACCTTAAAACATTGTACGTTATTTAAAATGACAGGAAAAAAAAATTGCCGTCTACGTAATTTCACTGTTTAGCTGTTTCTGGCGACGTTAAGCCTTTTAGTTGTTTTAGATATTTCAATCATTTTAGATATTTTAGCTGTTTCCTTTTCAGTTTTCAAGTGACTTTAGCTATTATAAGTTCTTTCTTTGCCATTTCAGCTGTTCTGACTGTGAACTTTATCATACCAGCTTTAATCCATTAAAAAGAGAATCTGCTGTGCAGTAAAAGAAATGCTTGGTTTGTGAGAGCTTCAGGGAGCTGATACAGAGAGGCTGAAGGGCCACATGCAGCTCCAGAGTCTTGAATCCAGCCTTTATTAGAGCGGTGTGATGGGACTGAGCGGGTAGAAATAGTTTATTCTGGGATCAATAAGGTCTGTATTTGTAATCTTCTTATGAAGATCTAGACCTCGGACATTCTGAGATTCATTAAATGTAGTATTAATGTAGCATTAAAAGTCCTACATTTAGCTAAAGCTTTGCACTGTGTGCAGTGGTTTGAGCTGCAGAGGACCAGCAGATTGCTTCGCTGTGAGCATGTGCCAGTCCACCTCGGAGAATGTGCTGCAGTCCAGTGGAGCAGAAGTGGAATTCCACGTCTGCAATTATCGAACAACAGGGTGCAAAAGAAGTATTTGAGCTGCAAAGGAGAAAACGAGTGGAGGGGTAGAGGTGGTGGGGGGGAGGGCGAAAAGTCAGACGAAGGCAAACCGTTGAGAGAGCGGTGAAGAAGCGAGTCGGAGCCTGGTCCACTTTTTAAGTCTCTGTTTACTTCGTTCTAAAAGAAACAGACGCAGGGTATACTGTAAATGAGATGATACACAACATAGAGGAGGTAAATATTAGAGAAAGGAACGGCGTGGTAAATAAATGCAGGCTTTTGAACGCTCAGAGCACCGAGCGTTCCTTAGTACAGGAGACAGCACACAGTACAGTACATCCTCTGGAGTCAACAATACGACGACTCTGTCGTTCACGCAAAAATCATATTGGCACTTAACAGAGGAGAAATGAGCGCAGTGGGTATATCCTCAGTCCAGGCTGTGTGGAAACAGGAACACAGTAAGGCGTTGTGCTGGACAAGCAGTGCTGGAACGTAACTTCACATTCATTTTTGGAAATCCAAACAAACCAGAGGAACCGTGGACACACTCCCCTCAGACGGGATGGACCCCCGTCGAGAACCCATGTAGTCAAACACATACATGTGCACAAAACATATGTTATAAGGCACTGTAGTAAAACATTACATTTGTAGTGAAAAAAAAAAGAGTGGAGGTGGTGGTATGTACACCTGGGCTTTAACATGTTATGGAGAACATACCCTGATGTGACTGTCTCTCCCAAAGTCAACAATACAGACAAGACTAGGATAGCGACGCTCTTTAGCCCTTCCAACATCCAATTCATGAAGTTTCAGCTTCAACAAAGACTCTAATTTGAGCTGCTGCAGTGTGCTTGAAAGTTTCCTGTCCATTAATTCGTTCTTGTCTGTTTTGAATTCCTCAGTGAGAGGGGTTTGTGTTTTCTTTCTGTTTTTTTTTTTTTGTCTCTTTTAGACAGAATCTAAACCGCGGTAAGGCCAGAAGACTCCCAAACTACAAGTACTGCTCCCTTTTCTCTGGTGGGGTACTTTTAACATTTGGTCTGCAATTCAAAAGGGAAAAAAAAGACACGTTTCAGTCAGAGTACAGGCACAACAGACAAACGTTAAACCCAAAGACATTCACAAAGAAAAAACAAAACACACCCAGAGGTCATAGGATATGAGTCAAATCATAAATCAGCGCAACAACAAAAAAAAAACACAACAGTGTTTCACATCGAGGTTAAAGTTCAGCCAGATACAGGACAGATGGGGAGGGGGCTGAGGGGTGGGGGTCTGCTGTATGGTGAAAACTTCATTTCTTAAAGAAAAGGTCTGATGCCAGATTCCTTTAAGAGTCCATATTTACAGAAAAGGCTCAGACGCTGAGGGAAAACGGGGACAACGGGGCAAAAAGAGACCTCAGTCCCCGTTCAAACCGATGTAACTCAGAGAAAAGACGGGGATCGTCTACGAGACGGTCTCCAAATTTACGGCAACAGGAAAGGAAGAAAGGAAGAGGAGGGGTGAGACAGTGGCGGGACAGTCGGACAGTCCTCGATAAAAACGCAGGGCTGATCAGTCAGGGAAACTAGTTTCACTCAACAACTCTGCCCTGAATTAAGAGGAGAGAAGAAGACAGAAGACAGGATAAGACGACAGGAGGGGAAACACGAGACACATAAAGACCTGTCCCACAGCGTTAGCAAGCCGGCGGGGAGACGGTGATGTTAACGAGGAGGGCTGGAGGAGGTGCTGCTGCACGTCAGCTGGCTGCAGGTTAAAGAGATTACTTTTCCTCTTTTTTCTTTTTTCTGTTTCATACTTGAAATAAATCTCCAAAAAGGCTGGAGAAGCACGCTAAGCTAGCTGTAAATCTCAGTCAGCTGTGTGAGGAAGGACCTTGGTCTTCGACGATCGGGTTGAGGGTGCATTGACTACGAAGCTACGGTAAACATGAGTAACCTGTCGGGCTGCACTGACAACACTTCAGTAAAGGACAAGTCCCAATAGGAGAACTAACCTCTAACGACCTGCTGATACAGAGTACCGTCGTGAAGCGTAATCTATACTTCATACGCAAACGGCGTGCGAAGGTCACGCATCGCCACGAACCGCCTCTGTGTCGACGCTTCGCACGCCTGATGATGGTATCGGTATGGACTCCTCTCTAATGTGAACTCTGTAAAGAATCGATCCTTCAAGTCTGCCAGTATTCCACTGTGTCCTGTTGGAAACCAGGACTGATCTAAGGTTAGAATGAGCAGCAGATTCTGTCTTTGTTCTAGTTTTTCGGCCAGCTCGCTCCGTAGCTGTCGAGTCGTCTCCCAACTGACAGAAAACAGATCATCTTGCCGTTATCTGCAGGTAACAAAGGTTCGCTTGTTCCAGTACCAAGATGTTTTTGTCTGTTATTTTAGAAGCTAGCTAGCTTGCTAGCTATCTATCTAATTCTGTGTTTTCTGTAAAAGTGCCATCCGGTGATATTTAATGGATGAGTATAGCAAAGTTATCCATTTCTTGACTGAGTTCTTAACCAGCTCGCTGAATGTAGGCAGTGTTTCCTCAGTGGTTTTGGAAGTGAAGCATCCTTCTTCAGTCTCTGGGCGTAGCTTTGCAGGTAGTTTTCCGTACTTGTTGTTGAGCAGTCATTCAAAGCACAGCTGCCACGACGGAACAGAAATGCTCGGTATCCTTTTGATTTAAAGGAATTCTCTACGGGCCCACAGCCTTCCTCCCCATTCGCAAAAGAATGGAGCACTCCACAAACAAGTGTCTTCCAAGAAGGGGGGCCTTATGAGCCGGAAACGGGGCTACTGGGACCTCTTCTGAGAAAAGTTAATGGCTTTATTATGTGGAACAGTGATGGACCGACTCTTTCAGAAGCTCAAATGATGTGAGAGCATCGAGGGGCAATTCAAGAGCCAATTTAGCTCTGCAGTTGAATTTTACAAGCCCTGCTGGAGGATAGCTGCACTCATGTATTGTGTTTTAGCTGCATGGTTTGGTCAGTGGCTCACAAAACACCTGTTGGCTTGGTAGGATCAGCCACAACATTAAAACCCCCGGCACACTAAAGCTGTGTGTCTTCACTGCTCAATTAAAGCAGCTGATACTAAAGGAGGATTTCAAAACCAAATCTGAATTTGAGCATGTTAATGATGATGGAAAAGACTCCTGAGCGATGTCAAAGCCATCTGAATCTGTCAACACTGTTGATGTGGTTGACCATAAAACTGACACAGGAGGACTAAAATCCAACGATTTGCTGTGTTTTTATTGTGTGAAGTGTGGACATATAAGTACTACTTGTCCCGCCCTCAAGGACAAACAGAATAAACCAGTCGGAACAGTGGATTAAACTCCTCTGAGGCCAGGTCCTGGAAAACTCACTGACTTTGGTAACTTTGAACCTTTTGTATTGAATGTTTTTGTTCACTACTGTTAAAATATTCATGGCTTGGCAGCTTCTCAGTCTTGAAGGAGGTATTTTGACAATTCTTCCTGCTGCAGCTCAGATTTCAGACTTTTTCGTTAATCAATTACGTGTAATTGGATTCTTTATGCTGTTGAAACAGAGATTGGGATAAGTGTCGCTGTGCTTGAGTTCGATTTTAAAGAGATCCATGTTCCATTGCATGAGATTCTGCTTTAGTTGGCCCTGCGTTGCCGTCGGTGGAGTCCAGGTGATTCGGAGCTGTCCACTGCTGGTGGTGCTGAATCACCTGTGTGTAGGAGGGGTGACAGCTCAGTGGGCAGCGCCGCCGTTAGCTTGGCAGTCTGTGCTGTGGACTCATCTGCTCTCGAGGCTGACGACAGCCTGCCCAGCGCTCTGACTCAGGTAAAGTTTTAAATTCCGTGGCTTTGGAGAACTTGGAGAACTTCATTATTGTTGCACCTTTCAGCGACTCAGCGTGCTGAAGTGAAACGGATGATTGACTCATATAGGTCACTGTTGGCTGATGTGCCCTCAGGTTCTCAAGCTCCACACGTCGGTGACGCTACACCGATTCACCCATACAGAGTGAACCCAGCGAAATGGGTTTGCTTGAAGAACCAAGTAGTCCACATGGTTGATCATGGTATGATGGGGCAGTACAGAGGGTTTTTTAAAAGCTTTTCATCAGTTGTAGCATCCATGAGTGATCTCCTACTGAGCCCCAAACTGGATTTTACTTGGACTGAGGTGTCCAAGTGTTCAGTCTCTTATTTCTTAAGGACCACAATCTACTAGTTTTCATAGAGCGCATGCACAATGAAAACCACCGGTTGGTCAATTGAAGTTTCCATCATCATTAAACACATCGGCAGTAAAGAGGATGTTCTGGCTGACGCTCTCACCTGTGAATTGTTTGACTGAAAAGTTTGAGTGGTTCGTGGTTTCTTGTCCTCCTCAGTGTTCAGCTGTTGTGCCAGTGTAGCCAATGAACTGTCTTTTGTTTGGTTTGAATGTCGTGGCTGATTGTTGGTCACGATCAGTGTCTGTTCTTCAGAAGATTTCTCATATCTTCAGTGGTATGCTACTTTATCCTGTTGTCAGATGCTTGTGTCGTGCACGTTGTGATTCCCAGTAGGATTACTTCAAGTTCAGGAGTGTGAAACGGATTAGATCTCGATCATTGGTTTGGTTACACTACATATAGAGAGAGGAGGGAGTGTGTGAGTCTGCGGCGATGGCGTTAGTAAATGGAGCGTGATGGTACACAGTGATGAGCGGCTCCACTCCTTTTAGTGATAATGGCAGCAGTGATCATCAGCAGCAGTCACACTCATTACGAGCTACTCGACAGTTTGAGCCAACAGTTCACCTTCACTCCTGCAGCTCAGATTGTGTCTCTGTGTGCGTTCTGTGAGATGTAAGCAAAGAAGAAGAAGAAGCTGGTGTGTTTAGGCTGCTTAAAGCCTTTCTAGATAAAGTCTGTATTTTCTGGAGTGTGATTTAGATCTGATGACTTTCAGGTCAACACAGAAGCAAGGACATGATTTGCGTTCAGAGACAGTGGAGGTGAAGCTTTGAAACAGTATAAAAATGCAGGAGAGCTATATTTTATGAGGAAGTAGATCGAAGCTGCGATTGGAAAGAGAATTTTACACAGTGGTTTGGTTTTTCCTTTCCAGTCCAACTGCACTAGCAGAGTGTGAATGCACATAGCAATACAGGTACAAATCACCAAAGCAGCTCCAACCAGGAAGCACAGGACATGCTCGCAACCCGCTGCTGTTTCAGCTCCGTGCAGTGTTGAAAATCTCTGTAAAAGACGCTCTTCTGTGTTCTGTGTCAAGTACGCTCAGTGATGACTTCAAGGCACGTTTAAATTAACTGCAGAAGCTAGAGGGATGATTATCATGGAGCATGGAGCCTTCCCGCTCACGCAGGTTTGAAGCTCGAAAACCTGCAAGAATATTTACAACAGTGTAAAAATGTGCTTGTGAGGAATATCGTCTCCGGTGTTTCTGCATATGAATTCAAGTGAGTGGTTCATGTGTGTGCATGCATGATAGTCTTTTTGTTTTGTTTAAGCAGGTATAATTTAAGAAGTGGGGTAAAAAGCACTGTAGAGTGCGAAGCGTGTCCTCTGCTCTCTGTTTGGGAGGCTGCTGGAAGGGTTCGGGGTTTAGACGTACTCCCTGGCTGTGGAAGGCTGTGATTGGCGGTAGTACTGCTGCCCTCGCATGTCGTCTTTGGAGCAGGAGCAGCACAGCAAGGAGCCGCCCAGGACCGTCAGGCTGGCCGCCGCCCAGCCCACGAACAGGGCCGAGCCGAACTCGTACCTGAGGGCGGGGAAAAGCAGGAGCCACTTGAGAGGGCCTGAAAGCGTTTTCGACATTTTATGACAGTGACAGGCTCCAAATCATCAAGTAGCAACAGAAAACCTGATGGACAGTTGCTCAGTACTCACCCATGAGCCACTACATTCATGGAAATCAGAAATTGTTAACTAAGAGAACTGTTCACACCACCTTTCTAGTGAAAACACTTTGTTTTCTTTTCAGAGAAGTTTCTCGTTTCCACAGCAGCATTGTGCAGGCCCAGCAGGGCCTGCCGGAGGCCCTGGGTGTTGCTCATACCTGGCATTGGGCGGCGTGTTTGGGTTGAAGAACTGATAGGACACCTGAGTGGCGTACCAGGACACGGACACCAGCGTGCACAGACCTGCAGGAGGAGGAAACATCTGCTTCAGCCTACAAACACTTGTAGCTCCAACAGCACAGAAACTAAAATCAGCTGAGGTCAGTGTTTACTCAGTTTCTTCCTTCGGGATTATGCGTGATGTCCGGAGCTAATGTCTCTCAAATGACCACTTCCTGTTTACGTCAAAGAAGTCTCAACGAGACATTCCAGCAAGAGGAACGCCAGGACACTCCAGCCGAAGACACTAAACCGGACCGACTGAGCAGCAGCCTGACCTGCCAGCAGGAAGAGCGCCCCTCCCGTCACGGCGATGCGGGTCTTGGTGGACGGGTTGTTATCGCCCACCTTGGTGCACTTCATGCCCACCACGCTGACGATGATGCCGATGAAGCCCAGCAGCACAGACACCACCATGAGGGCTCGGCAGGTCTGGATGTGGACTAGAAGGAGGGAAACACGGGGAGAGAGATGGAGGAAAGTGACGAGGGGATCAGAGCACACAAGAAGCTTTTAGTTTGTCAAAATAAGCCACAATTTAAAATAAAAAAAACGGACTTTCTTCCTCTCTGGCCTGAACCCTGGGACCTCAAATGATCCTCCTGATCTTCTCTAATCTCATTCCACTGTGGTTTTTTGTCTCTAATTTGCTTCCCACACTGATTTCAGTGCATACATAACTCAGTGGGAGCAATGTATTTACACATATTTATGCACACATACATGTGTGCACAATGTTGGCAAACAGGCGACGGCCGTAGGTGGGACGACACAGATGAACCTCTCTCTCTCTGGCACGAAGCAGCTGTAGGAGGTCCTGCTTTACATGTTCCACACAGTGGGATCTGTGTGGCTCGGTCACAAAGCCAGATTGTTCCTGTGGGGCCGTCGCCGCCGCCGCCGCCATCAGACGCTCGCTGCAGGCCGGACGGAGAGCTTCAGGCTGCCGTCAAGGAGCTGACGGGTGGAGCAGGTGGAGCCGTCATGCCCTGACTGCACCCATAGAGCTGACGAGGCTTTGAAAAAAGGCTCCGGGGTGCATTCTGGACGTGGCATCAGCCCATCACAGAGGCGAAGGAGAACCATTGTTTTTAATGTCTGTAACAAAATGTAATGGCGAGATCCGGCTGCACTGACCACAAACTGAACCCACTTCAATCCAGCTCGGGTCAGACTTGTTGGGTCACACAATTATTAGACAGAACATTACTCAAATTGAAGAAAAGAACTGAAATAAATTGAACTGAATGAGATGAAGGAACAGAAAATGGCATCATAGAAGCTATTGTGTGAAAAAAGCAGCAAGGCAGAGTCTTCATCTGTCAGTGTGACAGAAGCACACACACCATCATTCATGGTGCAGCAGCGTTTCAGACGCTGATCTGAAGGGACTCCTGACGGGGGGCGGAGGATGGAGCGATGTTTGAAGTTTGCTTTATGGCTCCACGGCTCCTTTTGAAGGAATATCTGAATGGCCCTCTGCAGAGAAAGGTTCGATTATTCGTTTTTACGGCGGTTTTTCATCCTTTCCAAGCGTCTCTCCTTTCTTCTTGTTCGGAGAGCGGGCGGGGGTTTAGGCTCAGTGACCCCACTCTGACCTGTTTGGCTGGGTGAGGCCGTTCGGGGGCCTTCAGGGTGAGGGCCAGGCTGGAGGGAGGTTCAGGGGAAGGCCTGGCCCTCTCCCTCCACTGCCAAGTTTGACGGTGCCAGCCACCAGCTTTCAATGAGTGTGTGTGCTGGTGGCTGTGTGTGTGTGTGTGAAGTCTGTGAGGTCTCATTGTGAGGTCGCTCGTGGCTCTGTTTGCCTCAGTGCAATACTCAGTATGTTCACTCCATGGGGCTTTTACTGGTTCTGCTTCAGCTCTCTGACGCCATGTTCTCTGCTGTGTTTCACCGAACTGATTTCCCTTCAGCCAACTCGATCCCACCAGTATCCCGACTGCTCTGACTGGTGGGAAGAAGACGCTCGGTGCATTACAGCAACTCATTAGCTCTTTTCGAAAGAAATGACAACAGTTTTAATTTGTACATTTCCAGTGGAAACCAGACAATCTTATCAGTGAACGGTGCAAAATCCCATTCTTGAAAAGACAGTCCATGTTGTTCCTTAACTCAACAAATCCCAAACTGATCTCTGAGCTCTGAACGGATCCAACAACAGGCATGTGGGGCATCTAGTTGTGGCATTGAGTTCCACGGTTGATGGCTGTGGGATTCGGTTTTGAAGAACCGGGGAGAACAAAACGAGAATAAAACCATCTCGATTTGACAAGTGCATGTTGGGAATTATCTTGTACTTTTAATGAGCTCCAGAAGGCATGTGGAGGGTTAAGGGTTTTCAAGTTCCACCTTGAAATCATCACAGAGAGTCAAACCAGCAACCGTCCAGTCATCAGCTCGCTTCACTAACCACTATGTTAGTAATACCTTAATGGTTTTATTACAGTTTCCCCTTGATGATCCAGCATCCTGCAATACTTCATTTTATCCATTAGGTGGCAATACTTCAAGAGAAGAAGTCAGTGAAACAGGAAGTGAATGAAAGGCGTGTTTTCAGTTTAGCAGAAACATGGTCACATGGTCATGCCTTTGTCAAGGCCAGGTCATTAATACTGTTAGACCTATGAAGCTGATCAAAAAACAACAGAATGAAGAAAAGTGTGTTCTTTTGAACATCTGAACAGATTCTTGAAAGGTAGGGTGCTTTGGCCAGGAATTGGACCCCAAACTCAACATAGCAGGTAGCAACTCTACCACTGGACTTTTATATGATGGTGGGCTGTTCACGTTGTTTGGGCTCCCACAGGCAAAAATATAGACCGGCGCCCACAGCAGGAGGCGCCGGTGGGACTGACTGCCGGTGAAGGCTTTGGAGTGGAGGAGGGGCTTCAGCCAGTAAAGGACACGACTGGACAGTAACTGCAGAATGATGGCATGCCTACATGCCTACATCCATCCATCCATCCATCCGTCATCCATCCATCCATCTCCACTGCTTAATCCAACTTAAGATCTGGAGAGTCGGATCCCATCTGACTGTGTTTGAAGGCAGAGTCCACCCTGAACAGCTGTAGGACAAACACTGAGAAAAAGTCGATCAAAGTGAATCCAGCAGACAAACTACAGTTAGCAGTTTGGGATTGTGGTGGGAAATCACAACACCTGAGGTAAACCTGTGCATGCACAGGGAGAACATGCACATCCCCCCTGAAACAACCCACACTCAAACAGGGGTCCTTCCTATTTTAAATCAAGAGTCTCAGACTGTTGATGCTGCTCATGATCAAGTTCTATGAGAGGTTAAAAAACAAGACAGAATTACAGGAAAGTAAGCAACTTCTCAGTTTGATCCTTTTAATGCTTTCTCTGACTCGCTCCACACTGTCAGTGGTCTGCTGTGTTCCCTGTTGAATTTATCTGCTACACTTTAATCCTTTTAAACATTTAATTTCAAATGGATAAAATCAAATTCCAGTTTGATGGTACCTCCTGGTAAATGGCCACGTGGAAGCCTGTATCAACTAATTATGCAGGCTGGAAGTGTTTTTACTGAGACTCTTTCAATTACCGGGCTGTTCACACACCGTGGCAGCAAACCAGAAAAACACCAAAGCAGATAAAAACACCGACCGTCAGCTTCCATCACTTCATAGTTCAGATAGTATGTTTTCCTGTAAATGAACTCTTTATCACGCTGTACTTTGTGTTAAAGAATCCAGAAAGTTAAATGAAGGTTGTGTGTGTGAATTAGGAAATAACAGAGAGTTACTGTAGCACCCAGCCAGTCTTCACTGCAGCTTTTTCACTGTTTTTTTTTTTTTTTTTAATTGTTAATCATTAGAAAGAACTCCAGCTTCTGTTATATCTAATATTCAATCTGATTGAGCTGCAGACGGATCACATCAGAGTTGTCCAAACTAAGGTCTGACTTCTTACTGTGGTCCACTTTTAAATGGACCACATCAAATTCTGAAAACACAGTTTAATATGTTCCGCATGTGAAACTTCTACAGAACTGTATTGTAGTTTGAATTTCCAGTTCTGATTAGTATAGCTTCTGAACAAATCCAGTGAGACTAAAGGATAATGTTAGCGCTGCGGACAAGTTCTGGCAGAATCACAGCAACACAAGATAACGAGTGAGTGAGAGAATTGACCTCTGACACATGGCTCTGTTTCTGCATGGAGCACAAAACATCACGTCACAATACCCACACCCACATATAAACATATATGATGTTTATTTAAAGTATTAGATAAAAACTGTTCATAAACGCTGGTTCTTAGTACTGCTTCAAAGTAGATACGTCAAAATATATTTCAAAAGTTCAAAATTAAAAAAAGTAGATAACATTTGTATGTATAAACGGGCAAAAACATGGAAGGTAAACGACCTTTTTAATACTGAGTCACACTGAACTGTAAATTCTCAGTGAAATGTCAATAATTAAAGGGAATGCTATTCACAGAAGAGATTCCTTTGTGTTAATGAGCCGTGAATGTTTTGACAAATGGATCTAAAAAGCAAGTTTTATCAAAATTCTTTAAAGACAACATATGACAAATTAAGATTGTCACATTTAGCTTTCTGTCATTTCTAAGGGCATAGTATAATATTTTGAACTGGGTGCTTTTGTCTTTGAGCTTTAAATGGTCAACACATTGAATTCTGGGCCCAGATTGTCAAATAATGTTTATTCTGGTTTGATCTAAGTTCTTTGTAGGAACTTTTGTTAAGAGTGACTAACATGCAAGTAGCCAAAAAAAACACAAACACCTGAAAGTCAGCCTTGCTATGTTTCTGGCAAACTGTGTGGTTCATATAGAAGGGCGACAGGTAATCTGCCTCTGTCAGGAGCTAGATGTTTTTACTGCTGCTGGTCGGTCGGTCAGTCGGCCGGTTGGTTGGTCGGTCAATAACTTGTTGGTTGGTTTGTTGGTAAAGCATCTCTTGTAACCTTGAGCAGATCTGACTCCTCTGCTTTGGATCTAAACTACCTGGAAAAAAATACCACAAGTTGCCTATATTGACGGTAAGACGATGGCTACTCTGTGTGACCTGACAGACTGGCGTGTGTGATAACATGTTTTCGACTTCACACTCAGATGTTCCTGGATAGAAGAGCTGTCCCTTCAGCACCACCGTCCAAACCCTCCTCCTCTGACAAACACCTTTGTTTCCGCCGTCCAACATCATGACCGTCATCGTCTTTATTAGCCAACCGCTCGGTCAACCCCCAGCATTTTCCACCACAGTTGCCTGGCTGCATCAGCAGAGCGCAGCACAGTCTGGTGAACAATTAAACCCACCGTCACATGCTGCGCCCGCTGCGAGCGGATCCAGGGGAGAGGAGCTCCTTCAGATCAGACCGGTACCGGACGGGTGCCTAATCAAGTATCAGACTCGCGGCGTCTTCCTTCACGCACGTGTTTTCATGTGGTAATCTGTCTGGGAGACGTGGGAATGAACCTGTGACGGATGGAGTGTGATCGGCCGGAGCGGCGTGTGGTGAAGTCTTCTGGAAGGCTTCCTCCGGGGCCTGTCTTCGGTGTGAATCGGTACACACTGGGGCGTGTTGCTGGACAAATGAAACAATGTACGCGTGTGGGGAAGACAGAGAGCATTCTGGGAATATCTCTGGTATCTGGCCCAACACTGTCCTTTTCTTCTCCGAACAGCCTCTATTCATGCAGAAGGACAATACGTCGTTCTTACGGCTGAAACCAACCCAATGGAGATGGCAGATCGGCTCGGGGCGCCCCGCTGCACGGATTCCCACTGGAGCTCTGTGTTGACGCAGTGACTCACCCGACACACCAAAATGTTTGCAAAGCGCCTCCAATGAAAAGCGTGGCCAGTGTGCCGGAGAAGTCACCTCAAAGAAAAACAAGGCCTCCGCTGCCGCTGCCAGCACCACCTCCGTCGCCGCTCCACCTCCGTCGCCAGCTCCACCGCGCTGCCTCTCATCACAGGCTGCACCGCCGTGGCTTCAGCAGCCAGTAAATGGATGGATTCATGTCATCTGTCTGCCATTAATTATGAGTCACATTAGCCTGCTTCAGGACTGGAGATGCTAATTTATGTCAGAATTCTGCATTCCTTACGTCCCCCCCGCCCTCCGTCCCACTCTCTACACACAAACAAAATCATTAAAGATGCCAAAGCTGTGGTGCCGATCGAGTGTTATCGTCCCGTCAGGCTACGTGGGGAAGTGTATTCCTTCTGTTTTTTCACCTCCACGGATTAATTATGGGAAATGAATTGGTCCCACCAACAACAACTGTTATGACTTGTGGTGTGACACTTTAGATATTATTTAGGAAAACTTCTGATGATGCAACAGATCTGTATCTCCAACAGAAACGTCTTGTTAAAAGGGAAAAATAAAATGAAGTTTAGTCAGAAAGGCGTCAATGTGATGGTATAATGGAAACACCACCTCAGGGTTGGCTTGTAAAGAGTCAGCGCTACTGAAATTTGGAATTCGGCACAGCCGGCAAATGGACTCTCTTACAGCCGAGCTCGTACAGAACAGAATGTCATTGTTAGTTCTGATCGCACAAGTTAGAGCATTGTGGCGACTCGTGGAGCCGAAGGGAAGAGCGGTACTCACTGTCCAGCGAGAGCATGGAGTCAAAGATCTTGCACTGCACCTGCCCCGTGCTCTGCGAGGCGCAGCTCATCCACAGGCCCTCGTACAGACCCACGGCTGTGATGATGGCGTCGCCGGCGTACGACGACTGCTTCCACTGCGGCAAGGCGGTGGTGGAGATGATGCCAATCCAGCCGCCCAGCGCCAGAAAGTAACCCAACAACTGGAGACCCGAGTTGGCCATCCTTCCTGCTCACGGCTCTGTCGTTTGGATTTTCTCTGGCTGTTTCCTTTTTTCTGGCTTTACACCTGAATGCTTTTAACTTGGGGAGCTGAGGTGCGTCGGGCCTCTGTGCAGTCTCTCTGGGCACACCTGTTACTTCTTACACTTCTGTCTTCACTTTCCGGTCCCTCTCAGCATGTCCCTCTGGTCCCTCTCTGCTTTAACTCGCATTTGTGGAGTTCTTCTGCTTCTCCTCGTCCTTTCTTCGCTTCTGGAAACAACGGCTCGTCAGCGTAATGTCTTCCTCCTCTGGGCTGTCCCGCCTGATTCCTGGTCCCTCTGGAGACGGCTTGACGTGGAAGATGGAGTTTTTGTTCCTCAGCAGTTCACTTGATCAAGCATTGTCTCTGGGCTGCCTCAGTCTCTGCATGGCTTCTTGAAAAATCTCTCTCTTTCTCCTTGCTGCTCTGCTCGCTTTCCCCCCCACTACAATCTGTCCATCTGCTCCAAGCTTGAGTGGCTCGATGAGGGCTGGCAGAAAAAAAGTAAAAAGAAAAAAAGAGGAGCATGTGAACACAACAGGCTGACCATGATGGGATGGGGAGAAGGGCCTGGCTGTGATTGGACTCCGGTGCGCTGAGGGAACGCCCTCCGGGGTGGAGGAGGGATGGGCTCATTGGGAGAATAAGGACCGTTTCAAACAGAGAGGGGAAAGAAAAGGCAAAAAAAAGGAGCTAAAGAGAGAAAAACAGCAGTTAAAATCACAATAAAGTATCGCAGCTCATGACTCTAAATCAAAAGTATCAAATTAAACTTCACCATGCTGGTTTCTTCTTCTTATCAAGTGGCTCACACATCGATTCTCAAAAAGTTTGGAGCAGGCCCGGCTGGGGGCGGTGGTAAAGTGCAACAAACACAGCGTAAATCAGCATCCAAACAATGCCCCCGGCTGAAAAGGACATGTCACATCCAGACAGGCTCTCTGGAAATTATGGGCGGCCGAGGCAAGCCTCCCCCGATCGCCATGGAAACCCCTCCACAAATGAAGCGGGGGAGAAAGAGAAAGCCGGCGCAAAGGTTCACCCACTGTACATCCTTACAAGCTGTAAATGCGAACACACTCCGGACCCTTTGTGTCTGAGCAGAGTTCAGAAACCTGTTCTTCCCACAGCGGAGCGCCCCGTCCTCCAAACACACCTCATTAAATTAGCTTCAATTCGCTTCAGACTGACTCCGTAATTCTATTCCGCCAATTAGACCGTCGGCGCTCTCGCTCTCGCAGACATGGCCGTTTTCTCACATCTGTAAGAGACATGTCTCACCCCCACCCTGCGCTGCCTCGCTGCCGTACGCACATGCATGGTGGACACAGTGAGCGTGTTCTCACACTGTCCTCCCAGAGCCGGCGCCCACAGATCAGCAGCAGATCCGGGCGATCAGCAGGACAGCCTGGCAAAGTCCACAGCTCCTGCTCTGTATGAGTTATCTGGAGTTCAGTTTAATGCTTTTCGGATTGTTTTAATGATTGTTTAATGTCTGGTATTTATGCTACGATCCTGGAAGGGACAGATGGTGTAATGCAACTTCTGCTAATACTGGCATTGCCAGTATTTAAAGTTTGTGCACCTTGTGCTCATCTTGGTTTCAGGAAATCCGTCATATTTATTTGGAAACCTTTGGACTCATTCAGAGCTGCACAATGAATTCCAAATGCATTGCTATTGCAATATTCTTGCATGTTTCCCTGACTTAACGCAGCCTCAGACTTAATGCGACTAAACTTTTTCATTGATTTCTTCACAAAAGTCAGAATTTCTGGTAATTTTGCAAAATATACCTGAAGCTTGTGTTTTTGTCTCTCCTGTTATATGAAGCTATGGTTAAGCGGTTATTTAAGGAAAGAAGAAGAAGAAGAAGAAGAAGAAGAAGAAGAAGAAGAAGAAGTTAGACTCACGCGGTTCCTACTGGACCAACCTTGAAGTTGAACTCGACTTACTCCAACATCAACAAACACACACACACACACACACCAGAACATGTGGACATACATGTGACCTCACTTATCCAGCATGTCTTTTGAAGCCCTTCACTGCACTCATGCTCTCATCTTCAGATGGAACGATCCATACATGGCGGCCTCCCCCTGGTCCACACCATCCCTGTGTTTATTATCCTCCAGGCCTTTATCCCTCACTCTGTGCTCTGAGGTTTGGACGCCCTGGCTGTGTGTGTGTGTGTGTGTGTGTGTGTGTGTTGAGGGCTGTTTTGCGGCGTGTAATGAGGGGGCTTGACGTATGGGGGTGAGCTGTGGTCGGAGCACGGAGGTCAGCTGAGCCCAAGAGGCGAGGAGAGATGAAAGAGAATCAAAACAAGAGCTCAAGTCCTCGCGTCGGGGCTCGGAGCGGTGGGGGCTTCGCCTGCTTTCTGGATGCCCTCCTGATTTTGAATCTCGCTCTGGTATTTTGTGGGTAATGGATGAAGCAATGCTGAGTGTGAAACAATCCCAGTGTGTAGGATTAGAGCCGGTTCAGTCCTGAAAACAGCCTGGAGAGAACACGGCTCTCTCCTCTCAGGTCTCTGACTTGATGGAAGGCCAGAACCTGATCTGATTCAGTGGCGCTGTCTTCTGGGGCTCGGCCGGTAGATTGGTCATCTCTCAGTCTGAAGGTTGCTGGTTTGGTTCCATCTTGCCTGTCCACATGCCAGAGTGTTCTTGAGCATCACTCTGAACTGCTCTCAGCGATGGAGTGCTTTGCATGGCAGCTGTGTCAGCGGGTAAATGTGTCTGAGCTGATCAAAATCAATGGGAATAAAATATACAAGATGTTTGAAAAACAAGAAAATATGGCCGTGAATGCAGTTTAACAATTTGTTTTATAAATTAATAACATTCAGTAATGATTTTGGGGCTGAAGAAGTCTTGTTTCGTTCTGCGTCATCTGTTGAGCTGGCCTTTAAAGCACAGTAAAGACACGTTTATTCATGATATAACACTGAGGCGTGAGGCCGTTCATGGAGCTTTACAAAGCACACAATAATGCTATAAAAACATAAACAAGGAAAGGCTCTATTTAAAAATGGGGAGAGGGCAGATCCCTTCCGTCAAATAATAAGCTGTGAACTCGTTCACATAAACAGACCATTACAGCAACCCAGCCTGCTGACAGTCAATGCATGGACAGCTTTCTCTGAATTTTGCCAAGTCTAGAAACCGTTAAATCTTGCGGTGCTTTGCAGATGGCGGTAAGCTTATTGTGTTGGTTAACAACATTTCACCAGTGTGGACTCAGTCCTCTGTGACTCGCCTCTTATCTTTTTGTGCAGCTCTCAACAAACAGGAAACCACCAAATGTGGTTAGTAATGCCTCAAACACACACACACACACAATTAAGACATGGGAGGGGGGGTATCAGATTAGCCAGTGTTGCCAGGGCTACAGTGGGACACATGTGGACATGTAAACAGTAATGAAGAGCATTATGTAACACAACAGGCAGGCTGTGGATTAGCGCATTTGAAAAAAGGAAAGAAATCAGTGGTTATTCAGCGAAGCAGCTTCTCTTTGATGTCCCATGAAGGAAATGTGTATACAGTCTGGAAGACACTATAAAGCTGGTTTTAATTGGGACGTGCGATTGTACTCGGGTTAGCGGTATTCCCAGAGACCTTTCACAGCGCTCCAGTCAATTGTAATTACAGTGTGTCAAGTCTTTCCTGTTAATGTTTTTCACCCCGTGAGCCTTCAGGAAAATGTGGCTTCTGGATGAATGCTAACCGAGCGCGCAGATGAATAATGCATGTGTGCGCCCTGAGGAGCGCTCCTCCGGCCCATCTCAAGTGGCCCTGAAGAGACTGTTGGCTCTGCTCATTACGGGACGTCTTACCCCCGAGGCAGACAGCAGCGAGTGCTGCGACACACAAAGGAGCGGGACGTGAAAAGTGCCGGACAAAAGCCGTTCAGCTAGCTAAATATTTGGCGCAGGTTGACGCTGGTGACGGATGGACTTTCATAAAGACGTCTGGCGTCTTGAAGGCCTCTTCTTGCTCCGAATGTCTTTTTGTGCGTTATTTTTTCAGGGTGAGGGGTTTTTTCGAGTGTCTCTTACTGTTCTCAGGAGGACTGGTCACACAGCCAACGACTGTACCCCGAAATCTGTTCCCCACATTTACCCCGGCCGCTGTGCAGCGCCGGAGGGGCAGTTCACGATGGACGCTCTGGCTTGGTGATCCTCACTTCAGGGGGAATTGCACCAGCAAACATATGATCGCTCCTTTGACCTCTAGGCTACCGAAGCATAAAAGCTATTGCTACCCACTGGAGGATCCTATCAGTAAAGTAGTCAAAACTGAGTGTAGTGCCAGAGATTCATGAAAGTTTTAACGTATTGTGAGGATATGGAAAGTTGAACGTGAGCATCCTGTCTCCAGAATACACAAAGGTAAGGTCGCAAAGGAAGCAGAGAGGGGAAAAACAAGAAAAGATAAAGACGAATTGATCAAAAACAAAATGGAATATGGCTTCATGGAAACAGTGGACATATTTCGCAGTTCACCAAACACCCCAAAAGGTGTAGAAACCCAAAGAGTTCATCCTCAGAGGTTTAACAGAGACATTGTAGTGTAAGCTCTCTCTTTCTCTCACTCTACCTTCCAGCAGGATCTGTGTGGAACCTGAAGTTCAGGGTCTAAACCTCCTGCTCACATCACGTCTGCACCTGTTGCTGTCTCCCTTCTGTCCCCTCTGCCCCACTGGAACAACAGGAAGTCTCCTCTGAGTCTGGTTCTGGAGGTTTCTTCCTGCCAAAAGAGAGTTTTTCCTTTCCTCCGTCTCCTCGTCTTGTTCTTGTGGAATTGGTTGTTGTAGTCGGCGTTATATGGATAAGATGGAATTGAATAGAAAAATGTCATAAAACATTTCTGTAGCACATGCGCTGAGGTGTGCACTGAGAACTGTGACTGATGGCCGTCCAAACTCATGCCCACTATTGATTTAGCACATTCACTCTCATGAATTTGGAATATTGGGCATCTGTTCCAGATTGTGCGACATACTGGGAGGATTTTATGCTCAGAGATTCATCTACTGTACACAACGTCACTTATAACATCTGGAACTGTCTTTTTCCTGTTATTGTGATGAGAGACATTTCCTCAGCTGGCCCAGTGCCGTTTGTTGGCCAAAATGTTTGATCATTTCCCCCACCAATATCAAATCAAGTCAATCATTCCTTTTGGAATGCTAGTAAATAACAACAGAAGCAGTGGCGCTCATTCAAGCGCCCTTTAATCTCCCTTGCAAAACTGGATTTGGCACAAATCTTCGTCTGTGGGTGCTGAAAGACAAAATCAGTTAACATTTTCTGAAAGAGCGACCCAGCGTGAGTGTGGAGTGTGTTTGTTGTGAATTTGTGTGAAATACTTTATAGCAAGTCCTTCCTTTCAAGCATTTCTTTTCCCCCGATGCACAGAGAACTGCAGTGTAAGCTGGATAGAAGCTCTTTCCAAGAATGTTCCAACCTCTTGAGCACCAAATGACACAGAGGAAGCTTGTTGGAAGAGCTGTTTTTCATCCCCGTGTTTCCTAAACTGGCTGTGGTCGACCTTGCTTTCATGCCCGGCTCCAGTTCAGCGGCTGGGTCAGCGTCCTCCGGCGATGGGAGCTTTGACGGCTGTGAATGCTGGGAGGGGACGGCAGGAGACCCTGTTTCTCAAACCGTTTACCCCCGCGTCACCTCGCCATCGCTTCCCTCCGAAGCGCTCTCCGGAGGACGCATGGTTCAGTAGGTGCCATCGGTTCCTCCCTCTCTCCTCCGACACGTCTCTTCCCACCTCTCACCTCTCTCCCTCTCCCCACATTTTCCAGACCCCTGCCGCACTAAGCCGAGCTTAGGAGTCAGCTGAGCTGATCAAAGACCGTAGCCATGTAGTGGCTAACAAGAGGCGAGAGTTCCCAACGACAGAGGACCTCCCAGGGGTTTCCATCGCCATAGACCTACTGTACCTAGAACCCCTCTGGGTGTGGGCTCTGCCCGCATGACTGCACTGGTGACGGCGTGATTGCAGGCGTAATGGCGTCTGGCAGGGCTCCTGAGGAAAACATGTTTATCCTTGCGCCGGCTGACTTCAGGTCTGTGGGATTCTGGGAGTTTGGTCTACTGACTTTACATCTGCGGAGAGAGCCACCCTCCGTTAGCCAGCATCTCCCCAGCGTGGGGAAGGCCCGGGTCTTGTTCCCACCGCCTCCCTCCCCTCCTCCTCCTCCTCTCCCCTTCATCTCCAGCTAGCAGCACTCTTCTCATCGCGCCGGCCCCTTCCAGTTGCCTTTGCATGCTCCTCTATTATCACCCTAATTAGCTCGAGCAGGCCTTCTCCGCCGCTCCTCCCACCTTTGTTCCCCGTTTCTGCTTTTGTCCCTCATGACCTTTTTGCTCCGTGTACAGCAGCCCAGCAGCAGACCGCCCGCCGACCCCAGCAGCTTCCAAATCACAGTTCTCCAGTGATGTAGATGTAGTCTGCAAGACATGCTGTATAAAACCTCTAACTCAGGCATCATGATGTCTGGACGGAGCTCAATAAATCTGCTTTTTCTGACACCTGCTGGGCCAACATCTATGGAGTTTAGACTTAAATTTAAGCATTGAAATCATTTTCTACTATTTTCTATCTTATATGGCTTTTGTTATCCGCATTAAAGAGTAATAAAAGGTACATCTTGAAACGTAACTCAGCCGGTAGAGTGTTGGTTGTCTTCCAGTCCAAATACTGGCAGATGAAATCTCGCCTCCACCTGTTCATGTTCGGCCTTGAACCCCAAGTCTGTCCCAAAAACAAGTGTGTGCTGAACGTGTGTCAATAGATGAAAATGACAACTGAAAAAACAGCTCTAATATTAAAATCAATGGAAAACTAAATTTGTGTGGTCTGAAACAACGTGGAGGTTTTCTTCAGCTCTTTGTGCTGAAATGTCAGTCCAGAGAGCATTTTTTATTTTTTTAACTTGTGTCTGCAGTGTGCCCTGGAATCAAAACAACAAGAACATACTGTAACTTTACTTACTGACTCACATGTTTACGCTCTTGATCTACAACACTAACATAAATGAATCAGCCTCCACTTCCTGGCGTCTCCGTCCCTCCTGTCCTCCGCCTCCTGGCACCTCGCCGCCCTCCGTCCCCTCCTCCCTGTTGTACCACGCCATCGCTGGAACCAAATCCCCTGCACCTGCCTGTGCGGACTGCGTCCGGTTCCCTGAATTCCTGTGAGCGCGGCGCTGCTCTGACCCTGAACAGGCCGCAAACACAAAAAGAAGAAGAGGCAGGAAGTCTTCGTGGTGGGGCTGAGGTGGGGTGGGCTCCAGCTTATGAGTGTGCATTTATCTGGAGCTGGGAAAAGGGTCATTGTGCTCTTAGGCTCACTCAGGGCTCCCAGGGTTTTTGGAAAATGACTTTAAGGGGTTCCCAGAAATGTCCCCTCTGGTCTGAAGTGGGGCCCCTGAGGCCCCTCTGCTCCATTTAGCCCTTCAGCGCCGTCTCAAGTCTGTTTGGGGATAAAAAGATGGACAGATTATGGAGATATACTGCATTTTGTGTGACTTACTAAAGCTCCATTTACACAACAACACTGTGAACTCGTAGTTTTTCTGTCAGAAAAGTTTCACAACAGCATGCTGAAAATAACAGTTTTCGTGTATGGCCACTAGTTGGTGCTATAGGTTGTTTTTAATGTACTGCGCGTGTGCAGAAGAACCATTCACTTCTTCTGTGGTGCACAGCAGCATTGTTTCCTTTGTCTACAAGGAGCCGGGCCTCAAGCGTTCCCACAAAGTCTCGTTTTCACCCGTCTACACAACAACAGAGCGCGGCTGGGTTCACTAGGTTCCACCTTGGGAAAAATTTCAAGAAGTTCCATTTTTACTGACTCAGAGCACCACGGTGATCTAAACACACATCCAAGACACAACCAACGTTTTGTGTTTTCACCAGAAAGTGATGTGAAAATGGAACCTGAGTAAGAAAATACTGCATGTTTTTTTTTTTTTGAAGAATTACTTTGAACAGTACGCTGTGTGTATGTAATGTAATAGTTACAACGATTGAACAATTAAAACGTTGAGATTTTACTTTTTTTGTGAGATCTCAAAAACAACAGAATACTACATCTGCTTGTATCTGCCGTGTTTAGGACTCACTCATGTCTGTTTGAAAAGCTCCTGGTGGCAAAAATCATGAAGGGGATTTAAAGAGGTTTACAGCATCTGTCAGAGTGAGAGTCGTTACCTGGAAACTGCAATATCTGCTCGTTCATCAACCTCCTCTTTATTCTCAGGTGTAGAGCAGCAGGGAGCTGGCAGTACGCTAAGAGCCAGTCATGGAACTATCACAGGTAGTCCGAGAAAACACTCTCTCTCTCTCTCTCTCTCTCTCTCTCTCTCTCTCTCTCTCTCTCTCTCTCTCTCACTCACACTCACACACACACACACACACACACACACAGGGGCAGCTACAGCCAATTCAAGGCATGATTTACAAAGATCCTCCGTAAAGTGCGCTGAATTAGATACTCATGGAAATACATTGCAGTTTCAGTTTGCAGTAGGGCTGCCACGATTAGTCGATTAATCACGATTATGTCGACTATTAAAATCATCGACGACTAATTTAATAGTCGACGCGTCGGGTTTTTTTTTTTTTTAATGTTTGTGTTTGTCTCGAAACTGCTGCGGTACCTTCCACTGTTGCGTCTGCCTCGCTGTATTTAACACACATGCGCAGTCGTGTCAGCCGCGACGACACCAGACTGGTGTCATGGCCGCCCGGCAGCAGCGGAGCTCCAAAGTGTGGGAGCATGACAAGAAAACGTCAGAGAAAAGTGTGCAATGCAGTATCTGCAGGACAGAACCTGCCTTCCACGGCAGCACAACTGCGATGGATGAGCACCTGAAACGGAAGCACGTCGTGGCTCGGGACAAAGATGAAGAGGGGCCGTCGTCTCGGTAAGCTAATAATATTAGCACAGAGGACTAACTTGCTGTTTACGCATAGCTGTCAACGTTAACATTAGCGGTGACGATTTGATTCATTAGCTGCCTTTAGCACACATATTTCATGTTTTCTGTAACGCTCTAACAGTGATGTGTTTTAATAAGAAGTGATGTCAGGCTAATATTTTCTAACGTTACGTTTCAGAGCTTCATCCCATCGGAGCGGATTTTCTCCGCAGCAGAACATCTGCTCCAAAAAGAAAGCAAGTCTGTCTCCAACACATGTAGAAATGCTGACTTTCCTGAACAAGAGCCGTGTGTAGTTTGGGATTATTTAGAGTGAGAGTGTAATAAAAGTTGTATACAGTTGAGCACTGAACACAAACTGCACTTTTGTTTTATTTGAGTCAGTGAGATGAAAACTTAAAGGTGCCTGCCTCATTGTTGCTCTGCTTGATGCCAAACACAAATTAAGGAATAAAAAATGAACAAAGGATTTATTTTTGTGTTGTTTAGGCAAGTGCCTTTTCCGTATTTTACTGAAGTATTTGCACTTTATGGTACACAGTAATATTTCAATAAAGGTTTAATGAACTACCATCTGAATTGTCTTTAAATGTATTTAGTATATACCTTAAACACTTAAAGCTGAAATATAATTACGGTTATATAAGAGCAGCTTCTTGGTGGTGCGATAAACTATGTTTTACATTTAATTTACATATGATGTGATTAGTCGACTAATCGAAAAAAATAATTGGTGATTAGTTGACTACCAAAATAATCGTTTGTGGCAGCCCTAGTTTGCAGGAGAGTAAATACTATGAATGACGTTCAAGAGAAGCAGCAGTGGTACATCTGGGTTTACATGTATTGTTGTTTGCATTCGCCATTGAACAGTTGGGTGCAGTGCTAAAATGGAATCCACCATTTAGAAGATATCCAACATAAAAAGGTACATGGAAGATGTGCCACATGGTAAAGAGTATTTAACAGACTCCACGCGTGGCTCCACCAATGAACCCACTTGCTGTTTGCAAACCACATCTTAAAGCTCGGGTAGACGATGTTGAAGAGCCTGCAAGATTTGAAAGTAGCACACCTCAAGCCCTCCCCCCTAAGCTCCTCCTACTCCAATCAGTGCTTGGCCCAACGCCACACCCCCACCAACGTGATCTCAACTCATGCTTTCAGTGGGACCCCGCTCCTCGGGTGACCATAAGTCCTCTTTTACCTGGACATGTCCACTTTTTACGTCCTGTCCGGGGCGTCCGGGCGGGTTTTTTAAATTCAAGGAGATGTCCGGGTTCATGGAAACTGACCAGCGCTTTGCACACAGTACTATGATACTTTGTTACATGACGTAGTTACCGAGAGGCGTCTTATGAGTCGATCTGCGACGCGCGCTCACACACACACACACACACACACACACACACACACACACACACACACACACACACGGAGCGGAGCAGTCGGGGCTGATCAGACAGCGGAGCACGGCATCTGATTGGTTCCTGAAGAGCGGTCCGCGCCTTCCGATTGGTCGGAGTTTTTACTGTCCTTTGACCGCTACAGTTGTCAGATTTTTTCCGCACTTTTTTCCGTACACATAATGTATTGGCTTCTCCCAGGGGGCAAGGAGCATTTCACTCAGTATGACATAAAGTGCTTTTGGACAGCATCGCCTACCCGAGCTTTAAATCTTAAAGCATGTCAGCAGTGTTGTCTAAAGGTTAGCGCTCGTGCTTGTTGACACTTCTTGAACAACATTTAACATGTTGAACTGAACTGGACGCTGAGGTTCAACGTCTTTCTGATAAAAGTGCCAACACAGTGTGTCACATGTCGACCTCCAGTCTTGTCCTGTGAGAAAATACCCTCCCGATCAGTGTGTGATCGGTGCCAGCGGCCCGTATACCAGTCCAAGTCCACAGGAGGAAGGTGGTAGGTAGAAGAGCAGAGGCCTGAGGGTGACTATGGAGAGATTACAGGGGGAATGTGGTCTTAATCCACTGCTGTACCGCAGTCCTCGGAGACTCTGCTCACTGGGAGAGCAAAGAAAAGATGAGCATTCCTCCCCGGCCTCGCTGCACAGCGCAGACCAGAGGCTACACACACCATTCTCCTACCATCTGGCTCCAACCAAACACTGAGCAGCTCCCTGACCCGGCTCCCTCCTCAGCGTTCACTCTCTCCTGTACGCTTCAGTGTTTCTTTCCTTTAAAACAGCCCAGAAACACCATCTTTTTAGAAATACAGGCATGTAAGGCGACTCTGTTGAGTGAAAAACCGTCCTTTGTCACACAGGTTCAGAAGCAGCGTTTCCTGCATGTTCGTGGGGACAGAGCCCGAGAGCTTTCAGATAGTTGTGTTTTCCTCCGATTCTTCGCCTGACCTGACTTGCTGCATTACCAACCATCCTTGAACTGTTGTAAACGCTCGTTTCACTAAAAGTGGCTAATTAATTACAGTTTCTAGGGTTTTGTCAGCTTGTTGATTTCCTGAACGTCCGCCTCCCTCCTCATTTCAACTCAAGCTTCTGTTCCCGGTGGAATAGAAGTAGGTCAAATTCCTTCAGGCTCATGTTCAGATATGTGTCACTTTTCTGAAACCAGCCACTTTTTCCCTGATCCTGCCCTTCATCAAGGACTGTGCAGCGTTCTGAATGGAAACACATCCCAGCAGGACACGACTGAAATCTAGATCCAGCCAAAGTAGATGAAGCCTTCAGAGATGTCCTGCTCGTGGGATTAGATCAAAACAAACAACAGGCATGGCCGATTGAGGTTGGTTGACGTTAACAGTCAACACGTGAAGACTGCAGCTCTTCATGTACAACAAAAGTAATGAGTTCAGTGAAACCTCGGTGTGGGTGACGGCATGAATCACGTCACCTTTTGAATCGATTGCTAATGTTTTATTCACTACATTGAAAATGACTTGAGGATGCCACTTGGCCCTATCCACAGGATATTGTTTTATTTAATAAGAAATGAAGAAATGGAAACCAACTAATGCAGCGAATATCACAATTTCTCTTACAAAATACATTAAAGAAATGTTTTGCAAACACGGTTGCTTTATAGCACACTTTGGGAAAATAAGGTGTTTTTATCAGTGGAAAATCTGCTTTCCTGTGGTTTCCAATTAGTGTCAAACGTCTGGGTACTCTCTGGTAACGTGTTCGACAAGAGGTGGTTATGCCACATGCAGAGTCCCAGCAAAGAAACTGGAAGTTCCCATATGTTCCAGTTAAGCTCATTTTCTGTCAGTTTGCAGTTGATGTGAGGAAGATGAGCGGAAACTGGAGCACTACAGAGAAGAAGAACATGCACACTCCTCTTAGAAAGGCTTGGATGGTATCTGAAGCCCCAGCAAAGGTTATCTACAAGTGCATGTACATTTGTGAGACCTGCAAAAAAAAAAAAAAAAAAAGATCAAATATTACAAAATAGATGCTACCAAGAAGAGAGATTTCCAACAAAGCAATGTGTTTGTTTTTAACCACCTATCATATCTACATAGTTCAAGTTAGCTATAGACCCCTGAAATTACTTTAAAATTACAAACAACATGAATCAGTGTGTGTTTCAATCCCAAATTTTAGTCAGTGTAACATTAAAGAATAAGATTTTGCTTCAGAATGTTCCTCTGAATAAAGGCTAAATGCCAGTGTGGATGTCTCAACATGAGCTGGGAGCAGTTTTCTCACTGTTGAGATGCTCGTGTTCACCAAACCTCTCTTCTCACACTCTTTAACTGCCTTTTTATTGGCTGCAATTCCAAAAATGTGTCATGTACCTGCTGTCTTGTGAAAGAGAATCGCCCCCTCCTCCTGTCTCCTTCACTTCCCCCCTTAGCGCCGTCTTTCCCTCCGACTGACGCGACTTCAGTCACGTTTGCAGGTGAAGAACTACTTTTCCTCGTATGCGGCGCTCTACCACCTGACCCCATGCTGCCGTCTCTCTGAAGGGCCCTCGACTCCGCGCAGCTCTCCTTCCTACCAACTTTATTTTCCCATCTGTCTGCCCGTACGTGGGTGGCAGCGAGCCAAGCGCCGGCCGGCCCGCCTTCACCATAACAACCAGCAGAGACGTCTTCATTTGACGGGACAAAAGGGCCTCAGAGAGTCGCCGCCGTCCCCCTCGGGAAGCTTGTGGGTGCTAACCAGCTGCCTGCGGGCGGAGACCGGGCTACATGTAGCAAGAAAAAAGTTATTTAATTATATTAATGAGACATTTACCCTCCTTGAAATATCCCCAAGTAGACTGTAGTGGCTCCCCCAAGGAGCGGCTAATGACTTCCCACAGGCTAACGCTTCACACTTCCCTTCACACACACACACACACACACACGCTCAGTCTTGTATTTCTATCCTTGTGGGGACCGTCCATTGACTCCCATTCATGTCTAGCCCCTAACCCTGACCCTTACCCTAACCCTAACCCAGACCACAACAAAGCCTAACCCTAAAGAAATGTTTTTGCACTTTTACTTTTTCCAGTAACAACAACATGGTCAAGAAAACACTGTTTCTCCTACTTAGGACCGGAAAAAGGTCCCCACAAGGCACGTCGTTCCACGTTTTGCTATCCTTGTGGGGACATTTGGCCCCGACAAGGATAGAAATACAAGAACACACACACACACACACACACACACACACACACACACACACACACAGGTTACAGCTTCACGTCTCAGAGAAATGAAACATTTGTGTGTTAATGTAGAATGTCTGGAATTCATAAGGAGTCATTATTTCCACATCTTGCTTTATGAGAGCGATGAAATGTCGTTAGCTAGTTTGTGTGTTAGTTTATGGAGAGCCATTAGCGCTACGCACACATTAGGGCTCATCCCCACCGAGGAACATTAACCGGCGCTGCTGGACTAACCACTTTAAAACACACAGCCGGAGCATGCCATCGTTAAATATTCTACTGACAGGCACAAGGGGGGAGATCATTGTATCACAGAGTAATAACTCTCACTGCTGGAGGAAGTTCTGATGCTAACACACTGCTCAGACTGAATTAGCTTGTCTTCTGAAAAAGTTTTCAAGTTTAGAAGTGTTCAGATTTGTCAGAGTGGATGCTGTGATGTCTTGTGAAGTGTTAAAGTCGTTGACTGAATTTCTCACTGCTGCAGCTTCGTGCCTGTTGTTTTCAGGTCTGTCGGTGAACCAATACCGATGCAAAGGATTCTGCTGATATTGCAACTTAAATCACATTCACTCGTTCTCTCATTGCATACAAGACACTCAGTCCATCCACTGGGAGTAATTTGGGGTTCAGTCTCTTGCTCAAGGACACTTTCACATGCGGACATGGGAAATCAAACCAGCAGCACCGACTGAGGCATGAGCAGTTTACCAACCAAACCCCAGCAACTCCAGGCGCCATTATCCTGTAAACAGACACACTTACTGTTATCAAGTAAACGTTCAACAAATTATACTGTAGATAGAAGCTAATTTTATTGATGCTATTGTAATTAAGTACCAATGGGACATTTTACAGTTGAACGCTGGAGGGGTAGTTTTTGCTCATGGGCAGCATGTTTGACACTCCCGTTCTAAAGTCTTCTTCATGCTGTCGTCCAACCGTTACTGAATAGTGAGATTAGCTAAATGCTTGAAGAGATTAAAGATGGAAAACTAATCAAGTGAAGGATGCTAGACAAATGCCAGAATAGAATGAACTGTAATTGGAGGCGAATAATACTTGAAGCTAATTTTCCAGTTAGCCTGTTAGCTGCAGTCTATAGATCTCTCTCAGCTGCGGTCCCATGCCCGGCCCGGCACGGCTGTCATGGCCGTCCTATAGAAGAATAAGGAGACAGTTCACAGCGGAGCTGAAGTCATTGGCCAGGCATCCGTCAGAACAGCCACCGGCACAAAGGACCCTTCTGTCCGCCCTAACACAAGATTGGTTTTAGACAAGAGGCCGCAGCGGCGGCGGCTCTGGAGCTGACGCGTACAGTCCGACCTTGTCTTGGTACAGTGCTGCAGCACCTCGCACGTCCGCGGGGACGAGTGTGTTTGACAGCGGCCGGGGTTTGGCCCGCAGGTCAGCCGCTCGGACCGCCCGGCTCAGAGCACATCATCCGGGCGCGTTCTGCGTCCGTCCGGGACGGGATCGCGCTGAGTGACACCGAGTGGCGGTCGGATGTTGAGAGTTGCGGCCGAAACCGTTGAACTGTGGAAAGTTTGGCTGGGAGGCGGCGAGCTCGGCCCGGAGACGGGGGTCGTGTCGGCCCTCCGCAGCCTGCTGCTTTATTCTCCCCTCTCCAGAGTCACAGTCACGGATAATCTGGGCCCGGCGCCCCGCTGCGCCCGACCCGACCTGCCACCGCCTCCTCCGTGCTCGCTGTGTCGCCATGGCAACAAGGGGCCGACCACGCACACACTTTTTGTGGCGTTCCGAGTCTCACAAATGAAGAAATTCTGGCTTCTGATACACGTGGAAATGGGCTGAAACGTGGCAGGACAGTCGGGGACGCCTGTACCAACCGCTGTTTGTCTACTGTACCCTCGGCCACCCCGCCCGCCGCTCCCCGCCACCCTCCTTTTCTTCTCTCTCCCGCTGTGTTTTGAAGAAACAATGGGCAAATCCATAGGCCAGAAATGCGAAGAAAAACAAAGTGGCCTGTGTGTGTGTGTGTGTGTGTGTGTGTGTGTGTGTGTGTGTGTGTGTGTCTCCCTCTTTCAGAGTAAGACGATACAAAGAGAGCAGTGACTGCAGCACACGCACACACGCCGCAGAGCGCTCCTGTTCATGCGTTCACCGCCGTAGGAGGTGGGGATGGGGGAGGCGGTGGTTTATGCATGAGGGCCCAGTCCCTTTGCCACGCACATTATTCACACCGAGAGCTCCATCAAACTCAAATCAGGGATTTCTTGGAGTGGCGCTCGGAACTTAAGCCACTCCCATGTTTTTGTGAAATATTTTCAATGCCTTTGAGAACTTACAGCTTAAAATCCGTTCATGCGGGCATCCATTCGGCGATGCTTTCAGGCGCTACCTTGAGAAAATCGCCAAAACAAGCAGGACTTTACTTGCAGAAGCCGAAGAGGAAGATAAATACTGCAAGAAGTGCAAAACATACAGATGTCAGCGATGAGCCTTTTCACTGACATTATGTTTAGAGCAGAATTTTCAGACATTTTAGCTTTGTGTCCATATGTTCCAAATGACGATGATGATGATGATTGAAAACAAAACTCAATAGTTGCATAAAACCTCTAAAGGAAGTTGTGATGTCTTGATGCAAAAAAGGGAAAGAGAGGTGTTGCTGAATGAAAGTAGCGCTGGCAGAGTTTGTGGTCCTGGTCGTTCTTCGACAGGCTTGTTTGCTCGGCTTTATTTACGGAGACGGAGTGTTGAGCTGGAGGCGTCCAGTCAGTGGGCCAGTGTGCAGCTCTGTGCTCATTTTCTTAGCAGCACACGTGTTTCAGAGAAAGACAATGTTTGAACAGGTTTGAAGGAATGTTATACTACATACCTGAGTCAGACAGCGACACACACACTAACACACACACACACACGCACACACACACACGTGTTCATCGGCTTCATATGTGGAGCAGGAGAGGAGCGGTCGAACACCACTGTACTGGTGATAGTGCCACTTCAGTTTTTACCCACTGTGTGTGTGTGTGTGTGTGTGTGTGTGTGTGTGTGTGTGTGTGTGTGTGTGTGTGCCCTGATAGCCCTGTCATGACTTCATCCACATTTTAAGCCTACACACGCATTTCATCACACACCCCAGTGTCAGGGCCGCCCCCGCTCCACACAGAGGACCTTCATGTGAGGACGGAGTCACAATCAGAGGCTGTTTCAACATTTCAGCTTCATTCAGCTCCGAACACGTCGTGTAAAACTGGACTTTTCCGCAGAGGAAACTGAGATGCTTTTGTTTTGTTGCCTCGAGACCAGCAGTATCAAACATATGGTCCGTGGGCCAAAACTGGTTTCGTAATGCGGACCGCCAAACCACCAAACACTTCTAGAAGAAAACGTTGATTTTATAATAAATGTCTTAAAAGCACTGATTCAACACAACACCGAGACCTGAGCTGAGAAGTCTGAGACGCTGCCATGAAAGCTAGCTGCCTGGTTGCTAACAAGCTATTAGCCTCAAAGTCATACTGTCAGGGAGGGTTTGTAAAAACACCCAGAATGCAACAGCTACATGTGAAGGTTTTTTTGGGAAATTTCACAGTATTTAGCATCAGAAAGTTTCATTAAAATTGGCTTTATGTTGAGAATATAGTCATTTTCAGTTTTGATTGTTTGGTTTCACAAAAATACAGACACTTTCATCACAGTCATTCTTAACAGGTAACACAGTGCGGCACAGAGACAGTTCCTTTCCACGCTGGTTGATCAGGAACCAAAACCAGACTAAAAGACGGTTGAATCAAAGGGAAACGTCGGCGAGCAGCTGTGACAGATAGCGTTCAGCGTGTAAAGAGCTCAGGACTTTCTTTAGCAACACATCAGAAGCGTTGAAATGTCAGAGTGACGTGTTGCTGAAGAGGAAGAAACTTTTCTCAAATGTCTGAACAGCTGATGGTTTCTAACAGAGAAGAGAAACTTCATCTTTTAAGTAAAGGTCAGTGTTTAAAGGAAATCCCTATTAGCTCCACTCAGTGTGAAGATATCAACAGTGGCTCCGTTCTCTGCTCTTATCTTACAGCAGGAAAAGGAAAACTCAAAGTCCCGTGTTAATGAGACGTCTGAGGATCGCTCTGGATGTGTCTGGATGCTGCTGCTGCTTCACCTGCTCCCACTGACTCCCGGCAATCAAAGAGTCTCCCTTTGGGAGTACAGCGTTGTCTTCTCTGTGTGACGTCCTGATGTGGCTACATGGCTCCACTTCAACCCACTCCAGCTCACTTCTAGAGGCTCCTGATCGTTAAGGTGAATCTGTTCTTTGTTGAGGTTCTGATCAGAGTTCGAAGGTTTTGAATCAATATTTGGGTATCAGACAGACCCGCGAGAACCTACAGCCTCAAAGCAAAAGAAAAGCTCTTCTGAATGTGATTCTTTGATCGTGATCAATCCCCGATCTCACTGGACACAATGGCAGATGACAGCTGTGATCGAGTTTCCAAACATATCGCCAAACATTTGCAGTTTCCTCAAGTCTCACGCCAATCGCCTATGATTAGTTTCAGTGAAACAGGAAGTCAGTGACAGTAAAAGAGTCATTCTGCACCTTCTGCTCTTCTTTATCAACCGTTTCCACCCCAGACCTGATGACACTGATTCTGCTTCAGAACGACCAGACAGACACAAGACCTGAACATCTCTGGTTCCACTCCAGAAACATTTTAAAGAAATGGAACTGCTGCAACATTCTGAGTAAAGCAAGAAGCACTCATCGGGATTTCAAGTGGAAATTGTAGCAACCTTTGTCCTAACTGGAGCTGCACCAATACCACTTCTATAAAAGACAAATCACTGCTTAGGCCTGTGTATAAAGTTCAAAATAACTTTTTTTTTAATCATTATGTATCCTGTCTTATTGATATTTTACCTTTTATTGTATTTATCCTGTGTATTATTTTCTGTGCGGAGCAGCAGTGGAAACGAATCCCCCTCTGGTATCATCTCAGCATTTCTCTGCTATTCCATGTAACACCAGTGGTTCTCTGTTTTGGGACTGTGGGAGGAAACCAGACTGAGAACATGCAAACTCCACACAGAAAGGTTCAGTCTGGCTGCCAGCTTGATGGAAAAGATGTTGGAACATATCAATCTATCCAGTTTTTTATTTTGGGAATTGCAGATCCAGTTATAATAAACCTCCACCAGACAGATTTGAAGAGATCTGTTCCTGGCGTCTGGGCTGATCAGGATGTCAGCAGCAGAGTGAAAAACAGCAGAGAGAAGCAGCTGAGAGGGTTTACATCTGTCTTGTTGAATGTGACAGAAGAGTGTTTCCATGCTGCCACCTGCTGTCAGTCTGGAGCACTACATCTGTTTTCTCACAAACTGCACAAATTCCAAACCTATTTTTACTTTATTCTATCCAGTCACGCATCAGATCTGGACATTTCCCATTTATTACATCTTTTCACATCAAAAAGACCAAATAACATCAGCTACAGTGATTTGAGGCCGCTTCACTTGATCTCCCGCATCATTACAGAACATTATGTACCATTTCAACTTTTATTAATTTAAGGTAAAACACCATTGCTTTGTGTTTTCATTCACCCACCCACAGAGAAGACCTTGTATAAAAAAGCAGATATAAAACAGTGTGATCACAGCTCCTCTCTGGCTTTCTGAGAGTCCGCGACGGACGCCGCTTCCTTCTTCGCTGCAGCTTTTACTGTCTTTTTGGCCGCTGGTTTCGAGTCCTTTTTGACCACCTGCTTGGTTTTTGTTTTACCCGTCTGTTTGCCGTCGGTTTTAGCCGCAGGTGTAGCTTTATCCGTGGCTTTGGCCTTTGCCTGTTCTTTGGCTTTGGCCTTTGCTTTGGGGGCAGCTTTGGTTTTAGCCGCCGCCTTTCCGCCGGGTTTCGCCGCCGCTTTGCCGCCGGGTTTCGCCGCCGCCGGCTCTTTGGACGAGGCGGCCGGTTTGGCGGCGGCCGGCTGCTTCTCGGCTCCGGTGTCGTCTGGCGGTTGATCCGCCGGCTCCTGCGGGGGACTGTCGGGTGCAGCTGCCGGAGGCTCAGAAGGCTCTGTGGAGCTGGTCTTGGTGAACTCTGCATTCACAGGGGTGGAAAACATCCGCAGCATGTCCTCAGCCTGGACTCTCTCCTGAAACAGACCAACAAGAAAAAACAGGGACAAGACGAGAGAAATAAATCATTATTCTTAAGCAGGAGAACACTGAATGAGTCGATATGGCCGTCCTGACCTTCTCCTCGTGAGCCGGATCCAGAGTGAACCACAGCGCCACGGCGCACCTCTGACCCCTGGTGACGGCCCGGACCCCGTGGGGGTTTTCCTTCCCGGCTCCGAATCCCACCACCCGACCGCAGCGGGGGCGCACCTCGGCCTGGGGGGGGTCCAGAACACGTTGAGAGACACGGCTGGCAGGAACTCTTCCTGAACCCTGACCCCTGACCCCTGAGCCTGTCCACCCGGGCTGAAGGAGACGCTGAGCAGACCAGCCTCGACAGAGATTGTCAGTGTTGGGGATCGATGGTGAGATCAGCCTCAGACTGATGGATACAAGCTGTAACACAAAGCTCTCTGCTCCCACAGCACCCACTAGTGGCTCTGCGTGAAAACTACACGGTGCTTTATAATCAAAGTGCCTTTAAACCTTTTGCTGAATGGGAAACAACACAGCCGGCTCGTTATCAATGTGCCGACGGAGGAGAAGCGAAGAAGCCGTCGGGCTGATCGCAGATGGATTTACCGTCACTGTTTTGGCGTCGAGCTCGGTGAAGATGAAGTCTCCTCCTTCAAAGTCGTCGTTGAGATACAGGATGGCGCTGCAGGAGAGACACACTGCAGTGAGTGGGCATGCGACCCTGCTGATGGCTCACAGAGCGCCGTGCGGCGTCCGGTCCGACCTGTAGTCCCGGTGTGTGTACGCCGGCGGCTCCTTGACGCACTCGTTGAGCTCGGACACCAGCAGGCAGTTGTCCACGTGGACGGGGTGGCTGAGGTCCTCGCGGTCCTCCTGCTTCTCTGGATCACAACACGAGGGGCTGCGGTGAGGATCCGGGACCAGGCGGGGCCCCGTGAGGCGCCGGCCGGGTCCGACTCACCGTCGATGGCGGAGCGGCACACCAGGTGGGAGTAGGAGAAGTAGAGCTTGGTCTGCAGGCCGAAGTAGGACTCCAGCACCTTCCTCACCTTCTCGCTGAGGTCGAAGAACAGGCGGGTGCTCTTCAGCGGGACCTTCCCCTCCTGCCCCAGCTGCCCCAACAACACAGATCACAGCAGTTAGAAGAAGCCGGGACTGGGACCGGGTACGGGACCGGGACCGGGACCGGGACCGGGACCGGGACCGGCGAGAGCCCGACGGCCTCCATACCTTGACGGCCTTGAGGACGGTGACGCCCTGGAACAGCTCGCTGGGGGAGTGCGGGGACGGGCGGCCCCGGTAGCCGTCGCCCTTCTCTGCAGCTGCCTGGGGGAGGAGCACAGTCAGAGGCCACGCCTCCACGGCGAGCGGCCGACGGCGGGCGGAACACTGACGTTGGAGAGGCGCTGAAGCTCCCGGCACTCGTCGTCGCTGATCACGCCGTCCAGCAGCACCCGCTGCGAGCCGTTCAGCTGCTGGGACGTCATGGTCACCCGGATGTCGTCGGGCAGCACAGCGCCGCCTGCAGGACGCAGCAGGAAGAGAGCGGAGCGGTCAACACCACCAGCGTCTCGCTCTCTGCTACGTCTCAGCAAACGGACGTCGTCTTCAACAAGCTGCTGACCTTCCTGTGGGACGATCATCTTGGCCATGTCCGAGGAATCCTTCTTCTTCTCTTCGACCAGCGTCTCGATCTCCTTCATCAGGTTCCCGATCTCCTCGGTGATCCTGGCTGCCGTCTCCCTGTCGGCTCTGAAACACACAGGAGGCAAGACGGCTCAAGCCTCCCACCAGCTGAGACGGTCGAACAAACAGGCAGGACAGCTCACTGCAGCCGTACCAGAAGGTTTCTTGAAAGTTCAAGATTGTTGTCATTTTCAGTCATAATTGTTTTTTCTGCATTTTTCTGGACACTTCCATCAAATATACTCTGCATCATAACAAAGAAAAACTTTAAGTTTAAATATAAAGGTTATTATGGCACTATTTTACCATTTCAGTCCACTCAAGAACTTACTGAGCTGTATGGTTTAGACTATCTTAAAGGCATATTCAAGGATTCTCCGCCGATTTCGTACAACATGGCCGATTTGCCATTTTTGGAGCGCTGCCATGCGCGGCTGCCTCCATGAGGACTGTGGGAGCGCGCACGTCAGCCGCATGTCAGTTTGTTTTCATCCGCGCAGCTGGAGCATCGTCTTTCATAGGATTAAAACACATCTGTAATCATGTCGGACTCTTCTTCCAATCATACATCAGAATACGATCCATAAAGTAGAGTCTGACATGTTTATGCAGCAGAAACACATCTGAATGGGATAATCAGCAGGTTACTGTCCAGCAGAAACTTCCCCTCGTCCTGATCAGTCCTAAATCCCTTTAGTGCTTTGAATGTCCGCCAACTCGTAAAGGAATCTCCCGGTAAAACAGCGTTTTGCCTTCTTTTGTATGGCCTCTCTTCTATCTGCCATCTCAAACAGTGTTGTTTTTTTGTGGCTAGCCATCTTCGGAGGCGCCGGGAGGAGCAAGCCGCTTCTGAATGAGGTGCTTTGGTCGCTCCCACTGCATCACTTCCTAAACAATGCTCTGCGCATGCGGCTTGAAACCAGAGCGGCACAGAGGCGGCGACTCGACATGATATGTCATCACGCAAACGTGTTCCCATATTGATTGGCATTATGACTGCTCAATTACGAGTTGGAACCAGACAGTTGTGATTGGTTCCAAGGATCCTCCAGTACACCTTTAAAGTATATTAAATAAATAAATCAGAGAACACACATGGTGGGGGAAGTTAACCTGCTCTAAAGTTTTTTTTTAATTAGATTCACATCAAAAAAAGACATTTTCTCAAACCTGAGAGGTAATCTGAGGAGCTCTCGGATTAAAAACAACTCTTTAATCTTACTTCTGTTTTTCCCGCAGTTTCTTGGGCATCACGTCTTCAGGAGTCCACGTGTCCTTAAAACAAACGAGACAGAAACAGCTTTTATTCAGAAACACTGAGAAGTAAAGACATGAGAAGAAGCCTGTGACTCACTGGATCCACGAAGGTGATTCCAAAAGCTTCGTATCCGAAGTAGAGCAGCTCCTTCTCCAGCAGGGACTGCTGGATGTAGTCCTTCACCACCTGGGGATCACAGCACACTGCTCAGCAGCAAGGCTTTAACTCCACCCTCAACGCCAGCAGCTGCAGGAGACGGGCTGCGCCACCTGCCGGGCCGGGATCGCCGCCGCCTTGTCCTCGCCCAGCACCACGGAGTAGTAGTTCAGGTTCTGGTTCATGACCACGTCTTCGGGGTGGAACAGCAGGTAGGTCTTGGCGCACTCGATGGCCTGCTCGTACTTCTCACCTGGACGGACGGAGAGGAGCAGAGGCCCATCAGGAACTCTCTCCTCAGGTCCCGCCCCGGACACGCCCACTTTTACCATATATGACCAATACAAAAACAAATACCTCACTGATCTTCTGCCTGCTGATCAATGGAGCTTTACGATCAATCGTGGCAGAGAAGGCACGGAAATTTCTTATTCTTTGAATTATTGATAGAACGAAATGTGGATTGTTGTGATCCTGCTTTGAATGGTAGAGATATACGAGTGGCGTTTCTACAGCTGTTGGGGTTTTAACGTGTTTTATTCTGCACCATTCAACAGTTTTAGTTCTTCAACTGAAAGAAAAGTTCATTTATCAATATATTGCTTTAAGTGTGATACAATATTTTTCAGAGCATACAAATAATATCTGATTTCAGTGTATTGTAATATACTGGAAAATATATAGGGAATGTATTGCCTAATATATTGAATATTTTCCATTCTACTGCAATATAATATATATATTTTATAGTAGCTTGCAAACCAAAAAGTTCATCAGCTTGCACTTCTTCTGATGGATACTGAGGCTCAGCCTCTACAGTGAGCTGTTTGCAGGTTCAATCCCCCACCTGTGCACATGTCAAAAGTGCCCTTGAGCAAGACGCTGGACCCAGAAGCGCTCCTGGTGGCGGAGTGTGAATGTGACTGAAGCAGTTCCACCTGAATGCAGCTGTTGCTGGTTTTTAACATCATGCAGTGGATCAACCGCCTGTGCCGGAGTTCTCTTGAGCAGCAGAAACATGGCCGCCGTCTCAGTTCACTGAGTGTTTCTCTCTGTTTCTAACCGCTGGTTGACGTACTGATGGATGGGTGGAGCTTCGCCTCTGCTCTTCTACTGATGCAGACGCTCAGTGGCTCCCAACACCCAGCGTGCAGAACTTGTAATTTGACGCCGGCCTCGCGCTTCCAGAGACTCACTGTTGTAGTAGGAGAACTGCAGGTAGTTGAAGTGAGACGGCAGGAAGTCGTCGAAGGGCTTGTCCCGCCCGGCGCTGGAGGCCAGCTCCACGGAGCAGTGCTGCTTACAGTTCAGCACCTGCATGTAGTGGTCTGACACACACACACACACACACACACACACACACCCGTCACTACCGGCTGCTCGGGGCGTGCGGGGCGTGCTGGAGCCCTCCTCACCCGTCACGGTCTGGAACAGGTCGGCGCTGTACTCCATGTACTGGTAGCCGTCGTAGCTGTAGGCTCCCTCGCACAGCGCCCTGCACTCCCGCTGGGCGGGGAAGTAGCGCTCCAGCGCCGCCTCGAAGCGCTCCGCCGCCAGGCCGAAGGAGTCGTCGCTGTAGAGGCTCTTCCCCAGGAGGAACTGGGCCTGCGGAGAGACGGGAGCGGCTCCGTGAGCCACGGCGGCGGCGCCGGCGGCGCCGGCGGCGGGGGAACGGCCGGTGAACGGGCTCTCACCATGTGTGTCGGCGTCTCCAGGTCTTTGAAGTCCGCCTCCTGCACCCCCGCCATCATCCTGTAGTAGTCCAGGTTCTGCTTCATCTCCACGTGGGTCGGGTTGGCCTGGAAGAACGTGTTGGCCGCCGCCACCGCTTTGTCCAGCTTATTGATCTGAGGAAACAGACGGCCTGCAGGTCAGTGACACCATCAGGATGGAACAGTGGTCTCACACCCCCGCTTCAACCAGCGTGGAAGTCTTTCGGTGTCCAGCATAGGGCAGACGGGCCCAAAATTTGGTCATCATACAGTGTCCAATCCGGCCGACAGGGTGACGTTCGTTCAGATCTACTGACAGGAGTTGCTGTGTTTGGGATTTGTGGAAAGAAGTTAAATTTAATCGACTCTTTTCATGAAAACACTAAAACTTTTAAACTGTTTCAGCTGTTAAATCTCCGGTCAGGAGCTCTCTGTGGCCTCTGGACTGAGACGGCCGCGAGAATACAACACTTCAATCATCTGAGAGGGAAATTCTGTGGTTTTCTTTGAGTTTAAAGCATGAAAATCTCCATGTGTGCAGACTGCTCTGAGACGTTGCATAACTGCTGGATCTGAGGTGCAGGAGCCTTTCCTGGCCTGTTTTCATCGTGGTGCGTTCAAGGTCCTGAAAACCCACATCTGAAGTTCACGTTTCATTGTTCTGAGCTGAGAGATTCGGAGTTGTTCCGAAGCTGCTGCGCGCTGGGAGACGCGCACGGAGCGCAGGCAGCAGCCTGGAGCTGTGCGTCCTGACTCCACCTAAAGACGTGGCACGGCCGCCTGTCTTTCCGGGGGGGTGGGGACACCCAGTTACCCTGATCCACAGCAGAGCGGCCGCTTTCCACCGCCAGAGGCCGGAGCTGCGCGAGCGGCCGGGGGAAGCCGGGTACCTTGAAGTAGGCCACTTGCAGGTAGTTGTAGGGAGTCCGCTTCTTGAACTCCAGCTCCACCTCCTCGCTCACCAGATGGAGAGTTGGAGACCCGAGTTTCTCCAGCTCGCAGGAGTTCACGCAGTCCGCCCGCTTCAGGATCCTCTGAAAGAAGCCCAGGTCCTCCACGGACCCGGCCCCGGGCACCGGCGCCCCGGAGCCGAACGCCGTGCTGTTGGCGCAGCCCAGCCGGCACTGCGCCTTGACGCCGCGGACCGTGGCTTTGTTCCGCAGAGCCTTCTCCATGTTGAGGATGACCGACAGCCAGTCCCCCCGGTAGTAGGCTTCCACCGCCGTGTCGAAGAGGAAGTCGTAGGGCTCCAGCAGCACGCGCGCCGCCGGGACGGAGTTCTCCTGCGCGCGGGACGCGGCGAGCAGAGCCGCGAGGAGCGGCAGCGCGTAACGGAGCTCCATGCTGCTGAGAGCGGGCAGAGGCACCGGGAGAGGCACCGGGAGCCGGCGGCGGAGGCGGCCAGGGAAGAGGGAGGAGGAGGCAGGAGGCAGGAGCGGGGCTGGAGGTGGGGTTTCAGCCCCGGAGCCCCCCCTCTCCCCTCTCCCCTCTCCCCCCGCGCGCCACGCCACCACATGCAGTCCAGCACACAGCGCACCAGCCCTCCTGGTTTAGAAAAGTCTTATAACACAATATTAAGTCCAAAAAAACTAAACCCCCTCTGCTCCTGAGAGGTTCTCCCACTTTTCCAGGGCCGGACAAACGTCCAAAAGACGCCCGGGGGGAGAGCCTGGTGACAGAGACCCCCCACTGAGCAGAGAGGGTTTCTCACATTACACTTTGCTTGTTTGTTTGTTTTTTTCCCCCATTGTTTTCTACAGAAGTGTATTATCTGGTAATTACGAGGGAATGTAAAGTAAAAGAGAGTAGAGTAGAGAGTTACTTTATTGATCCCCAACTGGGAAATTCTGGAAAGAAATTCGTCTGTTTTTCCTGAATTATCCACATATTTATCTCGTTATTATGAGAAAAAATAAGAGTGAGGAGGTGGGCGCTGCTTTCGAACCAAGTCTCCAAGAATTCATGAGGAACAGTGAAGCCTTCTGCAGTGGAACATGACCCATGCAGGTTTTAGGGACACAGTGACTCGGTTTGTCTCTGCTTCTGTCCCACTGACTCCTAAAACAATCCTGGTTTTTTATTTTTTCAGAAAAATGTTTCCTTTAATTACAGGATAATTCTGTGGTTGATAAGTCTCCTTCTCTGAGTCTGGTTCTGCAGGTTTCCTCATGTGGAATTCATAAAATCACCGTGTCGTTTCTGGGGCTGTAGAAATACATTTCTATTTAACTGATTGAAAACAGGCCCCCTGTTTTAGAGGTTTTTGCTTGATTTCCTGTTCATCTTATTGTGATTTTCTCTTACCTGTTGTCAGACAAGATGGAATAACAGTCAACCAAGATTTCAATGTTTATTTACTTAAAATTATTTTCAATGAACATCCAAAATGCAAAAAAAAAAAGTTCCTTTTTTACGTTAAAGCATTGTGTAAACAGGGACTCACAGTAGCTTTATACTTCAGAATCAAACAGTTGTCCTTGCTAACAGGTACTTCTGAAAATGAGCCTGACGGGATTCATCCTACATGCAGAACAGACACCAAACCAGAAGTTCACAGAGAGGAGTCACTGACCTGGTGAGAGACCTGGGAAGCTACATAGTGTATTTATTTTGAAGAAAACAGCATGCTGGTCACAGTGGTGTTCACCATGCTTCATGTCTCAGAAGGTCAGAGATCAGAGATTTATTCCTGCGATCTTTTAGAGGTCTGAAGAAAAACCCCGGAACCAGTGGTAAAAATAGCCTGTTTGTCTTCTAAAGGAAAACCAACAAGTCAAGAACAACCTTAAACAAAACATCTTAATGGAGTGTTTGTAGTGTTTGTGCTCAGTGAACCTCCAGAACAGCAGCAGCCCTCACTGTTACAGAAAAGGCACTAAAATGTATATTTTGTGGTGAATTGAAGGTGGGAATTAAAGACATGTTGTTAAATCTCTCTCTCTGTCACACACACACACACACACACACACACACACACACACACACACACACACACACACACACACACACACACTAACATTTCAGCAGGGAGTGGCTGTAAAGCATATAATTCAGCCTCCTGAAGATGAAAAAGCAGTGGTAATGCTGGCTTCACACGGAGCTGATGGACAGATTCGTTTTATGGGGTTTACCACATCAACTAGGTCAAGAAAAAGCCTGACCACTGTTGAAGGTGTAAATTTTTCTGTACAACCTAATAAAAAAAAACCAGTCTGATCCACATCTGTGTATCTTAAGCAGAATACTCCAGAAGAATCATGGAGTAGCAGGTGGAGATTAAAGTCTCTGGTTCTGCAGGTTTCTTCCTGTTAAAGAAAGTTTTTCCTTTTCACCGCCTCTTGTGCTTGTTTGTGTGAAACTGCTGCATTTTCTCTGTAAAAGTAACTTTAAATGACTTTGATTTATTTGACATGGAATTGACTTAAATCAAAACTGGACCTGACTGATTAGTTTATTGTGTTACAGAGTAAATATAGTAACATTTTCCTGGTAAGACCAACTGACGATCAGATTGCAGTATAATGTTTGTCCCTGAAGTAAAGTGAGTTTGATGTTCTGCCACGTTTTAAACGCCAGTGGTTTTAAATAGAATACGACGCTTTCACGCAAAGCATTTTGGGAAAGCACTAGTTGAACCTGGGGATAAAGCTGTCAATCTGCTAAAAAGCTGATCAGGGGCAAGTTTTAGTTTTAATTCCTTCTTCGCGTCAGTGAATAAAAGCTCACTGTTAAACTGCCGTTATGTTAAAAAAAGAGGGATGAAACCCTTTTACTAGACGGAGGGCGCTCTTTATGTTTATGAATCGCGACACATCTTCGATTTTTAGATGTTCTGATTTGCAGGTGTCTTTGGGTGTGCCTAAAACAACGAACACAGTAACTGTCATGTATAAAAAAAATATTATAGCATAAAAACTTAAATCTATCTTCTGTGATGACACTAAATGATTCAACACTCATTTATTTAAATTTGTGAGGACGCTTCAGTTTGACATTTCGTTTTTACAAATTTCAGACAGGCATCTGTTCGGACCGCTATAAGTGTGAAAAGAAGGCGGAGATGTAGGAGGGAATTTTTAGCGAAACATTACAAAACAGTCCGTCTCTCGAAAGCTTAAGAGGTGAATCCCGTAACGTTTTAAGTCATATAACTACAGAGACGAGGGGAGCATGGACAGGACGGTCAGTTTACCGAGCCAGCCCGACAGAACCGCCACCGGTGAGTGTGCTCTTCAGCCGGGCAGCTGTTACGTGTTGGGAGCTGTCAGCGTGTAAATGCACGTGAGCTCGAACACGGAGTGCTCACACGTTCATTTAAAGGTTAACAAACTATTGATGTCTATGCACAGCGCCATCCTTATCTGAACTAGTTTGAGAGTGTATTAGGTTAAAGGTAGCTTTTAAAACGGGATCAGCTTGTCTTGAAGGGGTTTTAAGCCATTCATCTGTCATACATGTATGATTCGGAGTGTTGTCTTATTTTCTAGAAGTCTTTGTCTACTGTCACTGAGAGATAAAACAGATTCTAGAACTTTCAGAAATAACTAATTAGTTACACATACACTGCTGTCTTCTTCAGGCCGAAGCTCCTGGAGAACTTCTGTAGTCAGATGAACAGACATTTATACAAAAGAGGATCATCTTTATTAACGTGTGATTGGAAATGATGCTGTGTGATGGAGACACGTGCAGCTGATGTTTATTCTAATGATGGTCAAACAGTGACAGAAGCTCCACGAACTGTTGTAACATCTGCTTTTCCCAGCAGCAGTGAAACCAGTCGTGTCAGTTTTATAACCTAGGTGTGTGTGAGAGTGTTTATCCCTCTCCATCGAAAGTCGCTCCACTTGTGGGGCGGACTTCACATTATTTCACACATATTCATTGATTGAAGACACAGCCAGGGTCCAGCGAGACTCCAGAATACAATACAAGAGAAATCCTTTATTAGCTAACTTGCTTGTAGAGATTAGATTGAATTACTGTGTGTGTGTGTGTGTGTGTGTGTGTTTTCCAGTGACGCTGGTGGAGAGCAGCAGCACGCCCAGCGGGTTGGAGCTGGTCAGCTCCTACCAGACCACCAGAGTGGGAGACCCCATGGACCTGGTGGCTCTGGCAGCTCAAGTCCAGAAGGTGTGTGAAGTGAAGCTTTGATCGTTCTCATGATCCGTCACAGTCCTGGAGAGAGCTCTCTTTCTCTCTGTGTGTGTGTGTGTGTGTGTGTGTGTGTGTGTGTGTGTGTGTGTGTGTGTGTGTGTGTAGGGGGATGAGTTCATAAAGGCCAATGCATGCAACAAGCTGACGGTCATCGCGGACCAGATCCGGTACCTGCAGGAGCAGGCCAGGAAGGTGAGGAGCTGAGCGGAGCAGCAGAGCCGGGCGGCTGCTCGTCCTGGTTAAATCGAGCGCTCCTCCTCCCCCGCAGGCTCTGGAGGAGGCCAAACGGGACGCCGACCTCCACCACGCCGCCTGTAACATCGTGAAGAAGCCCGGCACCTTGTACCACCTCTACCAGCGGCCGTCCGGACAGAAGTACTTCTCCATCGTCTCTCCCAAGGTGGGTGATAACATCTCTGGCCCCGGGCCGCAAACGGGAGCCGTTACGAAACGCGCCACACACGTGAGCGCCGAGCGTGACGCGGCGCGTCTGAGTCACAGCTGGTGGAGTTCAAAGGTCACAAAACCCTGCGGGGAGCTGAGAAACTAGCAGGTGGTGGTTCAGACCGGATCTGGTGGATCCTGAGGTGCAGCAGACATCACAACCAGCCTCGCTTGCTGCAGAAACACGGCTGTTAATCAACACTGCCCCCTCCTGCAGGAATGGGGTCCCAGCTGCCCCCACCCCTTCATCGGCACCTTCAAGCTGCAGCACGACATGTCCTGGACCCCCGTGGAGGAGGTGGAGAAGAGGGAGGCGGAGATCGCCATCATGGACAAGCTGCTGAGCCAGCAGACGGCCTTACCGCCGTATCCAGGACTCAACTTCAAAGGCCTGTCGGAGTGAAGGAGGCGGAGGACGGACCGACACCGACTGCCTCGAGGCGTCGTCCTCACCCGTCCTGGAGGGAGCAACGCCGGCTCAGCCTGGAAACACCGCCGTTCAGGAAACCTTCCACTAAAAACTTCATTAAGCAAGTAACGGGGAGGACAGAAGAAGAGAATCAGTGATCTGATGATTCCAGTCAGTTAAACTGACAGTTCTTTTAATTCCACAGAAGTCTTATTTATTATCAGATTTCCTTATTTTACTGGATCTGCTTTAGCTGAGATCTAAAGAGTTTCCAGACTTCACACAACACTGGCATCATCCTTTATTTTTTTCCCCAAAATTATTCTCAGAAAATCCTTTCCTCTTCCGCCCGGGGCGTGAAGGATGCTGCTCTATAAACTGTTGTGGAAAACCTGTCCTGGAATAAAGAATCCTGAGAGAAAAGATTTTTTGTGTTTTCTTCAGTCTGACAGAGGCGAGACGTCTGCAACGTATGAACTCAATAAACAGAAAACTATCATGGAAACAACGAATGAAGAGTAAATCTTCTCTTCAGATTGTTTGAGCCTGTAAAGTTTTAGTCTGACTTAAGACAGTTTTTTGGGCACTTGCAACCACCTAAATATTTACATGAATTGGCCGTTGAAGAGCAGGAAGATGTTGCACCTCGGCGCCCCTAGAGGCCACAGACTGAACAGCTCACCTTTAATTTCAGGATCTGTTTCGACGTTCCTCGTGAACGTTTCTCTGCCGGTTTTTACTCATCCTGACAGCTTTCAGGGCTTTGAGGCTCGTTGTCCTGTTTCAAGTGAAACAGCGGCGTTTAGTTTCATGTTGGGCCACTAGAGGGTGCTGCTGTCTGCTGCCACGAAACTACACACAACACGTTAGCTGCGTTTTCACTGGAAGGCATCATGTGAACAAGTTTTTATTTGATTCAGATTTTATTTAGCGCTGTGGTTTCAACCATCTCCCAAAAAAACCAAACTTCAGCCTTTCTCTCTTTCATTCATCGCTTCATGAAATGTGCCTTTTTTTAATGCCTCCACGGTGAACGAGTTACAAAGTGTAAATTCTTTTAAACATAAGTTTGATTTCAAGTGCAGTGACAATCTAATTGACTGATTTATTGTAAATGTAACATTAAAAGTGCTGGTTGGTTTAAAACGCCGGCGGCGGTCAGCTGGAGGCCGGACAGGAAGTGATGGACAGCAGGAAGGAGTTCATGTGCGGCAGCAGCTGCCAGTCGTCCGTGGCGATGTGGAAGTGCGCGGCGTCCTCCTCGGACCGGATCTTCATCAGGACGTGAGAGGCGGGCGGGAGGAAGAGGAGCACCTTGACCGGGTCGCCGCGGGCCGGGTCCGTCACCAGGAAGGACAGGAAGTGCCTTTCCACCAGCGCGTCCAGGGCGGCCTCCTCCAGGCCGCAGCAGAACAGGCTGTCGGCGCCGCCGCTGTCGTCGTCGTCGTCGGCGGCAAGGATTTCCTCCCACAGCCCGTCGAACAGCCGGGACCTGTCGCCGCGGCTCCAAGACGGCGGCGCCGGCAGCGGCAGGAAGGTCTGGCGGAAGGCCACGGGCACGTCGGGCAGCGGGCCGTGCCAGGTGCGGCCGTCGGCGGTGCTGAACAGGGCGCTGGCGCGCAGCGTGGTGGGCCGCGGCCGCCGGGGCCGGACGGTCAGCCGCAGCGCCGGCGGCGGCCGGTCCCCGAACAGGCAGGGCACGCTGGCGTCCGGCAGCGCCTCGTAGTGGGCGTCGGTCCGGTCGAAGTGGAGCCGCAGGCTGAACAGCCGGCTGAAGGCGGCGTCCGCCGTGTCCGCGTGACGCAGCTCGTACCGCAGGGTGATGTCCGAGGCGAAGCCGGCGTCGGAGAACTGAGCCCTGTACGCCTCCAGCGCCGCCGCCGCGTCGCCGGGGTGCTGGTCCGCCTGGCCCTCCCCCGCCGGCGCCCCCGGCTCCGGGCGCACCTCCGTCAGCCTGAAGACCGGCGTCTCCGTCTGGAGGACGGTGAGCGACCCCGTCAGCGCCTCGCTCTCCGCCACCAGCGAGGACAGCGCCTGCTTCTTGACCTGGCGCCCGGCGCCGTCCGCCAGCACGCCGGCCAGCTTGTCCCGGGACAGCGTGGTGAGCAGGGTGTAGTAGAGGCGGGCGTGGTCCTGGACGTCCGTGTCGCCGTGGCGGGACGCCACGTGCTGCAGGACGTCGGCCAGCGGGAGCAGCAGCGAGTCCAGGCCGGGGTGCACCAGCAGGCGGCGGCAGACGGCCAGCACGCCGTTCCCCAGGCGCCAGTCGCCTCGGACGCCCGGACAGCCGCCGGAGGGCGAGGTGACGGCGGAGAGGAAGCGCAGCGTGGCGCGCTGGGGGACTCCGGCCTCCTCCGCCACCCGGGCCAGCGTCTTCAGGTGGCGGCTCAGGTCCTGCGGCGTGAGCTGCGAGAGCGGCGCGTCCACGATGACCTTCTGCAGCGCCTCCAGCAGCCCGGAGGCCCAGCGGCACTCCGGCAGCCGCTCCTGCGTCAGGTCCGCCAGGTTGATGAGGTGCGGCGCCAGCCGGGGGTGTTTGACGTAGAGCCGGCACAGCCGCTCCGTCAGGCCGGACGAGAACCGCTCCACGTGGTGGAAGTAGGACAGGAAGAGGAAGGCGGCTCTGAAGAAGGTGACCACGACCTCCCTGCCGCCGCCGCCGCTCTCCACGATGCGCAGCAGCGAGCCCAGGTGCTCGTACAGGTAGGGCAGCCCCACGCCGTCCCCGCCCTGCTCGTCCTCCTCCAGGCACACCAGGCACAGCAGGTTGAGCCTGGACAGCAGCGCGGCGCCGTCGTTGAACACGGTGGGCGCCAGGACGGCGGCCAGGCGCGGCGTCAGCAGCACGGGGACGCTCTCCTCGCCGTCGCCGCAGCCGATGGGCCGGTTCTCGGGGAAGTGCAGCAGGCAGTCGGTGTAGAAGAGCTTCTGGGGCGCCGGCAGCAGGGGGTGCTGGGCCAGCACCACCAGCCGCCGCAGGAGGAAGGCCTCGTCCTCGGCGCTGAACAGGCTGTCGGTGAACGCGCTCTTCATCAGCAGGGTGGCGTGAAGGAGGGACACCTGGCCGGCGAGAGCAGAGGAGGAACAGCCGTTTACTTCGTCCACTTCACAAAAACATGAATCCAATTCAAAACAAAAAAAATTCTCATTTGTTTTTCAGGGACAAAAAAAAAATGGAAACATTTACAACGAGAAAAAACTGTGACTAAAGTAAGAAAGGGACCAAACTAAAGGAATAAACTGTTTTGGTCAATGTGTGAGTTTAGTGAATGAACAGGTTCAGACTTGGCGGCGTGTCGGTGCGTCCTGACCTCGGCGGTCCCCAGCAGACGCAGCAGCTGCGCCCTGAAGACGCCCGGCGGGACCCCGGGCGCCATGGCCACCACCTCGGTGAGCCGGTGCAGCAGCGCCGCCTGGCACAGCGGGGTGAGCAGGTAGGACTCCTCCAGCAGCGAGGACACGGCCGACCGCAGCTCCTTGCAGTCCGGCCCGGTGTGCAGGGTGGGGACGGTTCCCATCGGCCCCCGGACCAGGGAGCGCAGCGCCGCGGGGTCCGTCGTCACCCCCGAGTCCTGATCCGCCTCCCACGCCGCCGCCGCGCCGGCCCCCAGCAGGGCCTTGAGGTGCCCGGCCCCGGCCGCGCCGTCCCGGCTCAGCCGATAGACGGCGTTCCTCAGGGCCGCGGCCTGGACCCCGGCCAGCGCCTGGTGGAGCCGGGAGGTCTCTCTCTGCCGGAGCCCCCCCAGCAGCTCCAGGCGCTGCGACAGCAGGCCGGGGCAGCAGGCCTCCAGCTCCCGCAGGCACTCGCAGGCCGTCTCCTGGAGGGGGCGCTGCGACCCGTCTGCCTGGGAGTCCTGAGCCGCCTGCAGGAGCAGGTCCACGAAGTCCTGGGACGCCCGGGAAGAGGCCGCCGCGCAGGACGTGCAGACCAGCACCGAGGTGAGCGCCACCAGCAGCTGGCAGCGGAACTGGACACACCTGGACGGACACTGAGAGAAGACGGACATGAGGTCCAGGGCCGTCTCCTCCCCCACCCAGTCCGAGGGGCACAGCAGGGCCGGGTGTTCGCACAGGGGGGACAGCAGGAGCAGCTGGGGGGGGGGGGGACAAATACAGGACAACATCAACAACAGCGTCTGATCACAAAACAGCTGACATACTGACATTAACATTTAATATTTCAACTCTAATTCCCTGTTTTTAAAAGAACAAACTGCATATTTAGTATCTATGGCTTAAATTAAAGAGGAAGACTGGCAGCAGACTCGGACCCGGTACCTTCAGGCTGAAGCCGGCCCGGTCGTCCCGGAGCTCCCGCAGCAGCTCGGCCAGGAAAGCCTCGGCGGTGGTCCCGGACAGGAAGGCGGCCGGGCCGCGGGAGAACAGAGCCAGCCTGTCCGCCCACACGGCCTCCATGGCGGCTCGGTCCCAGAGCGAGACGCCGCAAACTTTACGAGGAGCGGAGCTGAGCGCCTCACGAGACTTCCGTGTTATGTCACGTGCACGATTAATGGTGACGTCGGTACGTGCGCGCCCCCTGCTGGCCCGGAGGGAAACACTTCCAGCGACTTCATTGATACTTTTTGAGGAAAGATGGTACTTTAAAGATACATTTTCACTATTACTGGTACCATATCAGTTTTTTTTCTAAATTTTGTATTATTTAATGATCTTTTTTAACTATTGCCGGTACTTTTTTAATACTTTTTCACTAGCACTGGCACTTTATCAATACCTTTCACGTTTACTGTTAATTTCTTTGCACCTTTCCTGGTACTTCACTAAAACTTTTTTCATGTTTACCGGTACTTTTATGAGAGTTCTTCAATATTACTGGTGCTCAATTGACACTTCTTCACTATGACTGTTATTATTACACATACAGATCTTCTATGTCGATTTCACACAGATAAAGGTGATTACATAGGCTGAAGTGGACCTTCTGCTGGTCCTGTTTGGGCCCATGGGCCTGATGTTTCACACACATTTATCATGTATAACAACTCTTGCACTATTAAAGGTGCTGTAGGCAGAATTTTGCTAGTCAATGCTCATTTTTCTGTGTTTTCTTTGGATTAAATGTTAGAGTATCCATTGATAATCCTTTAGGAGTGTAGCATAACTGCACTACCGTGAGGGCGCAGAGTTTCTATCTGTCTCTGTTCTGAGCTGAAAAGGAATCTCACAGCTCCAGGTATCTTTGACCAATCAGAAGAGCCCATGAGGCCCTGATCGTGATTGGTCGAGGGGCATCCGTCGCACGTTCTTGTGGGAGGGGCTTAACTTACGTAAGAGCGTGATGTCAGAGAAAACAGGACAGGATTGGCTGTGCTGAGTTTCAAATGGCCATCTTAGATGGGTCAAATCGCCATCTTGCTTAGGTAACCCTAAGCAAGATGGCGGAGATGCGGAATCCTGCCTACAGCACCTTTAAAGGTGATTAAAAAAAAAGTGCATTTAATAAAGAAGGAATAAAACTCGCCCTCGGATCAGTCCATTTTTAAAGACTGTTGAAATGATGAAGATCGTCTGAGGCATTTTGGTGCAGTTTGAAACACAATATTTACAGTTTTCCTACAGAACACAGAAATATTAACACAGCTTTATTGCTGCAAAAAGCTTTGTGCTCAACTTAAACTAATGCGAAAATAATAATGATAATGTAAAAAGTGCTGAAGACCACCAGCTACTTGACTGGTGACACTGATGGTGCATAAGACTGTAAAACAGGGATGTCAGACATAAGGCCCGTGGACCAAAACCAGCATGCAAATGACTCCAATCCAGTCCGCCAAACCACAAAGCAAAGTATAAAAAATCTCAAAGAAAACATCTTTTTTAAAACAAATTCCTCAAGAGTAACCAACACAACACCGAGGTGCAAACTGAGTTATTAGTGATATTGACATTAAAAGCTAGGAAACTAACATGAGCCTCAGAGCCATGTTGTCAGGGTGAGTTTGTAAAATAGAATGCCGCAGCTACAGATGTTTTTTTGGACATTTCCCTGTATTTTACCCTACAGACGGTTTGATTAAAATTGGCTTCATGTTAATATTGTAGACATTTTCAGTTGTTGTCATTATTTTAATTAGCAAATAGTAGTTTTGTGAAATAGATTTGAGACAAGTATCCATTCAAGGCTGCTTGTAGCTTCAGTTAAAATTGTTGGGTTTTTTTTTTTTCATTAACTTTTTTGGTATTATCTAAATCCTGTTACATTCCATGATACGAAAGGTACATTTGTGCTAAATATTTTTGAAAGACTAAAATAATAACAAATCAGAATAAAACTTTAAAAAAGTACATCAGATTACTGTTTTGTTGTCAGAGAAATGTGAAAGAGAGAAAATAAAAATGGTGTAGGTTCCTCTTCCCTCAACATAAAACTGTTAATAGGTCCCTCGTTCATATACAAGTTCCGGAAGTTAAGCTCAGAGGATTAAATTCTCATATCGGCATTCTCATCCTGGGCAAATTCTTTATTCACAAATGTAAATTTACAAGAATACAGCCCAGATTTGTTATTTTTCATAGAGAGTTCATGTCATTTACAAATGCCCTTAAATTAATGAAAAATAAGCATGCATGTAAATTATTTAACTTAATCGAAACTTACGAATTACAAACAAAACCCTAATTTTGCTTTATCTGTTTTGATTTTCAGCAGTTTGCTTTGTTTTCTTTTTTTTTTTCTTATCCTTTTTTCTTTTCTTCAATTCTTACTGTGATTGTTGAAAATAACTTGTTATGGTTGGTATATACAGTAATGTTGTTCTGTATCTGTATCTTTCAATAAAAAAAAAAAACAATTCTCATTGCGTTTATGCGCCCAGTGACTGTTCTTGTACTGTGTCATCCGAACACCAGAGGGCGATCATGTTCCCCAGCACCGGATATCAGCACTACGTTACACACGGAGAAGAAAGAGGCACCGAATCTGTCCAATCAGAGACGTCCTTTTAGGAAACGACGTGACGTTCAGGCGCCACTTTTGTATTTTGTTTGGAACCGAACAGAAGCCTTGTTCATTTTTTGCCATTTTTCTGTGACTTTAACTTCTGCAGCCGCGGCCATGACGGAAAACACCTTCCCGCTCCACTCTGTCGACAAAATAGTGGCTTTCTATCGTAATGCGGTTCTGACCGCTTCAGAGGCGAAACACTTCACCAAGAGCGACCTGACTCCCACCCCCAAGGTAACGGCTCACACCGCCGCTTAACCAGCGGGTTATCTCTCCCAGGATAACGAGTCACACAGCTAGTCAGATGCTGGTTAACTCCTCTCCACGAGCAGCTCCTCGGGTACACTCCGTAACCAGCTAGTTAAATGTCATATAGTAGTAGCAGAATGGCGAGTTGACTAGCAGGTTATCGTTCATCCGAGCGAGCTGCTCCTCACACAGCTAGTCTAATCAAGCTAATATTTGTTTAAAAAACGGACTTCATAATATTGTTTATGGGTAAATGTTGCCTTATTTGCCTGTACTGATACCTTCAGATATATATTCTCACCTAAATGCAGAGACAGTCCGGTGTTTACTGTCACGGATCATCATATCACTCGTAACTTTATGGATGATGAACCTTTAAACCTAACAGGTCTTTTATATCTGAAGTGTTGTAATCGGTCGAAAGAAGCAAGGGTGAGATTCTGGTGGATTGAGAATGAGCTGCCCACAGTTCTGTGCTGAATGGGGCTGCATAGATGATTGGAAAACACACACCTCACTGATTCGTCTTGTTGTCCTCTGTAATCTGTCCTCGGAGACGGAAACGGGCTGTTTGAGTTCTCGTTCCTCAGACTGAAAGCATTAATCCTACTGCTGCTCTCTTCCAGGCAGAAACGGTTCAGACTTTGTACATGAGGGTTCTGCATCTCCTCTTTCGCTTCAAGCCCGAGTGTCACTCCATGGTGAGTACTGCTCCATACTCACTCGTTCAAAGCTCATTCACACTCTTCACTTTCTCTCTTTGGTGGCTTTGGCCCTCAGTTGTCACTACATCCCTGAATGAAAAATGTTAGAGCTGGCTTAGGATAAGGAAACCGAAGGTGCTATATGTGGGCTTCTTTTGAAAAGGGAAATCAAACATGCTGGAAAAAAACTTACGGAGCCATCTAACACAGAAGATCAATCGATCCTTTTAACATCTGTTAAAGAATTGTCTTCCCATGTGAAATCGTTGAGAATCACTGAAACACTAGAGGTGTAATGTAGCTGTGGTTCTGTAGAGACGGCCTCATCCTCCCACACATTTAAACCTCTGATCACCGCAGCATCAGAAAAAGGCACAAATGTCCCCAGTGATATCCAGTCGGGCTCACCATCGTGTCTTCTGGTGGGTTTGGCTGCATGTTCCACGTTTCTGTCCCCCGTGTGTGTTCATGACTGTATTTTCCATCAGGTTCCGCTGCTGGAGAACATTCAGTATCCGGCCTACTACGAGGGGGCGACCACCATCATGAGCGTCTACGTTCGCATGTGAGTTTCACTCAGAGTCAGAGAGTTCCTAATTCCTCATACCCGCACTAAATCAAATGGACGCTTTAAAATCTCTTACCTCCGTGCATCTCTGTCTTTGTCTCAATGTGTTCAGCCTAAAAAGGCACAAACAGTTGGAATATTTAATTAATTTTTTTGGCTTCAAAAGCTCAGCATGCTGCTGAAAAAGTGACTCCAGTGACTGTTAGACAATACATGACATTCAAGTCAGACGTGGATCTTCTCTCTGTTTGAAAATGAATTGAAACAGTGGTGTTTGCTGCATGTCTGATGTTGGAGGGTTTAGATGTCATTTCTTAGGTATTTAGCACACAGCAGTTAAACAAGCTGCCCATAAACAGACACGTTTCGAACTGCAGGTAATAGCGCTCCAAACGCTGTGGTGGCGCTCTGATCAAGTTCTCAAACAGGAGGATCGAAGCTGCTGCAGCCGCATAAAGTTCAACCAGAAATAGTTTGTGTTGTTAAATCAGTTAAATCGGATAACGTCCCTGCTCTGAATCATTAGAAATCTGACAATTCAATGAGTTCACAAACGGCAAAAAGCCTAAAAGGCCTTTTTTTTTTTCTGAATTCTTTTTAGGCAGCAGTTCCTGCCGGTGTGTATGGTCTACGATTTCTCACTGAGTGACCTCCTGAATCCAAGTAAGTTTTTTTGTTTTTTTATGAGAGCACTGACAAAATGGTTTTGTTTTGTTTTGTTTTTGTTTTTTTTAATAACCTTTTTTTTTTTTCTCCTGTTCATTTCCAAAATGAATGTTCTGGATTGGTGTTGACGGATTAATTGTCTTTCTGGAGCTGTTTCCTCTTGTGGTGATCTTGTTGCTCTGACCTCTCCAGAGAAGCAGAGGACTTTGACCATCCTCAGCGCCATCATGAACTTCCTTCACTTCAGGAACCAGCGGATGGAGATGATCCAGGAGAAGCAGGGCAAATTTGTAGGTTCTGCCTGTACACGAGAAGAACGCAGCAGCTGTCTGGATCAGTCCGACATCTGCAGTTACACTGAAATACAGCATTTTGAAAATTTCCAAGTCTGTTCAAGTTATGGAAAACGGCAGCCGAAAGCTGTGGTAGAAATGAAACCAGAGGTGGTGAACACGTCTGAGTGGTTGTCTGTTGTCAGAGGGCGGACGTGGACAGACTGCAGGCGTACACCCGCAGCATCAGAGACGCCGAGAGGAAGATCGAGATGCTGACGTGAGTCTCTGAGCGGGTTCGGACCGGTTTCCCATGTCGACACGCAGCGGCGTTGGGTCTGACGCTCTGATCCTCCTGCAGAACGATCCCGCCAGAGCAGCAGGCCGAGGCCAACGAGCTGGCGGCCGCCCTCGCCGAGCTGAACACCACCACGGCGCACGAATACCAGGAAGTGGTAGGTGACCGCCGAGCGCCGTGACGGCAGTGAAATCTGAAGATCCGAGCGCCGACGGTCGCTCCGCTTTCCTTCCAGAACACCAAAACCGAGAGAATCGCAGAGCTGAAGAGCGAAGTAGCAGAGAAGACGCAGAAACTGGTCGGTTCAGCGTAACACTAGCACGCCGCCGGGCGCCGGAGGCCTTCTGGTAAACCGCTGTGTGTGTGTGTGTGTGTGTGTGTGTGTGTGTGACCAAGGCCCAGATGAAGGTGGACGTCAGCAGCCTGAAGGAAGACATCAGCAAGCTGAAGTCTCAGATCGTGGAGTCTCCGGAGGAGCTGAAGAGCCAGATGGAGAAGATGCGGGACACCGTGAAAAACATCAAAAACTCCATCGTGAGTGTGTGAAAGGAGGCGGCGGCGGCGGCGGCCGAGCGGCGTGCCGACGAGGACTGCCGTCGCCCAACCGTCTGCCGGTGCTTCGGCTTTCAGGAGGAGGCGGACGAGCGCGTGGTGGAGCTGCAGAGCATGGTGCAGGGCGTCAGCCACACCGAGGCCGAGATCCAGCACGTGCTGGGCCTGCTGCAGGACCTGGAAGCCAGCATGAGCAACTGCAAGCAGCAGCAGGACGAGGTACACACACACACACACACACACACACACACACACACACACACACCACGCAGTGCGGAGGCAACACATTCCTACATTACTTTATTCTGAGATTTTGATGTTTCAACAGTAAATTTGAGTCAATTCAGACGAGCTACTTTCAACGGTGTGCGTGTGTGTGTGTGTATTGTGTGTGCAGCACCAGGAGCTGATTGCTCAGTACGAGAAGCTGCAGAAGGAGCTGAAGAACCTGTGTGTGGAGGAGGGCCAGCTGAAGCGAGCTCTGGACATGAAGCGGGACAAGGAGTGCAAACTGAACATCCGGCGGCAGAAAAAGAAGGAGATGAAGGAGCAGCACGTGAAGGAGGTGCTCGGGTACGGGCCTGCGTTCCGCCACGCTGCACGCCTCACGCCGTCCACTGCGCTCACGCCCCCGCTGACCCGAGCCGCTCTTTCAGTCAGTGCACGCAGATCCACCAGAAGCGCGAGGAGATGGCCGACAAGATCCAGAAGATCTCCGGCGAGACGCAGCAGCTGAGGGCCAAGATCAAGAGCCTGAGGGACATCTGCGGCGAGGAGACGGAGAAAGCCCAGGTACCGGCGGCCTCCCGCAGCAGCGGCAGGCCACTTCCTGTTCCCACGCTGACGCCTTCCTCCTGTCCCCTCCAGGCCATCTACAACACCCTGTCCGCCGCCATGGGCGAGCTCCACCAGCGCATCGAGGCTCACTCCAGAGACCTGAAGCTCGCCGCCGCCAAGATGTCTGCAAACATCTGACCTGTTTACGGTTCTCATATGTTCTCTTGTTCAGAGCCTGATCAGACCAGGGGGGTTCCACAGTCTGACAGCTCATCTGTTTAATGCCGTTTTGTGTTCTGTTTAATGCTTCAATAAAGACAAACTCAGTCAATGAGGTGTTTGGAAAAATTCTTTATCACTTGTCTTCATATTTTTCTCATGAAAAGTTTGTCGACATGCCGACTCTTCTGTTTTCCTGATCAGCCCAGCCTCTTTGGACTTCAATCTAGAAACACATTTCCACTCTGATTTCACTGTAAAGCTGATGCTGCTGCATGACGACGAAGAGAAAAGAACTGAGGCTGGTTCTTCAGCCGATGCCCGAGCTGACGGGGTCAGAGGTCGTCCTCCTTCTGCCCCCCCGCTGCTCCTTGATCCGAGGCGGGCCGGAGCCTGCTGGACCTTCTGAACGTGGAGACCTGAGTCTTGTAGTCCTTGATCTGGGTCCTGGCCAGACGCAGCTCCTTGCGCAGCTGGTTGATTTCTCCGATCAGAGTCATGTTCTCCTGGACAGACGGCCGTCACATGTCAGGAGATGAAACGCCAGCGTTTAAAGGTGCAGTACGTCACTTTTTCAGTCAACAGAACAACCTTAAAACAATCATGTTGCTGCAGAGACCTAGTGTTGTAATACCACCTTCTACCACAAGATGGTGCAGCGACTCACTTGCGGGGTTAATTCTTAGGAAAATTGTGAACGTTTTTGGCATCCAGAACACTACTGAAGCTGTACATGGGTTTATCTCAGCCTCCTCCACAGATGGAGAATTCACATCTTCCATGAATAAATCATAAATTTAACTTGTATATTCTTCAATGCTGAAGCAATACGTTTAGTTCGGTAATCCCAGCACGACTGCTCTCCACCTTCATGATGTTGTTGTAGACCTTCTCGTGCTCCTGGTCAGATTTCTCCAGCCTCGTCTTCAGATGGCTGACGGTCTTCTCCATGTAGTCCTGCTGCTGGCGGAACGCGTTCCTCAGCTCCTCATTCACGCTCTGATTCTCCACCTCGGAGGAGAAAACAACCCCATTCACACTACTGATCGCCGTGCTCCCTCCGGTCCGAGCGCCCGCTGGTCCGACTCACCCCGTCGGCGTGCGAGACGTAGCGGGCGTACAGCGTCTGCACGCCGTCCTTCAGCTTCTTGGGCTCCTGGATGAAAGCCACACAGCTGTGCAGGTCTGCCCTGAGGCGCTGCAGGTGGGTCTCCAGATCTTTCACCTGGACACAGAAACACGCCGACCTGAGTCCGTACGGTCTGCGACTCGTGTGAAGAGTCAGACAGGACGGACGTCATGGTTCATGATGACAGGAATCAGCCCACTGTTTATCTTTCCAGTGATAATTTCAGAAAATCTTAACATCCAAACTGAGGCAGAAAAGACAAACTATGTAAACACAGATGTGATTGTTCTGCTGTAGTGATCAGGATCTGTTTTCATCACATGAAAACACGTTTTAGCATTTTCCTTTAAGGTTTTCCGGGTTCCATGTCTGTTTGCACGGAAACAGCAGAAACAGTGAGAACAGTGTAGTCAGTATGCCAGGCCGCGAGCTGACGCTGCTGGCTGTTTATTTACTGTAATGAAGCCACACACGTGCTGAGAACAACATGCTTTAACATTAATAAAGCAAAGCTCACAGGCGCTCGTATGGACGGTTGAACTGCTGTTTCAGGTAGAACTACCAGGTCCTGTACCAAGGCGTGTGCAGGACAACTAGGACACACGTGCAGTCGCTGCTTTTTCAAAAAGCTGCGTTTCCTTTCGTTTCCACAGAGGTAGAGTTGGAGCATTTTCAAAAAGTTCCACACTGGGAGCTGTTGTCAAAAAGTTGCGTTTTCTGTCTCTGTCAGCTCACAGACTGACTGCTCATCTGTCTGATGGCAGCTCCTCCTGCAGGTGAGATTAGTATAATTAAGCCCAACCACAGCTCATGACCCTGACTTAAATACAGCTGGAATCCGTGTGTGTGTGTGTGTGTGAGTGCACATGCATGTGTGCATGCATGTATGAGTCTGTTTGCACTGACTTTCAGCATCTCTGAGCGTAGGTCCTGGTCTTTGGTCTTGAGCTTGAGGATCAGGTTGGACACGCTGAGCTTCAGCTGCATGTTGCTCTTGCCGGTCTGGAGCAGTTCCTCCTCCAGCTGCAGGAACAGGAGAGACGTCCCGTTAACGCCGACACCGCTGAGAGCTGGACTTAGAGAAGGAGCAGTCAATACCAATCCCGGTGAGAACATGAATGAACCACTGAGAATGAACTGTTTCCTGAATAGAACGACCAGAAATACTTTTATCCTCAAGAACAGTACATTAGCCCTGCAAAGCAGAAGGAAACTGTGAAGAGATTTAGGACAGGAATCATTTCTTTGGGGATTTCATCCACAACCTGTGCTCTCATGTACGGCCAAGTATCAGCTGAACTACTGTCGCATGCGAGCATCCACCTGATGGATCTTCTGCTTCTTCTGGTTGATGTCGTCCTGCTGAGGCTCGGTCTGCCTCTTCATCTCGCCCAGCTGGAAGTCCAGAACGAACTTCAGCTTCTCCAGCTCCTGATTCTTCTTCTTCAGGCCACAGATGATATTGTCCTGTGGCAGCGGGGGTGGGGGGGGTGGGGTGGGGGGGGTGGGGGGGTTATCTGATTAGCCTTGAGCACATATCTGTTGTATGAGAGGCGTTTCCCACTGCCGAACCCACCTTGTCCTGGCCGGTCTTCTCGTGTCCTGAGATCTGGCGCTTCAGGTCGTCCACGTCGCTCTCCAGGGAGCGGATCAGGCCCAGCAGCCTCTGCCGCTCCTTCTTCAGCTTGTCCATGTCCGTCCACCTGTCTTCGATCTGCCTCTGCAGGCTGTGGAACTGGGTCAGAGAGAAGGCACAGAGACAGCAGATGACACAAAACACAAGGGAGTACAGAAAAACAGCGAGTCAGGAGGTGTGGTCACTTTTTGGGTCATGACGCCGGCCTTCCCCTTCAGGTTTGTGTTAAGGTCTTTTTCGGTCTGAAGTCTCTTCTCGTACTCCACTTGGATGTCCTGGATCTTTCGCTCTTTGTCCTCCTCTGCCCGCCGTATCGTCTCTTTCAGCTCGGTGATCTGCTGCTGGGCATCTTGCCGACACTGCGGAGGCGTGAACGCAGCACAAAGCAAACGTAAAGCATTTCAGAGGCTTCCTGCTGCGTTGTCTCTGACCAGGAGCAGCTGGTCCTCACTGACCTGGTCCAGGAGCTGCGTCTTCTCCTGCAGCCTGGCCTCGTACCGCTGCGTGAGCTCCTCCACTGCCTGGGCTTTACTCTGCTCCGCAGAACTCAGACGCTTCTCGTAGTCCTCCTGCATTCTCTCGTGCCTTTGCTGCAGATCCAGGTGCTTCTCGTGCTCCACAATCAGCATCTGGCGGTCGGAGAGCTCTGACGGACAGAGTTCAGAGGAAAACGGGACTTTAGTCACACCACTGATAGTATTTTCTCTCCTTCAAATTCCCCTCAGTGCAGCGATCCATGTTGAAGTATAAACACTTGGATACTGTACTGCTGTGGAAGTTCACCTAAATCCTTCAGTTCTTTGGAGTACTTCATGTGGGCGTCTGCCATCTTCTCCTGGTGGTCACGCTCCTGCTTCTCCATCTCCGTCTTCATGGCCTGCATACAGGAGACGAAACCCAGTCTGAAGCTGCACAGCTGACTGAAGCGCCGCCTCTATCTGCTCGTCTGACCTGCTGACTGGCTTTCAGAGCCTCCATCTGCTGGGTGAACTTGTCGGTGAGCTCCTTGAGCTTCTCGCTGTGGCTCATGTCCTTCAGGCGGAGCTGGTACTCGTTCTCCATCTGCAGCTCCTCCAGGCGCATCTTCAGCTCCAGCATGTTCTGGTTCTGAAACACACGGGGGGGGGGGGGGGATCGTTCAGGAGGACTGAGACCCTCACAGCGAGTCCTGAAGCAGGCTCAGACCTTCTCCTCCAGGTCGGACTTGGTGACGAGGATCTCGTCCGTGTAGACCGTCTGCCTGCTGCTCTTCAGCCCTCTCCCTTCCTTGTCGATGATCTTCCACATGAGCAGACAGCCGTCTTCAGACACCGTCAGGAGCAGCTGATCGTCGTAGGTAATCGCCATCTGAGGACCCGGGTTCTGGTCAGTTCAGGCCCCTCTGCGGACCCCGAGCAGAAGGATCACCTGAGGCTCACCTTGGTGACGGGGCCGCAGTGCGCCTGGTATGTGATCCATTCCCTCTGGATGGGTAAGGGGTATTTGATGGCCCTGACGGTTCCCCCGGAGGTCCCAGTGAAGACCACCCTGCCCGAATGGGACACTGCGAGAGTGGTGTGAGCCACGTCATCGGCCGGGACTTCCCTCAGGACCTGTGGGACCAGCGAGTGTGTCATCCGCTCAAATACCTCCCTTCAGAAGACCAAAAAGCTAATAAATGAACCAGATCAGTTTTTCCCAATTGCTGTGCTTCAAAAATGGAGGAATTGTAAATAATGGTCTTTGACATGTGTTCTGGAGCGTGTTCTGACCTGGCAGTCCTGGATTTCCTTCAGCGTGAGGTCGGTTCCCACGGCCAGGACGGTCCGGCAGTCTGAGGACAGAGCCACGTCCGTGTAGCCGCAGGACTTGAGGACGCTCTCGGACTCGCGCTTGCCCGTGTGAGCGTTCCACTGGTACACCGCGCCGTCCAGCCCGCAGGACACCAGCCGGCTGTCATCCAGGCTCCACTTGATACTGCGGACCTGCCAGAAAACACACATCAACACTACGTCATGACCAAAATACTGAACCGAAACATCCACGAGACTCAACCTTATATTACACTTCAATACATTTATGGGGCTTAAAGTCAATACATTTGGAGTTGTTAAGGAAAAAACACATTTTTGGGCGGACATCTTGAATTTAGCAGTTGCCATCTTGGAATTTTGTGTGTCCAGCGTTATTTCTGAAAATAGTGGCGTCTGAAGAGTATCTGCACCAAACGTCATGCTTGTCTCTCAGTGTGAAGGACTCGTCCTTGATCTGCTCCCTCATGGCAGACACGGTCCCGACACTCACCTTCCCGTTGTGGCCCTTCAGGTTGACGATGTTCTCGAAGGAGGTGACGGAGTAAACGTGGATGACGTTTCCATTGACAGCGGCGAACATGTGGCCACCGTGGCTGAACGCACACTGAGGGGGGTGAAGCACACTGTAAGCATCCCCCCCAGCGATCAGGAGTTTCAGGTTCACGACCCCCCACCTCTCTGCAGCCGCGCACGGTGAACTCCTTGAAGGTGCGCATGTCGTCCATCACCAGGTTCATCAGTCTGAGCTTGTCTGAGAAGCCCACCAGGATGGAGAGGCCGGTGGGGTGCAGCGCCACGCTGTGCGCCTCCTCCTGGAACTCCCTGTACAGCTCCAACACTCTGAGGGTCATCAACACACACACACACACACACACACACACACACACACACACACACACACACACACACACACACACACACACACACACACACACACACACACACACAGAGCCGCAGCTTGACTGAGTTTGGCGTTTGTTTGCAGTACAGACTGGAAATCTGCAACCAGCTCTGGATCAGAATGTTTCCGGCCTTTCTTTCAAGGTCAAATCAGTGATATTCAACAGTTTTTTCTTTCTGGATTGAAATGTTTCCCTCCACTGCACCCCGTACAGATATTTACAAAAACCCTAACCTGAAAATCTTGAGTTTGGATCAACATATTTAATGAGGAATCATTAGTCAGGAGTTAGCTGTTACTTGGTGTCGTAGTTCCAGATGCGGACCGATCGGTCCAGAGAGCTGGTGGCTACGAAGGGCTTGCGGACGCAGACGGACAATCCGGTGATGGAGCGGGAGTGCAGCGGCTCGGACAGGAGCTGGAAGAGGAGCTGCTCCTCCTGACGGACAGAGGAACAGTGTTCACGTCGACTCCAGGTCTCAGTGAGACACGTTCGGCCCATTTTCACAAGCTGCCCCACACTGGATCTGTCAAAAGGTCAAACGTTGAGACGCACCCTGTCCATGTCCACAGAGGACAGACTGACGCTGTACAGCTGTCCTCGGTCCGTGCTGATGGCCAGCGTCTCCTCGGCTGGGCTCAGGCACATGCTCTCCACCTCCTGAGCCTCGGCTGGGCTCAGGTCACTGCTGTGGGGGTCTGCAGGGATCTGACACACACACACACACACACACACACACACACACACTTTAACACCACAGAGCCAAGAGCCTCGTGACGGTGAAGATCCAGAAGACTCACCCGGATCTCCCTGCTCCTCCGGTAGCTTTCCTCCTCCGTCTTTTCAAACAGGCAGACGGCTCCGGGACCCACAGAGCACACGAAGCCCCTGGAGTAGGACCGGATGGCTCTGATGGGGGGCAGCGCTGGACCCTCATCCCCGTCTCTGATCCTCTTCACCTCCACTCGTCTGAGAACAGCATCACCGGTCGATGGACTGATTTGTGGTTTCCGTCTGCAGACCTCGCCGGGCTCTCACCTGCCGGCCGCGGCGGCCGGGCCGATCTCCCGCCGCAGCTGTCCGGACTCGAACACCAGCAGCCTGCCCGTGTCCGTCCCGGCGATCACCCGCTCCTCCGCCGTCCAGGCGTGGCACAGCAGGTTGAGGGACTCCACCTTGGCGAAGCTGCTCTGCTTGAGCGAGCCCTCGAAGTACCGGAAGAGCTTGAAGACGCCGAGGCCGCTGACGCTCAGCTGCATGTTGTTGTGAGGGTTGAAGCTGACCTGAAGGGACAACGGAAGACTTTTACAAAGTGGTTACATCATTGTTTCTTTCATTCTTGAAATTTTTAATTTTCATTTTTAAATTCTCATAAACTGAAGTCGCCACTTTTTTTCTTGTCCCGGCATTAGTGCTGAATAAAGTTACATTTTTAGCCTCCTAAACAAAAGTAAACAGTCAGACTTGCTGGTGTAACTGGCTCACCTGGCTAACAGGGTTGTTAGAGGTGGTTGTTTTGACCGTGGCCAGGACTTTGTGCTTCTCCCAGAGCCAGAAGGTCAGCGTCCAGTCCGGGGGCCCTGCCTGAGCCACCAGGTACTTGGAGTCGGGCGAGAACGCCAAGCAGACTGACTCCTGCGGCGGCGCGTCTCCAGCGGTCAGGACCTTCCTCTTCCTGCCCTGCTCGTGCTGCAGGTCGAACACCGTGACGGCGGGCCGCTCGCCGCACTCTGACACCGCCAGGTAGCGGCGGTTGGCGCTGATGGCCAGAGCTCGCATCCCCTGACTCCTGTCTGAGCCTGCACAGGCAGCGCAAAACACAGACACAGCGGCGGCAGTCAATAGAGCAGTCAATAGTCAATATTCTGCAGCCCTACTTTTCCCTTTAAGACAGGAGAACTTTTAAACACAGAGGTTTCACACTTCATCCAGAAGACTGAGCTGAACTGCTGAAATAGCAGAATCATAACTTTACATTTTTCATCTTTAAGGTGCAGAATATTTGTCATGAAAATGTCTGCATTTTCACAAAACCAAACAATTACTGTGGAAATATTTTCACCATGTGCTTGGCGGTTCGCCGGCTCTGATTGGAGCCTCTTGTAGGCCGGTGTCAGCCCGCAGGCCTTATGTTTGACACCGCTGCTTTGGAAAGAATTTGGATGATTTTCCTGAATTTTTCACAAAGCCAATGAAGGGAAAACAACATTGGAGAACTCATCTCTCAGTTTTACAAAACTAAATATCATTAAAGTAATTACAAATTAATAATTAACTATATTATTATTATTATTGTTATTATTGTTATTATTATTATTATTATTATTATGAATTGATGCATTAATTTGAAAGCTACAGCCGCATGCTGAGCGGACTGTCTGTATCTTGCTCCATACCTGGAATGAGCCTCTGGCTGCGCGTGGCCGTGTTGTAGCACACGCAGCAGTTTCCAGCGGGAAACACCAGCGTGTGCTCGTCAAAGAAACCCACGTTGCTGCTCACTCCTCTCCGCAGGCCGAACATGAAGTGAGGCTGAGCGACGACGGAGGCCATTTCCCGCTGCTTTTAGGGTTTACAAGGTGAACGGAGAGCCGGGGAGAAGCGGAGGAGCGCGTGAGAGTCCCGTCGCCAGGCAACGGCGGTGTTCCGCGTGAAACGGTATCCCAGGAGATCGGTCCCGCTGCCGCGGGAGCGCGCACAAAGAGAACAAGCTAGATAGATAGATATATAGATAGATAGATAATATATCTATTTTAATTTAAAGTACTTTAATCATTTAAATACATTCCACACAAAACAGAGCTGTTGTTTTTTCTGTAAAGGCGGTGTCCAGTTCCAGTCCTCCAGGGCTGGAGTCCAGCATGTTTTAGGACTCTCCCGTTGCAGCACACCTGTTTACAATGAGGGCCTTGATACTGGGCTTTTTTTTTACCAGCTTGATGATGGTATCAACATTAGATTGATTTATGCTGAAGCAGGGAGAGAGCGAAAACATGCAGGACACCGCACCGGCCCTCAAGGCCCAGAGTTGGAGACCAAAACACTCCTTATGCAAACATTTGCTGGTGGTCCAGAATGCTCAGCTTTTGATGCTCTAACATCATCTAGTGGTGAGCAGTGTTGTCACTAACGCGCTAACTGGAGCAAGTAAAGAGAATGTTCGCCGGTCAAAGTGCTGTTTAAATTGGCTCCAGATCTTTTGTGTTGGTTTTAAAAGAATACTCTTTAGATTTTGGACCCACGCCCTTTCCCTATCATTGACAAAGTGAGACAAGCTCATAAATACCTTTTTTGTGTCTGTGCGTCCAGTGGCTGGACCCCAGCTGTTAGCATCGTAGTTAGCTTAGCTCAGCTGCAGGAGGTGAAGAGGAAACAGAGCTGGACTGACGAAAGTGGACAAAATCCTCCTTCCAGTGGTCCAGGGGACGGCGTATTAGCACATGAAGTAAATCCAAATGGTTATAAAACATTTTAAAAGACGTGTTTTCTTTTCAATTTGTTAAAATAACGTTTTGATACACACAGATCTGCGCATGCGCAGTGCTCCGCGGAAGGATATACTGGAGCACAGCAGTAGAAGGTAGACTCAGCGCTGTGCTCCGGTATATCCTTCCGCAGAGCACTATCCTTGAGCAGGTCTGTGTGTATCAAAACGTTATTTTAACAGATTGAAAACAAAACATGTCTTTTAAAATGTTTTATAACCATTCGGATTTACTTCACGTGCTAATACGCCGTCCCCTGGACCACTGGAAGGAGGATTTTGTCCACTTTCGTCAGTCCGGCTCTGTCTCCTCTTCACCTCCAGCAATTGAGCTAAGCTATCTACGATGCTAACAGGTGGGATCCAGCCACTGGACGCACAGACACAAAAAAGGTATTTATGAGCTTATCTCACTTTGTCAATGATAGGGAAAGGGCGTGGGTCCAAAATCTTCAGAGTATTACTTTAAGATCACATTCTTCAATTTGGAAATGAAGCAAAAAGTCAAAGCAGCCAAAGAGCAGCCAGGGAGACAGGACTTGATATTTCCAGTCTCATCCATGAAGGGACTGGTGGAGTTTTCAGATCAGGCCTAAAGACCAGTATTCTGGCTGGTGGTTGGAGACCTCTACATGACTCAGCTGATCCCAGAGGTTTTCTACTGGATTCCGGTCTGGAGGAGGTGCAGGTCTCTCCATATGAGGAGCCTCAGTCTGCAGCAGCTCTTCACTGATGATGCCTCCTCCATGCTGCTGGAGCACTGTGAAATCAGGCCTGTGTTGGTCCTGCAGAAACACTGAATTAATGTTCCAGTCAGGTTCACAACATAAAGTTTTCATTGTCTGCTGTACGTAAGATAGAAGCAAAAACTGTAGGCAGGAAGCACTTTACAAATATGCCAAGATATTTTATTGGTCCTGTTTGAACATTTATTATTCACAACTGAACGCAGTTTGGTACAAAATGGTCCCGTGAGAAATATGAGGCTGTGTAGAATGAAGAGTGAAACGATCTCAGAGAACCTCAAGGGTCAAACCTGAGTCATAGTCTCAGTGGTTTAGAGTAGGAATGTACAGATACCACTTCTTTAAAGGACAAGGAGCTACGAGTGTGAGTACTAATGATACCGAGCAGCAACATGAGTAGTGGAGAGGAGCTCGATTAAAAGTAAAATATACATGTTTAATTAACCCAAGGCAGTACAACATAATAAACCAAATGTGAGTGAACAATCTCCATTTTTTTATTTATAGTACACCGATGCTTCTCAGATATGTATCAAAAGAAGCAGGTTAAGTAACCCTGGTATGTTGCAGTCTGCCATGTCTTGTTATTTTGTACCACAAATGGGAGCAGTGAACGTATCTTCAGATCAGCAGAAGAAAAAGGAGCAGGTGGTTCATGCAGCGAGAAACGCCTAAAGGCACTAGTCGAGAAAGTCCCGTTTCCCAGTCGGTAGTGGTAGCACGACAACAAGACTGAAAATAATGTCATGAAGCCGACATGTGGATTAAATAATGCCGTAAAGTCCGTAAACTTCAACACATGAATAATACTGCTGTTTATTAGCTAACCAGCTACGTAGGCTAGGCTAATGAAGTCTGCATTAAACTGAAAACAGACGGTCAGTTATCAGGAAATGACAATTCACACAAAAATACTGTTCGGCTGATTGGCGTTATATTAATGTCTGAGAGCCTTAGAGAAGCTTTCAAATGTCCAAGTTAGACAGAGTTCAGATACATTTTAGCCACTTCCTGTTACTGAACGTGTTTAAATGTAATAACAGAACAGCCTTGTTGAGCTGTTAGAGGTAGAAACAAAACTACATGGATCCACCGAGTTCTCCTCAGAACAACGGACCCCTGGTTAGCTTTGGTTATTATGTCAGGTTACACTAACTGGTGGTTAAATTAGATCGATTAACTCAATAAACGAGGCATCCTGGACTGCTCTGAATAATTTGAAGAGTAGCTGAGGAAAACGTAGCAAACCAATAGGTACATGGTCTTACTACTGTTTACTGATTGGATGTAAAATTTGAGATAAGTACTCTATAAACTGGGGGACGTGAGGCTTGTAACACTTCCAACAAATTCCACACCCAAAGGCCCCCGGGCCCAAGCCAGACTCAAACCCCGAACTTTCCCAATGTGAGACAGCACGTGCTAACCACTGCCGCACTGTGCAGAGGCTTTACATTCTCTCCACTGAGAAGGAATGATGTTCACTTTTTAACAAGCAAACATTTGATAGAGAAACTTTGTTTGCAGATCAGTTTGCAGATGAGCTTATTCCAACATTTTCACATTGAGAAATCTATTCAGGAAAGAAAAAAACCTTGAATCAGTCATGAACTTATGTGCAATGCAGCTGTGGAAGCAGACGAGAGGCTAACATTAGCATACAGGCCATAAGGTGAGTGGAGTAAATAAGCTACATTATAGTACACTATACACATTCGTACACCTGATCTTTGACCCCTGTCAGGGTTCCAGTGTCCCGGAGAAAGGTGGAGCCCAGCAGGGGGCAGCATTGTTCAGCAGGAGATGACGAGCGCGTTGAGAGACTGCTGGCTGGGCGTCCTCTCCAGAGGGCCGCAGGAGGACAGGATCTCGCAGGCAGCCAGTTCGTGATAGAGGGCGTTGAGCACCTCCAGGATGTGGGCTTTGCCTGTGGAAAGACCAGGAGACGGCGCCAGTTACAGACCGCCTCCACGGAAACGGCTCAGCGCCGGTGGGACCGGGCCGCAGGCTCCACTGACCGTGCTGCGGGTCGCTGCAGGACTCCAGCGTGCTGAGCAGGATTTTCCCCAGGGACCGCCGGGAGACGTTCTGGAAGGAGACAGAGCCGGGCTCAGAGGGCTGTGGGTGGACGTATGGCGACCCCGGGCGGATAACGCCATCACGGCGCTGGCCAGTGCAGTCAGGACAAATGAACCCTGCTGACCGGAGATCAAACCCTCGGTTCGGCGTCTGGAGTCAGAAACGTCTTGGAACTAGAGGCCGACTTCGACTCGGCATGTCAATGAGGACGGTGATCGACATTCTGGTGGGGGTGTCTGACACTCGGTGGTCTGCTGAGGGGTTCCTGGAGTTTCCATCAGTGGAGCTGGAGGCAGAACCTTCGGCTATCAGACTCTGTTCTTGTGGAAGCAGCTTTCAGTCAGGGAGGTCTGAATGTTGAGATCGGGTTTCAGACTTTTCTCTTTCACCAGGATTGCTCTCCTGTGATGTTGAAAAAAGGTTTAGACTGCGGGGAGACCTTCTTCATTTGCATCCCACAAACATTCTCTGTGCCTGTGTCGGTCTGAGCTCCCTGCTCTCTACCTTCCTACAGGATTCCCACTGAAAGGGAGTTGTTCGTTTCCACTGTTACCACTGATGTCAAATGAAGATTAATGGGTTTTTCTCTATTTTTGGTATGTAAAAGTATTATAATTGGCACAACATAGATAAAAGTCAGTTTGATCCCAGACACTGGTGCCTCAACTCCAGGAGAACCAGGATGCTGCTCAGTAATGTGGCTGAGAGGATTGTTCAATTCAAACTTTAAAGCTGTTCTTTGTTGTAATGCGGAGTATACTTGAAGAAAATATCGATATTTTTAAAAACTGATCCTGACAGCATGGCTTTGAGGCTCTGTCAAACTCGAAAACCCTGAAAAGAATCTTGCTATCATCAATGAACTATCTTCTGCACTTCATATAGTTTCCTCTTTAAAATCATCTTTAACTCAGGCTTGCAGGGAGAAATGCTCCATGGCTATTAACAAGCGCAGCAGCATGAATGTGAGGACTGCTGGTTTGATTTTCTGTTATTCTATCACAACCCGGTGTTGTTTTCCATGAAGAAACACCACAGACTGCTCTGATTTGATCTGGCCTGTCATGTTGGATTGCATCTGTATGGCTGACATGACGGGAGAGACGTGGCTCGGCACTGCAGAGCAGACTTTCATATGAGGCTGAAGAATCCACATCAGTTCTTTCATTGTTTTTCTGGAGGTCTGACCTGAAAAAAGTCATTCCAGCACAGCAGATGTGAATGTTTTTCCACTGCCAGCCCGGCAGAAGGACTCTCATCACTCTGGATTGGGTTTGCCGGCTTGGCTAACAGCTGTTTCCCTGGTTTTCACTGTCGGGATGATCAAGACGGGCCGCCTGGGCCTCACATGCTGAACACCAGGAGGTCCAGCCCACAGAGGAGCGTGGTGGACGCTGGAGGAGGGACTCACCAGGTCTCTGAGCTGCTGGAGGAGCTGCAGGATGTCCACCAGCTTCTCCTCCACCAGCGACAGGCGGACCCGCTCCGTCTCCAGCATCTGCAGCTCCATCTGAAGCAGCTCCGTCTCCTCCGCCTTCTGCTGCAGCTCCTGCATCAGCGAGTCTTTAATCTGGAACAGAAGACACCGCCCGGTCAGAACCGACCCGATCCGACCGCTCCAGTCTCGTTCTGACGGCGCTCTGCGGAACAGACTGAAGAAATGATGACTTTTCTGGAAGGACCGTAAACATCAGTCTCTTCAAACAGAATGCTCACGGGCTCCAGTTGCATTACGATGCTGGGGACAAAAACAAAGGAAGAAGAAAATCAACGCAGGATGTTTTAGGTTTGTTCTAGTCCAGGGGTGTTCAACCTGCGGCTCTGGAGCCACAGGTGGCTCTTTAGTCCCTCTGCAGCGGCTCCATGAAGACTTCATGACAGGATGCGTACGAGAATAAACATTTCACATATTTTTAAATTATTACGTGATCCGTCACTCTTGGTTCAAAAGGGATTAAAAAAGGTTCAAGTACAATTAGGAAAAATAGAAAAAAAACACAAGAAATGGGGAAAAAAATGGTAGAACAGCTTAAAAAACCTGAAATATCTGCAATTTCCAACATAGGAAAATTAAATATGGCAGGAAAAAAGCATAGAAAACTAAGCGGTGGCTTCTTTCAGAGAAATGTCCCGCTGTCCCCCAGTGCTGCTAACTTCGATCAGACGACGGCGATCGCTGGATTAAATTCTCCAAAAGGAGGAGAGCTTTCTGAGCCTAGCATGTGGCGGACATGTGGTCTCTGGAAAACAGCTATAAATAAACCAGACTTTAATATTTTGTGGAGAATAACTGAGATTTCCTCAGAAAACATGTTGGAGTGAGAGAAGAGTGAGAGAAGAGTGAGAGAAGCGCTCAGCAGCGTGAGGAGAAGCCTCCACACTTCTTCGTTTGTTCTGTTTGCTACTGAGTTAGATTGATATCTCACGACGTGAAATGTGACAGAAAGTCATGCTTTGGCCCTGTGCCCCCCCCCCCACTCCTCTGTGCAGGGGGAGAAGGCAGGAGTTACTCGCCGCAGAGCGACCGCAGATCCATATCAGAACACATGCAGCAGCTGCAGTCAGTCACACTGCGGCCTCTCAGCCCCGCTGCACTGCCTGCACACACCGCCCTCTGCTGTGTGTGTGTGTGTGTGTGTGTAAGTGTGTGTGTTATCCCAGGCTACAGTCATAATCCTATATCCGATCCATATCTCATTTCTGGCTGTGGAACCGCTGTCAGGGCACAACTCAACCTTTTTAGCATCTTACTTTAATGTAATCAACGTTTACTGTCAGCACCTCACATGCAATACGTCCCACTCACTCACACACACACACACACACACACACACACAAACACACAAGACAAGTCTAAATGTGTCTTTGTTGTTAAATATTTGCGGTTCTCATCAGCGACGCCTCTGCTCATGTGAAGTGAAGTGAAAGCACCACTGCATTTCACACACTCATCTGCAACGGCAGTGGAACACATCAAGAATTCCACCACATTAAAAGTAATCAGTAAGGAACTGAGACTGACCACCTTATAATGATGTTTCTTTTAACTATTAGGGGCAGAAAAAAAACAATCAAGTCTCGTCAGCACCGAGTTTTTTTTTTTTTTATGGCAATTTTGAAATTGATTACTTTGTTTAAAAAAAAAAAAAAAAATTCTACCCCCAAAAACTTAAACTTCATCCCAGTTTCATTCTGGTAGAAAGATGTGAAAGTACTTCTCACCATAAAGACGTTTACTCCAAATTCATTTGACGTGTTTACGGATACTTTCATTAACTAGTACACTACTATCCCAACACTCTATTACTAGTCCTACTTGAACTAGTTATGTGCATCTAGTCCACTTTTTGCTTTATTAAAGTAACTTGAGGTCACCTTCTAGATATATCAGTTCAACAGTGAACTACTGAAGCCACTTTTGTCATGCAAATGAAAACACTGAGAAGAGAAGATTTGAAATCCACATTTTTGTTAATGATGAATGAAAGGTAAGTCAGGACGTCCTCTCCAAAACAAATTCTGAACCCAATCAGGCAACTCAAATAACACTTTCAGTGAGTTTCATTAAAGAAATTCAAAAGAAGAAAAAGTTTAAGTACTCAAGTGTGCTATAATTAATCTTACATTAATTTTTTTTAGTGCACTGATTTGCGGTGTAATTAAGTAATGTAATTAATGACCTAAAGTGACAGCCCTAATTTTATTTACTGCATTTTCAGAAGATATGAGGATGAAATGGCTGAGCTTTAAGAAAACTTCATTTTTATGCAGTTTGCTTCTTTTACATAAAGTCAAAGAAAGTTCAAAGTTAAAAAAATCACAATCAGGTGTGACGTGGGGAAATGTGGTTCCTGGTATAGTCAGTAGATATCATCATTTTCCACAAGATCTGCTGTTAAATCCAAATAAAAATAAAACAAAACAAAACAAAACAAAAAAAAAAAAGAAACGGGGATCCCATGAATTCACACAGTTCAGTGCTGGGATTGGTTTGGTTTTGGTAAAATTTAGACACTTTCATCATGTAAACTCAGCAAAGAACAGCCGTAATGTTGAAATGTAAAGGTCGCTGCTGTCCAGATGGAACCGGGCTGCATGTGGCTGAAACCTTCTGACTCCTCTGGTCTATATGGTTATTTTCTCACAAGACGACGGTCGGCAGTCTAAAGTAAAGTCTCAGCTTCATTCCAGCTGCTCATTCGTATCCTGGAGCAGGTCTGCTGGATGTGCCGTCTGCAGCCTGGCCCGGCCAGAAGAGCTGGAAATCCCTGCAGAGCACCTTTACGTCATGGCATGCTGCAGGACAAAGGTCTGGCCACACACACACACACACACACACACACATCCTGCACATAAACAAACCCTCACAGTCAGGACTGTGTTTGGCTTTAACTTTTCCTCTCCGAGCACTGAGATGTGCCGGGAAGGCATTACGTCAAGGCCCCTCACCCCCAACACACACACACACACACACACACACACACACACACACACACACACACACACACACACACACACACACACACACACTTCCTGTGTTGTAAAAATACTACTCAACTGAAACGACAGGGATTTTAATTCATACTTCTGAGTGTCGCGTACGGGGGGGGGGGGGGGGGGGGGGGGGGGGGGGGGGGGGGGGGGGGGGGGGGATGGGGGTGCTCCTGCGGGACACAGCTGCACGCACGCACACACACACACACACACACACACACACACACAGGATCGTTCCACTGGCTGTGGTTTCTCCCTGAAGCCTTTCATAACAGCCTCCACTGCTCTTCCCTCTAATCTGCCTGGCCCTGGTCCTGGTCCTGGACCTGCTGAACACCCCCCCCCTCCCCCCCTGGTGTGTACCTGCTCCATGTCCTCCTCCGCCTGGCTCTCCCTGAGCTCCAGCTGCTTGTGCAGCCTGGTGACCCGCTCCAGCAGCTCCAGCACGGCGCTGCAGGTCTCGGCGCTCCTCGAGCTGCCGAAGCTGGACATCAGCCTCCTGAAGGCCTTGTCGTCACTCCTGGTCAGCCACACAGACCCAGAGAACAGTCAGTCCATCACTTTAGTCTGAAGTAGGACAAATAGTGGAGGAGGTGCTGCTTTCAGGCTTTAATGCATTTCCCAAACATTCCAGATTCCCAGGACCAGAGGTTCACCTCTCTCCGCAGCACGCCAGCCTGGTCAGGATCCTCTTCACCTCGTCCACCTGCCTCTGCTGGTCTCCGGTCCACTTGTCCTCCTCCTCGTCCGAGGCCGCCTGCCCCTCCACCGAGCGGAACAGCTGCTCCTCCACTGGACAGCACACACACCACGCTCATTACTGCCGTCAGCACTGCGACTGTGTGTGAACCGGACTCAGACCTTTATTTTCTGTGCATTAGAAAATCCTTTCTGCATCACTGCTGCTGAGACTGAATCCGAGCAGGAAAAAAAACAATGATTGGAAGCAGAAGGATCATTTCCATCATCCAAAAAGATGAGAGAAATTTAAGTCATTCCAGAATGATCGTGACACAAACAAGGTCTTGTTCTCAGAAACCTCTACAGTCAAGCAGCTCCGCCTGCCTCATGATCACTTCAGTCATCTGGTGTGTGTCGATGTCGCGAATGAAGCCGCTGAACAGGGTTAGATAATCATTTTTCATCAGTCAGTTGTTCATATTTTAGATTCTACTTACACTAACTCCAATTCAGCGTCATGGTTTAGAGTGTCTGGTTGGCCCATTGCTGATGTTTATAGCATCTGTTTGGTTTCAAACACTCACCGCTCACCATAAGAACACAAAACTTTTCCCAAAATAAAAAGCTAAATCAATGTGAAGTCATCATATTTCTAATTCTACCTTACACAGTCGATCTGGAACAGTTTGTGATGAGAAATCCTGAAGCAGAAGGCTGAGAGGAATCCATGCTGATCCTGAACCGCCTTTCTCACCCATCCATTTGGGACTATGGAGGACCACTCAGCCGGTCACGGGGACTGCTGTATTTTGTAGATTTCTCCTAAACTTTGACAGCTTTGAGCTGACGTCTGATTCTGCTTCGAAACCACGGAGAAAAACAGACCGACGTTCGCTTCCCCTCTTGGGTCGTCGTTTCGCTATGGAGGACCACTTGTCAGTCCATGAGGGTCTGTTGTGTTTGCAGCTGTAAACTGGGCTGTGTGTTTAACTCTTCAAACAGAAGCCTTGCTCGGGGAGCCGCCTCACTGACATGACGCTCTTTCTAATGATCACGTGTCATTACTAGGGAGCTGAGGAGGACGGAGGACGGAGGACAGGGCGGCTTACTCTTGTCCGGCGTGGTGACGGCGCGGCCCGTCGGGGAGCGGCGGTCGTGCTGGCTACCCGAGCAGCACCGCTGGCTCGACATGCCCGTCGCCGTCTGCCGCTGCTCGGCCCTGGCGCCGCTCTTCGACCCGTCAGACCTGAAAGAGAGCATTCTGGGTTCACATTCATCCGGGATGCAGCTCGCTTCTCTTGCACAGACACTGTGACAGTGACCGGAGGGAGCGGAGAACGCTCCCCAAACCATTACAGATGAGAAACGCTCGGTCCAAACCAATTGGCAGCTTCAAAGAGAACATATCATGTAACACAGGGGGAGTGTGTATTACGCCACATCTACAACCGCCACGATAATTTTATAGAAGCCTGTGATGTCGAATGCCAAATCTGGGTGGGGTAATTGAATCCAGACCGAGTGTCTTTAAGGCATTTTTACTGTAAAGTGGGTCAGCGGTGGAGCGGCGCTGTTTGTGCGAGCGAGCTTTAGAAAGCGGACTGGTTTGAGCTCCACTCTCAAGCTTTCACATGTCCTCAGTACCTGCAGGTGAAAACGGTCTCAGTCTTCTAGTCCATATGTTACTCTATATGTACTCTCACACGCTGCAGTCCGGTTCTGAGGTTCTCCCCCGGTGAAAGAAACCTGAGGCTGCAGTTTAGCAGGGATCAATCTGAACGGTAACCATCTGAATTCTCTAGGTTTCTTCTGCCGTCTGCTCCGTCGCGTTGGGGGGGGGGGGGAAATCCGACACGGGGCCTTCATAAATCACAGAATAAGTGTTTCCAGATGACGATGTCTTTCTGAAGAAAAAGATTTTTAGTAGGTCGTGTCTGAAATGAAAGAGGAAAAAAAAAGTCACGTAGCACTCATGCTTATATCCTGTTGGCACGAGGCTCGCTCTGCTGTAAGACAACATTACGCTCCACATCCGCGCTGTTCCTCGAGCTGCGAGCGACTTTCCCGCAGGTCAATAATTACAGCATGATTTCAGGCAATCAATCAGACAGCCATGTTTGAGTTGGAAGGGGGGGGGGGGGGGAAGTTCACAAAGGCCGGCAGCTGCTGCTGGACCAACATCGATGTGAGGCCCCAAAAAAAAAAAAAAAAAAAAAAAAAACTTAGCAGGTTGCCGAGGCCGGGACTCTGGAATGAGCTGGTTAGGAGGCTTTTTCAAATGTGGGCTTCGGTGTGACTAATTGCGCTTTAATTGACAGTGGCTGGAAGACGGCAGCAGCCTGTGTCCACTGGACACTGTAGACAGCTTCTGGTCCAGAACCGGCCCTGTGAAAGGCGCCCTGCGGCCTTGTGACAGCTTCAAACCTGATGTGGTTTACCAATGACATCCACTGTGTCTTAAGGTGGTTTACTATTACATGCTTTAAGTTTTGATCTTCCGCTGCTGAGTGGGACAGTTGCGAGTTGATGAGCGGAGACGAGGCGGTCCAGGCCAAATTCCTGGGTCGCGGTTAGACTGCAGGATCCAGCAGACAAAATCTGATCAGCTCTCCAAAGGCTGGGATTGGAGGTTTCGCCAGTGCAGCAGTAAATAGGGGTTTAACGTGCCAAAGTGAATCCCTTCATTTACATATTCTGCTGAGTGAGGGTCAAATACGTTCCAAGATTTCATAGCAGCAGTGCCTGATGGGTAGCTCACACTGAACACACAGCTTTTATACTCAAAGGTTCAAAATGTCCATCAGTTAAAATATTTACATTAATCTGCAGTGTTTACAAGAAAATGCCAGGATGCTAAAGGGCTGCACATTATTCTTACCAAGTCTCATGGGTGTTTCTAATCCCCTCAGCGTCTTTTCCTCATCATTAACATCTTCCATATTAACTATTTAGCTTCACTTTAACAACTCAAATGTGTTCACCGACTTGCAACAAGTAAAAAGCTTGTGCTCTGGAACTAACACACACTATTTCACAATGTGTTTCCATCAGTAATTATCAATGCTAACTAGTATTTGCAACTAGCGAATGAAAATAGCATCCAGCAGCTTGCTAAGACAGTTTGTTCCAATGAAAGAAATTGTTTTTATCTTACCTGACCTTTATGTTTTTATGATACTATTTGCTATTAGGTCAGGGGCCCCAAACAGCCCAGTTTCAACCTGAGTGGGTTTGGCTGCTAAAATAGTGCCATAATAACCTTTAATTATAAACGTTAACATTTTTTTCTTGGCACAGAGTGTAATATATCGTTTTAAGGAAACCAAACATTTATGAAAATCCCAACATGACTCAACCAAAGAACACAAGCCAATTTTAATTAAACCTTCTGGAAAACACAGTGAAATATCCATAAATCTTCTCCTATAGCTGTTGCATTCTGTCCGCTTTCATAAACCCACCCTAACAGCTTGGCTTCGAGGCTAGTTTGAGAGCAAGAGGCAGCTGGCTTTCACTGCAGAATCCCCGATACCTCAGCAGATTACAATTCACCCTCAGAACATTTATCATTTTGTCCCGTCCACATTAAGAACACAAAATTCAGCCATTGGTATGGTATAAATCAATCCTCATAGTCTTTTGCTCCATTCATCTGCAGGAAACATGAAACAGACTCCACAGTTCCTGTAAATAATATACAAAGGGAACAGATAGATAAGTTATTGAATGCCAAATTCCCTCTGACTGCATTTTATTAGATTCCTGTATCAAAGGCACCGTTTGGCTGATCTCCCACCAACATTACCTTGAGACTTGAAACAAGTTTAGAATGGCGAAATGGCCAAATTGATTATAAGAAACTGAAGAACATGCTGCCTTATCATTTCGAGATTAGTAGATTTTGTGTTTGGCGTCTAAGATTTGGTGAATAAAGAGCTTTGTACTCGTGCTGCTAATGTAATACGGACAGGATTTATATTCCTTCCTTAAGGTGCAAACACATGCCGGGGCAAAACTGTACCTTAAGTGTTGCCTTGTGCTACATCAGGGTTTTTCTGATTAATAGTATCCTGTGCCTCATTAGCTGAGGTTTAAAGCCATTCTTTAGCCACGTGGGGGGCGATGTGTCTGTTTGTTGTTGGAGCCAGAACACTGGGAATGCTCCCTGTGTTTATCACAGCGTGCTGCTGAAGTGAACTTCCTACCAACACCCTGCCCCCACGGTCCCGCTCCGGCGCTCCCCCTCCCGCCCTCCCACAGGAACCCTTTCTTCTTTTTGGGCGTCATCGCTCAGGGACAGACTTCTTTAACCTGAGAGGTAAAAGAAACGAGGGCAGCGCCGTAAACCTGAGCTTGAACTTGAAGTTGGTGGTTCGCTGGGACCCTGCAGCGTGGCGGGACGCGGGGGAGGCGCTCTGTTGACAAGGACAACAGTAATCAATCAAGTCCATCTGGGTCTTACAGAGAGGCTGTTTCTGGGATACAAATGATGCAGTGTTGGGTGGGGATGGGATTGTTGAGGGATTAATCCAAAAGAAAAAAGAATAACTTTTGTATAACTTTTAAAAAGACCAAGGTTTTGACAAGACTCACAGCTTTTTTTCTCCGCTCCTCCATAAACAATGCACCCCCCCCCCCCCCCCCCCCCCCCCCCCCCGGGCTTCATGGGTGGTAGGTCCATTTTTACCTAGCAGCTTGTTGGGGTTATGAACAGGCACCCATTGGATTCCCTAACACCACACCACCCCTGAAAAACAACGTCTCCGACTTTCATCCTTCCAATGCCCCGAAGGTGTTTTTGAAGGCCTGCAAGTGTGTCTTAATGCCAGACTTGTCCATCTTGGAAGCATATTGCTACCTTAGAGATCACGACATCCACCACACCAGAGCCATGATCCAGGAAGCTGCGGGAACAGGGAGGTCTGGACCTCTCGACTCCCCGTACTACCACAGCAGCTTAACTGGACTGAAAGTGGATGGATAAATGCAGGGGGTTTCTTAGCAACCCCAAAGTCAAATAAATTAATATATTTAAAGGTTGTAGAAATAGAATATCAGAGGAGAGGAGAGGTGAGGGTGGGTGGCATCGGTTTATAAGCTATTTGGAGTGAGTGAGGTGTTTCTGCTGATGCCAGCATACCTCTGAGACCAGAGAGAGGGAGAGAGGGCAGCACTTCAACATGAAAACCAGCGTATTTGGCAGCTCAGGCTTTTGAAGGCTGTTCAAAAACAGCAGCAGGGCAGCAGCAGCAGAATGCTCCCAGACATCGCCACATTATTTCAAGGCCATGAATGCCACGGTAGCACCTGCTCCGGCACAATGCTGCAACTCTTGCACCAAGGCAGATAAATGGCCTGCTGGACCCTCCTCTTCCCTCCCTGCTCCCCGGCACCATGCGGGGAGCATGAAAGGGGCCCGGAGATTATAGCTCCCCCGGGGCCTGCCTTCGGAGGGCCGGGGGTGAGAAGCGTTACAGGGTAGAAGTCTGCAGACGTGCTGCTGAAAAGAAAAGCGAGGTTTACACTCAGGACACACATGCTTGGGTATGCTCTCTAGAAATCCTTGGATGGAATGAAGTCAGACACCTGGAATCCAGCAGGGTGATAAAGCTCAAAGAGATCGAGATGGAACCGTTTCAACACTCCCTTTTTATTGAGAGATTTCGACTCTCCGCTCATACTTCAGGGCACTAAAAGGTGAAGAGATGAATGAAGCCTTTCCTCGCCTGCGAGCCTTGCAAAACATGTCTGTCATTCCACGTACAAACAGCTGAGTGTTTGCTCTCTCCTCCAGATGGTGGGCTTCCCTCCCCCTCATCTCTTTTTGTTCCTCTGGCTCTGCTTCCTATTGTCTAGTCCCTGCGGCCCACACGGCTCTATAGACTACAGACACTGATTTAGGCTCCCTTTACGTTCCAAAGCTCAAAAGACTAAACTGAACTCAAAGTAACACTTCCGAGACAGTCACGGCTTCACAAAGACCTTTCTGTGCTCGTTTGGTCTTATTTAAGGCGCGGCCCATCTGATTCCGCTCTGGTTCTCACATTCAATCCAAAACAATCAGATATGTTACGCAACGACACCCACGCACCTTGGGCCCCGTGCTGACGACCACACCAGGCCACTTCAGCTGGGAGGCTTTTGGAGAGTTCAAACCGTACTTTCTAGACAAGGACGCTGGAACACTGGCTCATGGTGGAAACCCAAAAGACTATCAAGGTGCAAACTAAACACAGGGAAAAGTACATTTTCCCGGAGAACAGGCCTCTGGCTTTGTTGTCAGTGGTTTATTCGACATTATGGGAAATGAAGATATCAAGCGCCGGAAGCTTCAGCTTTTGTTTCAGGATAGATGACAAACACGGTTCTGTGCAAAGGCAAGCAGCTCCACAGCACACTTTTTATCTAGATTTGGCAAACTGGCAAAGTGGGAGGAGCTAAAGCTTTCAATCCAACATGTAAACTACATCTGAAGAAAACACACCACAGCTCTGTGACCACCAGTTTACGGTAATTCTGAATAAGTGCTTTAAAAAAGTAAATACTGCTCATATTTGGAGCAATTTTGAACTGTCCAGAGCTAATTTGGTGAGCTTCTGCTCATCTTTGTTCAGGCTGATCATGTGGAAGGATCTGGACACATCAACATTTCTGAGGTGGTGAAAAGTTCGAGCACCACTTTTCTAAGGAGTGCCAGTCTTCCTCACCTCAGAACTTCTGTTCCTAAACTAACCAAAATTACAAAGATTTGACAGTCGAACAGACTGGACTGTTTGGTCGCTTTCCAGTTTCAGTGAACTTGGGAACTCCAAGATGTTTCTGCCATTTTGAGATGAAAGACCCGCCTTGTCCAGACCGGCACTCTGAGGGTAGACTCCACAGCGTCGAGGACCCGGAGTTCACTTTCAACACAGCTGTGCACAGTGTGACATGCTAGCATAAACAGTGTTTTAATGGTGCGCGTAGATGTTTTTTTGACCGGTTCCATGACTCATGCTGCTCTGCTTACAGTAATGGCTGGATGTGACACTCTTCCTGTGAATAACATGCAGGTTTGACTTTCATAAACTCAGAGTTAGAGGAGGAATGGCTTCACATGACATGTCCGTACTGTTTTATGATAAATGTTGGGAGTCAGTGACTCTAAGTTTCAAGATCAAAGAAAATGGAAGTTTGATTTTTCACATTGTTTCCAATGGTCAGAAGAATTCATGTCATATTTAAAGGTATCATGTTGGGATAGCAAGGAGTTTCTAAGGTAACATATGCATTTCAGAAAAGTTGTGTTTTCACGGAGACAGAACTGGAGCGTTTTCAAAAAGTTCCACCTTGGGAAGCATTTTCAAAAAGATGCAGTGTAAACGTGGCATAAGAGGATTAAGTGGAGGTAGTCGTGGCTATGACGATGTGTTCCTGTGTAGACATCTGAAGGACTGCCTAGAAATCTTGTAATGGTCTCGTTCGTGGGTCTGCATGCTTTATGAGCTGAACAGCCGCTTTTGCTCAAACATGTTTATCCTTCATAAAAAGGATAACATCTCATAAAGTCGTATATTTACTGTGCGTTGCTTTGCCACAAAAACCCAGCTTGACGTTTCATAGCTTCAATATAAAATCTGGATCTGAGACACAGACGTGTTCAAACATTCTTAGTTCTAGTAGCATTTTAAGGTATTTTTTAACCCATGACTTTTTCCAGTTTACATTTTGTAGTAGTCTCAATGATTTTAGCTATTTTAGCCATTTTACAATTTATTCCTTTAATATCTCTCTCTTTTAGTAACCTTTTAAAGCGTCTCAGCTAGTGGTTTGAATTTTTTTCAGACATTTTGGCTGCTTCCTCCCAGTTTTACCAAATCAAGTGAGTGGCAGACGCCTGGTCCTAATGCGAGCGCGAACTGCTGCTCTGTCCAGCATCCTGCAGATCTGTCACTCCAGTGACACTCTGCAGTCGGCGGGCTCCGGCGGATTCCACGGAGCTGCTGGCCGCTCGCTCTCGCTCTCGCCCAGCCTGCAGCGCTCCCAGAAGCTGCAGCCTCTTCAGTTAATCTCATTACTCGCCCCGGCATTTAGGCACCGAGTGCCCGGGATAAAGTTACGCACGCCGGTTCCAGCAGACCCCTGGACGTACTACCGAGCCTCTGAAGCTGTATGACATGTGAGACGCATGATGCCGAGACAGCAGACTGAAAGAGTAATGACTTAAGTGGGGATAACTCAGAGAGGGGACCAGAACGCCAGCAGCTCGAATCGGGAAATAGAAAAACCAAACACTGAGGCTTCCTCTGGAACTCAGAGGAGATGGGAGCCAGTAAGCTGTGACGCCTTCAGTGAGGCCTTCGCTGGACTTGGTTGCTAAGATCCATAGGATGGGGGTGCCTATGTGTTATTGTTCATGTGGGAGCCGAGTGAAAGCAGCGAGCAGAGATTGATGAAAACAGTCAGTCTGCTGAGGCTCTCTCTCAATGGAGCGCTCTCTGGCCTTTGTGGTGTTGAATTATTTGCCATTAGGGCATGAATGGAGGGGCAGTGAAAAGACTTTGGAACGCAGCCTGCATAGCTTAGTGGTCTTTAGGGGAATTGGACTGCGTTTGCTGAACTTATTGTTTTCTGCTCACCTATATGAAGGTAGTCCTGAGGCTTTTAATCACAGGGATCTTGTTAGACAGCGCTCTGCCTGGGGCTCCATAATAGCAGCATTATGTAGACATTAAAAGAATCTCTCTTTCAGAAAACCAGCCCTGCAGACACTGATTACATAGCTGGAGCAGGCACAACGGACACAGAGATAAACATTAAACCAAAGGCTTTGTACTTTAAAAAGTCCAATTACACCCTTACTTCCACCAAAATGACTGCTTCCCTACAGTAGCGGCGCTCAGGCAGGACCGGCCCGCCACACACGACGAAAGCTCAATAAACTAGGAGCACAACAAGCCCGAAAATTGGCAGAGTAAGCCACATCAAGCCATCATAAATAGTATGGCAGAGGCTTTTAGGCGTGAAGCCAGAGATAAACAGAGTCATTTTATTCTACTGAATGTGGAATTATGATTCATTATGGTCGATTCTCTTCAACGCAACCTGCCAAAACAAGTTCATGGAAGAGTCGGCTAGATTCTCGTTTGGTTCAAGGTTTGCCAGAACCTAATAGAGATGTTTATATGCTTCAACCTCTGGCAAGTCCAGCACTCCTTACTCAGTTAAGTCGTCCTGTGACATTCGTGCAATTGAGTTGGTTTCATCGGATGTTTGTCTCAAAACTCTCTACAACCACAGAAGGATGTGAATGAACTTGTAGTGAGGTATTTTCCCACAGACCTTTTACAAATTGGTTATATTTTGAACTATGATTGAATGAAAGCCTTGAAGTTATTGGTGGAAAACAGGGAGTAGGAGAAAAACACTTTGCAGCAGGATGGTGACTTTGGAAAGTCCATCTGTGAGTACAGCTGTTATTGAGAGAAGCCAGTCGAGGTTGTTCAGGCGTCTGATGAGGATTCCCCCGGTCGCTCACTGACGGAAGAGTACAAGGCATGGAATGTTGGTTTATGGGCCCAAATTGGACCCGCCAGAGGGAGTTGGTGCCCCCCAGGACGGGCTTGAGGAAGTGGCCTGTTGATCCTTTGACGGGGGCTTTTTCTGTTAATGTGAAGAAGCCAGCGAGTGTTGGCCTGAGTCCCTCACTGACAACAGCTGGGGTTACACCGACGGATGCTGCTGGTGAGGCGATGCCGCCACGGGTTATAGGGATGCCTGACCTTCCCCCACCAGATGGATGGACAGACGGATGGTCGAGCACAGTGAGGATATTAAAGGGGCTGTATCATGCTTTTTTAGCTAGTCCAAACCCTAGAAATGGCATTAACATGGTAATAGTTTATTTTTGGCGCGAAGGAAAAGTAATTTTGTGTGAAATAAAAGATTTTCTGGGGCCAATTCTGAAACCCGGAAGAGAAAACGCTCTGTTTCACTGAAAATCCCGCCTCTCCCCCTGTGGACTTTGACTGACAGCTACTTCAACCAATCAGCGCTTCGTTAGCGTCTCTAAGGGTTAGCTTTAACTCTTTAGCTCTAGCTTCTCGACATGGAAATACACGCGAAAACGTCTTTTCCTGTGAGAAACTCACCAAGTGTAGACCCTTCAGACTCTTGCTCTTGCTTGACTGTTGCTTTCAGACGATGGTTAAAGTTTATCTCCGTAATCAGAGGTAGAAAAAAAGCGGCAACGCTGAGTGCCGAGAGGCTGCGGGAGGGGGGCTCAGGGGAGCCATCTTCTCCGTGTGACGTGAACGTGGGAAAACAGAGCGTTTTCACGGTGGGAGGGGCTGCCTCTCTGAGCAGCACAACCAGGAGGAAAGCTCAAACATGCAGGCACGAAGGAAAAAAACGCTTTGGGGGTGTTTTTGGTGAGTACATAGCCATATAACAAGGTTAAAACATACAAAAAGTGAATTTTGCATGATACAGCCCCTTTAAAGCCTGACACGTATCCAGGAGTAAAAAGTCCATCAGTTGTCGTTCTCCACCGATCGCCTCACCTCTCATGTCACACACTTCTCATGATGGTGAAATTTTTCCAACATCATTTCATTTCATTGTGGGAGTGAGGGGAAATCGGCCTATTCAGTCGTTCCAGGTTGATCACATGTTGATAAATCTATTTTCCAAATAGTTTGCCAAACATCGGCAGGCCTTCAGGATCCTCAGAGCCGACCCTTTCCAGCATGTCTGAAGCAAACCAGCTCACCATGACGTCATGTCTGTAGCTAAAAGCCATTTGGTGAGAGTGAAATCAAAATCGACTGTCAAGCTGTTTTTTTTTTTTTTTTTTTCGGTTCTTCTCCAAAGATTCTACTTCTTGTGCAAATGGAAATAGCAGAGCTCAGTGCTGGATGATCTCCCTCAGAGCAATCAGTGGCGTTTGACTCAGCTTCATCCAGTAACAGTGATGGATTATATTTACCCTTTAATATTCCTGCACCTCAGGACACCTGATCAAATGATGCATAAAGCAACACTAGGTTGCAGGATGACGCCTATGTTTCTGCTTTAATGGATGAGTCCCTTTATCTCTCTGCTGGAGGAATCCCGGGAACTGGCTGACCAACGTCAATCATTCTTTTGAGCAGCCTCTTCTTCTTTTGGGCCCCCACAGATTACTGAAGGACTTTGCACATCCCCTCTCTGCATTGCCAGAACTTTCAGCACACCACAGTGAAGCTACTCTGACCAACAAACAGTCCAAACCATATCAAAATAGAAGCAAGCAGAAGTTTCTGAGATCCAGGATCTCTCCTCGGTCCCCTTTATATGACTGCCCCCCCCCCCATTACCTGTGGTAGAGCAGCTCAGATTCCAGCTGGACGATGTGTCTTTGCAGCGCCGGTACGTGGCTGGCCTTGACTTCCAGCTCCTTCACTTTCCCCAGTCCACTGAGCAGCGCCTGCCGGGCCTCCTCCACCTTCCTCCTCATGGCCGCCTGCTCCCTCTTCAGAGCTCGGTTGCAGTCCTCCAGCGCTGCCAGGGTCTCCTTAGTGCTCCACAGCTCCTGCTCCAGTCTCTGACTGCACAGCATGGCCTCCTCCACCTGCCGATCCCTGGCGCTGCGCAGCAGTTCTACTTCCTGGATGATGCTCTGCAGGCTCTTCAGGTTGCTGTAGGCGCCGCTTTTCACGCTGCTGTTGGGAAGACTTTTCTGGGCCGCCTGTTTCTGGCGAGCGATGAAGCAGCCGTCTTCTGACCTGTGCTTGGAGTGACTTTTCCACAGCCCTACCTGGAAGAGAAATGACGGCGTGAGTCGGTAGAAGGTGACACCATGAGGCAGACCCGAGGATCATCGGGGGTCCGGGGGCCCGTGTGGCCCTTCACCTCGACCAGCCTTCAGGGAAATCCAGAATCAAATTATATTACTGCTACTTCTAGCTTCTGGCTACTGCAGACGCAGTCTGTCAGAAAACCACTTACTGGTTATTAATTATTCCAAGACGTCTCTTCCGAAGCCTCGACACGGTGAACCTTGAAGCAGAAGCAGCTGAAGAACACCGCAGTTGTCACTGTCGTCGCTAAAGGTCAGGAAGCCGGGGCTAAAACTAACTCAGACTCACCAAATGTGGACAAGATTGGAAGAATGTGGCCATGTTTGATGAGCATGGACTGTTTATGCTACATGTATACTTGTATGAGGCTGCTGCTGGTAGTGTGATGCTCTTGGAAGCACTTTGGAAACACACTGACCATATTCACCCCTCTAGAAACACATCTGAATCACAAAAAAAAACATCAAATCATGATGCATAAAGTGTTTTTTTGACTATTATTTATTATATTTCCAACACGTGACTCATCCATTCCTGAATGGTGCAAAGTGATAAAGTATCCTTCAAGAAGCAGCATAAGGCTTGACTTTGGGTGGGCTGAAGGGGCACACTGTGGTTGGAGCTTTGGGGAACCCCCTCCCCTTTTTTTTTAACAGATCAGGAGGAGCAGTGGTTTTCACTTTCACCTCCAAAAAATCTCCCCGGGAGGCTCAAGGAGTTGGAACACTGCCACTTTTCAATGAGTGATGGCTCTTCATGATGTCTGACTGGCACCGAAGGGTCAGTAAACTGTGGAGACGTGGTCCCTGACGGCTCACAGAGGGTTAAAGGAACTTTTCCTCACCTGCAGAGCCAAACAGCGGGCATCGCTGCTCTGAAGCGCGGCCCGCATGTCCTCGATCAGCTCCCGCAGACTCGTGTTTTCGTCCTCCAGCTTGGAGATCCGGTCCTCCGCCTCCTCCAGGGCCACGATCTCCTCATAGCACTCCCGGGTGCACGAGCCGAGCCTGCAGCCGGAGGCGTGCCGCGCGTCCGGGGAGGGCGGAGAGGACGCGCCGCCGCCGCTGCTCGCTCCCACGGACAGCAGCTTCTCGCGCCGCTTCAGGGGGCTCCGCAGGCGGATCTGGGTTTCGATGTGCTCGCTGTCCTTCCCCACCAGCAGCCGGCCGTTCTCATACTGACAGCCCGCCTTGGTGCTGAAGTATCCGCACAGTTTGGCGTGGAAGTGGCGGAACGTGAGCTCGCTGGGCAGATCGTCCAGGACGCCGGCGCTCTCCGTGTCCTCCGAGTCCCTGCACAGTCCCAGAACCTCACACAGGATGTTAAAGTCCTCCACGGGCACCCTGCCGCCCCCCTGATAGTCCATGTGGTGGAAGATCTCCTGCAGGTACTGATCCAGCCCCGTGGCCAGGACGATGATCTCGTTCTCCACGCCGCGGTCCAGGCCGTAGTGGTAAGCCAGCGTGCTGACGATCCATTGCGTCCTGCGCGCCGGTCGGCTGTACGGATCAACGGCATCCATGCTCCGCTCCCAGCACCACCATATTTCCACGAAGCTGACGGTTAGATGGTGCGCTCTCCTCCTCGAGGCATGCCCGTCCCGTGCGAGCGTGTGTGTGTGTGTGTGTGTGTGTGTGTGTGTGTGTGTTTGCACAAAGCTGCAGCGGACCGCCGGAGTGAAGGCGAGGCGTGCGTTAAGACCAGAGTCGATTTGAATTTAGCACTGCCCCCAAAACTCACAAACCAGGGGTCCCGAGCAACACACACACACACACACACACACACACACACACACACACACACACACACACACACACACACACACACACACACACACACACACTGCGGTCTCCGTGCGCAGTGTGGCTGCGCGTAATTGGCACCAGGTGTGTAAACCGGGGTCGTCCGCTCGGGTCAGTCCTCGTTAGGATGGAAGATGCCCAGGAGAGTGCTCGGCAGAGGGATGCCGTCTTCAGCGGGGCTTTTCTCTCGCGTGTCGGGTAAAACTCACAGGTCTTTAAAACGCTCCGCTGCGCTCTGCTCCTGTAAAGTCTGAGCCTGGAGACTCCGTAACGCTCAGTCCCGTTCCCACTTATTATTTTCTCGACATTTCAAACTGTAATGTTAATATTTTTACTTTTTTTCTCAATATTTATTCTTTAATTCAGCACTTCCAGCTATTTCTAAAAGCATTTATTCATTATTTGTCTCCTTCCTCTATACCAGCTTTAATCTAAATTGTTTTTGACCTGATTGTCTGTAAAAGCTTCAGCCATGGTCGGATTTTATGCTTACAAAACAAGACCTCTACACCTAAGCTAAAGTTACAATAGCTGAGCTAGATATAAAACCTACATAAACACTTCTAACTATGTACTGAAGCCACTTCTGTTTGGCTGAAACTCACCGAGCCCTCTGACTCAGATACATTCAAGACTATGGAACGGATGGATGAATGTCATCTGGAGACAGTTTGTCCGGTTTGTTTTAATTTGATATAAATAGCGGGAACTTCCTGAGGCAGCCTCTAGTATAAAAGAATGTTATTTCACCGTTTTGATACTGTGGAACTGAACAAAGGAAAGTGTGTCCGGTTGTTGGAGAGTGAAGCGGGCGGTTTAGAGATGAATGGGAACGCTGGGGTTCATGTTCAGAGGGGGAGGTGAGAGGTTGTGGGGTCAGTGGAGGCCCACAGCAAAGTGTTGCCCTGAGGCCTTGTAAAATATTAATCTGGCCCTGTAGAGGAGGGAAAGCTGATATACTTCCTGCTTTCTTTGCTTGTTGCCTCATAAACCGGCGGGCCTCAGGTAATGCTCCCTCACTCGGATTATAAACGATGTCTGAGCAGATTAATCCTCCCAGAAAGGAGGGAAATGTGTTGAATCTGGATGAAGGTGAGGGCAGCTGCAGCACACCGCACTTCCGCCCTCACAGCTGTTTCCATGGCGACGCCTTTCACTCGTGACAACCGGACAGATCGAGCTCGAGCCCGACACAAATCAATCACCGCAAATCAGTCACCGCAGGGGGAATCAGAGTTCATCCGCAGGTGAATCCACAGCCGACTCTCTGTGCCTCAAAACTAACAATCGAAAATCCTCAAACTTCTCTTCATTTGTGCGCACGAGGAACAAGTATTTAATGTCGTTTAGTTACATCTGTGGAACGAGTTAACATAATTTGGAGAAAAAATGAATCGTTTACTAAAACTAAATTCTGTAAAAAATGAAAAACTCTACGCTTTCTGCTCTTCTCATTAAGCTATGAAGGGTTTATCTACACCCTGTGCTCGCTGTTCAAAACATCTTTGAGTGTTTCTTCCCTTGGCAGTGTCTGGCAGGCATCAACCTTAAGAACATTCAAACAAACTTAATGACAATAATATAACAATCTTACAATAAGTTCACCAGTTATTTTTTATTTGATTCCATCACTTGTGTTCTCTTGAAAATAATTTAGACAATTTCAATTTTCACTTCTTTCTTGAATGATTGATTAATTCTGTTACACTGCTCAGGAGACGCTGTTGAGTTACGCCTGGCATTCGCCTCAGTTGTCCTGACTCTACAGAGGTGAGGACTTCATGTCACAGTGAGAGATGAGACCACAGTGAGGAAAAACGTGACAGAAGAAAAAATAACCGGGAATTCCAAACCTGAGCAAAAATGAGACAAATGCAAAAAAGGACCAGAAGAAATATCGCCTGACCAGAAATGAAATTATGCTCATATTTTATAATCAATATTTTTCACAATTATTTCTTCTTCTGCTTATGTTTTGTCTAATATTTAGGGGTTTTTTTTTACCCCATTATTTAATCATTAATGATTACTTTATAAATAACAGCCCTACATGGACACTTATGAAAACTCAATAATATTTGCAGATTAATTTATTTTAATATGCTACTGTTTTAAAATGTTTCAATATATGCATTTTTGGAGACAATAACATTCAGCATATTGAACTAGATAATCTCAACACCGAGGCAGACTGGAGAAGCTGACATTGTTATTTCTACATATCCACATAATAATAATTCCGTGTGAACCGCCAGTCTTTATGAAGTCTTGCTGCTCTGTGTTTCCAGCTGTGGGATCTTCTCTAGTTCTTATAATCTTCCAGTGTTTTTCCTTCGACTGTCAGGCCAAAATGTCAGATCCGAGTCAGAGCACTGGACAGCAGCCAGCCTGTGAGGACGGCCTGGCTCCAGGGGAAGGACAGGAAGATGTCTGCGATCCGGAGAACACACCGACATGTGGGAAACCCGGTCCGGAGAATCGGCAGGATTCAAATGAGGCCGTCGGAGCAGAAACAGACAGCAGCTCTTACTGTGTCACCTGGACCGTTTACATCGCCTTGGCTCTTCCACAAGGTCAGTTCACTCTACATAAACCGGGGACACCAAGAGGAAGACGTCTGCTCGCTGCTGTCTTTTTGAATGGAAAACAAAAACACGAAAGGTTGAACTCTGCTCATTTTACTCTAACCTGAGCATAAAATCCACCCGTTCTCCCTGCGCTCCACCACAGGCATATTTTTTTTGCGTCCTACGTGATTATATTGTGTCTGCAGCTTGAAAAAGGTGTGTGCTGTGGTCTTTACAGGGGAAAAGACTCACAAACCCAGATGTCAGTTGTCTTGTGCTTCTGAAAAGGCAAAGGCTTCAAATCAAGCCTCATCTCGTGCTGTGGTGAAATCCCTTCCGGCTCAGAGCTGCTACCATATTGAATACGAGCTGCTCCCAGGCACTGCAGAGACGACCCAAGTGGACCTGGTGGTGTACGGCCCGGTGGCAAAGCTCTGCCGGGAGGAGGAGTCCCAGGTAACCATGGCCATTCAGGAACAGCTCATCAACAACAGTCCAGCAGCTGCACTGAGTAGAGCTGAAATAAACCCGGATTACTGGGCTGCTTCTAACAGATTGTTTTCAACAGGTTGTGAGAACGTGGCGTGACGGAGAGCAGACGTGGCTCGGCTGGGCACACAGTTTCCAGATCCCAGTCGACAGGGACTTGTTGACCAGGCTGGTTTCTCATAGGATCAGGCTTCAGATATGGAACAGTAAAGACAAGCTGTCCCCACAGGCCCGCTACGAAAACCGCAAAGTCTTCAGCCTGCAGGAGGACGAGGCGTGCGGTGTGAACGGTAAGCATCCCCATCAGTTCTCCATCAAAGAACACTCTGCAACATTATACAACCATGTTACTGATAAAGCCTTCCTCACTCCTAGGGTGTGTCAAGACTATGGTCAATAAAATCAGAGCCTGTATTGAGAAGAAGTCAAAAACATCTGTAAAGATCCCCTTCTTTCAATCCAAATCAGAGTTGGGCTCAGAAATAGGTATGTACTGTACTGATGATCATTTCATATGAATCTACCACATAATGAAAGATATTGGTCAGTCATTAGCGTTTCCTTCTTTCATTGATGCACAGTCTCATAAATATCTTTGTCCAAATTCTGTTCTGCAGACAAGAACACAGGTCTCCTGAACAGTGACCTTCATAAACTGGACATTTTCGAGCTTGAGGAAATCAGAAAACCTGGCAGTGTGTCAGTGGAAATCAGCCCCGTCCCACTGCTGGCAGGTGAGTCCGTCAGAAAGCTGGAGTGGGAGGAAATGCTTTCCTTCAAATGAGTTAAGCCTCTCACCTGCAGGGGAACTAAGCTCTAAATCACTTCGTACCTGCTCTTTCACGTCATCACAACCAAGGGAGCAATCGGCAGAATTTGTAGCATGCAGGTTGAGCTATTTGGAACCTTCCTACCAAATGGAATGTTTTCCTTGTTTCTCAACAGTTTGTCATCTGTACGTTTCCTACTTAGCACTAAAACCAAAGTGGAGCTCAGGGGCCGCTCACAGTCAGTGCTGCCACTCCTTCAGGGACGCAGGATGTCTGAACGAGCCCCAGTACTTTAAAATCCACATTAACGTCACGATGGCGCCCGAGGGAACACCACTAAAGTCAATACAAGCATCATATGGTCAACATAAATCTGTGGAGATCCGCTCACCTTTCGACAGTCCCTCCAGGGTCTTTCCTCTTTTTCCTGATTATCCAGTCAAACAAACATCACTTTGTGGCCAATATTCTCAAGAACTGTGACTTATCTCAGTGTTTTTACGTACTCTAACAGCTTCCAGATCGTTGCAGATTGTGTGTGTGTGTGTGTGTGTCCTGTGTACTGTCAGGTGACACGGTGAATGAACACTTCCCAGTGCGCTCTGCCGGAGTGGCTGAAGTCTTGTGTAACATCTCTCTGGACAAACCCTTGATGTCAGACCAACTGAAGGCAGAACTCAACCCACTGGTACTCACCATCCTGTCTGCAACCTCCCTGCCTTCCTCTCCAGTCCCTTTCCACATCCTGCAGGTTTGAGTTCATCTTATTCGCTGCTCGTCTGGTATCGTGAATTCACATCTTGGACACAGTGTTCTTTGGTTTCTAGGAGGAATGTCTGCCCGTCTACTGCCAATACAAGTTCCATAACTTGAAGCCACACAGGACAAACTACCACAAGCAAGGCGCTGACATCTACTTCAGAGATGTGAACGTGATCATGACTGGCCTGATGAGTTCAGCGGACGTCCAGCAGTTCCTCTGCGGTCCGCCTCTAGAGATAGAGGTTCACGATCGGGACAGGAAGTTGGCCAAAGAACCAACATTAGAAAACATGAACACTCATGGTGTGGCATGTTTAAACCTGTCCGAGCTCCTGCTTGGGGAGAAAAGTCTAGAGCTGCACCTACCAATCAAGCGCTGTCGTCCCATGGATAGAGCAGAGCAGAGGAGGAGACAGGCAGCAGGAAGCAGAGCTCTGCTGCCTCAAGGTCATTATTACGAAAACAATTCTCAGCTTAAAGTGAAAATAGACATTGCTTGTCCACTCAACATAAAGAGCCTCCATAGTGTGGTTGGACCGAGCCTCGGTCCCTTCGGGCGCATTATCTACCTCTTCAGTGGCGATAATTCCTCCATGGTCAAGAAGTTGAGGTCGGAGATCCTACAAATCAACGCAGCAGCCTTCCACCTGGGCTGCTGCTCGCTGGAAAGTATAGAAACAGCCTTATCAAACCACGCAATGAACTTCAGGCCCGACGGCAGCGAGAACGTGGATTTTGTTTCAGGATTTCACCTGCAAGACAAGAAGATACACGTTTTTGTTCTTGAAGGGCTGAAAGACAAAGCAGTGAGGAGCCTCTGGGAGACCTGTCCAATGAAGTAAGGCTGAGCGCTGCTGCTGGCCGGCCAGCCCGTGCTGACAGATCTCAGACGTGCTGTTTAGAGAAAAGAGAGCTGCTGGATTCCAGTGGAAGGTCAAGCTGGTGTGATCTCTTTCAGGCTCAGTGAGAAGGAGGAGGAGCAGGTCACTGTCCACTACGACTCAGGCCTGGGCTTTTTCACACGCCTCTACGGCTCTCTGGATTTGTGCCTGGGGCCCATCCAGCTGCGTAAACCACTGGCGAGCATCATGAGAACGCCTCGGGTCCACGTCAGAGGCGCCGTCCCTCCAGCCTGCTACCAAGCTTTGTCACGGTAAATTATATTAGATATTATCATATATCTATTTATTATAGAGTCATCAGCATATTTTAACTACATATTTTAAACCTTTTGAGAAAAGTGTTCACTTAAATTTCCATCATGTCACAAACTGAAGATTCCACATTCAGAAACAGACTGTTTTCCAGGCTAAGCCAGCTGTGTGACGTAAGGCTGCTCCATGAAGCCGTGCAGTGCGACCTCTTCCCCTCGGCTGCCATGATTCTCAGTATGAGCAAGGAGTTTGGTATCCGTGCACGGCAATGTGAGCAAAGTGCTGCAGCAGACACTACTGGAGACACTCCAGGAGACTGTGGAGGAGACGGGTCTGTTCGGCGTGTCCGGGTGAAACGACTCCCCCCGCTCAGCACGACCAACTCAGAGTACGTCAGCCAGAGACAGAGCCGGCAGCGGAAGCAGAGAAACTTCATTCAGGTGTGTCCCGAAGGACGCATATTTACTGAAACCCAACATATTTTCAGGTCGACTCACTCATGTCAGCATTTTTCAGGAAAATATGAAGAATGTTCAAGAGCGCCGCCCGAAGAAAGACGCCAGATTCCTACGAGTCGATGTACCTGCAGACCAGGCGGTGCACAACTACAGCATCCAGACCTTCAACTTCCACAGGACAGCCAAGGAACTGCTCCAGAAAGAGATGGCCAAGGTCTGTGTAGCACAACCATCACAAATAGTTTAGTTTGTTTTTTTAACTTATGAGCTCAGTAATGCAGTGGGAGAAAAACGGTGCATCTGGCTGAAGAGAAAGGCCTGTCCACCAAGAAAGTTATATAGAGTATGGCTTCAGTGAAGAGATGGACAGAATTAAAGCTCAAATCAAAGTTTGAAACTGCAGCTGCAGCAGCAGCAGCCCTCTAAACACCCTGAGACGTAAACTGAAAGAGTTTATCCTCAGAGAAAAGGAACACATCATTAGAGAACATGACAAAGCAGCTGTATGTCACAGACGGGGTGTTATAAGGCTCCTTCAGCTTTTTGTTTAAGTGCTCAGGGTGTGGTGGAGGCGTGGCTGCCTCAGTTTACAGTGGTAAACATCTGGGTCCACTGCTGTCAGGGGTTGAAGCAAATGGACTGAATGTGCGTCCTGTCAGAGACGTTCCCTCAGAGACTCCAGCATGCAGCAGAGAAGCTGAGCGCCCATTTCCTGATGCTTCCAGATGCCTGGTCGGAGGTTCACCTACAGCCAGCAGTACCACAGCGCCACGGTGGAGCCGGGACCTACCACACCTGAACCCCGCCGCGGCTCCACGGCGTGGCTGAGCGGCGTGGACCGGCCCAGGGCGCAGCCTGCACGTGGTCCAAGTCTCGCCGGTCTCTGGCGCGCCTCCACCCGTTCACCCGGCTGCTACGGAATTTAAGATCCTCTCTACTCTTCTGTGACTCTAAACGAGTCGGGATAACGAGTTGTCGGCGGTCAGGAAGCACCTGAGTCCCATCAGGGATGAATCAGCTCTACTCTCAAACAGAGCAGGCCCGAGGGCGAGGAAGGAAGAGCGCCAGAAAACCCAACAGCTCAACTGAACAGTGCAGAATAAAAAGTCTGTTTGTCTCTACGGCAGAGATGGTAGAACATGCTTCTTTTTTTTTTTTTTCCCTTGTCCTGTTCAGCAGCTGGGGCGTGCAATATTGTATGATTGTAGCCTTTTACTATCCGAACAGATTTTAATGTTAGCAGCAGGACGAGACTGAGTCTCCTCCTGCTGCTGCCTTTATTTAAAGCTGGCGTCCGGCATGGCTGAGGACAGGACCGGGACGGAGACGCTCAGAGAGCGAGAGACAGAAAGAGAGAGAGATAAAGAGAGGGGGAATGGGGAGGGGGGGGGGGGGGGGGCACAACCTATGTACAAATTCACAATACAAAACAGTGTTGTCAACACACCACACGCAACCAAGAACAATCCCAAACCCCAATCTAGACAACACCAAAACAGAGCCGACAACCAACACAGAAACTGACAGAACCATACATATATAATTTTTTTCTTTTCCTTTTTTTTTTTCCCCCTGACGAACCATAGTAATGAACAGACCAGGCCACAAAAGTAAAAGGAGGCGTAGGGAAGGAAGGAAATGCAAGGACACCACAAACCTTTTTTTTTTTTTTTTTTTTGTTGAGAATATAGCTAGTAGTAACTCGTAGTAACTAGTAGTAAACTCGGGGCGTGCATCAAGAGAGGGCTACTACAGATCACCATTAGTCTAACCACCACAAGAAGACAAGGTAACCGAGTATGTGAAGAGTGATTAAAGATCAGCGTGATCATGTGAATAAGATGGTGATAGTGATCATGCATATATGACCTCTGACCCCTGAGAAGGCCAGAAGCAGGCCAGAGAGGCCCTCAGAGCCCAGACAGCCGGCGGTCATCACAGAGCCCGGATCCAAGCCGCTCCCCCAGGCAGACGCCCATGCTCCGGTCCAGAAATGGGGCAGAGGAAAGCCCCGGCCGGGGACAGGTAGAGCATGCTTCCAAGAGCTTCAGTTAGACTAGAGGCATGGCGCTGGCATTTCCCAGCATGCACCGTTCTGATCATACTCAACCAGGGGCTTTTGGAATGACCTCAATCTGGGTGGAGGAGGTCACCCTCATGTAGAATAACGTGAAGTTAGAATTCTTTTAGCTTGTTTTATTTTCACCCAAAAGCCGAACTCATCAGCCTCATGCTTGGTACTGAAGCTATTATCCTGCATCGCTCGCTTCAAATAGATGCAGCGGATGATACATCCCCGAATTCCTGCAGCCTGTAAGGAAAAAACAGAGCGAATGGAGCCTGTTACCGAAAACCACAACACAGAACTTAAAGACGGTCCCAAACATCCAAGACGCACTGCAACATCTTTATTGAATTTTCAACACACAGAGTTCCCTTTCAGCCCCGCCTACGTCATGGAAGCAGTTTCAGGAGAGCGCCGGCGCTCTGAACCGGGAACCCGTCCAGAGCCGAGCGCACGGTGCAGCGTGAAGCCGCAGCATCCAACGTATTGATTTATGACGGCGGAGCTGATTGGAACACCGCGGTACATTACTGATGCATCCGTTAGCGAAGCCTTCTCGCGGTGATGGAGGCTGGGAGTGCAGAGAGAGCCAGAGCTTTGATTGGAGCACATGTGGCCAGCCATATGGACATTATTTATTACCATGCTGATGCCATTATGAGCACGACTCACGGAAAAACTCAACAAACGATCACAGCTAGACGATGCCTTTCCAGATAAATGGTCAATTCTCAGAATATTTCATCTGTTGTACTTTATTATCAGACTGAACATGACTGAGGACCTTCATTCAGTCTGAGTGGATCTATAAAGAGACGTGGCGGGTTTATAGAGTAGCTGGGGAGCTGAGACTGCAGTGTGAAGGTCGGTCATTTGTTAGCAACCCTTCTGCTGATGGTTGGAGCAGAACTGAGCGTTTTTTGCTAGAGCAAAAACAAACGTGCACGAGAGAGAACGTGCGCAGAAACAGAAAAGCTTGAGTGTGTAGTCAGTGATGGAAAGTGACAGAGAAGCAGGAAGTTCACCTCACACACCGGGACAGGAAATGGAGTCGTCACAGCTTCATCCTGTTACCAGAGCAGAGTCTCAGTACGTTCTTCTTACCCAGACTGCACCTCTGCCTCGTCCCCGTTCATCGGCAGGGAGAAGATCCAGGCCGTCTACAAGTTTAATTAGTTTAAGAGCACAGATCAGCCACTGAAGCTTAAGTTAGTGCATGTGACGAGCACGAGACGGCAGGCTGCAGCCAGCGCTTGAGGGACGCTCCAAATCTGACCGAGGCGCAGCTTCCAGGAGAGGACTGTTCCCGTCTGGGCCGCTCTCTCAGCTCAGGTTCTGACTGGAGCTGCAGATGTTGAGGTTTGAAGCCAGGGCACGTCTCTGCCGCTGAGCAACACGCCGCCACCCGGCTCCTCACCTGTCCGGCGGGATGGGAGGAGCTCCACAGGCTCCACACAGGACACCAGGCACACCACCACAAGGTCAAAGGTCACAGCAGTGCCAGTCCAATCCCAGAGTCAGAAAACGCTACTTCATATTTCTTCATTTGTACTTCACGGCAGTCCTTCCTGTGAGGACAGGTCAGTCCAGCCAGTCGGCCTGATCCGTCACCTGCAGTGGAAGCCATCCACTCCGCTCCGGCTCCTCTCGCAGTGTTTGGTCTCCCGGCTCCTCAAAGCTTTAAATAATCAACATACAGCTGTTCTACCACGTGTGAATGTAACACAACGGTTTGTCTTTGTAGATGCTCATAAAAGTCCAAAAAGACAGAAAAAACCCAAACCCTATCCCTGAACAGATGGAAGCTTCAGCTGCTGCTTCGGGAGAAATGCTCCCTGGAGGCACGACGGGACACTTCAAAATACCAACCAGAACTTTTATTGTTTTTTTTTAGATGACAGAACACACGCTCGATCCTGACAGGGACATGACTAAGATCAGGGGTGTTAAACATAAGGCCCGTGGTCCACAGCTGGCTACACAGTATGACATGAATCTAATGAGCGTGAAGCCTTCTGTTCTTTAAGCTTCACCTGGATTTATCAGACAGGATTCTGACCGTTTCAAACCAATCTGGATTAAAGAAGTACAGCTTCTGCAGCAAGCTGAGCAGAACAGCGGAGGTCGATCGGGTCTCACTGGGGACCAGGAGGGTTCAGCTGGTCCGAGCTCCAACGTCAGTCACCGCAGCTTGAAAGGCCCTTCGCTCCGTGCAGAGCACTTCACAGCTTGTTTACTGGTCTGTTCTCTCTTTATGTCCCGGCTCTCTCCCTCGGCTGTGTGAGCGTGGCTCTGGCTCCGGGCCTGAAGGCTCGCTGCCCCCCCCCGCCCCAAAGCACAGACCCCTGCATGTGAGCGCCACTCACTGCTCTCACTGCGGGAAAATTAACTGAAAGCACTTTTATTCTCTTTAATCAGTTACATGTTGAGTTAGGCCAAACGGGCTCAAGAAGGCGGAGCCTCGTCCGGCACCTGAAGAACAATCATTAATAAAATACACAGCTATCTACGTGACTCTGCCGGGGAGCCGTCAGTACGTCCTGTCCAGAGGGTGGGAGCAGACGTAGGCTCGGTTCTCCAGCACCTCCCTGGCGATCTTCTTGATGTTGGCGTCGTTGTTCTCAGGAGAATCTGGAAGGTGAGGCAGGGGGGTTGAGTTTGCGTGGACGCCGTTGTTAAAAAGGAGCGTGTGCAGTGTGAAAATGAAAAGCAGCGGGGGGGCGGGAGGGGCTGTGGTTAAAGGGGGAAATTCTGCAACACATGCAAGTCTTTTATACAAAGATGCTGTTGAGAGAAAAAAGCCGAGCGGACCTCGAGGAGGCTGTTCTCAATTAGCGTTCTGTGTTGCACTCACTTTTTTGCAGCTGAGCCATCCAGTAATTGTTCTTGAAGAAGGCTTCGCCGCAGAAAGTGTTTGCTAGCAGCACCTAGAAGAGAGCCGAGGCAGGAAGACGGTTCAGGACAGTTTCTGCTTCTGATTAGCGCTGCAGAGCCTCTCCCGCTCAGAAACATGCGTCTGTGCTGCAGTTTGGACTCGGCCTCCTGTTTGTTTGTTTGGTTCGGACTGATGTTAATTAAATTTAGCTTGAAAAATCAACAAGTTGTCATTTAACAACGACAGCGGCGTTCTGGTTACACCAAGTCAGTTCATCTGGAGGTTGGAAAAACTTCAAAAACTTCTTTAAAGAACAGCTAATATTTTATTATTGGGCTCAACAGTTCAACTGTTCTTCAACTTATTTAGCCACTCTCACGCTTTCATCTGTTTCAGTTATTCTGACCCTTTTCGTCACTCCAGCTTTTTTTTTTTTTTTTTTTTTAGCTTTCAGATAACCTAATCCCAGTAGGATCATATTTACATAAACACATTTTGCTACATATGAAGAGAAAATGCAGTCGCTACAACACAATGCTAACGCTACGGTGGCATGACCACACTAGTCACATGACTTCCTTTTACATGTAATGTACTTTAGCACGTTCGTGGTCCTGCTCACTCCAGGTCAAACCTGGGTGTGTACCTCGTGGTCGTGGTTCCTCAGGCCAATGCTGATGGAGCGGCTGACTCTGGACAGGACGGCTGTCATGGCGTACAGGTTGATGAGGACGTCTGCTACTCTCTTCAGGATGAGCTGCTCGTCCACGATGGTCTGACAGAAGCAGGAGAACGTTAATGGAACGCCACCAGACACTTGTGACAGGAAGTCTTGGTAAACAGTTTGGACTGAGCTCTCATGGCGTGATAAATGGCTTCCTGTGTTTGGAGGCCATCATGGGAAAAAGAAGCTGTTTGTATTTCTGGTTTGAATGTTTAGGGCCTTAAAATAAAAAGTGGGAGGACTTCAGAAAAAAAAGCACACACCATCCAAAATTTGTCTCTCACTCCCGCACTCCATGTTAACATTTGAATTAGTGGTAGTGTAGCTTCTACTGTAGTGTAGACAACACTATCTCTAAACATGTAGCCACCAGCTAACTGTAAACAACTAGCCACCAGCTAACACTAAACACGTAGCCACTAGCTAACTGTAAACATGTAGCCACCAGCTAATACTAAACATGTAGCCACCAGCTAACACTAAACATGTAGCCACCAGCTAACATTAACATGTAGCCACCAGCTAACATTAACATGTAGCCACCAGCTAACTGTAAACATGTAGCCACCAGCTAATACTAAACATGTAGCCACCAGCTAATACTGTAAACATGTAGCCACCAGCTAACACTGTAAACATGTAGCCACCAGCTAACACTGTAAACATGTAGCCACCAGCTCATACTAAACATGTAGCCACCAGCTAATACTAAACATGTAGCCACCAGCTAACATTAACATGTAGCCACCAGCTAATACTAAACATGTAGCCACCAGCTAATACTAAACATGTAGCCACCAGCTAACATTAACATGTAGCCACCAGCTAACTGTAAACATGTAGCCACCAGCTAATACTAAACATGTAGCCACCAGCTAACATTAACATGTAGCCACCAGCTAACTGTAAACATGTAGCCACCAGCTAATACTAAACATGTAGCCACCAGCTAATACTAAACATGTAGCCACCAGCTAACATTAACATGTAGCCACCAGCTAACTGTAAACATGTAGCCACCAGCTAATACTAAACATGTAGCCACCAGCTAATACTAAACATGTAGCCACCAGCTAACATTAACATGTAGCCACCAGCTAATTGTAAACATGTAGCCACCAGCTAATACTAAACATGTAGCCACCAGCTAATACTGTAAACATGTAGCCACCAGCTAACACTGTAAACATGTAGCCACCAGCTAACACTGTAAACATGTAGCCACCAGCTAATACTAAACATGTAGCCACCAGCTAATACTAAACATGTAGCCACCAGCTAACATTAACATGTAGCCACCAGCTAATACTAAACATGTAGCCACCAGCTAATACTAAACATGTAGCCACCAGCTAACATTAACATGTAGCCACCAGCTAATACTAAACATGTAGCCACCAGCTAATACTAAACATGTAGCCACCAGCTAACATTAACATGTAGCCACCAGCTAATACTAAACATGTAGCCACCAGCTAATACTAAACATGTAGCCACCAGCTAACATTAACATGTAGCCACCAGCTAACTGTAAACATGTAGCCACCAGCTAATACTAAACATGTAGCCACCAGCTAATACTAAACATGTAGCCACCAGCTAATACTGTAAACATGTAGCCACCAGCTAACACTGTAAACATGTAGCCACCAGCTAACACTGTAAACATGTAGCCACCAGCTAACACTAAACATGTAGCCACCAGCTAACACTGTAAACATGTAGCCACCAGCTAACACTGTAAACATGTAGCCACCAGCTAATACTAAACATGTAGCCACCAGCTAATACTAAACATGTAGCCACCAGCTAACATTAACATGTAGCCACCAGCTAATACTAAACATGTAGCCACCAGCTAACATTAACATGTAGCCACCAGCTAACTGTAAACATGTAGCCACCAGCTAATACTAAACATGTAGCCACCAGCTAATACTGTAAACATGTAGCCACCAGCTAACACTGTAAACATGTAGCCACCAGCTAACACTGTAAACATGTAGCCACCAGCTAACACTAAACATGTAGCCACCAGCTAACACTGTAAACATGTAGCCACCAGCTAACACTAAACATGTAGCCACCAGCTAACTGTAAACATGTAGCTGCCAGCTAAGACTGTAAACATGTAGCTGCCAGCTAAGACTGTAAACATGTAGCCGCCAGCTAACTGTAAACATGTAGCCGCCAGCTAACTGTAAACATGTAGCCGCCAGCTAAGACTGTAAACATGTAGCCACCAGCTAACTGTAAACATGTAGAAAGTAGCTAACATTGTAGACATGTAGCCACCAGCTAACACTAAACATGTAGCCACCAGCTAACACTAAACATGTAGCCGCCAGCTAACACAAAGGAAAAGTAGCTTCTGAGTGTTGTTGACCACTGAAGCTAAACAGTTAAGCGTCAGCTCAGGATGCTCGGGCCTTTGGCAGTGTGATCAAAGTCCTGCGAGGTGTATTGGATGATACAGGATGTGAGCGCTTGGAAAACTGAGACGCTTCCAGAAAGGTTTACGGCGTCTCTGGGACGGCTGAGGTTCCACACCATTGGAAAACCGGGAACAGAGCCGATCAGGCAGAGCAGGCTTCCTTCTCCGTTACCTTTCCGTATCTGTACAGCAGGCTCTCCACGGTGGAGCCGAACAGGGCGACGTTCTGCTCAAACTTCTTGGCACTTTCCTGCAGGTGAGGACAGAAGCGGAGGTTTTGAGGAGGAGACTCGTCGCACTCTTCTCAGACATTCACAAACTGGACTCACTGCCAGGCTGGGATGCACCACTCCATCCTTCCCCGTCAGTCCGAAGTCCACCGTGCCTCCCAGGGAGCTCCGCAGCTTCTTCCCCACCATGCCCAAAGCCAGCGTCACATTTCCCTTCTTCATCTCCCTGGAGAGCAACAGAGGAGCGAGGACAGGCTCTGGCAGGTTGGTCTGAGGTTTCAACACAACCCAGACTACGGAAATCAGTGTCTTTGAACTTATTGTTTGATCCACAGGTTTACGGTTCAAATAAACACTTCTAAGAATAGAGGTTTCACTCCACCACAGGTTTCAAACTTGTGGCCCACGAGTCAAAAGGGAGTCTGACAGTGGAGCTAGATGTTGGTCTGAGTCTTCATCGCGTCTGCAGCCAGAGGATTACAGTGGAACCGTTTCTTCTAGTTTCTCTCTGTGTTTTATTTGATGCTATAGAAATGAAACTGAAGTGTATTTAACTAAACATCAGATTACAACACAGCTAGCTTAATGTCATGTGGAGCTTTCAGCTGGAGGTGAAATCATTAAAAAAAATCACCCGTTTTTATTCAACACTGTAAATTCATATTAAATGGGAAGATTTTCAGGACACACTGAAATGAAACCTATCATATATGACCTTTTGGTGTTTGTGTTATTGGTTCTTGTTGCTGTGTGAGGCTCTGTTTGACTCCAGTGACTTCAGGTGGAAACAGGAAGCTTTCATAGCTGCAGCATAGCAGGATGGCCTCATGTGATCTGATCCAGCTCATGTCTAGATTCATGATATTCACGTTCCCGGGTTCCTCCGGGCGCCGTGCTCTTACTTGATCTTGGTGGTGAGGATTTTTCCTGCGTACTGCATTCCAGTGAGAGCAACGTACATCCTCAGGATTTCATTGGTTCCCTGTGGAGAGACAGCAGCTTTTATTCCTACACCAATCCAGCAGGATCACATCATGCAGCCAGGCATGAGAGAGAGAGAGAGAGAGAGAGAGAGAGAGAGAGAGAGAGAGAGACAGAGAGAGAGACAGAGAGAGAGAGAGAGAGAGAGAACACTGATGTCTTTTCCAATGAAAACACACATGATTTCCAAAACATGTAAAATCACTTTAATGCATCTCACTTTGCTCACACCTGCTGAGTGATGAGTCACTCTCTGGTGCAGCACGCCCCCTGGTGGACACATGAACACCACCCTGACTCCAGCTCTTCACAGTACTCTTTATTTTTTTTTAAATACTTAAATCTTTAAAGGTGCATTAAGGAGTTTGCATGTTTTATGCGAAACAACGGCCCCTGCAGGCCTTGGGCGTAACTGCAGCTTAGTGAAACGCTCATGTCTGTGGCTTGTGGCCATGTCCGTGCACGGAAGAGGGGAACTCCTTCCTCGCTCTTTAAGTAGCGCTTCAGTAAAATTGAAGTTATTTTTGCCAGGTGGGTCTGTGCTGGAGCTGTGGCAGTGCTAGAAGCCGGTCCTTTCTAATACTGCTCAGTTGTTGCTCGCTCAGCATCTGGCGGAGTAATGGTGGACAAAACAAAAGCTAAGCGAGTCAGGGAGCGTGCATTACATCACATCCTCTCAAATTTTCCCAGTGCCGAACCGGCACTGCAACTTTCAAGTGACAATTTAGCGGTGTTAGCGGTACTTGCAATGAATATGTCAGGGCACATTCTAGACATCATTGAACATTTGTAACATATTTACAGTAGGGGTGGGACTCGATTAAAAAAATTAATCTAATTAATTAGGGCCTTTGTAATTAATTAATCTCAATTAATCGCATATCGATATTTGACCCGAGATCAGTGAGAACCTTTCTTTTTCTAATGGATTTTGGTATAATAAATCAATATAGTGATACATAAGCTTAAAGGTGTAATACAACATTTTGATTTCCGGGTGGATCACCTAAATAATTGGTGGGTCTGTTTGTCAATCATTCTGACGAGCTGCTTTCGTAAGGCGGTTCTCCGTGCTTGCGCCCAATCAGCTTCTCCCTTTTGCGCATGCGCATTCAGAGTGTTTATGTAGCCGGTGAGCTTCTGAGCTAGTACTTACCGATGGCGAGTCTGACATAATGAAACTGTAGCTGTTTCGGAAAAAAAAGCTTTATTTATGAGCGAGGCGGATCGCAGAAACTGTACAGAGCCGTGCACGCCGAGAGGAGATCGCGCTCGTACACTTCCGCGTTTTCTGGGAGAAGCAGGAGAGCCGGGCGGATGGTCTGGCGCATGCGCGTTGTTCAAAAAGTGAGTAACAGACGTGGGGCTTCGTCTTTTCGAGAAAATGTTGTATTCCACCTTTAAGCAACAAAACACTGTTAATTTTTTCAGCAAGGAAGGAGGAATTTAACCAAGACAAATAAACCAATACACATTGATTAGTGCAACTTTTGTTGTGCTGGGCGAGGGTCCTTGAAGTAGTTGGAGTGACGTCCTCTTCAACTCTAGCTGTATGCGAGGCTTGCGTGTTGGCCGCTGCTGCGACATGCTTAGCATTCAGTTGATATAGCAGGCTCGATGTGCTGCGATGGTATGCAAATTCTTTGCTGCATAATGTGCATACAGCTTTGGTTTTATCCACGCTGCCATCCGCTGGCTTTTTAAATCAAAATTTTCTGTGCACGAGACCAAGTAGTGCGCTGTCGTCGGGAGCAGTGTTGCCAAGTCCCCAGTAAGGAAAGTCACTATTGGCTGTCCTAAAAGTCGCCAGAAGTCGCAAGATGAGGTCGTTACCTAATTTGCAATTTGCATGTAATTGTAATGGACGCTGTAGGAGAGAGGAATAACGTCATGGGAGAAGCAAAATGTGAGTTAAAAAAACACCCTAAATATGTTTAGAACTACAAATGAATTTTCTTCTGTTGATTCTTGGTTTGTCAGCAAGTGAGCAGTGGCGTATTTGCGCACACACGATCCATTTGAAGTGTGGAGGAGTGGTGTGGGTCTCCTCTCTGCTCTGACTGCAGCAGGGGGCGCTGCTGAGACTGGCCGCCTGTGAGTGCTTTGGGACGGGGGAGGGGCTCACGCAGCACCCGCAGCTCATTGAGGACAGCAGCTGCAGAACGAGACGTCCTGTCACGTCTCCAGAGCACCAGAAAAAGTCGCTAAAATTGTTGCTAGTCGCTTTTGACAAAAAAAGTCGGCAGGAAGCTTTGGAAAGTCGCCAGATTTAACGAGAAAGTCACCAAGTCGGGAGCTGTTTCGTTGTTGTGTCACAGCGAAATATGTCCGGGTGAAACTCGTCCGGTGAGAAACGTTCCGCGACAATTTGCGATAATTTTTTTATCGCGTTAAAATTTCTGTAATTAATTAATCGTAACTAACGCGTTAAAGTCACAGCCTTAATTTACAGTGGAAAATGAGTATTTTTAAAGATGAAAAACTCCTTAATGCACCTTTAAAATGTGTAAAAAAAACAAAAAAAAAAACAAATAAAAGATTCCTGAATTCCAGCAACACAGAAAGCATTAAGGAGGGGGAACGAGCAGCGTACCTCAAAGATGGGCAGGATCCGACAGTCCCTGACGTAGCGCTCGAAGGGGTAGTTCTTGGTATATCCCAGACCTCCGAGGACCTGAAGAGCCTCGCTGACGCAGATCCAGCCCCCCTCCGAGCTGAACACCTGAACGCAAGACGGGAATCAGCGTGTGCCGACGAACAGACGGAGATATTCAGCGGAATAAAGAAATGCAGCGCGATGCACACAGCGAACAGCAGGGGGCGCGATCCAGGGTTCCACTCACCTTGACCATGGCGGCTTCCAGAGAGCAGTCCGGGACGCCGGGCCGGTCCATCATGCCCGCTGTGAGGTACGCCATGCTCTCCATCACGAAGGCGTTCAGAGCCATCACCGCAAACTTCTCCTGCACCAAGAGGAAACAGCCGGGTGACGCCTGGACGGGGGCGGAGCTTCAGAATCCACAGAGGCCACGCTCCGCCGTACCTGGATCATTCCAAACTCACTCAGGCTCTTGTCAAACTGCTTCCTGGTGGCGGCGTACTCGGCGGTCAGCTCTGCAGAGAGTCACACAGTCGCGTCAGTCTGGGAGAACCTCCGGCGCCCGAAGCTGCCGGCGGCTTCTACCTATCAGCTTCTTGATCATCCCGGCGGAGGAGCTGCCCATGCTGAAGCGGCCGGAGTTCAGGATGTTCATGGCGATCTGCCCAACGCAAAGCAAACGGCTGACAGACACCCGGGAATGATGGGAATCGACCACACGGCGGAGGAAGCCTCACCTTGAACCCACTTCCCACTTCTCCAATGACGTTCTCCAGAGGAACCGGGACGTTCTCAAAGGACACTTCACACGCTGGGGGGTGGGGGGGGTGGGGTGGGGGGGGGGGGGGCAGAACACAGGAACGTTGATTTGTGGCCAAAACAGACAAAGGTTTCAGCATTCGAGCGGTCCTTCACATTAAACACTCTTATTTTCCAGACTATGTAGGACAGAAACGTGTGTTTGGAGCAACATGGAGTCAGGACGGCGATGGAGTTGGATGCAGACAGAACGTGGCCGTCTTACTGTTGGAGCCCCGGATGCCCAGCTTGTCCTCCGGCTTGCCGCTGACCACGCCCCCAAACGCCCGCTCCACGATGAACGCGGAGATCTTGTCCTTCTTGACGCCGTCCACCTCCACCTCGGTCCGAGCGAACACCGTCATGACGTCCGCCATGCCGCCGTTTGAGATCCAGATCTGAGAACGCCAGAGCAGAACATGAGGGGAACCCTGGAGCCCGCCCGGCCGGCCGGTGGACCCCCGGCGCTCACCTTGGAGCCGTTGAGCAGGTAGTGCGTCCCGTCCTCGGACAGCGTGGCCCGGGTCTTGATGGACGCCGCGTCGCTGCCGCTGGAGGAGGAACACAGCAGACGTGAGGCCGACGGGGTTCTGACACCACGGTCCCTCGGTTTGAAGAGAACTGTTCTCTGGGAGGAGCCTCAGCTCCTGACACTTTCTATTGGCTGCAGTCTGGTTTTACTGCAGCAGCGACACTGCTGTGAGCCCTGGGCTCAGTGGAGGTACGCTATCTACACACAACAGCAACAGCTTCATTCAAGTGTAAAACACAAAAAATTAAGAGAAAATAGGATAAATGAGAGTGTGTTCTGTTCCAAAGTGGAGAATTTCTGAACACGTGGCATTAAAAGGCACAGTCAGCGTTTATCTGATGTATTTTTACAGCATAAATAAGTATGTTTGTAGGACTGGCGTATCTACTGTTCTAAATATACTGAGTATAACTTGATTTATTATCTAGCTTGACGTTTCAAACCATCATGTTTCCACCATGGCTGTGTGAAAGTGCTTTAGAGCTGTTTGATATGTTTTGTTTATGATGCTACAATCACATTTATATTTGATTAAATTCACAAGTGTTTTCACACTGAAGGTCCAGTCAAATATATATTTACACTATCAATACTACATATACATATACATATTTGTGATATCTTTCACACTAAACAATCGGTTGTGTACTTCTAGTATAGATATATGTGTATAGATGAAGTGTGTGTGTGTGTGTGTTCACCTTCCAGGCTCCGTCAGGCAGAAAGCTGCGATGTGTTCACCTGAGGCCAGTTTGGGAAGATACTTCTGCTTCTGGGCTTCATTCCCGGCGATCAGAATCCCCTGAAAAACAAACACACACACACACACACACACACACACGCACACACACACACACACGTCAGCCAGTCAGCTCAGCCCTCCGCCGGTGCTTGTTTCTGTCCCTGCTGGTTTCACCTTCAGCCCGATGGCTTGATGCGCCGCCAGCGTCACGGCGATGGAGCCGTCCAGGGAGGTGATCTCTGCCAGCCGGGCGTACATGGTGTTGGACAAACCGAGGCCCCCTGGAGGCAGAAGCAACACCAGGGACTCAACACGCGGCCACATCTCTGACTTGTACTTCAGTAATGAATCACACCCTCACTGTTTGTCTCCAAACAATTGATTCTTCACTACTTGCACACATCAATCAATCAGACGTGAAAAAAGAAGAGAAGCTGCTGCGATCTTTGCTCACTTGTTCATTTTATGAAGACACGATGAAAGAAGGTGACCGCAGCCTTAAAAACCTGAGCAGCGGCCAAAAGTCTGTCATTTCATAGTATGTTTGCAGCAAACGCATAAAAGGAAACAAGGAACGCAAAAGCTGGCTTTACTGTTCAGTACAAATAGCTGGAGGCTAATTATGAACTAATTATTAAAGGATTCATGCTTTAGGACCCTGAATTGGCAGAAAAATACTGAGACAATAGGAAAACTGAAGCGGATCTCTTATTTTTTCATGTTGCTGCAGCCAGTCTTGACTTTATGAAACCCTCAGCCACTGAAAAGAAAAGTACACTTTATATTAAACAGGCACAGCCAGAAACAATCACTGCAACAGTTCAGCATGTTTTCATGGATCTGGAGAATCCCAGTGTATCATTTTCAGAATATCTTTATTATACATAATAAATATCTCTCTTGAAAGAACTTTTAATGGCACTGAGAATAAAACTGAATGATTTTCATGACGATCAATGTTTTTTTTTAAACCAAGAAATCCCTCAGGCTGTATTGTAATCTATTATCAGCTGTTATCATGATCAGCTGATACTGTACAACAGAACGGAGCTGAGCTGGGTCAGGAAGGATCTCACCATACTCCTCAGGAACCATGATTCCAAACAGGCCCAGCTCCTTCAGGCCATTCAGGGTCTCCGGGGGGATTCTGGCCTCCTGATCGATCCTCGCCGAGTCCACTGAGAGGTCAAAAAGCCAGTTCAGCAGAATCCTGAGAGGCAGTCCATCTTAAAATCTGACTTCATGTGACCTGAGCTCCACTCCAACCTTCTTCAGTGAAGAATTTATCCACCGGAGCGACAAACTGCTGGAGCTCTTCTAACTCTTCATTTCCGATCTCTGGATAAGGGAAGACCTCGTTCTGAAACACAGACACAGACTGGTTCAGGACAGGAATCAGGAGACAAAAGCTGTTTGACATCCAGATAAGAACGATCGGGACAGTCCACAGTGTCCCGGTGGCTCAGGTGTGTCACAACTGGAAGAGATCTGAAACTCGCTGGATGTCATGGCGGCCCTCCAGGACCGGAGACTTCGGACTCCTCCAGGATCAGTGGACTGACAGGTTCCTCAGGGTGTTAACACTCATGAAACCAGGACGGAGCGGCTCCAGGGACCACCAGACCATTTAGGATGAGCCTGCTGGGCTATCTCTTCTTATAAGGTGTTATGAAGAAGAGGGTCAAGCAGGGTCAGGCGGGGTCAGAGGGGTGAGGTGGGGACAGCTGAGGGACAGTCTGGGACTAGTTCAGACACATAACCCTTCACCAGCCTCGACAGGACCACACGGGCTTCATCCTCCAGGTTGATGGTTCCTCGCCTGGTTGACCTGACCCAGGAGCAGCAGGGTGTGGTCTCCAGGCATGTTACCTCACCTGGTAACCCGTGGTCTCACCTGGTTGACCTGACCCAGGAACAGGTCTTTGGCGTACGCCAGGCTCCTGCGGTGAGTCTGGAAGCTCCTCCGCGGCTCCACAGCGTCTCTCCCCGTCGGCCTCACGCCCCAGGCGGCCAGGCGCGTGCCAAGGCGGGCCCCCCTGCACAGGGCCAGCAGTCTGTGGACGTTCATAGCTCCTCTGGTCCGGAGAAAAACACAGCCCGGGTACCTTTGACCCAATTCTGGCGCGTGATGATGACGTTTCAGAGCCACCGTGGAGATGCTTTCACGGACCCTCGTAAAACGGAAATACATCTTTAATATGAACATTTTCCTTTTATTTGAACATTTTATTTATTCATTGTCATGTTTCATGTCATTGTAAATAAACAAAATGTTTTGTGTCCATCGTTTTTGCACAGCAGACATCATTTAAAAACGCGAATTGTTCTGTTATCACTTTAACCTTTCAAGGAAACTCGTGAACATGGAAATTTATTGAGAACATATTTTCCCTAAATATTTAGTCTTTTAAGGAGATTTTCCACCCTAATTTGAGGCTTGATCAACACCCTTAGGTATATTTTTTTTCTGTAAAAAAAAGTAGCAGTGTTTATTCTATGTATTTATTCTGTGTGTTCATTTTTGCGTGGATCAACACTGCAGAGAATTTCCTCTGGGATAAATAAAATGTTTCTTTTCTATTATTTTCTATAATAATGACAAAATTTCCTCTAGTGCTTTTCCGACAGCACTTGAACTCAGCACAGGCCTCCACTAGATGGTGCTGCTTGCAAAGAAATAACTGGTGCAATTAACAACGCATTAATCTTTACAAACCCGAAGTAAAAATTAATGAATACAAAGCCACCAGTCTAGGTTTTAAAAAGAAGCTTAAAAAAAGGTGTGAGAGAGACAGTGAAGGTCACTCTGGAAGAGAAACCTGCAGGTTTGTGTTCAGTCTCACTGGATGTAATGCAAACCATTCATCTGCTGGCAGAGGAAGTGAAGCCCTGTCCTCTCCCCCTCCCTGCACCATGACGTGGGCCTGCTGACACCGAGGATGTGGCCCCTCCAAGCTCGGCTCTATTTTTAGCTCCCAACCTCAAGGGCCGGACAGTCAAGCAGGGCAAACTGTCAGTCAGACCACCTGCCACAGCCGGGCGGGCAGCCAAGGCCCGCTGCTTGTGCAAGAAGGAGAAAAGAATGATTGTACTGCTGTTGTGACCTTCAGCGGTGTCATAACCTCCCTCCAGGATTCTAGAAATACCCCCACGGTCCCTGTTGCCCTCCGTGCTGCTCCAGGGACGGTGAACCCCACGCATGTGCAGCTCGAGGGCTGCGCTGGGCGCACACCCTGCTAAAAACACGTCATGTCCTCGGTATTGTCCCCGTGAATGAGAGGAACTCCAGAAACTACACACGAGAAGGTCAATGCCGTCGTCACGCAGGAGCTCTTTCATTTTTGATTTATTTTCCCCGTCCTGGCCTGTGTGACGTCCTCTGTGTCTCTGGAGGCAGCTTCAGAAAATCAGACCGTCAGTCATTCAGTTCAGCAGAAGAAGGTACCAACTGCATCAGGAAGGAAGAGGATCCAGCTTGACCCACTGACCTGAGGAAGAGGCTATGAACGTTCCTCCAACCACTTAAAGTCGAGGGCTCGCTGTGGTCCAGTGGCCGGACGAGTCATCCTCCAGTCTGAAGACTGGCAGTTTAATCTCTAGAATCACTTGTTCAAATGTTGAAGTGTCCTTGAGCAAATCGCTAAATGAACTTCACCATAAATGAGGTTCAATTATCGTTCAGAGCTGCCAAGAAGGAAGGAGGGAGTTCTCCCTCGCAGGTAGAGAGGACCATGAAGTCAATGCCCTGCAGCAAACGAAACGTTCCCCTGAAGGAACAAAGTTTTCTTTCCTTTCTGTTGTCCTTGCAGGTTCCATCATGGCTGTATATTAATGGAGGGATTGACACTTCTGGAGAAAAGGAATAAAGAAAGAAAGCCTTCAACAAATGCAGGCTACAAACCTGTAAGACAAACTGAGGGACGTGATGATCCTGTTCTAAAAAGCCTCTCTGTTCAATACTTGATATTCCATTATGTTATTTTCAACTTTTTATACAGTGTTTTGTTGAATTTTAATAAAGATTCAGATCCAGATTCCTTTATTCATCCTGGGTAAATTCCTGTTTGTGTCAGCTCCTCTGCTGTTTGCTAGAGATTTCTAAAGCCTCCTCTGGATGTCTCCGCCCTGCAGTGAAGAGAGGAGCCTCCACCATCTGCTCCACCCAGATGTTCTGAAGTGAACGATCAGGGTTTAGAAATGATTGATCCAGTCAGGAGGAGGAGAAGGTCTCATGATTCAACTCTGACACGATTCTGAGCTCCTCAGGATTTTAAGTCTGAATTCTGGTAATAAATAAATTGATAATCTTCCAGGGATATCTGTTCCATCATTTGTAAGGTGTGTGTGTGTGTGTGTGTGTGTGTGTGTGTGTGTGTGTGTGTGTGTGTGTGTGTGTGTGTGTGTGTGTGTGTGTGTGTGCAATACAGAAGTAGCAGCAAAGTAATGAGAAAGTATATTGATCAGTAATTGCAAAGTATACTTTCTTAGTAATTGGTATGAGCCAGAAGTATGAGCATTTTATCAGCACAGTAAGAAAATAATAAAAGTACAAATCGTGTACACTGTTCAGGTGTTAGCACCTGTACACTGTTCAGGTGCTAACTAATTTTTAATATATCTATAATCCAAATAAGGTACACTTCAATTTGACTACTTAAACATAGATTAGCACTGGTAACGTGACGAGCTCTGGTGCCAAAGCGGTCTGGCGGCTCAGGGCAGAAGCCGTTCAGACCGCTGGGAGATATCAGAGCTTCCATTACTGACCTGTGGGGGGCAGCAGTGCACCTTTGCTACATGTGGTCTGCCAGAAACTGACAAGAAGGAGAAGCACCTCAGAGGAGTGTGGCAAGTGTTGTATGCATAATGTGGTATAACATGACTCCGCTTAACATGGGCAGCAGTAGCCAGAATGACATCTGAGTCTAAAAATCTCTGCATTGAAGATCCCCCCGCCGCTTTTAAATGGTCTTCGTAGCAGCATTTTTCGTCCAGAGTGGAAATACTGAACAGCAACTTTAAAGGCTCGGCCATGCTTCACATGTCCACGTGTCCACGCACCACCGATACAGAGGAACTTTATAAACAACTTCATCCACGTTTTTTTGAGAAAAACGCTTCTAATGTGGAGATGTGACCGGTGTGAGGGCCGGGGCCTGCTTCAAACTCAGCAGAAACTCAATTTAACTTGAGTTTCAGATTCAAATGGGAGAACTCACTGAGGCTGACCGGTCAGACGGTGAAAATGAAACATTTGAGGACTTTTTGGACTAATTCATATTATTTTAGACACAACGATAGAATCCAAACATGAGGATGTTTCATCACATCACGTTTCTCCTGTTCATGTCACTGTAGGCCTTAATTATCTCAATTAATAAGATAAACTGCCACATATAGATCAGTTCAGGGTTACAGTGATGGGAGCATCTAATCAGGTCTTTACAACCATATTCAGCTGAAAATTTTGGTTTTGATGCTGAACTTCATGGATGCATTTCTCTCTTTTCTGTAGATTTTTTGAAGCTACGGAGCAGAATTTTCCTGGAAGCATTTCCAGTGAGAGTCATCTGGACAGAGTTGGTGGTAAGTCCATCAGATCTTTATGGACCACTTGGTCCAGACAAGAAATGTTGACATAAAGTTTTCATGGGAAATATAGAGACAACGTGGCTCTTACACCAAATGTTTGATTCTGTGTTTCTGATTCATGTGGCCACCAGTCGTCAGATACACAGATATAATGTCTCTTTTAATGCAGGCTTGTCCTTTTTAAAAGAATCTGAGATTCGCCTGAACGACTGTAGATGTTTATCTGTAGCGTCCTCTTCTCTTCCAGTTCGGACCAACCATGGTCCTGGTTGGGGACTCCATCTCTTCCCCCACCGCGGACTACGTGGTGGAGGAGGTCACTGTGCCGAAGGCACCGTGACCCTGTGTCGAAAAAAGCCCAACGACACCTTTGTGGCTTTAAAGGTCATTCAGGACCGGCAGGTCATCGCCGACTCAAAGGACGAGGTGTCATACAAGACTAGTCTCTCACATTTCACTTGTAGAGCATAAATCCTGAAACCGTGTGTCTAACATGAGGTCTTCTGTGACTCCAGGCGTTGTGTCTCAACCTGATGAGGGGTCTTGGCTCTCACCGATTCAACATCGTCCAGTGGGGGGGCTCCTTCATGGCCGGGGAGTCCTACTGCCAGGAATCCGAACGACTGGATGTCACTCTCCTTCAGGTCATGGAGGATCACTCCTTCAGCCTGATGGAGATCCGGCCCATCGTCAAACAGGTTCGGCTTCCTCTTCTTCTTCATTTGGAGGCTGCTTGGATCTCTATCCAGAGCAGTGTTCAGTCTCGTGCCGTTGACTTTTACTGTTCTGCTCCTGGTTCCAGCTGGCCCAGGCGCTCGACTTCTTGAAGGGCATCGGCCTGGTGCACTCAGACCTAAAACCGGACAACGTGATGGTCGTCAATCGAGCTCAGTCCCCATTTCAGGTCAAACTGATCGATTTTGGACTGGCTCATGACGATCCTCACAAAAGGACCGGCCATCAACTCGGGACTCTCTGGTACACGGAAGTAACCAAACTGCCGTGCAGATGTGGAGCAGCTGTGTGGGTCTGTCGGTCCGGTCATGGTGACTGCAAAGTGTTTGTGTCCTCAGATCTTCAGAAATGCTGCCCAGAGGACCCTTCGCCCACGCTATCGACGTCTGGGCTCTGGGCTGCATCATGGCGGAGATGCTGCCCTGTTTCCGGCAGACCATGAGGCTGAGATGGTCAGTGTTACATTTAATAATTCAGTATTTCTTCCTCGTTGACTCAGAGTTGCTGAAGCTGTTTTATATTCAGTCAATGTTCACTGATTTCCAGAACTTAAACAGAACGTATCTTCAATTCAGAACTTCTACTGCTCAGTTTCACCGTATAATTAAACACTGTGTTTTGTCCACAGCTGAAATTCATCACCTTGATCTGTGGTAAAATCCCAGACACCGTGATAAACCTGGGATACCACGCCAAAAAGTGTTTCAAGATGGCAACGTCACCTGAGATGACCAGGACCTGGTGTCTGAAGGTAAGACCAGGGTTTGAACAGTGTTGGATCAGAACTAGTAGCTTCTTATCTTCCACATGTGGACTAAATGAAACGTTTCCTCTCTTCAGTCCACCAGTGACCCTCAGAGTGACCCGGGCTGCATGAAGCTCTCCATCAAAAGTCTGACCGATCTGCTGGAGGTGAGTCAGAACATCTGCTCTTATGATTTGAACATACACGTTGATTTCTCTTCTGACTTCTGCTCGTTCTCTTCTGTACCTGCTAGTTTCCATTGAACACTCCAGCAGAAGACGTCCCGGCTGAAGCACAGGACCGGGCCAGCTTCGTCGAGCTGCTGAGCGGGATGCTGGACGTCAGCCATTACCACCGGATCACCCCGTTCCAGCACCCGTTCCTCAGCCTCGGCCACATGGACGGCAGCTGTCCCAGCTAGTCAGTGTCTCTCAGGTGTTTGCTGCTCCGTCGTCCTGCAGTCAGACCAAGTACTTCAACTCCATGAGTGACTGTCTTCCAGTGTCCACCGGTCCAGGCAGCTGATGAAGATCTGTCCCAGCTGGACTGCTGATGAGGACGATGCTGCTCTGTCCTCCCCCACAGGGGTCAGCACTCCACCCCCAGCAGGGGGCAGCCCTCCATCCCCAGCAGGGGGCAGCCTTTCCCCCCCAGCACCAGCCGCTCCAGAGGAAAGAGGCGGCGGGCCAGCGACCCAGACTCAGGCTGTTTGCAGGTATTTATCTCCACGTTCTCCCTGCGGTGTTTCTTTGCTGCTCGATGTTTTGAGACTCTGACTGCTGGTCGTCTTGTTCCTGAAGCTCTTCATCACAGAGAGAGGCAGAGAGGCTCTGCTGCTCACACCACGGCCCCCCAGGGAAAAAGAGGAAGATCGGCCGTGGTGACCAAGGGAGGGACAGCAGCTCCGGTGAGACCGCCGACGGTTTGATGGGTTCCATGTTTCAGCTGCTCTGTTTCCAACACTAACATCAGTTTGTGCTCCAGAAGACGGAGCAGCTGTGGAGCAGAGTCCAGAGGGCCGCTGGAGGAAGAGGAGGAGAGATCCCGATGATGATCCAGAGCCAGACTCTGGGCACGGCCCCTCTCCTGCCAAGAGACGGAGGACGCTCTCCTCTTCATAACGGCTTCTCATTTGAAAAAAAAAAAAAATATATATATATATATATTTTTATAACAACAAGTAGTCTTTATTATCCAATGAAAGCCATCAGTGGCATAAAACAGCTTCACCATTTTTGTGCAGTAATCTCAAAAAATTGATACTATCAATAATACAAGTATTCATGTAGTGTCCCTCAAACACAACAAGCTTTTGTCTGAAATGACAAAAAAAAAAAAAAAAAGTTTAAAGTCAGAACAGTACTGAGCAGAGTTGGGTGTGTAACGACAAGTAACGAGCGTTACAAGTAGTTAAATTACTTTTGATGGGAACGAGTAGTGTAACGACACTACTGCTTCTAGATTGGTAGTTAAACTGGCGTTACAAATGAAACGCTACGATCGTTACTTTTACAATGACTGCAAATAGAGCAACCAAAATATTATTATTTAAGCAGAGTTTTTTTTATAACCACCAATAGATGGAACGGCGGCCATACGAGCAGCTACTCGCTGTCGCTTCTGGGTCAGGGCTGATGGAACCGTCAAAGTAAAACTGGTTACCTTATATAAATTTGTGCCCCACTGACAACACTGCACTCCCTCCTCCTGTAAATGCCCCTTTTAAAGGAATACTCCGAAGATCAGGGACCCACGCCCTTTCCCTATCATTGACAAAGTTAGACAAGCTCATAACCTGTGTCTCTGGTTCCCAGCTGTTAGCATCGTAGCAGCTTAGCTCGAAGCTTAGCTGGAAGTCAATCAGAGCTGGACTACGCAAATGGACAAAATCCTCCTTCCAGTGGTCCAGGGGACGGCGCATTAGCACGTGGAGTAAATCCGAATGGTTATAAAACATTTTAAAAGACGTGTTTTCTTTTCAATCCGTTAAAAAAAACGTTTTGATCCACACAGACCTGCGCATGGCAGCGCTCCGTGGAAGGATATACCGGAGCACAGCTCCACGGAGCGCTATGCAGTAACGAGTAGTGTAACTTCGTTACTTTTTCCATGGAGTAATGAAGTAGTGTAAGGCACTACTTTTTTCAAAAGTAACTAGTAACGGGTAACTCTTTACTTTTTTGAGTAACGGACCCCAACTCTGGTACTGAGACAGTTGGCAGAAAAAAAACAAGATTTGGTAAAAAAAAAAAATGTCATTAGAAAAAAAGTAAATGCAAAAAAAATGTATATAAAGAGCAACAAGTGTTTAAGACAGCAGGGCATGGGGATGAACAACCTGTATGTCATATACTGTTGGTGAAAACTGTTTTTTTTTCAAACAATATCTTTGTTTTTTCAGTTCAAGTAAATGTAAAAAGAAAGATTAATGCAAAAAAGAAAAAAAAAAAAGGTCAAAAACAATAAATTAAAACATGTAACTCACTAGTCAGGTACAAGCGAGACCAACGGGCTCCTGGGCCAGTGTTCCAGGTTCAAAAGAGGGAGGTGATAAGGGAGAATCCATGAGAGACCAATGAATAGCTGGAGTTGGAGAAGAAGTTGTCACACAACAACTGTATTAAAGAACCATCACACAATGAAATGAAAGGACACTTAGCAGCCGCCAACTCTAATGAAAAAAACAAAACAAAAACAAATTTACAGCCACAAACCACCACAGAGGTGGGAAAATCGGCACAAATGTGCTAAAGCTCAATAGTTCTTTAGAACTTAAATCTTTCTTCCTTGTCAGGAAAGGGACCCTTAGATCAAGTTCAACAAAGTTCAGTTAAGTTCCTTGGGGTCATGTTGGCAAATGTCTCTCCATCCAGTTCGGTAGTAGTGGTTTCATTGGTCAACAGTGTTAGTCAAAGTCTAGTCTGTGTCAGGGTTGAAAAGTCAAAGGTTCGAGGGTCCTACCGGCACGGCAGTGATCAAGATGAGGAAACGGGTGGTTCCTCCACCCGGGGTATCAGGACCAGGTCCTGGGACAGCTCGCCACCTCCTTGGTCAAGGAGGAATCCTTATTCAGTCCAGGGGTTCAGTGTATCAATGGTGATCAAGCAAGGGAGAAAAAAACCCCCAACTTTTATGACATGCAGACCTTATTGTAGATAGGATATCACAAATCATCTATGGCCATATCTGTTATTCAAATCCCTGTATGCTACTTAAGTTAAAGACACACACTCACAATCACAACAATCACTTCTGTTCACTCATTTCAGGACTTTCTTGTCACTTTGAATCAGTACATCAACTCAAATGGAATATTTTTAACCTATGAAATGATGATTTCTTCAATTTCTTTTAAACCATGAATTAAGATTAGAAATGTTAACCATGCGATCCATTCTTTGTATTTCAAACCATGAACTAAAATATTTTTCTAACACACCCTTTTTAACAAATTCACTTTTTATAGTCAATGCAAGTTTTCTGTACATAAAAACATTCTAAACCCACATTTACAAACAAATTGGCAATATTTCTAAACAAAACAACCATACCAGGTAATTCAAATCAGCACTCATGAAAACTGCACTGCGGATTTTGCACAACACAAACTAATGAAGCTGCAGCTCACATCATGGATCCCAAAATATAATCAAACCACAATGAAAGGTATTTTAAAAGTAACTAAATCTATCTAGCTATTGCATCCTAGCAGTAATTGTAGTTCCTGCAGATGCATGAGGTGACAGGAAAAAAAAAACAAATAAATAAATAAATAATACACCCAGTCAGCATGCCATCAGCAGGGCAGCAGCGAGCTCGGTTAGACACTGCGCTCATTAGCAGGGCTGAATATCATTCACCAAGAATTTTGGAAAGTTTTAATATCACTTTCAGGTCACTTCCTCGCTCCCAAACATGCTCATGGACTGCTAAAAGCCTTTCCAGCTCTTCCTTTGTCCTTAAATTAATTTTTTGGTTTGCTTCCTCATGTTGTTTTTCCTGTCTGCTCATCAGGGTCAACTGAACATGCTACCTGGAGGGGCGGGAACTAGCTTCCTTCCACCAATAGGATTTCAATCTTGCTACATGACAACCAATGAAATGAATGAAGTTTCACAGACATCGTGATCAATCAAATAGTTTATTTTTTTCCTCACAAAGAAGGAGAATAAAGGGATAAAAGAATTAAAACCATAATGTAAACAAAAAAAATGAAAACGCATTTGTAAAATACACAGAGTATGAAGCTCGGTTTTTACTGGGGTACACATCCACACATCATCCGCAATGGTTCCACCCAGGTCAGCCTCCCAAAGCAGTTTGAGATGTCCTGCAGCCCCTTCTGGAAGAGACAGAGCATATAAGACCTGCTGATCAATGTTCGGGGCTGACGGTCCTGCAGAATCTCCTCCAAAGAAGAAAGAGAAATACCACCAGGGTGCAACCTGGCCTTTGAGGAGATGAAGCTACGAACCTGCAGATACCTCAATAACTGTTTAGATGGGAGGTTATATTGCTCTGCACTGGGAGCTGCTCACTGCTGTACCAATACACAGCATGAGCTGTTTTTACTACCACGTGGTTTTCTCTCTATCTGCTCTTTAAAGTATGTGGTAAAGTTTGCTCTTTCGTCAACTTTTCAAACCACTACCTAAGTCTGAGGTACACCAGTTTGCTGTCCCTCAAGCCTGCGTCACTCTCAGTCAGAATTATGTTCGCTATTCTGAACAAATGTGTTTCAAAGTGGTGCTGCCATGAAAGCTAGCCACATCTTTACAACCAAACTCTTTACAAGCCTCAGCTGCCAGGGGAAAAACACCCAGAATGCAGCAGCTAGAGGAGACATTACTGGGACATTTCACTGGATTTTGCACCAGGAGGTTTTAATAAAGCTGGCTTTATGTTGAGACTGCAGCCATTTTCGGTAGTAATTGTAAAGCTTTGTGAAAATATAGACATTTCCATCAACCATGCTCAATTGCTACAACGAGGAAAACCTTTGAAGTCTAAATTTAAAAGCTATCATGGCATTATTTTTATTTTACTGAAACTGGACTGGACGTGACTCCTGAACTGAAATGTGTTTGGTTTCCCTTGTTTGGGGAACAATTTACTTTGTTCAAATTCTGCAGGACAACAGTTCAGAGGAAACTCTACTCTAAAACGATAAAAGAAGAAAACGAAATCCAAATTGTACCTCTTTAAAGGTCAGTCAGGCTCTCTCAGTATCCTCTTTCATTTTGCTGTCAGTTCTAGAACTGAACAGGTCATGGGTGCGACCGACGCTTGACTGTTTATGAGGGTGAAATAAAGTCCTTGACGTTAATTTTACTGCAGGTGTTGCGAGATACGTGACGACCCAGAATCCAGAGCGGCCTGCTGTTGACTTTCTAACATCTCGAGAGCGGAGTCCAGAACCCACAGCAGGTTTCTGGAACCATCCAGACAAAGACACTCAGAGGCAACCCAGGTTTTACAGTATATCGTTTTATTTTGCGTTCTCAACATTGTCACAGTACTAGTTTTACATCAATAGGGTTTTATCTACTTAGAAACAGAATGCATAATAAAATAAGAGCACTCCTTCCTTCCCTTTGACTTCAAAAATGGGCTGTGAGTGTGAGAAAACTGGAGCATCTCAGGAAGTGAGCCGGAATGGCTCTTCATCTCTAGATCCTATGATAATTCAGTTCTGTTGGAGGCAGAGAGAAGCAGTTTGATGATTATGTAAAGATCAGAGGGGAGCAGGAATGCACCTTCAATGTAACTGCAGACATTGAGTAGTAATAATAATTAATAATAATTTACAGGCTATTTACATGAGTTTCTCGTCCTTTACTGCCCCGCCCACCCTTAAAACGCTTCCTCCAATTCAGCCCCTCGTACTTCATCAGGGTTTGTATTTACACTCAGCAGCGTCGCCCTGCCACGGTGAGAGGCGTGCCAGAGAGGACTGACACACATCAGACTGAACGGACTCACCAGCAGGCCAGAAACCATCTAAATGTAAACAAGCATCGGTCGGAAATCAACGCTACGCCCGAAGGGCAGGGTCGGGTCCAGCACGCTACCTGATGGGACGACGGTAAAAAAAAATAGAAGGAGAAAGAAGAAACAATAGGCATCGATGGCATGCAACAAAGCACCTCACATGGACTCTGGACAGGTTTGATCACAGACCAGCAGGAACCGAAGGGTTAACACCAGAGACACTGATCGGATGTCATCGACATGTAGAGGAGCAAAGCTTTTCTTTGGCTAAACGACCAGATCCGGGACTGCTGCTCGACGGCAGACGCTGTGGGGAGAGGATTCAGTTTGGTCCCTATAGTCACTCCGTAGCTGATCTCCGAGTTGATGACGATGCGCTTCAGCCACTCCGTCCACCATGTGAATGTAATGAAATGGAGCCGTGTGAAACGGACAGGTTGGGGTTTCTCCATGGAAGGCTGGAGGTTTAGATCACAGCAGAGATTCATACAATGAGACTGGAATCCTGCTGCATTTAATGGGTAATAAACACTTCACTGGGACTCTGTAAAGCAGTTACAGGCTGTTGAGAGGAGTGTTTGGGATGCCACATCGTCTGCTCTTGGTGCAGCTTCCTGGGAGAAACCAGCTAAATGAGAGCCAGACTAAATGTTCTCCTGCAATGCTCTCACTGTGGCTCCGGCCTGTGAACGCTGGTAGCATCTGCTTTGCTGTAAAACCATGAACAACAGACCTGCATCAACACTCCTCTGAGTTTTATCGTACCAGATCCCTCATTTTCCTCTTTTCCTTCTGCAGCAGAATCACACAAGAAAGTATGCAATGTTCTATAATGTTTTTAGTTTAACTAGCCCAATCAAAGTGGCTCCGTGAGCAGTTCAACCCTGGGGAACCTGGAGCTTCAGGAGTTTGATACTCTTCTAATGACTTTGAGCTCCCCAGCGTGTTTTATTTGGATCAGAATTAAAGATGCAATATCTCTCAGTTGGAGGAAGAGAATAAACTACAACCCAAGACATTTTATCCAGTGTGACAACCCAAACTTCACCTCGATCATTTGTTAATAGTGGTCAACTGATTAGTTCTTGATAACGACCCCTGAACCGAAAACGATCAAAAGGTTGAACCTTGACAAAACAGAACCAATCTGCAGCAGTCGTGTGTGTTTCTAGTTCAGATGGTGGACTACGTCCCTCACAGCTGGATCAGGGTCCGGTTCTAACTGCGGTCCTACACTCGGAACCATGAAAGTCCTGGGAAAGATCCAGATGTGGTTCTAACTGTCATTAGCTGGTATTTGAGGGATTTCACTCTATTGTGCCAGTCAGTCTCTGCCCACTGTAACACTGGGAACAGCTCAAAACACAGAGGAGTCAGAAAACAGCGGAGGTGAGGCTTCAGGTCCTTCCATGTGAACGACACCCAAACGACAAGGATGAAATGACAGAGGACACTGGGGGACGGGAGGGGCGCTAACACAACTCAACCAAACTAACAAACCAACCATCAACAGACAACAAAGTAAATACATATTGCACAAGTTAAAAAAAAAAAAGAAAAGAAAAAGCATCTCATAGTCTTGAAGCAGATTCAGACTAGCCTCCGTCACTGATATCGACTAAACAGAGCAGGTGTGAAAATATTCTCCTCACTCACACACACACACACAGCCTGCCGCTGCTCGCCGCCGCCTCGGATACTGTGCAGGGGGGCGGCTGGGGGCCACAGCCAGCCGCCCCATAACCATATGTCAGAAAGATGATTGATATAAAAACGGCTGTTGGTGGTGAGCCGAGCGTGAGGGGTGCCGCCGCCGCCGCCTGATAATCACTGATTCTTCATACATGTGTCATCAGAGGAGGAACTGGAGGGGAAACAGTCCACATGGTGGGGGGGGGGGGGGGACACTCAGCCAGCTGAGAGCTTCCACGCCGGGGGGGGTGGGGGTGCGGAGATACAGTCACGTTTTGTCCAAACGCAGAGAAACCTCCTTCCCGATTCCTTGGACCTGGAGAACGTTGGAGCGACAGTTCGCACTACGACATTCATTTTGTTTCTCAGACTCTAAAAAAATAGCTTTAAAAAAATAAAATGAGGCCGAGGCTAGCAGCCGCTTCTGAAGGGCGGACATTCACAGCGATCCGCTCGCTCGCTCGCTCGCCGTGGCTTCCTTGGTTTTTCCGGAGCGGGGAAAGAGACGGCTCCAAGCCGAGGACGGGTGGAGGCCGGCGGGCGCCCCAGCTGAGTTCTCACTCGAAGGCAACCAGTTACAGTAGTGTTCCAGCTCACAGCGGCCTAGCTAATGAACGCTTCCGTCCGTTCCTTAACAGTGAAACTACGCCACCTATGTGCGAATATAATACTGAGAGTTTAATTGATGCCGCTTGTTCGGTAATAATAATTAGAATATTAACAGTTGATATTATTACTTTACAAAATACTATGCACAATATACATAATAAAGCAATTTTTGTGACTAAATCAGTTAAATGCTTCAATAATTGGCACATTTATCACTGCTACCAGAGATATCACAGTGCACTGTGAGCTACCGCTACATTAAATACTCGTACAGCTACCGCCAAGGCTGACCGTCTGTACAGCCGGGTGTGAAAACAAGAACGCCCCAACCAAGTCGACGTTTGACGAATTTGGACAAACATCCCCTTACCATCGATTGTTTGATGCAAGTCGAGTCTGAGCAATGTTTTTGGTAATTGCTTAACAGTCTGAGTCGTCTGCAAACGATGTGATCCAATTTTAGAGTTCTTGTTAATGATGCGTCAAACATTCCCCTCACATTCTGAAACTTCGGGGTTCTCGGAGACTATTTCCAACCAGTGGTCACGTCTTGAGTTCTGTTGCTTCAGAAGAACTAACCTGACATCAGATCAGTGGTGGTTAATGTACTCCAGAAATGCTGCAGATGACAGGAGTCTGTTTATACACTCTTTTTCAGATTTTGGACACATACACTGAACGAGCTCTGAATTCAGATTTAGGGTTTTTGGAGACTTGAATGAAACGTTTCAATCTTTACTTCATATGTGAACGGCAGGACGAGGCCAACAATTTATTCTGCATTGCTTTAAAACCAAGAAGCAACCTGCAGACACTGTGATGAAATGTTGATGAAATGTTTCGATCGTCTGCTCTAACATTCGCTGGTTAACTCATTCCATCTGTCAACCGCTTCAGCTTCATTAGCGGCAATCGTTCTCCAAATGTGGAACGTCATCAGAGCTGCAGATCGTGGGATTAAACGACCAGTTCATTAAGGACTGACTCGAAATTCTTCTTGCATTAAATGGTTTATTCTGGAGATCTTGGCTAAACTGCAAACTGTGACGAAACCAGCTTGTAACTCAGTCAATTTCTGAAAAGACTATTTGTTTCCTGGTTTTCTTGGCAGCCTGCAGGTGGGTTGATTGAAGAGTTATTGGTTGGGGTGAGCCTATGTTCACACGTGACTGCTTGTCTGTCCAGTCACACCACCCTCACACTAGATAAAACCACTTTATCCACGTTAAAGTTGAGACAACTATGTACTTCTTCTGTAAAATACTAGTAAGCGAGATATTCGACGGTGTTCCTTTAATGTACTGACAAACAGTAGTTGTGGTCTTTGTGCATGCTCTTTCACCGCCGCCCGCCTCGCGGACGTGACGGCGACCTGAAGTTAAATGAGAGGGCTGGTCGGGGGGAAAGAAAGAAAGAAAAAAAAAACAAAAACAAAGGATGGGACGACCTGCCCCAGTGACGAGAACCGGAACGAAAACAGCAGAAGGAGGCACAGGATGCGGTCTGGCTTCACGTCCTGAGACCAGCGATGCACAGTGCGGCCGGCGGCCTCCAGGGGGAGTCCAGTCAGAGCGCCGCCCTCACACCACCGTGCTGATGCCGCTGTGCTTGGGCTTGGTGCTGCCGGCGCCCTGGGAAGGGGGCGGCGGCTGGCCGTGGTGGTGGGCGGGGCCGTGTGCGGAGTGGGAGGGGTGCGGCGGGTGGCTGCCGTGGCCGTGAGCGTGGGGCGGGTACGGCGGCTGCTGCTGCTGCTGGCCGTGGGGCGAGGGCGGGAGGAACTGGTGGGGAGGGTGCTGCAGATGGGCGGGGGGGTGGTAGTGGTGGTGGTGGTGGTACGGCGGGGGATTCTGGGTCATGTGGCAGAACTGGGCGTGGTGCGGGTGCATGGGCCCCGCCCCCTCCGCCTCGGCGCGGGCCGTGTGGTGCAGGTTGGCCGGGTGCGGGGTGTGAGAGATCAGGGTGGGGTGCGCGGGCTGGGGGGTGGGGCTGGGCGACTTGACCCGCCTGGTGCCGAACAGCGAGCCGAGCAGCGAGGAGGAGCTGGGCAGGGACTGGCCGCTGTGGCGGGACGGGCAGTCCCGGCTGGACGGGGCTCTCCGGCGCATGTGGGGGCTGCTAATGATGGACCCCTGCAGGAGAGAGCACAGTCAGGTCACAGCCTTCAAGCCAAATGACAGAGCGCCGCACAGCAGCGCCCCCTAAAGGCAGCCAGTGCTGGACCGTCATGAGAAGAGAGCTTCAGAGTCTCAGAGGCGCCGACTCCTCTGGTGGACTGAGGCTAAACCACGGGCATAAGGTTCAGTAACTTAATATGTGGGCAAATTTCACTTCTTCTTCTTTACAACACACTTAACAAGATAGATACAGAACAATTCAAATAAATGAAAAGAAAAAAAAAACACGTTTCAGAGCCATGCGTCACATGCAAAATCCACCACTCACAGATGATCAAGGAAATTCAGCATGAGTTTCAGCTCATCTCACTAACTGTGGAATGTCAGATTTGAGTAAAGCTACCATCCCACAAAACGCTCATGTGGCCACGGCTCACAGAAACCTGGAGGTTCTGTCTTTAAACTGGATATTCCTCACAAAAATCACACAAAATGCTTTTCACTGCAGTTCATATGCAGCTACGCCAGCTGAATAAACAGTGTGGTCACTGGGTTATCGGAGTTCTACTGTGAGGCTACAGAAGACCTGGAAAACAGGATTTTACCCAACAAAGAGAAAATGAGTGTCAGTTAGGTGTTTACTGTGATGCAAAGAGTATTTGTGTGTATGGTTCTTCCACACACGGCTGTTAAATCTTCAATTTGCCTTCTTTTTTCAGACTTCCATCATCGAAACACCAAGTGAGAATAAACAAATGTCATTAACCAAGAGAAGCTTTCGGGAACAGGGAGAGAATATTCTGATCAGCTGATCATCCCACAAATATCTGGAGCAAAGTTTTAAAGGCTTTCTAAACATTGTTACAAAAAAAAAAAAACAAAAAGATCTGACGTTCAAAAAATGTCTTACCTGTTTAGAAAATATTTGTTGACTATTATTAAAGTTTAATCAAGGACAGGGGAGGGAAGCTAATTTCCCCAGAGCGTCGGCACATAAGCTGATTTGAATTTTGCTCAATAAGAATGATATCTTCATAAAAAGTTTTTTTTTTTTAAAGAAACCTGATTTTTACAACTCAGAATTGCTCCTCATCGGTTTCTCACAGTCTTTCCTGGCTTTTGTTGGTAAATTATTATACAGTTTCTAAATTTCGAGTTCAGTGAATAAAACTATATTTTTTTATGAACCTTTTTTTTCCCTCACTGTGAAACATCCATTTTGTACGTTCACAATTCCTCGACCCAAGTAATAAAGCAACCATGGCCAATAAGGTGAAAACTGTCACCATGTGAGTCGTAATAAAGACAATAATAAGAGTGATTTTCATCTGATTGAGGATTTATCAGAGCTCCAGGGCCCCATGTGGCCCCTCTGAACCCTACACCAGGCTGTTTTCTACTTTCCGTGGAGCGTTTGTGAGGTTGGAACGGGGAAGCGTGGGGTTCTGTTCTCGGGTTGTGAGACGGCCAGTGAGAGGAGGCGGGGTGAGTCGGTCTCGTCAGGCTGTGAGCATGCAGCAGCAGAACCCGACGGAGCGCTGTCGGATTCACCCGGTGGACAAAACAAAGGGCGAGAGACTCAGGAAACGGCCAGAAGAGAGAAGTCCGAGGCCACTACGCATGAGAGGATGGCTCTACGGCGCCACGGGCAGCGGTCCGGACGGGGGTCCGGGCCGCTCGCTGTTAGTCGGGTCATGCTGTGTGTGTGAAGGGCGAACGTGCCGGGTTCAGCGAGCAGCGTCATTCTCTTTCAGCCCAAATGCATGCACAGCGACCGAGGTGCTCACAACAGCAAAAAAACACCACCAAAAAACAGAAAACACTCCGAAGGAAGGCGTGTTCAGAGTGAACAACATGAAGTCAACGGACGGCCGGGCTTCAGTGTCGTCCTACTTACTTCCATATTGCTGTCTAGTGATCCTGCACTGCTGCGTCTCCCACGCTTGCCTGCCCGGGACACGTAACATGACAGATTAGACATGTTGGAGGAGCACAGATCCCGGCGAGCTAGTCTGGGCGGACGCTACGTCACTACGGCGGCACATACAGCAGCTAGTCAGCGGTGGGCGGAGGCTCGGGGAGGCTAATGGCGTCTATGAGGAGACCAGAGCGCCTCTGGCAGGACACTGTCCGGAACAGGAAACCAGCATGTTGGGACAAGGCATCCTCCTGACCCACAGCTCTTTCTTGTTCCTGAAGCTTTCCAGCTTCACTCAAGGACTTTGGAAGCAAAAGTGCGAGACTGCAACGCGACTTTCTGAGTGTGGGAATCGTTCCTGCAGCGCTCCACCAGGCGCCAAGATGGCCGCACAGTGGCACGATAAGGTCGAAGTCCTCCTGAAAATTGACTGTTTTGATAACTTTTGCATCCTTGAAGCCATAAATTCTCATTGAGTTGTAGAACAATCTTGATTTCTTTCTTTCTTTTTTTAAACCAATCTAGAACAACGGTGTCAAACTCATTTTAGTTCAGGGGCCCAAATACTGAGAGGCTAAAGCTAATTTGACAGCAAAGATGCAGCTAGCTTTCAGGGAATCATCACCGATATCTCAAAGCTGTTCTGAATTTTTACCGATTCCTTAGTGGTTTGGTGGATTGGAGCCTCTGTTGGGTTGGTTTTGGTCACTATGATTTCAGTGATCGAGACGATGCAAAATGAATCATACAGAAGATTTTCAAATCCAGATCTACTGGCTGAAAGACCGAAGAGTTCAAATCCTAGTTAAACTTCCTGTTCATGCTCGGGCAGAGAGGAGGCGACTCTCTGCACCCTGCCTGAATGGTGGCATTAATTCCTCTTACTGCTAAGACGCTCAGATTGATCACAGTGACCTACATGGCGCTGCCTCCACCCCCTCCACCCCCCCTCTGCGCGGCACGGTGACGCAGGATTATTAGTCCATAGCTTGGAGTAAATTACACCTGGGCCCATAACTGAACACACTCATCTCCAGAGCCTCGCTTGGCTGCTTCAGACTCTGCCCTGGCAGGTCAGTCTCCGCGGCTAAAGCCCAAATCAGACCTGGGGAAGGAACAGGAACTTGGCCTCTTGCAGTTTCCACATCAGTTACAGTGTGAAATGAAGTGAAGAGCGTCATGCCAGCGTCCAGCTCAGGAGTCTGGGAGTAAACTAGTCTGTCCAGGAGAGGGATGGAGGCGTAGCCAGCTTCGGGAGCTTTACCTGCGTCTGAGAGGTCACGTAGGGAGCTACTGAGCGCACTCCTCTTCAGGCCCTCACCAATGGCGTAGCTGTCATCCAGGCTGGCCCGGCTCAGGTTCCCGTTCCCCGTGTCCTTCTTTAACCCGGAGCTCTGGGACATGCTGGGCCTCACCACGCCCTTCTGCTTCTCCAGCTCGGCTGTGCGACACACACCGGGGCACATTAACCACAGTAATCATCCAGACGCCATCTTTTTATCCAAAAACACTCACACTCTATCCGGTACTTTTCCATCTCCTGGACTTCTGCGATGGATTCTCGCAGGTCGTCGGTGAACTTCTTGCGGTCCTGAGGATTGGGTGCGTTGAAGTTGATGAGGACTTTGATGTCGGCTCCAGGAATAGCCGATGTAAGGCGCACTCCATTGGGGTAATCTGGGAAATGATTACAAAAAACACTTTAGTCTGAATCACGATGGCCTTTACTGGCTGTTTCAGTACATCGATCTGCTTTGTCTCACTTGGCAATTCATTCATTTTTGCATTTTTAAATTTGCAAGAAACAAACTTTAGATAATTCAGTTGTCACTGCCGCTCTCTGGAAGGCAACAAGGTACAGGTCGGTCTCCACTCTAAGACGTTTCCGGATTAAGCTGAAGGACTGAGGTCCAACTTAAAAGATCTGTATCCTGCTTTTCCCAGCCTGCCAAAGTCATCTACAGTCAATAATAAGCTGTTTTAGCACCACTAGCACTACTGAGTATCTTTGTATTATGGGATATTAGTAATTCTATATGTTCTGTTTTCAACTCGGAAGTCCAAACAACTGGACTTCACGTTCTGTATAACAGCATAGGTGTTTTCCAAGCACTGCTGTGTAAACACAAAAGTTTTCTGAAACAAAAAATGCAAAAACGGTGTGTTTTAACTTGAAATGTTGTCGTGGAAATGAGGCCTTGGACGGTAGTGAAGGTTCCAGAAACACTTACACTGGTTTTCAAACAGCAACACTTGCATGCCGTACAGTGAGAAGGACTGCCGAAAGCTGTACGTCACCGAGTTCTTCTTCTTCTGGAAAATCTTCGTTACCTATGAAGAAAGACATTACAGCTGAGAGTCCTCGAATTGCCTCCTTTGTTCTGTGTGTGTTGGAACACTAGTATATCGTACCACAAGCAGGTCGTTGAAGAGGAAGATCTCCCGCTGGTGCAGACCCAGCTTCTGCGGTTTGTTGGGGTCTGGTACTTCAAAGAGCCTGCAGTAGCAGACCAGTCTCCGGTGGGGCAGAGATAATACCTGAACAGACAGGGCGCCATGTGTTCCAGTCAGGGTTCCAGTGATTCACAGCAGGGGGGACACACTGAAATCTCCACATCCAGTCATACTTACACAGCCCAGGCCATGGTGCAGAGAGCCGATCTGACGAGAAACGCACAAAGAACATTTTAAGGAGATCAGAGAAGACAGAAACGTTAACGACACTTCAAACCAGAGACAACAAGACGTTCAGTATGTAGTCCGGGCCAGATGGACCAGTGAGCAAACATCCAGTCCTCTGCAGTATTTCTCCCTCATTTTCAGTTTGTGTCAACCTGAGTGATCTTGACGCTGTTTGGCAGGTTTGTGTGTGTGCAGAGGAGGGGGTGTAATGAAAGGGCCGTCAAACGACAGAAGGGGAGGGTTGACTTCCAAATAAACACCTTGAAGATAATTGAGTGCGAGACTGTTTGTCTCATTTATTATCTCGGAGCTTGTCAAGCCGCAGCCCGTCCCTCTTCAGTCTGTTTATTTATTTATTTATTTATTTCGTGGCCGACACTTGGAGTAGAAGACACATTGCAGTATTTCACCATGAAGGCCTGTGAAACTGAAGAAGTGATGTGTCACGCAGCAGAGGGAGCAGTTTCAAGTGAAGGATGCTCTTTCCATTCCTGCCACAGCGGCGGCGGCGGCGGCGAATGAGTCGGCTCTCTGAGCTCCGAGGCGGACCAGATCATTTGGATGTGAATGCTCTTGAATGGAGAGGAAGATAAAAGCGGCGGCACACAGCAAGCGGCGAGCCCAAGGGCGAACTCACCGGCTTCTTTCCAACAATCAGCTTTTCCACTTTCTGAACCTGGGACACGTGGTCTTCGTTCGTCTTCAGCTCCCGCTTGCGAATCCGCTCGTATATCCCCACCAGCATCTCCCGGGGGATGTCTTCCCCGTCATCCACCCCTGTCAGCGGAGGAGAGGGGAAAGAAAGGATTAATGATTAATTCACAAATCTATGAGTGCTGATGAACCCCTGAATTTACCGACACACTGCGGTTGCTGCACGCATATCAGAGCAGCGACAGAAACGTCCTTCACCGCTCTCAGAGGACAAGTCATTCTCTCAGCTCAATACTGTACTTTAATTACCGACACTCCAATAGGCAGAGAAATTAGCTAGTCCTGCCATGAAGCTCTTTGCTAATACCCTTTGAAATGTGTTGTCGGCAGCTTTCTTGACCGTGACGGAAAAATATATGTAAATACATAACGGACATGGTCATTAGCCAAGGCAGGGTGCGTGCACGAAACTCAATTTAAGTGGAATATTTATCCTGGAAGAAACGGCGCCTCGCTGAAGGTAAAGCCGGACACGGAGCAGCCAGGTGGCACAAAGTACCTCGAAGGTTCTTAACAAAGTCCTCCAGCTTCATCTTCCTCTCCGGCTTGACGTTGGGACTGTACATGTCTGTGTTGAGGAGGATGATGGCGAAGGCCAGGATGAAGATGGTGTCGGGGTTTCGGAACTGCCGCACCACGCCGGGGTTGCAGATGCAGTAGCGCTGGCTGTGAAGACAGTGAGAACAGACCGATGCTGAAACGCCACTGCAGACCGATCCAGGAAGTGGCTGAAAGCTTGAACAAAGACAAAACAGACGTCTAGTTCTTTTCACTCTGAGTTGTCCAACTTTAAAAGACTACATTTTTTACTTCTAATTTGGCCGTTCTAACACCTGGACACACCATGACACGAGAAACACACTTCTCACAATAATGGAATGAAACTGAACGGTCAGAATAAAAAGCACCTGAAATAACAGAAACCATTATTCTGAATGTCGTCACCTCCAGAGTGTGTCGTTCTCCTTATGTGTCATTTTTAAAAACTACCAGCAGCACCAGCTGGTGTAGCTCAGTCTGTTTGTCCTGTGACGGACTGCTGACCTTGCTGGAATCTTCTCGATGTAGAAGATGGATTGAATTTTATCCCATTTAATAAAAGTTGAACATCAACATTTCTTCATTGTTCCGAGGTGGTAAGAACAAGACCAGACCACTCCCCGGCAGAGTTAACCCTCTCTTTATTCGTTCCACCTCAGCGCAGGGGCATCGGTGGAACAGATATGAATATTGAGTGTTTTTCTGGTTGCATACAGTCAAACAGCACTTCACGGCCTGGAGTCAGGACGAGCCAGCGCCACTAAGCCCTGTCGATGCAGCCTGCGGCCGTCAGACGGGCCGTTCGGACTCCACAGAACTGCGGCTCGAGATCGGATCTGCCCAGGGCCCGCCGGCGGGCCGGCGCCAGATGATCAGTTATCGTTATCTCCCCGGTGTAGCAGTGACTGCGGTGTTTACTGAGGCCGAAATGTCCTTGCTCGGTGCTGATCGAAGCGAATTCTCTGTGGGCAGGAGAGTACCTTTCCAATGGAGGTTTAAGTAAAGTAAATGAGCCACAAACAACATCCATCAGCAGCCTGAGGGAGGCCCTTCCTCAACTTTCTCAACTCATTTTCTTTGAATTATTTTCTGCAATGATCTGGCCGAACAAAGCCTGGATTTGAAATAGTTTTCTGCCGCTCCACCGATCCCCGCCTTGCAGTGTTAAATTAAGCTGACGACTTTTTGGTGTCACCTTTGTTTGGGAGGATAATGGTGTTTTGGAAATGGAGCAAGGCCAGCCTGTGCTGTCCATTAATCATCCACGCTGCGTTGGCGGTAAACACTAGACATAGCAATGAACCCTTTAATGACCAACCTGTCACATCGCATCAGTCGGCCCGCGCTGACAAATGACCGCGCTCGCCAAAAAACATGCAGTTATGCTTTCTTTTTGGGGACAAGCTGCACGAGTTCTGCAACGTGTCGGACGCGGGCGCTCACCTGTAGGCCTCGATCAGCCGCTCCACCTTCTGGGCTTCTCCCTGAACCCTGATGTGTGCCTGGAATTTCCTGAGCGCTTCATCCAGCTCCATGGCCGAGAAGTCCATTTCATCCACGACGCAGCTGCAGGAAGACACGAGCCCATGAGCGTTCAGAGCGCAACGCCTCGTCTCCACGCAGAAGCTTCACACATCGTTTGCATCTGGAGATAAATTAGACTTCACGGCATTCATCAAGTTCTCCTATCGTCACTCGGTCTCAGCAAGTCGCTGAAAGTTAATACCTATACTTTAACTCGTCCTTTCAAAAGGTGGTATAAGTGCATCCTTACTAATAATGACCTATGATGAGTCAAACGTAAGACGCCAGGGTTTCATACCCAATATGAAATAATTGGTCTTGATGACAGTGCAGGGAAATTGAACTATATAACTGAATATATTACATCAGAACATGATATACAACAAGAGGAAGTGATGAAATATATTCTAAAAAAAATGAGTGAAATGCATTCATCTAGTCAAAGAGACACTCTGTCCATGATAACAGCGTCAGCTGAGAGGGATTTATCTTTCAGAATGTGAAGAACTCCCTTTGGAGACATGCGACCATGAGCCTGTCCAGAAGGAACGGTCAGGACTGACATCGTTAAAACCTTTCAGGGACAGAAAACTGAGTGCCTCCCTTTCGGGTTAGCTTTCAAAGTGCGCGCAGCCTTCAAAAGACACAATCCAGAGACTGGTCCAGACGTCCGCATGGTGGAAATCCCCACAGTGTGGCACTGGGGTATTACTTTGCTCTGGCCCTGGTTGGAAGCTGGATCCTCTCGGAGTTCATGCTGCGTTTCCTCAATCCACTAATTAATTTGATCTTTTATTCATTTACAATTGTGCGTACTGAATATCGGCAGTGATTGTCTCCCCGCTGAGACCAGGAGTGTGACTCAGCTCGCCAGTCCGCCTCGCTTGTCAGGATTTATAGGTGTTTGCTGAACGAGCCCTTTAGATCTGCCCGTCAGGCTGACAGCAGTGGACCTTTCTCTGCCTCGTCCTCTGCTGCATCTCAATGCGCTTCAAAAGGGATTTTCTAATAAGTTTGTAAAGTCTGCAGCAGAAGGCAGAGGCGCTACGTTGAGGATGCTAAGGATCATTACCGGGGAGTACGAGAGCTTTATGACTCCCCCTCCGTATTAAAGCAGACCGGGGAGTATAAATAGTATCTGTATGTTTATCCGAGCATCGCAGCAATTTCCTGAGTGGCTCCTATTTCTGTTTATTTCCTGGATGTAACTGGAGTCATTATGTAGTCCATAGAAACTGCACAGCCTGTCTGAATGGGGGCAGATTGCAAACTGCCAACCCCATTTGCAGCTAAATGACGACTTGTATTTATGCTCCTCGGAGACGAAGAAACTCAGACTCTCTGCAAATGGCAAAAGGTGGCGAGTTAAATCAAAAGCCCGGAATGATCCATCTGCACGCGCAAATGTGTCAGAGAGCAACACAGACACAACTCGCCGCAAACTCACTCAAGGACGTCCCGGTTGAACTGCTTCTGTCGGTTCCCCAGGAACTCGCCAATCATCTGCCTGCTCAAGCCTTTCCTCTGCAGCAGGAAGTGGGCGACGCCCACTGGAGTGTCAGGGACAAAGTTTCGCTCGATCAGATACTGGATGCCTTTTTCTGGTTTCCTGGTGACACAGGAAAAAGAAGAGAAAGGGAGAGGGAGAGAGAGAGAGAGGGAAGTGAGTGAGGACGCAATCCAAGTCTGAGATTATCCCACTGCACTCCCGCGCCGGGCCTCAGACGAGGGACGGCGTTCCTTCAGTGCTCCGTCCCTCTGCGGTGTTGATCACAAATGATTAAACAGGACAGAAACCAAATCCACAATCAGCCCTGATTAAACAGAAACGCCCGGACTCAGGGTGAAGTGGGGCAGAATCAATCCTGCGCTCGTTTGCACCTCAAGCACAGCGACCAGACTGGCGCGCTTCAATCAACATCGCTGCATATTTATAGCAGAAGCTGAAGATGTTGGGCTCTTCAACAAAAACAGTGCAGAGTGTGCTCTGAGCTACACTGAGAGCTGTCATTAGGACTGTGTAATGCTGTATTTCAAAACCAATTAAAATGTCAGTGACATTTCAGAAGAAGAAACTGACTCAAAAATCAGACTGCAGGAGGCGACAAATGAATTGTGAAGTATTCATTCAGCTGCGTTGACTCTCCTCAGGATTGGTTTTATGGATGAAAAACAGTTTATTTGTTGGGGAAGGAAAAGCAGTGCTGCTTTTGTTGTGAAAAAGAATGAAAAAAATGTTAAAATGGAAGCATGTTGGGAGAAGCATCACAGTCTTCATTGACTGTTCATTCTGTCTACTAAAGATGGGCCAAAACAAAAACTTAAATCCGTCTTTTGGAGTGAGAATAAGACCTTGATCCAACCAATGCTTGCTTCATCCAGCACACCTGAGCTGAAGCAGTCACGTAAGTAAGAACAGAGCTAAATTAATCCTGAACAGGGTGCAGGTCGGATCAGCAGGTCAAAGGTCTCAGCAATTTTCTAATCCAACAATCACTTCCTTTTGTTTATTCTTTTTTTTATAACCAACGCTGTTAATGATTAAAGGCTGTGTTCAATGATCACACTAAGTATTGTTTTCACGTGTGTGTCTACACTTGGTGACCAAACCAAATTGAATTGACAACCCGCCCTGCTCTGCCTCTGATTGGCTCAATCCGTTCTCGTGCTGCACAGTAAACACAGACATTAACCAATCATTTCAGTAAATGCAGCTAGAACTATCCAATCAGAGGTACAGCAGGGCTTTCTCACTCTAGAGAAGAAAAGAAAAGGTTGTCTGACTTGGAGAAACTGCAGAACGGTGCATCATGGGGGATTTGGAAGGAGTTGCATGAAAGGTTGGCTGGAAAATTTGAAGTACACTACAGGTCACATGTCAGGATAGATTTGTGAATAGTGGAGAAACACGGTGTGCTAACGTGTTAACTGTTTAGCCGAAAAACTACATCAACAAAGAAAAACCCTTGTTTAAGCTGATAGCAGACCTTGCGTGGAGGCATACGTACTTGTTGAAGAGGTTCAGGCCGATGCGATAGTGCCTCTTGCGGATGATGTCGTTGCTGAATGCGGGCGAGTCCCAGCTGTTGCGGGTCTCCTTGTGGTACGTCTGCTTGCTGAGCGTCTGCTCTCTCAGGCTGTCCCTGGACGAGGACTCGGAGCTGCAGTTGATGGTGTCGTTGGAGTTCGACGTGCTGTTGATGCTGTCGTTGTCGCCGTCTGAGAAATCCGACTCGGACTTGCTCTGCCGGTTCGCCGTACCGTTGATGGCCAGGTGGGGCTCCAGCTGCCGCGGACGGTGGCGGGAGGCGTCGTCCTCTCGAGAGGGCCCGCGCGGCGGCAGGCCGTGACCCATGTGTTTGGGGCTGCTCTGCTGGTTGGCGAGGCTCCGCTCGTAGGCGTTCTGCCTCTTCAGGGAGCTGCGATCGGAGCGGTCGCTCAGCTCCACCGAGCTGTCGCTGGGAGGTTCGATGGTCAGCAGGGGGAGGTGGTCCACCCGCAGCCGCTGCTCCTGGCATTCTAAGGAAGGTGTGCTGCGGCAGCTGGTGTCGGTGTCCCCCTTGTCGTCCTTGTGAGCGAGGGACCAGTAGTCCTGGGAAGAGTTGAGGGACCGCTGGCGCAGGTCCGACTCTGTGCTGGAGGGCCGATCGACGGACTGAGACAGAGGCAGCGGCGGGGAGAGCTCCTCCTCGTCGATGTAAAGCGTCACGTCGCTGTAAGAGGCCGTCATCTCGTCCAGCTTCCGGTGGTCTGCGCTGTGGGACGGCTTCACCTGGCAGCTGACCTCCCGGTCCACATCCGGGTGGCCTCTTCCCGGCTCTGACTGACTGTCCTCGCCGTGTAAACTGCGGCAGTTCAGAGCGTCGTCTATCGATTCAGCGAGAGACTTCACTTGCCTTGAGAAGGCATCCTCCAGCTCCGTAATGGCGTCCGTAAAGTCACTCTGTGTGGTGGGTGTCTTGGCCTGCACCCCCATCTCCCCGCCGTGCTCCGACTGCATCAACGCACCGATCTTGGTGCCATCATCCGTTAGCGAAACCTGCTTTCCCTCGAAGTAGGAGCTGTGGACTTTTTCAGGTCCTTCAAAGGAAAACTGCATCCTCATATTGGATAGGACGATCCGTCTGGACATACGGTTCTCAGACATAGAACTTCTAAGACGCTCAAAGTTTTTGTTCATCTGGTACTGACGGAAGGCTGTCTGGATGGTGCGGGCAGCATGCCGGGTTATGAAACGCCCGCCATATTTACGCTCTAGCATCTCCACCTGCGAGCAGAAAAGGGAAAGTTGATGATGTACACACCGCAAAAGGCAGATTTACGTCCTTTCAGCCCTCACTCAGTGATTTTCTAGTCAGACGCATTATATTTTACTGATGGAAAATCCTTAACTTTATGGACATGACAGTAATTCAAATATCTTCTAACCTTTAACCCTAAAATACCTGCATTTCTGAAGATTTATATGCACATTAGTATGTCATAAAATTTAATGTGGCTCACAGGTTCCATACTTCCAAAGTCAGGCGATCATCGAACCAGAATATCTTATTACCACAGGGCCAAAGAGATGGAGGTTCTCCTGGTTTTCTAGAAACTTCATCTTAAATCCTAAAACTTGACCTTTTGCAGTGGACAGTGACCACCTTAATCACCTAAGAATCTTTCCTATTCAGGCATTTGATCAGGTTAGGTATATGGAAGCTACGTCAGAGGACTACTCTAGAGAAACGCTTCCTTCATTTTCTAAAAGCAAGACACAACTAAGACTGTGTGTTTGATCATATTCTGGGGAAAAGTGTGATATTCGGTGGTAAGTTCAATCACCCCTGGATTCAGGAACCACTCACATGACAGCGTTTCAGGTGAAACATTTCTGTTAAAGGTAAGTTTCCTGTTTATATGAATGTGAACCAATCGGCAGTCTCTTGTACTGTAAACTGAAAAAGCAGAGCGATGAACAGTAGCCATAAGCAGAGTGTTGCAGTTGTGTTGCCCTTGTGCACATTGACCCAGTTTTCCACCTCTGGCCTCACGCCGTAAAATGACACTAATCGGGCTCCATGTGAGGGCCGAAGCGCCCCGTCAACCAAAAGGGACACGGCGGAGGCTGTCACTGTGGTAAGGACTACTGTAACAGAAGTACTTTCTCTGGTTCAAATAGGTGAACAGTGACAGGTAGGTTCAGGATTGCTGGGAGCAGCCGACAGTCAAGCGCTCTACTTCCTGCTGTAAATCTCAGTTTACGACTTGGTTCTCTCTACGTATCCACTCTGGGCCGTGTGAAGAAGCTGTGGGTCATGACCACAACAATAAGAAAGGCTTTACAAGAGGCCAAAGTTTGTTTTCCCCCTTCAGGGAGGCAGGCCTCCTCCTTGTGACAGGCTGATGAGTTACAGAGAGGCTCGGGGTAGAGTTACTGCCCCTGCACCGAGGGGTAGGGGGAACTTGATCAGGATGCCCCCCTCTGGTAGCCGTGCTTTGGGGGGGCATCAGGGATGACCAACTGGGAGAGTCCCCAAGGTCACCCCAGGACTGGCTGGACAGATCCCATCGCTCAGCGGGAATCGGACGTCCTGGGGTTAACCCCGGAGAGCCGGAGGAAGACAGGGACAGTCTTTCAACAATGTTCTCCACTTTGTGCCAAGTTTGTGCATGTGAAGCTAGAAGAAGGCGTGTTTTCAGTCCAGTTAAACCCACGCCTGAGTTCTCTAAGGCTCGGTAAGCAGGTTGTAGACACATTGAGGGAGGCCGCTGATATTTTTGGGAACATTATTGTAAAAGGTTGCCCATTCAACCAAACAAGAACAACCTTTAAAATCAGGACAGCGGATCACGAACGGGTCCAAACAACAGTTACTTCAAGTACGAGTGGACTTATCCAGAGATCTGTACTGGCATCTGTGGAGATGTGGGTTTCATTTCTAACTGTTTGTTTTCTGATTTAACACTCATTTTTACTACTCATTTCTCTCCTTTCATTATCCTACAAATATATTTAATGCTGCAGCCATTGTGTACTACGACACTAGTCTTCAATTGTTAATGTCCTTTGTCAAACAGCTGAAACTGAAGGATCTGGGATGCATCTTAAGAAAATGAGAATACCATGCTAAAAAGGTACGGACGCTAATTTAAAATAGAACTGAGATTAGCATGATTGTCTGCAGCATGCGTGTGTGGTTTTATTACCAAAACTAACAACAGCACCCACTAGTGGTCCAATATGAAAACAACAATTTTCAGTGTTCCTGATGTTGCTGTGTGAATGCAGAACTTGTTGGTTTCATGGCATTATGATGGTACAATTACCTTTTCAACTGCTAACTAGTGAACTTCAAGTCGCCTGCCAATGTAACAACTGTTATATATATATTTATATATATTTATATCTAACATGCTCGGAGGCTTGTTTCTAAAATTTAACTTTTGGTTCAATTGCATTTGCAATAAATAATCATTAATATTGCATGGAAAGCAGATCCTCCACCCGCAGTGGAAGCCAGCAATGCAATTAAAACCCACAGTCCAGTGGGATCCTGCTGTGTTATTCTGTTACAAAATATTCAATTAAAACAAATGTCAGAACATGAACTGATAAGTTAACTGCAAATTTGTCCAACTCCACTTTCACGTCTACTAAACCACAGAGATTTTTTGAGGTTGTCTTAGGAGATCAGACACATTTCAATCCTCTCATCCTTTCCTGCTGTAATAATCCAGTGACCCCATTGTTTACCTACTGAGAGCCACACACTTTCTATTTTCACATAGCTGCAGTCAATCCGGGGGATTGGGGGGGATTTCTTTGCTGATTTCTAAACTCCAAACAGGAAAAAAGGCAGCGGAGGTGAACGATAATCCCTGCCGGATTTGTTACTACATGCTACTCTCTTCACATAACACACAGTAATCTGTCCGAAAGTCGCTCTGCAAAAATGAGTCGCTCAGCCTTGACGATTTCAGCTGTGAAAAACACAACGACATTGATTCGGACTTCTGGAGATAATTCAGATCTATTCATTCGTGCTTACGCTTGATTGCTGAGTAAAAGTGAAGCAGGTCCTCGGGAAGCGCTCCCACTCACCTGCTTGTCCTGCAGGTCCGAGGAGAGCTCATAGCTCTCCGACAGCGAGCGCGAGCGCTTGATGGCCTCCTCCTCGGCCTGCTTGCGGAGGATGGACTGCGAGTGCTGCAGTTTGGGCCGGCGGGGCCGCAGGTGGCCGGGGAGGAGGATGTGTCCGTAGAACTGGCTGTCCAGGTGGTCGGGGCCGAGCCCGCCGCCGCCGCCGCCGCGGGTCACTGGGACGCAACTGTAGCCGCCGCTGGGGTCCACAGAGGCGCCCACCTCGCTGCCCGAAGCATCACCTTCCACACTGTAACACACACACACACACAAACACACACACATCAGTGTGCTGCCTTCCTGAGAGCGCTGCCCTGAGTCAACACGCAGCACGTGACAGACGGGAAATGTGAACTTTGATACCGCCGGCTGGGTATATATGAGAGGGAGAGCATTTATAGAAGCATTCAGTGTGTGCTGCCCGTCCTCCGCACACGCTCTGCCGTGTCACCCAGGAACGGCCTCGGGCCAGACTGGATTAGCTGAAGTCAAATGTCTGAACAAACCGCCGACATCCACAGCCATGAAGAACAGTCCGAACTGGTTAAAACACACAAGGAAAGTCGGAGCACAAGCTTGTGCTGAGAAGATGCCGGAACTTTATAAACCTGGTATCTCCATTACTCGATTACTGAAGCTACTGAAGTGATCCATTCAACCTTCCCTCTGTCATCGGGGAACAGTAACTGTAAGAGGAGGGCCTCACCTCTCCGGAGGGAACCAGACCTGCTTTGCGCGACAGCAGTGTCGGCATCACTCAAACCAGCATTAGAAGCCTCCAATAAACCTCAGATTCCCTTTCACAGACCTAACAGCAGCTGCCTGCATGCTGACGGTTTTTCTTCTCTCTGACAGCCGGTCTGCAGAGAACAATAACGCCCCGTTCACACAACATTTTGTCATTTTCATGCGTTCACATATAAATGAAAGAAGAGTAGTTTACATGACAACGCCGGTCGGAGTCAGTGAGAACGGTCTGTCGTCGTGTAAACGGGGGAAACTGCAGCTTTCTTGAAAACACTTTTTCCCGTCACTGTAAACAGTACAAACCCAGTTGTTAACTGGCGGCCACAAGTAAAGTCAGTACTATTACTGCGGTAACTGTAATGAAATGCTCATTTACAGTAAGTGGAAACACGACCCCCCCGCAGTAATGAGCAGCGACAGGCTCCCTGGGAGCTCAGCCACAGATGGCGAGTCTTTCATACAGCAGCGACGCGTGGAGAGGCCTGGCGCCGCCGTGCGCTCAGATCCGAGGAGAAGCCTCCACAATGGAAATCAAAGCGGCTTCATGAGAGGAGAAAAGACAGCAACCTGATGTGACTGCCTCCCTCCTGAGAGCTTGATTTGAAGGAGCGGCGTCTGGTTTTGTGCTGCGGCAGAACAGGATGCCGGATTAAACATGTATCAAACCGCTCATCCACATTTCAATGAAGCGCGTTCAGTTCTATCGGCGGTGAAGCGGCTCAGCGTGGAGGAAGTGCTGACGAGAGAACCACAGCTTCATCTGCCTCAAAGAGAATATACATCCACATACATTCACAGCTGTACATTATGGATGGAGCTGCGAGGACGAGCTCGTCACATGAAAACTACCAACACGGGAGATATGAATGCGACGGCAGGGGGCCTGAAATGACGGCTTCTGCTGGCTTTACCTCGCTCTCACAATGACAAAGACTGCATCTGGAGCTTTATTTCCTGTTTAAAAACATGAGGAGAACATAACTTCCTTCATATAACTGACACTTGCTGAAAGTTTGTCTCAAATTATTGTTTTGCTTCCAAAAAGAGTCATTAGGCCCCATTTACACGACAGCTCAGGGAACAAAATGTAGCCTCTTTGCATTTCCCAGAAAAGTTTCAGAGAAGTTTTGTGTTCACAAGACAACCTTTCTAAAACGATTCATGTTGGGCCACTAGTGGGTGCTGTTTGCTTTTTCAAATATCAAGTTCCAGAAGAATCTGGATTCAGAGTCATGATGAAAAGCAATGTCACATGTGCAGAGAGTGTTTCATCCATTCATCGAAGATAACGGCAGATCAGATCCCCTTCGAGCTGACTCGTGATACTGGATTACTTAATTCTTTTTGGGGGGTTTTCATGATGAATATAAAGTACCTATATGTTCATCTGTACCCGGTTGGAACCGACTATGGTCAGGAAACATGCTGGCACGCTCTTACTTTCAGTGAATGTTCAATTGGTAAATAGAAAGTTTCCCATCATGAGTCTTGATATTCTCTAAAGTTTGCAAAGCTGAATTTCTCTTGAAAATATGAGCCCAGAGCACCCCTCCACTGACAGTTCAACCCCCTCCAGGTCAGTATGTCCCCCGCGCGGTAAGACCGCTGAAAGATCGATACTCCACACGTTTCTCCACCAGCATGACTTGGACAAACTGCCAGCTTCTTTCAGCCGGAACGTTTCCACCGAGCTGAAACTCTGAGATTCACTCATTCTCTTCTCCGTAACGCGGCAGTATTTCACACCAGAAGGTCGTCCGTGGCGGTGTGCGTAGCTGTGATGGCGACAACAGCACGGCGAGGGAGCGCTGCGTCGGAGATGTACTTCCTTCATCAATTCGCCTCAGACAGCAGCGTGGCCGGCTTTCTGGATCCGCTCTGGAAAAACAATAAATCCACGGAGTGCGGCGTGGAGCCCGTTGCTGCCTTGGTATTCCGTGACCTTGAGAGCAATACGCCGTCAATCAGTGAGCGAGAAATGGTCTGTGATTCAGACACAGCAGTGAGGAGACAATATCACCTTGACTCCTTCTTAAACAGATCAAGGTCTTAAAAAACTTCATCTCTAAAAGGTTCATCAATACAGTTAATTCCGCCGTGTCGTCAGTATGATGTGATGGACGATGCAGTACATTTTAAGTTCAGAGATTATTGATCAGGGTAGAACCTCATCAAACAACAGAGAACGAGTGAAGGTCAGGAGAGACACGGTCAGACCAAAGCTTTAAATGCAGACAGATCCGACACCCAGAGAGGCTCAGAGCACGAAACTAACGATTCAGTCACAAAACAGTTTTCCCTACTTGAAAACTACATCATTTTCCTTGTTTCTGCTATTTCTGCATAAAGGTCGGACTTTTCTGAAACGTCTAGTAAACAGACCTTCATCTCCTTCAAATCTCACATCGACGTCAGATCAATTAGAGAGCTGTGCTTCCCCCTCTGGCCACCAGGTGTCAGTGTTGGAATCTGCACTCAGCATTTTCTCCCAGAAAATTCGTCAAGAGAAAGAAGCCAAACCTCAGGTGTGTTGTGTTAACACACTGAGGTGGGAAAAAATAAATCTGGAAACAAGAGGGTGACCGCCAATTTACTTTCATTATTCTGCCGTTTTCTGTAATTATTCCGTGAATTTGAGGTACTGCTGCATGAAAATGTAAAGAATGACACTTTAGCTAAAGTCTTCAGAGGGTCTCATGTTTATTGTCTGAAACTATGAGGACCAATGAGGGTATATATGGATCACGATGACTGTTATAAACAGAGATACATATAATAAATATGTGAATATTGTCATAGGAAGTGCAGCACTGAGCTGACGTGCGGTGTGTGAATCTGGAGTCAGACGTGTGGAGCGTGGCGAGGCGGGGTGAAGATCCTCTGTCTAGGGATCACTCCGCTCATTACAGAAAATGTCATCCTTCATCAATCTGGACTCTCAACACTGTTAATAATGAAAAAGAAACCACACTGGGAACTCTCCAGTCATTTCTCATTTTAAAAGGAACCCATTTAATCAGCCGCAGAGAGCTTCAATTAGACCGGAAGGTGGGCCTCTGTGGCAGAGGGTCTTTTACAGGAACAATCCAAGACGAGCACAATATGCTTGAAATGCAGCCAAACCTCCGGGGATTCCAACAGAAAGCATGCTGACACTCCAGGATTGTTTAAAGTCTTCACCGGGCTGCTTGGATCGCAGTAAACAACACGCTCGATGCTCGTTTCCTCAACAAAAATCAGAGAGCGAAATGCGGCCCTGCTCAGGTGAAGCCGGTTGGACGCGTTGTGTTCCGGAGCCGAACAGAGACACTTTGCATTTCAATACCGATAACCTGCGCCGTCTCCTCCCGGCGGCACAGAGGGCTGAGTCACCCCGGCAGTCACAGCATTACTGATCCCATTCATTCACACTAGATGGACTGTGATTAATCTCCAATTTACTGCCCCAAAAATCCCATTTTATAGCAGAAGACACAGAAACGCCGAGCAGAGAGAAGGAATGAGAGTTTACACCAGCTGTGTTCGTTAAATGGCGTCAGATCAATAAAACAGTCAATGTCAGTTCTTATCAGCGTTTCAGACTGAAGGTTCGAGCTGCAGCTCCCACTGTAAAGACCAAGGAGGCTGCTGGGAAATCTGCAGCATATCCAGAAAATCTCTGTCCAACTGTTCTGTATTCAGCTTTCAGAGCTGGAGCAAAAGTTATATCATTAAAATGTCATTAGCATCGTCTTCACATCCTAATTTCTCCATTTGACGGAAGAATCATGCACAGGTGCATTTTCTTATGCTGCTCAGACTGAATGATTTTGTTGCTGTTCATTCACACTCAATAGATTTTACTTTATAGAAGCCACCAATTCACCAATGCTGCTTTTACAAGTACTAAACTGTGGCTGCCAGCTAAACTCTGCACATCGCTCATCCGTCTGCTGCTGACGCTTCTGACAGATGACGTTGTTATAAGCAGAAAAAATATGCAACTGTGTGAGACATTACCTAATTTTTAATTGCCATACAGAAATATTTACACAGTCGATGTGCCATACGCGTTTACAAAGTGCTTTCACACAACCAAAGTTAACACACAGTGCTGCACACCAGGAGTGCAATTCAAAGCACACAACAGGAAACAGAATGAGAGAGAAAACTATAAAACACGGCAAAAACAGGAACGAGGGGATTAAAACACCCAAAACAACACTGACGCAAATAATACAAAATCAGATCAACGTGTGAGTCGACAGCCAGCGAGGAAAAGTAGGTTTTATGATGTGTAATAAAGAAGAGGCCTGTCTGACATGTAAAAGGAGAGTCCAGAGACTGGTGAGAGGAAAGCTAAGACAAACAAGAATCTGCTCTGCTCCGGTCAGTGGTTCAGACGCCGCGTCCTAAAGCCCTCTGACCTCTGGGGATCAGTTTGATTCTTTTATACGTTATTGGGGGAAATTGCTTTTTTCTCGGATGCAGTGGTGCAGCTTATGGGGGTCAAGGGTCACGCTCAAGGCCACAGTGGAGACCGGTCTGCTGTGGGAATTGAATCTGTGAACTCTCGATCCAGAGCTGGTTTCTCTGGCCACTGCTGGGACCGCCCGTCACTCAGAGCGACGTCTGGAGCTGCCCTTGAACAGACAACTTGCCGGTAATGCTGCTCTATAATACTGAGACCGTGTTTCATTTTGATTTGAATCCACAGTTTTGCTAAACCGTGCCTCGTTTACACGGTGTTTCAATGAGGAGGCCTTGTTTTGTGCTTTCCTTCATGAAAAGTTCAGGAACACCACCTCCTCGTCTCTCCTTTTAGAGGAAAGATCACACGCAGTCTGTTTGGACTCAGTCTAGACAAAGCGTCTGAAATTCTCAGTAAAGAGGCAGATATTGGCTCATGCGCCGCCGTCTCGCCGTCTCCCTGCCAGAGACATGTTTTGGAAGCTCTAACTTTGCAGTGACAAACTGCTAATGAGACGAGCGAACATATTTTTGCAAATTGGCAGAAGTTTGGTCCAAATCTGAGATCACAGCGCCGCTCCCCCCTTCATGTGATGTTCGACTTTTAACAGCCCTAAAAGCGTCTCCTGTGTTTTCCCCAGCTTCCTGTTCTGTTTGCGTCTCCATTTTCCTTGTTTTCTGTTGCTTTCTGGTGTGAGTAACAGAATCCTGAGCAGCTTGGCGAGTCATGCGAAGGGCGTCGGAGTCGTTTCTGTTTTGTCTACAGTCTAATCACTCGTACGGTCGCTGGTCACCAAGGAGGTGCAAATGCAAACACTGGAGATGAGATCGCAACACATTATGTAAAAACTGGAAAATCACGGTTTTTACAGACGCATGAGCGCCACAGCTCTTTTCCACCCGTCTGTTTTCGTCCACCTCAGACTTTCCATGAGAAACTCCAGCCCTTCAGAGATCCTCAGCCTGAGCACGGCTCCTTCAGGGCCATGAACCCTGAGCCACTCTGAGTTTACACTTTGACCTTCAAGAGACGTTTCTTTGGCCAACTGTTCTCCACAATTCCACTGAAAAGACTCAGAATGACAAGGAAAGCAGCCAAACCCGGCAGTCCACCGATGGAGAAGCCTCGGCCTGCAGCACTCACCTTGCCCCGAACGCCAAGCCCACATTTCCAGTCCACAGCCCCGCGGCCCCGCGGCCCCCCGGCCCCCCGGCGCTCCATGACAGCGCATAAACGGCCTTCCGATTGAATCTTAATGAAGCGAACGATCTGTCAAAGGCGGCGAGCGAAGTGAGGACAGCTCCGCCGTGGACGCGTTCCCCGGAGACGTTCCTCCGCCGCGCCGCCGAGCGGCTCTATCAGACCAGAGCGTCTTCCCGCCGTCGTACCGCGGCCCTGATTTAATGACTCCGAGCTGCCACTCGCTGCCGTCCCGGGCCCGTTTGTTTGGCCCCGCATCCACGCCGAACCGCCTCAACTCCCGAAAGTTGACTGAGTTGAAAAGTTGAGTTGGAGGGCGCCGAAAACGGAGTGCCGACGCAGAGTCCTCCTCCATCAGCAGCTAAACGGGGAGCCGGTTGACTCAATAAGAGACGGCAGTAATTCTGTTGGACATGAACGATTTCTCCCTCAATGAGAGGAGCGACCGCGAGTCCCTCGTCCGCCAACGGTCAATCAAAGAGCGAGCAGATGACCAGTCCTCCGGGCGGCGCCGGCACACTCACCGTGCTGGTCTTCATGAGTATTTGTTCCTGCACAATAACAAAACGCTCTGAACTTCCTCCTGTTCCGCTTTCACCAAAAGTGACAGAGAAGCTGAGCTGACTGTTGCTGAACCTCGTCCAGTCTCACGTTTCTTCAGACGTCGAGCTGGACTGGTTTTCCTCATAAGAACAGATTTTGTCTCAGAACAAGGCAAACCCTGCGTCTTTCATTTGTTCTCAACACAAAGATAAAACGTACAGACAAGACTTCACTGGCGTCCCTTCAAGGCCAACATAAAACCAATCATCATCAACTAATCCTCCGTTTCAGCCTCTCTTAAACCCGACTGTAACCAATTAGGCCCATTTAATCACCATTTCCACTGCGTCTCTGTTATCCAAACCTCATTAAGCCCACATTTCCTCGCCCGATGAAGTACCAACATTTGACTTGGAGCTAATTGGCACTAATCGTTTGATTTAGTTTTTACATTTTGACAACTGCTTTGATTCCTGTAAGCTCATTGTTTGAATCAGGAAACTACATTTTTACCTTTCCTTATTCATTATTTTAGGCTGTTTCATTATTTGCAGCAAACCAATGTTTATGCTGTTGTATATTATTTAAATATCTCCAGTTTTTCTAAATCTTTACTGTAATCCAGGGATTGTAGTAGTTCTGTCTTTAATTAAACTAAAGTAAACATTGTCTGGTTCTCTCTGAAACTTCTGCTCGGTCTGAGCAACCTGAAGAGTTTCCTGATTTAAAAGACGTGTGATTAGAAGTGTTTTATTTCTCTTGATAGTGAAGTAAAGTGGATTTAATTTCACAGTGGAGTTCGTGCAGTTCCCAGGGTTATAGCATGACTTTAATGGCTCGCTAACGTCGCCCATAAAGCTTCGGGCCGCTCCGCCGTCAGCACAGCTCTCATTATTCAGCTTTTTCCTTGAGCCCGGAACGCTCGGCTCCAGCCTCCCCTCCCGGTGACCTTTCCCGCTACGTGTGAAGAATCCAAACACCTGGAGGAGGCAGACTGAACTGTACATGACAGGAATGACCGAGCGGAGAGCTGGATAAATACCGCCGTAACGACAGCGGGACGTGTTGGAATGACAGCTGCAGAGCGGCGCCGTCGCTCTGCGTTCGGTTTGCATGCATCTGTGCCACCGCATTGATCGGCACCCGCTTCCTCGTGTAGCTGTCCATCGATCGCACTAAAAAGCCCGTTGAGGAATGCAGGAAACAGCCGGTCCCTTAACTGTAGCTGGACGAGCGCTTTCTGCAGAAAGACAACTCAACACCGCCTGGTTGTTTAAGGACTTGTCTTCCCTCCACGGCGCAGCGCAGCCAGAAGCACGGCGGCGACAACAGCTCCTCGCCCTCAGAGGTCCTGGTACCAGCCGCTTTCAGCTCGTCTCTTCAACCCTTCACCAACACTCGTCCTCTCACCCCCACCCTCCAGCAGCATGCCCACCGTCCCACTGCAGGGACACTTCCACATGCTGCATGGAGCCGCCTCTCGTCCATCGGGGACAGAAATAGAGTCATTGACAGACACTGCATTTTCTGCTCCGGTTGGTAAGTAAATTGAGCGGTGTGTGTGTGTGTGTGTGTGTGTGTGTGTGAGGGTACTGGTGTGTGCACGTCCACCTCCCCAGATGCTCTGCTCCCCGAAACATCGCCGCCGCTGATCACAGCTGCAGGCAGGAAGCTGAGCGGAGCCGTAAAGAGAGAAGCTGAGAACGATCGCGGATCTCATGTTGACTTGATATCAAGAATCCTCACGGTAAATAAAAACTGCTCCGCTCAGTCGGGCCGTCCGAGGCCCGTTTACACACCGGGTTGTTCATGTGAGGGAGGAGTGTGTAGGAATAAGCAGCAGCTGAGTGTCTGTTCCTCCGGGGGGGGGGGGGGGTTTATTCCCGACTCCCTGCTGTGTTGAGCCGAGTGTTCCTCTGAGGAAAAGACCGAATCAAAGCCGACACGCCACAGCCCTCCGCTGTAAACGCCGTCTTCACACAGTTCTAACACCCAAAAAGTGTTCAGGAAGATGTTCTGCCTCCCAAATGAGGGTCTGCTGGAATGGTTTCTCGCCATAAAGGCCGATCTTTTAAACCTCGACATGGACGGAGTTCAACCTCCAGAGCTCCAGGTAGTCACAGCAGGAGGTACGATGTGATGTGAAGGCTCGGCGATCGGAGCAAACGGAACATTCACTCATTCATAAACCTGGATTTTTGGAAAGGATTCTCAGCGACTCGGGCTGTAAAGACCTCGTTTCCACAACCTTTTCCAGTGAAAACACAGAAGCCTTCGTTCTGTTTTTCATGTAATTTTGCACAACCTGAAGCATTCCTGCAAATCAGCAACTTCTGACTTCAAACATGGAGGGTGGTGAAAGTTTCTGGACCTCCTCCAAACCCAGCGAGCCTTTATTTCCTCCCACTCAGGCGTCAGCCAACAATTTGTTCCACTTTCCATGCCGACAAACAAATTGCACCACAATGCATCTGTGCACTGCAGCGTTGTTTGGATAAACTGGGCTGAATTACAGCAGCTGCTCTGAATGGAGCTGGCTCAGTGTTCGCTGTCGAGATGGACACTTTGATAAACCTGGTGTCCTGTGGTGTAGGAATGTTGATTTATCAGTTCTGGTCAGTCAGTCATTAGAACAGGCTCCGTTCAGGAACCATGAGCCTTTGCTTCTCATGAGTCCATCACTAGTTCACTGCTGTTCACGTCCCTGAATGAGAATGAGAAGTTTGGCATTCCTGAAGAAGACCTGACGTATACACTCCTGTCATGATTTGAGTTAGTCGACCTCCCAAATCTGCTCTGGCAGATGATCAACTGGCATGTAGGAGAAGAAAAATGCAAACACTTCCTGTTCTACGAATGAAAAAAACAAAACAAAAAAGCAAGTGATCCAGGTAGGAGTAATGTTTCATTGCTGGATTTAAAGTGTGTTTGTTGTAGCTTGAAATATGAGATTATATTTGACCTGGTTCTTTTTGCACCTCACTTTAATTATGAGCCGGAGCTGAATGTACACAAGCAGCGCTGCTATTTCCTCAGCCATTAACTCGGCTCTCCGCCGGCCTGCGCCCGGTCCGCGCTCAGGCCGCGGCGTGTTTTCACAAGTGCCGGCACACTCGTAATTATCTCCAGTGTGAGAAGCGTGTCCTGTTTACAGATCCAGGGGAAAAGGTTCATTTTGACCAGAAAACAAAGATCCCGGCAGAGACGGCCCTCGGCCTCTGGCCGCGCTCCAAACACGTCATCCCCACGCCGCCGCCGCTGCCGCCGCCGAGCGAGCGCGCCCGGCCCCGCTCTAAAGCTGTTTGGCCTGGGTTCAGCCCTGTAATCCCTGAGCTCAGAACGCGCCCACGTGTGGCCCCCGGGGGGAGGCGGCGGCGGCGGCCCGGCCCTCTGCAGCTCTGCAGCGAGGGGATTAACTCCGCGCTCTCAGGATGCACGGCGCTGAACGCTCTTCGCCCACTTCAGGAGCAGCGCCGTGCACGTGCTGGCATGCATACATTCAGGTCGCACTGCGTGCCATCATGCACGCAAACGGCCCCGTCGCCGGCAGGCTGCAGGGTCCAGATGCAAACGCAGTCGATGTTCTGCTGATGACCATATGGCGAGCGAATCTGCTCCGTGTTTACGCTCTGCAGCGGCTCCACGAACCACCTCGCTGCAGTTATTCAGCTTATCTCCGCTAATCCTGCTGCCGTAACTCTTCCTCCATCCTGCTTCTGAGCCGCCCCTAAGCTCCAGAGCCAAACCGGCGCCGGGAACCTGCCGCTCGGTGGCGAGCAGCAGACACGGAACAGCGCCGGGCAAACACGAGCCTCGACTCACAACCCTGCAGATCACACACCGGCTCAAAGAAATGGTTCCAGCGGCCTGACGGGCCGCGAAATGCCTCATTATTCCACCAAATGCACACCAGCTCCGATTCAGCCGTCCATTATCTGCAAGCAATTTGTGGTTTATTGAAGGTATTCCTGACCCGAGTTCATCTGATCACTTTCTACAGTAATTATCATATATCATTACATAAAAATGGTTGCAAATGTCTCACTTGTCCTCTTCAATTTTACCTGATTAGCTTCAGAAGATGGACTCCAATAACGAGTGGAAACATCCTGAATGATGAATGAAGGAAAGTTACAGCTTCTGGGAAAACGCGCGTCATGCCGGCTGGATAATTCCAGTCGGCTCTTCACAGTACACCAGGACGCTGCTTCACACTCACCAGGGATCATTCTGGTTGCCAGATGAGAGTATTTCTCCGTAATATAATACCATCCAGAGAAACAGACAAAGTCTTAATTAACAGAATGACTCTAGAATCTATTGCAGTTTTATCAGCTTTAATCATTTTGAAGTCAGGGTTGCTAGTTTCTCAGTTTATACGGTGGAGAATTGAGGTTAATGTCAAGGTTTAGTTTGGTTTTCACTTGAAAATGTAACGTAATGGAGCCTGAACAGCGTCTCTGTCACGGTGCAGTAGTTATACATTCATCTTCAAAAGGTATTGATTTGAAATGGACCTTGAGAAAGCTGTCCAGACAGATTAAATCATTTGTTTTTATCGTCTCCTCAACACTGGTTTGGAAAACCTCCTGATTTTCTGACTATAAAGTCATGAAAGCGTCCAGATCGTCAGATCTCAGCAGACGTCTTCAGTGTTTTCATGAATGATTGAAATCATGTCCAACAATAAAGTCAAATGTGAACGAAGGTGATTCATCCTGTGAGCGATCGCTGCAGTAATCCCAGCCTGAGTGAAGGATGCATCGAGCTGAAATCAATCTGTGTCACTCTGGGCATAAATCCCTCACATGATGTTTGCTTTCTTGCCCGCTCCGTACGTGTGCTCCACGCCGGGGTTGAGCTTTTATCATCAGTTCCAATCTGCAGTGTTTGTTATTGTCAGGTCTGAGCGGCGTGCGGACAATCCGCGCTAACCCCCCGATGCTATCTGCCAGTTCAGGACAGGAAGCCTTTTTTCAGACGTCCTCCGCGGACACGGGGAGCGGCGCTGCCGAGCGGCTCGCCGAGATTCAGGACATGAAAATAAACTTCCTCACAATCTGATGGAGGTCAAGCAACACTTCAGTTAGCAGGGGAGAGAGGAGCGAGGCTGGCGGTGACGCCGCGGCCCCGCCCCCAATGCACAGGCTCCGCCCCCAACACCGGGGTCTTCAGGATTCCCCACCGCGGCAGGATGAGTTCAGGTTCTCGGTTAGAAGTCCAGACAAGCAAACAGGAATGGAAACGATGCTCAAAGATTCCCTCCAGGCAAACCTGGAAGTGTCCATAAAATACACAGCCTGTTCGCTGCACACTTTGATCAGTTTTCTTCACATAAATTATCGTGGCACTAAGATTTTACTCGACATAGAGACGCAACAGAGCAGCGACTCTGCAAAATAACTTATATTACACAACAAACAGGGTGCGGACGCCTCCTGGAACTGCATATTGATTGGCTCGTATGATCTGAAAGCAAAATATATCATTATCTGATGTTCACTTTTATTCGTTTTTGATTAAACAAGTCAAAATTATTGTCAATTTATCTATTTATTGCTAATTTAAAAAATTAAACAAAATATTCTTTAATAATTCCGTGAGAAATCACATGTTTACATGTTGTTGTTTTTTTTAAACTAGACAGTTACTTTGTAACCAGATGTGGCGTTTTGTGTGTCCAGTATTGTTCTACAGAGCAGAAACAGTGTGTTACTGGTGTGTGGTGTCCATGTGAGAGCGGTGAGCGGTTCGGGCGATATCCAGGATCCAGCTGCAGTTCCTGCAGCACCTCAAGTCAAACACTGCTTCCATCTGCTGAGGCTGGGAGCTGTTCTGACAGTTTGCCTGAAAGCAAAGAAACCCTTCAGCTGAGAGAGGAAGATAACGTTTCCTAGAAACGGGGTACAAGGAGAACTCCTCCGATCTGCACAATGTGAGGGAATTCAGAAGTTTAGGCACCAAAAACGGGTCCTGTTGTGGCTGAAGTGGGATTCAACTTCAAACTACTTGCTGTAAGTTCATGGTTTGGAGTTCTGACAAAAGCTGCAGTGAAGCTCAAACTTATTGTAAACAACACAGGACAACGTCTCCATAAACCACGTTTCTTCTCCAAGACAGCATCAATTACTTCAATATGAAAAATTCAATCACACATCTCTTCTTCTAGAACTCTTCTGTCATCGAAGCAAACTTTATTGCTCTTTTTTCCTATTAGCAGTTACTCCTCCTGGGTAATAAACCTCAACATCTGTCCTCTCAGACCAGCCAAATGATGCTCTTCTCCGTCCCGAGGAGGATGGAGGAAGTATTTACTCAGATACCTGATTACCTGATCTAAAATGGCGAGCGGTGGAACTATGAAGAGGCGTCTGGAGCTGAGTGAATCAGAGCCATGAATACTGAACCAGTTCACACTGATTTCATCCAGTCAGACGGTCGAACATGAACCAGTTCTGATGCTGAGAATCCAGATCAGCACACTGCGACGGGGACGGGACTCCTGGACGATCATGCGAGAAGGGAGAGGGACAAACCAATCATCACCGGATAATGGGGAGTGTTTTTGGGGGTAATGAGCTGACGCTCAAACAGCAAGTTACTGCAGTCATTTTCCATTTGTCTGCAAAGCAGAAACGTCCCCTGCCAGTTCAGTACGCCCGCCATCGTCACAGCCCGGTAATGAAGACGCTAGCTGTTATGAAAGGTGTTTGATTTCCTGCACAGACTTGACTCTGTGCTTATGTAAGGGTTTTTTTTTTTTTTTTTTTTTAAATTTCTGCTCATTTAAGTTTGTAAAGTCTAGTAGATTATTGAGGTTTCTGTGCAACAAGTTAAAATTTATCCCGAGTGGGCAGCTCGGCCCGCCGCAGTGAGCGACGGGCCGCTCCGAGCGAGGACCATCAGGGCGCCATCACGCAGCCTGGATCCGAGCCGAGAGCCGCTGACAGGCTCCAGATTCGCCTGCTGCTTTCAAGGGCACCTCATCCCGACGAGGGGAGGAAGGAAAGAGGCTGGGAGCACAGGAGGAGCAGCTGTACGTCGTCTGCTGCGAGGCTCGGGACTGAAAGCCGAAGGGAGGAAGGAGGATGTATTATAGAGCTCAGGCCGGCCAGGTCAGCTCTCCAAATGTCACCGGCAGCAGCAGGAGGAGAAATGGAAATAAGCAAGACCAACACAGATTGAAATGTCACTCTGCGTCCCTTCAAAGCGCAGCGCTGTTTCCCTAAGAAGCAGACGTTCCAGCAGAGAGCCGCCAAAACCCGGCGTGTGGGCGGTTTGGGCGGAGGGCAGGGACCTACCGTGGCGGCGGCGTCAAGTGAGGAGCAGCTGCCCGTCTGGACCCGGGAAGAGACCAGCCCCTGTGGAAGTCCCAGCAGGCTCTGCTCGTCCGTCTGCGTCTAACGGGACTGCGTGAGAGGCGAGCCGCCGCCAGCCCCGGCCACGCCCCCCTCTGAAGGACACTGTCTGCACACGCTCGCCGCGGAGCGCTGCTGATGTTGGCACGTGGAATAAAGACGGTCTTTCTCCTCCGCTGGAGCGCTCACCTCTGCCAGGAAGGAGCCCGGCGGGCTGGAAGGGAGCAGGCTGCGTGGCGAGCGGTGTGTGTTCGCCCGTCAGGAGGAGGGAGTGGCGGCCTGCCGTCACACACTCCATTACCCCGGCTGATTGGGAGATTATTTTTGGCTTCTATCGGCACCCTAATAAAAGCTGAACGCCACGCCGTGTTTTCTCCTTCCACTGGTCAGATGAGCCCGCCTGCCGCCCGCTGGACTCCCGACGGGCCTCAGTGGAAAACACAGCATCGCATGACAGGTCTGGAAAGCTCTCCTCCCGCCAGCTGACGCCTCGGGTGGAGGACATGGGGAAGTAGCTGAGAGCGGGACACACCCACAGTCCGAGCTAAACAGTGAGGGAACAAATATAGCTGTGCATTCAGAGAGGAGTGTGTGAGTGGCTGCAGCTGCCAGGCAGCATGGACTTCCCCTGTCAGGCCAAAACACAAACCAATCAGCATCAGGGTCTTGCTACATGCTAACATGCTAAGGCGTTTCCGGGCTCACACACCAGCCACGCTGCATGGTGCACAGGTTTAATGTTGTTTTGATTGCAGAGAGCAAACCAGCTCACAAGTACATTTAGTGACAGAGGATAGTAAAAATAGACATGTATTATGACGGATATAAAAATAACGTCAGTGTTTTGAACTGCAAGGGCTTTGCGATATTTTTCAAAAGCATTTGCAACTAAGAATTATGAGAAAAACATCAGAAGTGTCATTTTTCGCTAACAGAGGTCTGACTTTACCCGCATCTAGCTCTACAAGAAACCGAGCTCCAGCCCTGAGGCACTATCAGCAGAAAGCTCGCCGGCCATTAGACGCCATTACCGACTCTCAGTCACTTCGCCGCCGCTGAGAGTAATCCCCAATACTCCACACAGAAGCCCTGGCCATATGTTAATGTCACTCTGCATAATTTACCCCACATAAATTTGCCCGTCCAGGCTTATAAATGGCCACTTTAAATCATGCTGGTTGACATCAGATTGTTGTTAGGTTGGCGTTGGCGTCTCTAAGCGTCTCCCGTCCTGCAGGTTTCCGTAGCATTCGTAATTAGACTAATTGCGAGTCCCATCTGGCCGAGCCGTCAATATTAGCCTTTATGAGCAGAGCAGACGCGTTCGGAGCGTGAGCCGTGCATGCCAACACGTGCACGTGTTCGCCGGCAGGACTGAGACAGATGCAGCGTTACACAAGAGATTCAAGAGAATCCCACACACAGCAGGAAGCGTCACACCTGCACTCAGGTCGGACTCGGGTCAGGAGAAGCGCTCCAGCCGGCCTCAATGTCTTTACAGCAACAGTGTGGAGTGATGGAGAGCTCCTGAACGTCTACTCTCCTCTTCCTGAAAGCTTCCTCCTCTGCTGACCCTCTGAACTCTCTGCACTTTTTCTGCAAATCTTCAAACCGTCTCCGTGTGAGGCTGTTGCCGCACGTCATGAGCGTCTGACAGATCCCAGCAGACGTCCGGGCCGCTGTTCGAACATGCAGGCGAGGCCGGCGAGGTCAGGTGATGGGTGTGTCTGCCGGAACGGCTGCTGCTAAATGCTTCACATTTATTCATGTAGGTCACATTTACACTGTGACCTGTAACCCTGAAGCACCTCTCCCACCGAGCCTCAGCACGTCTGCAAGGATTTCTTTCATTTACAAAGACCAAACATGTCTTTTAAGTACAACATCTACAAAAAAAAAAAAAAAAAAAAAATGGAGGGAACAGTTCTGTGTGTCCTGCTCATCGTGTTTCTGTTCTCAGCCTTAATTTCAAGCATTTATCTGCAGCTCTGGAGCGAGTTGAGCGCCACATGTCAACATGCCGGTGAGTGAGGGAAGAACTGAGCCCTACAGCATCTGTGACCGCTGACTCAAACTGCAACAACTTCTTCCTCCAACACCGCCCTGTCCCGGGCCCAGGCACAGCTGTCGGCTGGCCTGGTCACAGGCAAGAGATAAAAACAACAAACGAAGCCTGTTTAACACGGCAGCATCACCTTGATTTCTGCAGTCTGGTATTTTGTGCTCTAACTAATTCGAGCAACCAGGACATAATCCTTTGTTTACCGTGGATTTGACAAACAAATCTTTCCAAATAGAGCTTGTAAATATTTCTCGTTGTTCAAGCTGTTTAAAGTGCCAGTAAGGTGTGAACTCCTCCCAGGCAGCTGAAACAGATCTGCTTTTCCCCACGTCAGGCTGTTTTTCATCAGCTACCGTCCCGTGGACGAGCAAGCATGAAACTCCACTGAAAAACCATCAACGTCAAGCTGGCTATGAGCAGCTCATCTACTCGTCATTGGTTGAACCCGAGGTACGCCCAGTAAATCCTCCTCCTCTTCACTTTCCAGCCTCGGAAATATCTGAAGCTCAGAACTTGTTTTCCTTCTGCTTGAACGTTTGGAAAAACGTGCAGCCAAGCCACAAGCACCTCGGGTCGTCTGGCCTCACCGGCTCCGGTGGAAAAGACTCCGTCCTCAGACTTCACCACATTCTTCCCAGCTCTGATTCGCTCAACACCAACATAAAACCAGCGGGCGCTTCCAGAGGGCAGATCTGGTCCACCACGGCCAGAATGTTCCTGGACTTACTGAGCGATTATACAATACAGCAGGGTCCAGATGAGGTCTGCTGTTACTCAGGAACTCAAAAGTCACTTTACTGCTGGAGCCGCCTGTCTTTTCTCCATATTGTTAACGGGTTAAGACATTCAGAAATCTCCAAACATTAACTGAGTCCCACAGAGCTGAAGTCTTTTTGAGGGTCGACAACAAAGATTAGCTTGAAGACAGGATGTGATCGTTCTATTTGTTACCATTATTGAACATATAAGAGAGGCGTGGGATTAAATCGTGCTGCAGATAATGCCAGAGAAGCATTAAAAGGTGACAAATACTAAAAGCTTTTTAAAATAAGAATAAATATCTAATCTTTGTGGAATTTCTGTGGTCAAGTCAAATTGAAATCTATTTTAGTAGAGGAAAAGTCATTGCCTTATTAATGTGACAAATGACTGCAACCATAAAATACAAAGAAAGTGAAAGGGGAGGGATGGATGGGTTAGAAACATGGCTCCCATCCACGGAGTGAGGATCAAATCCAGTTTAGAAAAAAATATTTACTTAAGATTTATTTTTAAATAGCTTCACTGTAGAAATGACCCTGAACAGATGAATTCAGAAGCATCATTTCTATCAGACTGTTGGAGATGGGGAACAACAGAAGAGCGGAGCTGAGGTCTGTAGTTCACCTCCACTGAATCATCTGTCTGCTACATGAAGGACTTTTTCATCACTCGCTCTTGAAGCTGAGTGAGCTGAACCTCCAGAACAACTGAACCCACAAAAATCCAGAGGCTGCAGCTCCGAGTGCCAAGCGTCGTTTGAGGAGGATGAGCTTTTCCATCGACGGCGGACGCCTGAGCGCTCCACACTCGACGGGCCCACTGTGGAAACTCATGTAAAAACCACTCCACTCTGCATATTAATGAAGATCAATCCACTCTCACACACAAGATTTGTCCACATTCCATCTCAGTGTTTTGCATAATTCACATTCATCTAATCGTTTTCCTCCGGCTGCGGAACCTCTTCTGACTCTGCTACACTGAGAGAAGCCATTCGCCACAAGAAGGATCTACTGATAAAATGAATAAGACTGCAGAGACACACGGCAGGACGAAGAGGTGATTTCCAAAATATTTCTCTTTTAACTGCCTCACACTGACTGAGACTCTTCGTGGAGCCAAAGGAAACGAGCAGCCAGTTCCAGCAGCACCAGGAACACTCTGACTTCAACCCACTGTATTTTATTACTAACCTCCACCTCGGTGTGTGAGTAAAACCCTCGGACAGCCCATCGCTCATCAGACCCCGGTGGGGCCGTTTCTCCTGGTTTCAGCGTCTGCTCTGTCTGCTGGGGGGAACCTTGGTGGCGATTGAAAGAGATGGTGTGAGCAGCAGCAGAATAATCTCCTGCAGATTTTCTCTGCCACATGCTAGCAGGCCCTGTGGCAACCTGTTGACACCGATCCCAGAGTCCCAGTGGGCTCGTGCCGGGCGTGCCATCGGCACTTTGTAATCCGCATGGCACGCTGGCTGAACCACCGGAGGATCCGTCTCAATGGGAGTCTCCAGTCTCCCCTAATCCGGAGAGTTGGACAGAGGAAGTTCCCATTCATCCGGTCAGCTGGTCAGAGGAGCACAGTGTGACTGAAGACTGCAATGGCCCCATGAACTCTGAAGACCAAGAAAAATGCTTCTGGGTCACTTTTACAATCCTGAAGAATTAAAAAATAATTGTAATCTGTGAACTCCGGCAAGGCAACGTAAAAGTACCACAATCAGACTTTCATCATTTCATTCATCCGAGACTTAAAAATGGCTACAAGGACGCTTTTGTCTCTGTTTACGAGGCGACATCGTGTATGTTGGGGCGGCTGATGGAGTGGGTCATCCTTCACACCATGTCCTTATAACCTGTCCTCAAACTGAAAATGGCTGCCAGTGGAGTTTGACCATGCTGCATGGCAGCCATTAGCATCACTGCATGAGTGTGTGTGAGAATGTGACTAACAACGATATGCACTTTGAGACTGTGAAATCAGTGTTAATAAAGGTCAATATGAAGTTTCTATGAATGGTTGGAGGAGACCATCTTTACACATTCAGAACAATAACAGTAAGAAATAGAACAGCTAAACTGAAAACTCTGTAGGTTAATTAACCCAGGCTTGAAAAGGTGGTTGGAGTCGTCGGGAATGTGGAAGCGTGCGCTCCATTCCCCCTCAGAAAGCCCTGCTCAGTGGCGGATCGTCCCCGGTGTGATGATGGACGACAGGCGCCCGGCGAGTCGGTCCCGGGACGGATGGCTTTGGACGGACTGCATCGAGGGATGACTCATCAGACGTATGTCACAGCACCCCCTCCCCTCCACCTCATCCCCCCTCCCTCGCTCAACCCCCCCCCCCCCCCTGGCTTTGAACAGTCCTCTTGAAGAAAGCCTCCCATCATTTATTTAGCACAGGCTGATGTATTTTGCATTAAAACCGGCCGAGACGCCTCACTGCACTTCGCTGAATGAAAAGAAGACTCCTGCCACCGCTGGAACCAGTGAACCACTTTGTGTTTTTCAGAGCCAGGTTGCAAACTCAGCTCGGCTGGGGTGAAATGTTTGCATAAATGTTTGGACAGGGAAACAAATTCTCCATCTTTCGCCGCGAGCTGCTGAACCGGAACTTCTGAACGCACGCCGACTCGTGAGCATGAAAACAACAGCTGAGCTGGGCCCATTTTAATTCATAACCACAGAGGATTTCTGCGCTGTAGAATTATCTGATAGCAAGCAGCTTAATGCTCCATAATCTACCCAACCTGAAAATCCCGCCCCCGAGGACACACACCAAGGACCAGAAAAACAGTTCCACCTCGGAGACGGAATTATATCCACAAAGATCGCACAAGTCACGCATAATCCCGCGCCCCCAGCTCATTATTGATGAATTAATGTGAGCTTCACTAAAACCTATTAAACTGTGTGAAGATATGAGGCAGAGCGCTGTGTGATGGGAGAGTGACTGCGTGACCCCCCCATCCCATCTGCAGCAGTGGGGGAGCGTGGCGCAGCAGCCTGTCCACTCCGTTAGCCGAATGCTGTCTAGGTCAGCAGAGAGCGGCCTGATGTAATGAACTATTCCTGGGTCTGTTTAAAGGATCAATAAGGGATTCATCACACGGCCGCCCTGCGCTCAGCAAAAAGACGAATCAGGATGCGGCAGGAAGAAAGAAAAGACGACAAAAAGCAATTGGCCAATGCACAACACAACAACACAACACTGAATCATCTGACTTCAGGAATCACAGCTACTGAAGTAGTTTGATGCATTAAAAGCAGACACTGAAGCTCTTCGAAGGTGTTGGCATTACAACTGCTTTGGTCTCTCGAAACAACACATTTGGTTTGTTTGGGCCAACAAAAACCATTTGGAGAGGCAGAGGTGTCAAAATCAGTTGGCTAGCTCTCGACAACGTACCTACTTTGGTATTCTGAGGCACCAGACGGAGCTGCTGAGCTGTAGGTTTTGGTTACAGGACTATTTCAAAAAGTTTCTGTGCTTAAACTACTTTGTTAGCTTTGGCAGAGGGAAACAATTCACCAGGTTAGTGCTAGCCACAGCAACTAGATGAGTATTTAACAAAATTGCAGTTTTCGGCATCACAACTTTTCTACTTAGCTCGAGGCTCGACCACTTCTCAGATAGGCTGCGGTAGCCAGTCTTTCGGACAGGTTGTGTTAGCTACCTGCTGGAACATCTGCTAACAGTAAAACTATTTGGTTAGGTTCAACATCACAAATATTTGGTTGACTTGAAGATACCATGGTACAAGTAAACAGTTTCCAGGGAAATCTTCGCTTTAAGTAGCCGATGTTAGCATCACATGTTCTCTCAGATTATTTACTGAACATACTTTCACTCAGATTCAAATGAACAAATGTCTGACTAAAATCAAACAGAACCCTCTGACCAGAGCTCCACTGAGTAATCTTGCATCCTTCCTTGCTATATTTTTGTCTTTCTCTCTGTTGTGATCACAACACACTCTGGAGGTCACCCTCTGTTTCCTAATCGGATCAATCAAACAACACTAACGGTCAACACAAAGCCTGCAGGAAACACAATCCAAACACTCTGCAAATAAATGATCAACTTCAGTATTTCTCTGTTTGGAGGACACAGCAGCCACTGCATGATGGGAGATGAGAGACGTGAAGCAGGAGGGAGGAGGGAGAGGAGGACTGAGAGGACAATGACAACAACTACAACAACAACAGAGCAGCCACTGTCTGACAAGTTCAAACATCCCTCAGCACGAGTTTGCGGCGAGCCGCGGCCGTCCTCTGCAAGCGTCAGCTGGAATGACATCAGGGAGAGATGGGAAGAGGGGAGGGTGGGGGGAGGATGGCGGGCGATGCCAGAGCAGCTGCAGCAGCCGGTCCCGTCTGCCAGACACCTGCCCCGCCGTTCTGCCCCTTCCTCCAGTCTCACCTCACACCGATACCAGAGCGGTCAGTGTCCCTCACAGAAAACACAACGCAGAGGTGAGACGACGGTGGCGGCGGCGGCGGCGGCAGCAGCAGCAGCAGCAGCAGCAGCAGCAGCAGCAGCAGCAGCCCTACCGGCACAGGGAGGCGGCGAGCGGCCCGGCGAGGAGTCCAGACTGCCAGGATGAGTGCGAGGGACCATCCTTACTCATTCACCTCCAGCTCCAGAGAGAGAGAGAGAGAGAGAGAGAGAGACAGAGAGAGAGAGAGGCAGCTCGGCCTGCTCACCCTCCACACCCCGCCCACTCTCTCACCCCTCCTCCCTGCTCTCCCTCTCCCCGCCTCCCTCCCTCTCGGCGGAGTTGTGTGTCCAGCCTGACGCAGCCTGCCGAGTCCTTGCCGCTGCAAGGTCGAGGTACTGTCTCTGTGCCGAGTCCTTTCCAGAGAGAAGCCGAGGCCCTGCGGCTGAGAGCGGGGCCCGGGTGATCTCTGGCAGGCCGCCGTCCGCCTCCTCACTGGGTTAAGATGAACTAATTAACGACACGAGTCGCTCTGACTGCAGAGGAAACACGCTGACTTCTGTGGTGATGAAGTGACAAATCAGAAAAAGGATGAGGCAAGCAGAGGGTGACTGTCCTTCTGATGGGAAGTTAAGCTTCTGTTTGGTTCCATTTAAGGGTTTGAGGCGATAATCATTTAGATTCAGACATGAATAGTGCTGGTGGCAAGGAGACAATACCAGAGTGGGATATTCATTTCATTTTTCATTCTTTCTCGCGTAAATAAAGTTGTATTCAGAGGTATTCCATGAACAAACAAGGTACGTTCCTTAAAGAGTCTTTTGGGGTGTGTTTGAATGAATCCTACCAATCAAGGAATACACAGAGGCCCCGTTACCTGGACAGTGTTTTCAAGGGAAAATGTAAAACTCTGTTTACATGAGCATGTCCCTGCAAACAGCTTTCTGAGAACACTCTGTCTCCGTGGAGACGGCAGAAATGTGCTCCACAGCCAAGAGAGCAGAGACAACCAAAACAATGTTTTCCTCCAGAGTGTCTTGACTCCCAGTCCAGATCCTCCTGATCCTGGTTCCAGTCCAGTCTTACTAACCTTGCCGACAAGCTGAATTCTCGCGGTATTTGTTCTCACACACCACGAGAATCCATCTTGCACCGCTCGCGCCTATGTGCTTGGGATCTGACCAATCACGCGTCGTTGAGGCCGGGACATGAAGCTTTGACGGAAGCAGGAAGCGACGGACTGCTAATAATATTAGCATGGCTAGCAAAAACAATGGATGTCCCGACAGCGATTAAATCTGTTTTGGATGAATCCTCTATTGTGTCTTTGAAAAATTATCATCAAGAGGTTTTTTCTTTGCAGTGATTGGCTGAAACCAAACATGGTCAGGCGGCGCGCTGTGTCCTTCCATCCAATGAACGCAAAGAGTTCTACAGCAAGTCCCTCCTTCCCTGAACGGATTCACCGGGTGAAGTCCCAGATTGACGTGAAGCAATTCGTTGCTGCTCATGTCAGTATGGCTTTAGCCAGGTTACAGTCTTACTGTTTTGACCAAGGTGATAAAACTTCTATGCAGTCATGTTTTGTTTTGCATCTTGTTCATCATATTGGTCCTCCAGAGGGGTTTTTGGTGGAAGGTGTTTTCATGTATAGAACACCAAGTCGGATTGTTAGTGTGGTGACTGTCAACTCTAAAACCACCAAGTCCAGGAGAACCTGGACTGGAACCAGGACCAGGACCACTGGGAGTCATGACGGTCTGGACCAAGACATTGTTCTGATTGTCTCTACTGGGCATGTGCAGAACCACTCCTTGCTACGTCAGCGGTGTGCAGTAGCAGCGTTTCCACCGTCGTGAAGACGGAGTCTGAGTGATATCAAAAAGTGGCCCCGCCCACCGTTGTCACAAAAAATACAATGAAAGCTTTATGTTTTCACTTCAAAACGTTGTAATCAGGGCCTCAGAGTCTGAAAACTCGACTCACACTCAGCCTGGAACTGGAGAAAACCACTACAGCCAGACTCATTGTTTAAAATAGACAAGGAAGCTTTACAATTGTTTCACCAGAAACTTAAAAGTGAAATTTTCAATTGTAGTAATAAAATCACAACACAAACTGTGTTCTACCAAACGATTGAACAGCAAAAGAAAAAAAAGCCATGCCTCAAGAAAGACCTGCCTAAAGCACAACGCCAGCAGCACGGAGCAGCGAGAGACCAGCGTCCACCGTCAGGCTCCACACAACCAGCAGCATCCGACTTACTGTTGCGACTGTAAACTGCAGCTGGCACGGAGCGGCATTAATATCCCGAGCGAGCCTCTCGATCCACCTGGGAGGAAGTTTGCCAGGGGTCGCGCCCCCTTCCGACGCTGGCGCTCACAGGCCCGGCGCCAGGACGACTGATGCCACGGCACAACTGCCGGCGGTGCCAGGAGAGCCGAGCGGCGCGGAGCGGAGGGGGAAAGTGGAGGCTCGCCGCTGCACTCCTGCCACGCGGCCTATAGGATTATGGGTAATGGGATTTCCCACTAATGGCTCCTTCTGACAGGTGGTGTCCCCGTTTAGCTCAAGTTCAGCTCTGGCTATAAAAACACGGAGAAGGTTTAAAGCTTTCTCCTGCCCAGGCTGCAGAATAGATCCACCTTAGCTTGTTTACACCAGTGTTGAGGCTGCAAATCAGATTTTCAACAGGAAACACAAAAATAACTCCCGGAAGACTCGTAGGGTTTTACACACTGCGAACAGGAGACAATGCTTAGAAGTCCTGTTCTGTCTAGACAGCTGACTTTTCCTACGCTACCGTTCTGCTCCTGAAATTCACAGTTTTGTAGCACATATAAATAAAAAAGCCCTCACTCACTCTGTCATTCAAGAGGGAAGAACATCGGGTTTCCAAATAGACAGACGTGGATGTGCTTAAAGACATTCGACCCCTCAAACATCTTTCCCTTCATTTCCCAGAGTTCACCGTGATAGGATCTCCGTTTCAGACCATGGCCGTGTGGAGGACGGCCAGATCCTTCTAACTCCTGGACTCCAGCTGGTATCTGGCTTTCTGCAGGGGGCAGATATGGCATCAAGGCACGACCACAACAAACACGTCCAGCCGAGGGACACGAGAGTTCAGGCTGCAGGAGAATCTGAAAGCTTTAGAGCCAAAGCAGTCACCAAATATATCACCTGGAGCTGCAAAGGACATTTTTAGGCAATTTACAAAACAAGAAGTAACACATACCTTGAATACAAATAACATAAACTACTCTGTTACTTCCAGCCAGCCTGCTGATTACTTTAGTTAGGCTGGAAGTTATTCCTTTTCTTCTTTTTGTGTCCAAATCTTGTCTCATTCGTGTGAAACCAATCCCAATTTCTGTCTCTTCTCAATAATCTGTCCTTCAGTGTAAAAGTCACAGTACTTCTAAGAGCAGTTAACCACTGGAAGGCAGATAGATCCTGAGAATATTACTAGGTTAACGTGATGATTTAGTGGATAGCTGGAATCAGGGGAGCTCTTCTTCTCTTTTAGCAGCAGCTGCTTCGAAGGCTGCAGTCTCGCCGCTCTGAGGCCAAACGTGTTGCCCAGGACTGCCGGTAAGGTTAAAGCGTAAGACTATTGTCATGCACTGTTTGCAGCACGACAGGGCGACGGCACGGCATCTCCTCCGCCTCCGCCAGGCGAGGAGTGGAGGGACGAGGGGAGCAGAAGAGGAGTGGAGGGGGAAGACGAGAGCGACAACAATAGCTGGAGGCCACGTCATAATGTAATGATGCTAATGAGGATAAAGCAGCTTGCCACCTTTTCTCCGTAAGCCTCTGAAAGCGGGACAGCATGTGACGCCGCAGGGATCAGCACACTGTTTCACACGTTGCAGCACAAAAGCGGTGTGTGGAAGTGTTGAAGACGGGCGAGCTAACAGCCGGACAAGAGTCCGCTCCATTACTGTAAAACTCCTGCCGGGCGTCCGGCCGCGCCCGCCGCTTCCTCTACACATCTGCTCCGCTCTTCATTTCCCATCGATGGTAGGAGAAAATCCTCAAGGTGAAACATGCGGCGATGAACAGGACGCCGCGGTGGAAACGCCTCGTCGTCACGGCAATCTGGCAAGGATTCGTGAATTAAAAAAACACCTCCACCCATTCATCTACTCATCCATCCATTCATCAGAGGATGTCACACATAAGGCCCGTGGGCCCAAGCCGTCTCGCCGGAGCCTCCAATCGGCCCAACCACCGAGCACATGGCAGCAACTTCAAATAAATCAGAGATTGAAAGAAGAATAAACACATATCTTCAGAGCACAACACTGAGACCCAAACAAGCTAGCAGCTAGCAGACCAGCATTAGCCTCAAAGCCTGTAAAAACACCCATAATGCAACAGCTACATGGGGAGTTGTTTGGACATTTCTCTGTAATTTGCTTCACTATAAATGACTTTATGTCAAGATTGGACCAAGTCGTAGTAGTAATTCTGAAAATAGACATTTTCCCCACGTGTACTCCGAGCCACAACAAGGAGAAACTTTAAAGTTTAAATTGGAATGTTACTGTGGCTCTATGAGCTGAAGTGTTTGACAACCCTGCGCTAAAAGATATTTTTCTTAGAATAACATGAGAGAAAGTTTGTCTCCATGTGACATTTTAGTCTATTTTCAGAACTCGTATCGTGTCGTCTCTTTCTGAAAAGGATCAGGCGTGTTAATTACAAGCTGTGCAGGTCTTTTAAGTGCTTTTTGTCTAAACATAGTATCGCCATCTCTCTGTCACATCGTACTGTGTAATTTTTATCTCAAGAAAAAACACAGACGTGGGAGGACGGCAGGCTAAATGTAAGTTGTTCTCTGCATTAAAATATGATGGTGTGTGAATACAGGGCATCTTTACAGGACCTGAGGGCCGAGCTGAGTAAGAATAAAGCCAGATCCTGGAGCCCAGCCCAGGTATGAAGCCAAACGCCTTGGAGGAACCTCACCTTGCTCCCATACTGCTCGAACTTGTAAAGACAGAGGCGAGGAGAAAAAATGCATCACTGTGCAGAAGAAGAGAAAATGTTTGGGTGTGACGCCCTCAGAGGCCTTTATAATGAGGCAGAGACAGATGCAGGACTTACATAACAGCAGTACAGCCTGGAGAAACAGCAGAAACACGGCAGGAGAGGAGCTGAAACCGCCGGTTCAGACATCACCATGGAGCTGGACTGTCAGTGCTGTACGCAACGTGACCATCAACGCTATGGCAATCTCCAAAACGTAACGCTTTTCTGAGACGAAAACACACTTAACGGTGTGTTTTTTAACCTGAAGGGTTCGTGTGGAAACAGGGCCTGAGGAGTCCCGGACTGATCCCCAGTCTGAGCTCAGTCAGGCTAATATTAATCAATCACAGTTTTGGAGCTCATGGGGTCAAAAATGCAATTTACACCAAGGTCCTGTCACTTCTCACGGGGCAAACACACACACACACACACACACACACACACACACACACACACACACACACACACAAAAGAGGTGTTCAGTGATTCAGCTTTTGGTATTTGAGACTAAAATATGCATGCATTCTCCAGGACCGCGGTGACAGCGGAGGTGACAAACCCTTGAAGACACAGTGCTGCGATACTGAATCATGATGTCGACGATGTTTGGAGTCCAGCTCTCGGTTTTTAAAAATGCGAGGGGGAACACGAGGGTAAACAGCTCATCTCTGAGCCCACAGGCTGCAATTTAATGCGACCAAACAGCCACAGTTTGACTAAATGACTGATAAATATGGATGTGGAACAGAATCATTAGATCCACCATTCATGCCTGAAAGTGTTTCTTTTGTTTCAGTTCTTTTTTTCAATTAATTTCCTGAGCAGTATTTCTGCTTTCTTACTTTCCCTGAACTCCGATGCAGCAAATAAACAACATGCATGGAAAGATGTCTGAGAAATGTCTGAAACAGGACAGAACAGGAAGTGATTTAATGAGCTCCGGAGCTTTGTGTCGCTCACTGAATATTTGACAAAATTCGTCTCATTTTTATCTTCTTTGCTCTTTCTAAGCGGCTTATATCTTTTCATTTTAAAAGCTTTTTTTTCTTTTTATCACTCATAAGTGAAGCCCCTACCATCGCTCCAGAGGTGTCAAACCTAAGGCCTGTGAGCCAAAACTGGCCTCCAAGAGGGTCCAACCCGGCCCATCAATCCTCCCAGCATATCGAAAAAATTTCAATGGAAACATTGATTAAAAAATAAATAAACAAATAAACAAATAAATACATAAATAAAAAATAAGTGTTTTGGTCACACTAACCTGAGAAATCTGTGAAAGCTAGCTAACTAGCATTAGCCTCAAAGCCATGCCATCAGTGTAGGTCTGTTGTAAAGGTGAGGTTTTTTGGACATTTCACTGTATTTTGTACCAGAAAATGTAATTAAAATTGCCTTCTGTTGCAACTGTTGGGTTTTTGTGAAAATGAAAACATTTTCCTGAAGTACATTCTGCTTTACAGCAAAGAAAAACTTTAAAGCTTAAAATTCAAAGGTTATCAAGGCACTGTTTTCCCCGTCCGGCTGAGACTGGACTGTATGCAGCCGCTCAAATAAACTGTGTTGGACATCTCTTCTAACCTTAAAGCAAGTTTTACAATGCTGTGAGTGAACCAATCCACAGCCAGCAGCAGAAAAGGGAAGCTGCTGCTGCTGCTGCTGCTTCTTCTTTTTTTTTTTCAATTTAAGCCCCTTCCTTGTTGTACTGTCAAGTGTCCAGCAGAGGGCGGTATTAATCCAGTCATGAGGCTGCTTGAGCCCACAGGAGCACAGATCATTTTCATATTCAGAGCCGCCAGCGCCATCAAAACCAGGTGAAGAATCAGCAGCAGATATTTGGCTTCATGTTGAAGGAAGAGCAGCTGGCTGCTCTCACTTCACACTCGTCCTTCTGCGGCGCTCAGGACACGCCGGCTGACGCCGTCCTCCGGCCTGCGCCTCTCATATAATTGGGGTGAAGGGGGTTTGCATTCAGATGAAGCACAAATAAGACTTTTCCCTCTTTCTCTTGACCAAAAGCATTGTCTCCTGTAAAACCTGAAGTCTCTCTTTCTTCTCCCACCAATTAGAGGCGGGCGCTGAGCGGGGGGAGGAGGGACGACGGGCCATCTCCATCAGCCTGCGAACCACTCGGGAGCTCATTAGAGCCGCCCGCAGCCCAGAGGCTTGGCGTTGCGTTGGCACTACTTCTGACACGGCGTCAGAACCGTCGGCTAGCAGAAAGAGCCGGCGTGAGGAAGTGAGCGCCGCTTTCAACTGCATCTCCTGACAGCCCGTCACAGCAGCGAGGTGTCCAGACGGAAAACCTTACTACGCTTCTAAAAACAGGCTCCTCGCTGGACGACTCATGGAGCGGCTTGCTCAGAGGCAGCTCTGCCTCGACAGCACTAACTGAATCAAGGTTTTCTGTGCCGAGACCAAAGCAGCTCCAGGTAGACGGCGAAGAGACAAACCCCAGCAGACAGTCGACACGCGGCGGGCTGAAGCGACTCGGATCTCATGCCACTTCCACAGAAAAACTCCCCTTGATAGTGGAGCAAGGTCCCTTCAAAAATCAGATCCTTTTGTCCCCACAGTCTGCCGGGCCTGCGAGCGTTCCCAGGGAAACAGACAAGAAGGCTTTTTCCAGACGATTCAAACACGTGCCATCTCATAGGGAAGCAAAGAGAAGATCTGGGGCCAGATCAGGGGGACCGGATCAATACCCAGACGTCTGGTTCCTGAAACAGGAACCGGGCGGTACATGTGAAGAGCGCTCTGCCGTCTTCATTAAGAGAGTTGACAGAAACCCCTTGTCCCTTCAGATCAAGTATCTGGTAATGTATCCTGGTGTCTCACAGCGGACCTGGTTTGGCCAGGAAGTCTGGAAGACCAGACACCGAGTCCCTGATAGACGAGGGCTTTGTTCCAATCGCTTCATCAAACGTGTTTACATGAGAGTAAACGGCCAGCCTGGTGCCAGATCTCAGGCTCACTGCACTTCCCCGGGCCCACGGGCCTTCATGGCCTCAACAGGTCAGGGTTTTTAATATTCTGTATCTTTGTGGGAAACCGGACCAGACCCTGATTTGTGATACAAGAGAACATTTCTGGATTGTTTCAGTGCGTGCACTCCAGGGCTTCAGGAGCAGGGACTGTCCTCTTCTGGTACCAGGATTTCACCAGCTGTGCGAACACGCCTCAATGTAGAGATGCATTCCTTTCTCTCCCCTCCCCACCCCCCACCCCCAGTGGAGAACAGTAGTCACTGGATCGGATCCACCGAGTCGCCGCGGCAGCAGACGCCAGATGTTTGTGTGCACGGGCAGCGCTGGATTTAATGAGTGTTTACCGTCTTGAGCAGAGCGATGCTGGCCGCATCCTGCTGTCGTCCTGCCGAGCCTCACCTCGCGGGCCAGACGCCACTCATCTCACGAGGGACTCAGCTCCGCTACAGCCATCGTCTTCTGATATTTACAGACTTCAGTACCTATGAGACTGCAGTGCTTTCACTATATTGTCACAATGTCAGTGCTTTATCATCTGTTCACATTCAGAGGAGGGACGGCATTATTTCACACATCATTTATGTGATTCATCAGGATGGAAGCATCAACTACAGCAAGTGAAGGCTCTAAAAAGATTTTAGTTTTTCAATAATATGCCCAGAGTCAGTATTTGTTAATGTTCAATCCCTTTTACACCTGATGACTGACTGAAAAACAGGATGAGGCCCAACTGAAGTCAAATCTTTCTGGACGGAGCCTCAGTATTGTCGTCGTTCGCACCTCGGCTCACAGGAGTAAAATCCTAAGTTTAATTCCAGGATCGGGGGATTTTTCTGTCTGAAGTTTGCAGGTTTTCATTGTATGTGGATCTTCTTTAGGTACTTCAATTTCAGAGTTTATCAGATTAATTATTGGATGAATGACTCCATTTTCTGGTGGAAGGAACGTGTTTCTCCGGTGAGGGACTTGCACCCTGTCCAGGATGGACTCTGCCTTTGTCCCATTGTCAGCTTGGTTTGGACACTGAGGTGGATTAAGTGGTATGGTAGGATGGATGGAGTAAAGGAAGGATGGATGGTAGGATGGACGGATGGAGTGGGTCATTGCGAGTCAAGCCAATGTTTGAAAAATGAGGCTGACAGTGCAGGTCTGCTGCTGATATGTCGACTCAAAACAGCCTTTGACGGTTTGAACTGCAAAACCAAGAGCAAGCTCAAAGGAGCAAAAGCTTCCTTTAACACTTGCACTCTACTAACAGTGCAGTGGAGATGGACGGAAGCTTCACAGGAAAAACAAAATGACAAGCTTGGAGAGTCAAATACAGACATTTCAGATGGTACGTGGTGACAGATCATACACACATCATGAGACCAGATATTTCATCAACGCTACGATGAACACGTCAAGACTTTTCGTGGCGATCACCGTCTCTGGCATCAGCTCCGGGTTTCAGAAGCTCGCCATCACGCTCTTGTCAAACAGGAGGAAAACTGCAAGAAACCACAAAAGCCTGCGAAATGACTGAAGTAGGAAGCGAGCCGATTGTTTTCATGGAGAAAGTCGTTCTTCAAAGTAGACTCGTCCTGACACAATGCGAGAGCTCATCTCCACAAAGCAGCTTTTGTCGGCCTGATTTGAGAGAAGAGGACCTGATGAAAGCTGCCGGCGCCGAGCATCAGCAGAACAATATGATTGTTAGCTGCTCTTTGAGGAGTCGTTGTTTTCAGGCTGGAAGGGAAAATGAGCGACGGCCGCAGTGGTGCTGAAATGAAGACGTGATATCAGTGGAGCTGATGGAAAACGCCAGCGACAGCCATTACGTCCCCGATGCCCATTATCATTTGAGCAGTGCAGATAATCTGCTGTGAATTCCTAATAAGACTGTGTCAACGGCTTCGTCTGCACAGTCCATCAAACGGACTCCGCGGGCGGGAATCAAGGTAAACATCAAACACAGCATATAAACATGCAAACGCACGCTTATGAAAACAGCACTGACCTCTGCTGTGATCGAGTCCAGCGAGACCGGCGTGCTGGTGCATCAGAAAGGAGCGTGTGACTGAGCACGCTCAGTTCGTTCCCCCGGCGTCTCATAGCTAACCCACCGCCGCGGCCGCAGAGCAGCGCTAACAGCTAATCAGAGCTAAAAGGCTTTTCATTAAGACCAGAGGAAAACAGAGTGGTGTGTGGAGACCACAGACTGAGCAGCAGCACGGCCCGGCCATCACAGAGCGCCTCCGCCCGGCCCCCGCCCGACCCCCACCGCCCGACCCCCGCCCGACCCCTCCACAGCCGTGTTCAGTCTCCTCACATGAGATAGCGGGCTGCTGACACACCCCTTCATTCCTCCCTCACACTCAATCTCAAAGTGTTTTGTTGTTCAGCAACTCGTTTCTAGAAAATACTCCCACTTCATCCAAGCTGAGGCTCGTTAAGAATCTACCAGCTCACAAAAACAGACACGAGTGCTTCAAACTCCATCAAGGCCTTTCTACCTTGATGTGCTGGAATCAGAACAATGAACTGGAGCGTCGCTCTGAATCACAGATCGTTTATAGAGAGAGGAAGGAAGTGAAGGCAAGAGCTGGCCGGCAGCGGGGCGACGGAACACTTTGAAGCATTTCCCCCAGTGGCTAATGGTGGTACTGCTCTGTTCAGTCCACGTTCAGTCCACACCTGAATCCCATGAATCCCTTCTCTATCCTGATAATTTGGCCTTGAGGCTCCGTAACAAATAATCTGCTGGTTTGGCTCAAAGCAGTTTGATTTCTCCTCACTGGACACCGTCTCCAGCCGGGGACAGCTGGGTTTGAGCCGTCCGTCGCTCACGCTTCCTCCAAAACCCGTCTTTCTGTAGACGCCTTATGCTGAGATCATTATGCAACAAACCGCCTCACAGCTACACATTTAGAAGGTTATGAGCATGAATTCCAATCTAATGTTTTGATAAATTAAATATCCTCGTAGTTTGTGAAGGTGAGGATGAGTTGTTGATCAGCTGATGTTACAGCGGAGGAGGTTCAGGTCAGAGGTGGAGTCAGTAAAACGCTGGGCTGCAGCATTTCCACTCCAAGCTGTTCTCTGAACTGCCATGATGGATTCCAACAGTTTGCGTTGATTAAAGCTACCATAAAACAGACAGCTGTTTTGCGTCTAAACCTAATCAGCGGAGTCCTGGTGTGTTACCGTGATGCTGCCAGGTGGGGTGAATCCTGGAAACACTACAATCTGCTCATTTTCAGGGGTTTGGAGGATTTTTCCTCCTCAAATTCCACAATGCAACACGCAGAAGTCAAGTATCACCATGCAAAAGAATGCGTGAGCTTCAGCAAACTGTTCTGCTGGCAGAGAGTTCTTGGACGAGCGTTGAGGCCGTTATCTGAGTTTACTCTGGAAGCAGAGAGCAATGTGTCCATGAAATACATTTCCTCGTGCGTTATAATTCATTTAGTGGACGGGGAGCTGACGTCTCTGGCGTGGCTGTAACCCCGTCAGGCCGTTTCCCAGACGATCGCTGCGCCGCACGAGGTGAGCGAGGCATGCTAAACATGTGATTAGAGACGAGGGGAGGATCAGCGGGCGATAAGACACGGAGCAAATACGTGGTAACGACTTTACAAACACACTCCCTCGTCCTCCGCCGGGGGAGGGCCCCCCCCCTCTCGAGCCGCGCCGCATTAATTATGACATTGGTAATAAAGGAAAGTGTTTAACGGGGAGGAATTGCAAATGAGTGGGAATTGATTGGGCCCTCTCTCACACAAATTGATTGCAGTCCTCAGCCAGGAATAATAAAGCCGAAGGAGAAGGTGGAGAGAGGGGAGGAGAAACCAGGCGGAGGAGGTCAGGAGGAGCGCTGGGCGGAGGACGGGAGGAGGACAGGGCTCCAGAGGTGGAGCGGTGGGCGGAGGACAGGGCTCCAGAGGTGGAGCGGTGGGAGGAGGACAGGGCTCCAGAGGTGGAGCGGTGGGCGGAGGACTCGGCTCCAGGTAATAACTTGTGAGTCCTGAGTCTCTGCAGCACTTTGTAAACATAATTAGAAACAGTGATGTGAGATGCAAAGTCAAAGTACTTTTAATTTAAATACTGGCAGGATGCTAAACAGTTGTGCACTTTGATCATTACCCCCCCCCCCCAACCCAAATAAAAAAAAAAGCCAGGTAATGCTGCCAGTGACGGATATTTCCCCCCGACGCAGGACCAATGGGCATGGGCGGAGAGCAGGAGCTGCTCCAGAAAGCATTAGCCCCCTATTGATCAGCTGCGGGGCTGCAGCTTCCACACAGCGCCGCGGTGATGTGAAGCCAGCCGCTGCTGGGGTAAACATCTGGGAAACAAACACCCCTCATGAGGAAGTTTGCACATAAACTAATTAATCTGGGTTGAAACGCAGCGCTCTGCTGAGAGCCGTTCGATACAGTTTGTTCCTGCGATCTGAAGCAGTGGATTTGAGGTGATCTGAGCAGCGGGGGAGGGGGGAGGGGGGTGTTACGTCTCCGCGGTGCTGGACAGGAAGAAAACGCCTCTGCTTCAAACTTGTCATCGTCACATAAACTGCTCTGACGTCCGATTGGACGGAAAGTTGATTTTCTGTGGGATTCAGGTCATCAGTCCTGAATCGAATGTGGAAAAATCTGATAAAATGTACCTCGAACTGCAAGTCATGTTCAACCTTTAAGCTGAGGTGAAAAGCTTCCAAAGTTTGAAATACAATGGTTCTGAAACACCACAAAACTGCATTTATAAAGAGGTTTTAGTAACAAGTTCAGGGCAAACATTGAAACATATTCCCAGCTGCTTTTTACCTGGTTTTAGCAGTTTCCTCCTTTTTCAGCATTTTCCAGACAATTTTGACATTTAGTAGAGAAATACTGTATTATTCCCGCAGGGACATTGCTTTAATCAATGATCCACACAGAATTAACAGAAAGAAAGGAGGAGGCGCTGTTCGTCGTTTCAAGAATGAAAACAACCAGAAAGGAAAGTTTTCCTTCTTGTTTCAACGGGGCCTGAGGCATTCTAGTATAAATGTGAGATAACCTTTGGTGTAAAACCATGAATGGAACAGTTTCACCAGTTACAGACATCCCAGATA